>NW_024350924.1:5697718-6345056 GCF_902729225.1 Pteropus medius | reverse complement strand
GGGAGACAGCCATTAATTCCAGAGTGCTGTGAGCGGCCAAGGGCTCCTAGGGAAGTGTGGCTTTGTGTCCCAGCTCTGGCCCTGGCCCCTGGACTCAGCTCCGTCAGTTTCACACGCATGTGGGAATACCCACTTTGCAGGGGGGTGGGAGTCTGAAAGGCGAGGTGCCTGGCAGATGGGAGGCCTATGGGATGATTAGTGGGGGTGGCCCAACGGGTTTCCAGTCCTTGTGGGGTGTGACCCCGAGAGGGTCCCCTTACCTCTCTGAGCTCTGGCTCCCCCTGTCCCCTGGGGAAAACAGTAGCCCCTACTCTTGGGATCCTCCTGCAGACCAAATTGGGGAAGCAAAGGCTCAGCAAGCCTTAGACGAGTGTCACCCGTTGTATTCATAACAACCGAACGCCTGGCCCTGCAGGCCCCCTGGAGCGGCGATGGCAGAGCCGCGCTGGAGAGACAGCTGGCTGGGCAGTCAGCGTCCCCTCTGCCCTCTTCCCACAGGGCTCTACGTGCTGGTTGGAGCGGGGGCCCTGATGATGGCCGTGGGCTTCTTCGGGTGCTGCGGAGCCATGCGGGAGTCACAGTGCGTGCTCGGATCTGTAAGTGGGGCGCCGGGGCTGAGAGGAGGGGGGCGTGGCCTGCAGGGAGCCGGACCTGGCCTCCAGCGCCAGCGTCTCCTCCCACCCACTGAGACCTTGACACTCGCTCCCTCCCCCTGAGTCTCAGTTTCCCCATCACTCAGCCCCAGATGGAAAGTGTGGGGGGAAATACGAGGTCATTAGTGGGAAGAAAGTGCCTAATAATTATAAGGGGCAATTACAGTTGTTCTTTAAAAAAAATAATATTTCACAGTGAGTGAGGCAGCTACAATGCTTCCAATAGCCAGGAAAATGATGTTACCTATAAGAAAAGCATTGCCGTGTGAGGTCAATAACTTAGCATCCCTCTCGTGGTTTACTTTAGCCAGCACCTGTTTTTTTAAAAAATGACGTAATTTAAATAAACGGCTATACATCCAACGCCAGCAGACCTAAGGAAAACAAGGTGGCGGAAGAAGAGGGGCAGGAAGAGAGGAATGTTTTGTATCTCTCCACGAGGGTTTACTAGGCAGCCTCTTCTTATTCACTGCAGTCTTTGATTTTTTCCTGTGTACAATTTCTAACTCGTTTCCTCCGCCCTCCATTCCTTCCCCTGTTGCTGAGCATCTCTCTGTCCTGTTGATCACTGAACTTAGCTAGAGCAGGGCCAACCCACGAGACAGGAACAGAAATCTGTCGAGAAGGAGACCTTCACTTCCACTCCCACCTCCTCAGAGAAGCCCTCCAGACTGCACAATCTCAGGTCACACCTTCCCCAAAGCCAGGCCCTGCCAGTCACTCTCTACCTCCTGGCCTTATCTTTATAGAACCTCTTTTGTTCACCAAGTGTTCATTGAACACATAGGTGCCAGGTACTGTTCTAGGTGGTGGGATTTGTGTATCACTGTCTGGAATTACCTTATTCGACATTTTTATTGCTTTACTCATGTATCATATCTTCTGCTTTCTAATATGAGGTCCATGGTGGCAGAGACATGGGGATCTTATCTTATTAGCCACTGTATACCCAGCACCAAGAACAGTACTTGGCACAAAATAAATGCTCAATAACCAACTGCTGAATGAATTAATGAGTGAATGAATGAATAAACCAACTACGAGGGGACTAAGGGACAAGTGCTTCCTGCTAGATCAATTCAAAGTAATAACCTTGCCTAAGATTTCTCAAAGAGGCTAAATAAATCGAAAGGTATTGAATTAATGAACTTAGTATTTTCTCTCTACAGTTTTTCACCTGCCTGCTGGTGATATTTGCTGCTGAAGTAACCACTGGAGTGTTTGCTTTCATAGGCAAGGGTGTAGTAAGTAAAACTTACAATTCTCTTTATGGTGGTTAAAGGGTTCTCTTTATGGCAAAGAATATGAGGATATTGATACCCACAATGATATTACAAAACTAAATAACCCCCATAATTATTGTTTCCATAGAACTTTTTTCCATAGAACTTTTTCCATGGAGGTATTGTACAGAACTATGCATACGTGTGTATGAGTGTGCATGCCATATGTGCACAGATGTTTCTGGGGAGATAGTTCAGAGCTTTCATTAGATTTATAAAGGGGTCTATAATTTTTTTAAAGGCTCTCTAGTTTAAGGTTATCCCATTTGAAATGGAGTAGAGGTTAGAATGCAGACACGAGAAAGAGAGATGGGGAAGAACATTCTTATCCTTGTGACTGTCATTTGTCCTTAGGGCCTGGCCTGGCCCAAGGCCACATCACCTCAAGACTAAAGCCTGACCTCTGTGTGCTGGTGAAGCCAGTTTATTTAGATTTGTGCTCAAACTGTAGGTGTCCAGAACAGGTCATCAGGAGAACCCACAGAGGAAGTGGCCTTTTTAGAAGGTTAAAACACGCTGTGGGAGAAAAAGGGATGAAAAGGAACAGGAGAAAGAATAGGATCTTAAGTTTATTGGATATCGCATAAATTCACATGCAGTCAGTACTGTATTTGTGAATTTATTTTAGATTATTTAAAATGGTTAACATGTAAAAAATACGTAAATATCACCTCCTTTTTCTAAAGTAGCTGTCTGTTTGTAGCTTAGAGGAACTGGATCTTGTGATTTTTTGAGATCTCTATGGATTTGGGATCCCATGCCCTTCTACTGGAAAAAGCACTCCCCACATTTTATGGGATGTTTGAATGCTGAAGCAGTTTCCCTTGGCCAAGAACATCTTTAAACCATGTCATGTAAAAACTTAGGGACAGTTAACCAGTGGGGCACCAAGACCACGTCATTCCCAGCCCTGGCCGTGGGTCAGAACCGCCTGAGCGAGGCTGAGGGTCCGGGGCCCGGGGGTGCTGACATCCCCCCAGGTTTGAGAACTTCCCCTCTAAGAAAGCTTTCTAGTCTATGAAAAGTATTCTTGGTTAATCTGGCTTTCCATCTTCAAAAGTATCTTAGAAACTGCAGAATCGATCATCTGTTTCATATAGACAGAATCATCTTCGAATACGGATAAACGTATGGAAGCATAGGCCAGATTTTTGAAGGGTAAGGAAGAGGGGGTTTTTCTTGACGCGAGGGGGACATTTGAAACTTCCCACTCACTGTCCTCTTGGTTTTTCCTGGTGTTTTTGTTTTTTTTTTTCAGGCTATACGACATGTTCAGACCATGTATGAAGAGGCTTATATCGATTACCTTAAAGACAGGGAGAAGGGAAATGGGACTCTCATTACTTTCCACTCGACAGTGAGTAACTTTACTTCTTCCTTAAAATCATGTTTTCTAAAGACGCAGCATGAGCCGGGTTCTTCCAAATCACCTGGCTTGCGAATGAGAATAAATTCAGTGAGACTAAGCAGCAGCCCCGCTCTGCCCGGCTCGTGGCAGCCACAGCTGGCATCACGTAGGACCTGGAAGAGAAAGAGGCCTCACACACAGAATCCATGGGAAGAAGTCAGGACGCACGCCCCAGAGAGACACAACAGCACGAACAGGAACACTAAGAAAGCAGCCCAAGTAAATGGCAGGCTCTTTCCAAGGGCGGCATTATGGTGTAACAGAGATGACCGTGACCTGCCGGTCAGAAAAGCTCATTTCCACCTGCAGCTCTGCCTCTGAACCGCTTCGGGACCTTGAGCAAGTCCCTTGCCCCCGCCTGATGCTCCCTCGTTTGTAGAATAAAGGGCGCGTGAAACAGCCCTGCTCCCCTTCTCCCGGAACGTGCTGTGGGTGTGGGAGGGTGCCCACAGTGCAGTGCTCAGAGCTGCACGCAGGTAAAGGAGGCTGATGGAGGACGTGGGCCAAGCCAGTTTCCCTGATTCCTTAACCGCCGTGGCACAGAGACGTAGCTCTGAGCTCCTGAGCCAAGTGTTCTCAGGTAGCCCAGTTCTTGTCTGTCACGGGAATGTCCTAAAAAGTGCCAGCCATCTATCCTGTTCAGCCTCAGTCGCCCCAAGGACAGCAAGCAGCACACGGGTTCCTTTGTTTTTGAAGGGCCAGCGATGGGGCAGGACACCCGTTTGCTGTCTAGTCTCCAAGCCCCCGTATTTTAGTCCTTGGAGTTTACTGTGGCCACTTCTGCCCTCCGTCCTAGACTGTCCCCAGTTAATGAGCCCTTCCTGAAGCTCATAAAATTTTAGCTCCTCAGCAGGTTGAATTACTCTCGGGCTGAAAGAAAAAATCTAAAGGCCCAACTCCTGTCTAAAAACCAACAGTTTACACAGACACTGTCAATTAACTTCTTGCCTTGTTTGGGTTCCCTTGAGTCACTTCCCATCGTAAAACTCAGACAACTTTAGAGAAGCCGTTTTCTTGTTTTGCACAATTATGCAACTCTTCGCCCTCTTTCCAGAAATGGTGGTTTGGGTTGCATGACCAGGCCTCGTAGCTGCTGTGCTGCCACAGGGCTCCTAATCCCTGGCCCAGATCTGCAACAGCCGCTTCTCCCTCCCACGTCCTAAAAACTCTTTTCTGAATCTCTAGTTTCAGTGCTGTGGAAAAGAAAGCTCTGAACAGGTCCAGCCCACATGCCCAAAGGAGCTTCTCGGGCCCAAGGTAAGCTTCTCCAGCAGGCCCTCTCCTGCCTGTAGTGTAAGGCGATTCTCGCACTCTGGGGGGCCGGCGTGATTCAGGGAGGCCCTCTCCCAGTGCCTTCTGTGCCATGGCTTTATTCTGTGTGAAATGAGTAAAGTGGTGCTGAGTCCCAGTCTCCCAGCATCCTGGGGAATGATGCAAATGCCGTGGCATTAGTTAAGATCAGCAGGGCCAGAGGGGCACCCCCCGAGAATGTTGCCCTACACCTCTCCGTGGGAGTCACAGCACTGATAAATGCCTCATTATTAAGTGCTGTGTGTCAGGCGCTATTCCAGGTTCTGGAAACTCCAAGATGAAAAACACATAGTCCCTGCCTCAGCGGTCTGTGCTCTGAATGAGGGACGATGGAGATGCAGTGGGCTTAGGAAAGCTGCACAGAAGATGGGGTCCCTGAGCTGAATTTTGACAAAGGAAGGTCTTTGCAGGCTCACAAAGCAGCAGGAGCAGAAGCATTGGCAGGGTGACGCTCCCGGACTGCAGGACAGGGAGTCCAGAGGGAATGGTGAGGGACATTTTTGGAGAGGCAGGCAAAGGTGTGACTTCATACCAGAAGCTTGGGGCCGCTCAGAGCATTCATGTAAGTTCTGTATTGTAGAAAGAGTATTTAGGCTGCCGGGTGTGCCTGGTAGAAGGGAAGGTTAGAGACTAATGGAAGGAGGCTGCTTAGATGAGGAGCTAGAGAGAGTCACTCAGTCACGAGAGTGGAGCGGGGTGGAAGCGGCAGACGCAGAGATGTGCAGGAGTGGAATCGACAGGTCTGGGCGCTTTCTTAGAGAAGAAGGGAAGACTTCAGGCTTCTGCTTGGGCAGAGGCTGCATTCACTGAGCAAGTAGAATATGGGTGAGCAGATCCCGGGGGCAAACGACAGCTTCGGCTCGGGTCAAGTTTGCATTTCACGTGCCGGTGGGACTTACTAGCGATCTGCGCTGAAGGCGCCATGTAGGAATCCTAGTATTTCGGTGGTAGCTGACGCTGTGGGTGTGGATGGGAACACCCAGCGGAGAGTGTGGAGTAAGGAAAGGTGGCTGTGAACACTGTTGGTTGAGGAGTCAGCTGAGGACAAGACGCCAGGACAGGACTGTGAAGGAGAAGTCAGAGTCAGGCGGAGTCCAGCGGCGGTGGCACCTGGGAACGAGGGAGGAGACGGCCCGTCCATGAAGTTGAGCACCGGGCAGCGGACGAGGAAATGAAGGCTGGAAATAACTTGTTGGATTTGGTGCTTGCGAGACCCTCGGTGACACTTGCCACGCGGTGTCGGTGAAGTGGCTGGGGAAAGCGCAGGCACAGAGTGGGAGACGAGGAGGAAAACATGACGATGGTGTCGACGCCTGAGGCCTTCGGCTGCGATGAGGTGGGTGAGATGTTAGTCCCAGCGCGTGCTGTGACTCAGCCACTGAACACGACCCGAGTCCTTCTGAGTTGGAGGAGATAAATAAGGCGCAGCTGCTGCCCGCTGGGGAGACACGGAGGGAGCCGCTACCCCACGGGGTAGCAGAGGAGCAAAGGCTCAGCCAGGACCACGGCCCGAGGGTTCACAGGAGGCCTCGGGACAACTTCTGAAGGATGAATCTTCCAGGAGCAAACAAGAGAATGAGTATCCCAGGCGGAGGGGACAGAGGCAGGAGAAGGTAGCGGGATCCAAGAAAGCCCTCGCGTCCCCAGAGACGGTCCTTTTAGGAGGACGGACCTGTTCTTGAGGGGCCTGGATACTTGTGAAGCCACAAGCTAGACTTCGCGCTGATGCTTGGGAAACCATTGAAGGTGGACCCTGGGTGGCGTTGGCTGTAGTAGCGATGTGGAGGGCCGGCGGGAAACCAACAGCTGGCAGCCGGGGAGACCGGGGGGGAGGCTGCTGTGCTCGTTGTCAGCCAAGAGACGTCAACTGACAACGAGCTGGACTGGGCGGCAGGAACGGGGAGGAGAAGGCCTTTGAGAAACTCAAATCTGCAGGACCCGGTGACCAGTTAGACGAGAGCGAAGAGGGAGGGACCCGCTGCTGGGCTTCGGGCTGGCCTGTCTGGTCTGGAGAGATGCTGGTACCATCTATTGAGCTGAGGAATAGCGGAGTACGTTTTAGAGAAAAGAAAAGCGAGCACTGTAAACAGTGTTTAACATGGTGATTTTGAGGAGCCAGTGGAATTTCCAAGTGGAAACGCCCAAGAGGCAGTTGGAAAATCTGGTTTGTGGCTCAGGAGAGAGGTTTGGGAATCTTAAAGCTGTGCGGATGGAATTTGATCCATTCGGTTTGGAAGAAAAGAAGGACGAGGATAACATTCTGCAGAACAACGACATTTAAAGATGGGCAGGGGAAGAGACGCCGAATAAGGAAACTGGGAAGAGTAGGCAGACGCGAGTCAGGAGACGCACGAGGGGGTGGGGTATGGTCACCGGGGCCAGGCGCTGCCATTGCCCATTGAGGCTGGCTCAGCATCTACCGCCACCGACCTATGCCAGGCACTGCAGATACAATGAGTGACACGGTCTCTACTCTCAAGGAGCTTGCGTTCCGATGGGAGAGGCGCGCAGAGAAGTGGGTACAGCGCTGTGACGGCGGCGTGCGCAGACGTGCGAGGCACTGTGACAGCGCGAGGGGAGCTCAGGCGGCCCGGGCCTGAGCGGTGGCGGAAGGCTGCCGGCAGCGACGATGTCTGCGCGAAGCCGGCCAGGATGTGACGTCACCGGGCGGGGCAGACCCGGCTGCAGAGGGAACATCACAGTCGACAGCAGAAAACATGATGGCATGTGTGGGGGACTGAAAGCCCAAGACATCCTGAAAAGCTGCCAGGATTGAGCATTTTAAAAAGTAGCTGGTGACTTGTCAGGGGCAGAGCAAGGACAGAACCTGAGCCGTACGAAATCAGACCGAAGGAGGGAGGGCTGTCTTTCAAATACTTTGGCTTTGGGCAAAGTACAGAAAAAGAGAATTGAAAAAGAGAGATGAAATTGGCCAAGTTTTTTTTTTTTCTTAATAATAATATATAGTGTTGGCATAAATGATGTGAAATGAGCATTTTCAGAGAAATTGGTACAAAATTTTTAGAGGTCAATGTGAGTATATAAGACTACTGGGTTAAGTATGTTCATGCCCTTTGATCCAGAAATTTCACTTCTCAAATTTATTTTATGGAAAAGAAATCAGAGCTGTGGACAGATTTTCATGCAGTGGTATTCATAAGAACAAAATCCTGGACAGTCCATTAATAGGTAACGATAGGAATTGTCTTAATAAAGTATGTACTATCATATGACAAAGCATTTTACAGCCATTAAGAGTCACGATTTCAAAGAATTTTTAATGAAAGAAGATAGTTTTAAAGTTTATTGTTAAGTTTCAAAAGCACACCGTTTTATATAGAGAATGGACTAAGTGTGTGAGCGTCTTTGTGTTAAGAATACGCTGACAATGTCAGTGATTATCTTTAGTCGTAGTACAAATGTTTCTTATTTTTTTAACATCTATTTTCCAAATTTCAACAATAAGCACATATTCCTTTTATAACTAAATAAATCAATACATGTTTTGTTTTTCACAGAAAGAAGTTGGCTGTGAAAGAAAGGAGGGGTGTGGGTGGAGCCAGAGGGGCACAGGATGAGAGGGATGTTTTGTTTTAGACTGAAGAACGTGAGCATGGCGCTGTATGATGAGTGGAAACGTCCGCAGAGAAGGAGAGGCTGAGCGTACAGGAAGGAGAGGAGGTAACTGACAGCACAGGCTTCCTGAGGAGCTGAGAGGGAATGAGATCCAGAGCCAGCAAAGGGGTCACCTCTCAACGGAGAAGGGCACTTCTCATTTTAACAGAGAGGAGAAAGAAGGAAGGGCGAAGTAGCGGAAAGGAAGGAAGGAAGGGAAGGAAGGAAGGAAGGAAGGAAGGAAGGAAGGAAGGAAGGAAGGAGAGGTGCTGTCTGGTTCACTGCGCACACTCATTACCTACGACAGTGCCTGGCATTGAGTGAATGGAGCATATAAGTTTATAGGTGAAGGAGGGGAAGATTGGAAGCATTTCTATGGGTTGACTCTCATTTTCTTAAGTAAGAAACTGCCTAGAGCAGTGGCTCTCAAACTTTTACATTTAATTATTTTTTGTGAGTCTGTGTCCTTATCTAAACTGTGAGCTCCCTAAGGGCAAAAGAAACTGTGTCTTATTATCCCCATATCCACCACACCATTTCAGTAACTGGTGCAAGGTAGATGCTCAAGAAGTGTTTGTTGAATGAATGAATGAATGAATGAAAGATGAATGAATAGAGGGTGATGGAGACATGAGGGTAGTGGTAAGGGTTTCATAGAGCTTATGTGGGTATCAGAGGGAGCTGACCAGTGGTAAGCTAGCCTAGGCACACGGTTGGATTGAGAGCCAATCTCTGTATTTAAGATACATGAATAGACCCTAGAAAAACTAATTAAGATTGCAAGCAATCTGTTCTCCTCCCTGTTCAAATGTTCCCCAATCCATGAAGGTCTTGGAACCTACCCTGCACATGGGACACAGATGAAAGGATGGGGACCCACCCAGTCCAGCCACCGTGGAAGAACATGGTCCTTAGCTCCCAATACTTGGCTTTCCTTTGTTTAACTTCAACCTGTACAGACTTTTTATCTTCTTACTAGATAATGCCTACCTTGCATAGTAAATTGGATCAAGTATGTAAAAAATCTTTTAAACTATAAATAACAACATGAAAGCAAAGGGATATTTTACTTATTTCAGTTCACTGTACGTAAGAAGAGGCCCCAACTTTTTTAATGTCTCAGGTTCCAGAATAGCTTCCTCTCGCCAGATTTCAGGACTCTGAAGTAACCATTGGCCTAAATAGGAAAATTCCACCAAAAGGAGAGGATTGTATTTTTTTTCCCTCAAACTACATTTTTTGCCTTAAGGTTGTCAAAATGATGCTGTGTAAGAGGAATGGTTTAAACCCAAGCAGAAGTTGACATGGATTAACTCTCACAGGATGACTGTAGAGTTAGGGTGATGATCACACAGTCATACCCTGTATCCACGCTTCCATTCTCCACGGTTTCAGTTACTCACGGCCAACCATGGTCCAAAAATGTGAAATGGAAAATCGCAGAAATAAACCAATTCATAAGTTTTAAACTGCACACCCTTCTGAGTAGCATGATGAAATCTCGTGCTGTCCCAGTCTGTCCTACGTGGTTTGTGAATTGTCCGTTTGTCCAGCTCATTCACTGTACACGCGACCTGTCCTTCAGTCACCTGGTAGCCCTCTTGGTTATCAGATCAACTGTTGCAGTGTCCCAGCACTTGTGTTCAGTTGCCCCTCATTTTACTCAACAGTAGCCCCAAAGCACAAGGGTAGTGCTGCTGGCCATTCGGATATGCCAAAGAGAAATTTTTCACTTACAGTGCTTCCTGTAAGTGAAAAAGGTACTTATGTATAGGACAAACATAATGTGTATAGGGTTCAGTACCATTCACAGTTTCAGGCATCCCCTGGGGGTCTTGGAACATATCCCCCACAGATGAGGGGACCACTGTACTATCAGCTGTTATTCCTGACTTTTTTTTTTCCAAAACAGAATTGTATTGATGAAATCGAGACCATAATCAGTGTGAAGCTCCAGCTCATCGGAATTGTCGGTATTGGAATTGCAGGTCTTACGGTGAGAGAGTTCCAGAACATCCTTTTTTTCCCCTCTAAGAAGCCTTGAACCTTTGCATCTTATTTCTCCTCAAGCATGATGGCAGTATCTTAGAGATTTCGCCTAAAAGACAAAGGCATTCGTTAACAGGACATTGAAGAACGAAGTTAATTAGATACATTAATACTTAGTTCTCTAAAATATGATAATATTTTCAACTTTAACGTAATGATGACCTCGAGTTTATCATTGCAATAACGTTCCGTTTCAAAGCCACCAAGTTTAAGTTAGACAAGTGATTTGCAATTCTGTTCTCTTCCTACTGTTAGAAATTTAAAACATCATACCTGGTGAATTTCTCTCACCTGTGATTTGCAGAGGCAGCACAGTATAGTGTAATGCGTGAGCTTTGGCCTCACACTACTTGGATTCAGCTCCTAGCTTCACCACTTACGAGCCCTGGGGCCGTGGGAAAGCTTCTTAATTTCTCTATGCGTCAACTCCTTCACCTGTAAAATGAGGGTTTTAATGTACCAAACTCGTAAGATTATTGTAAAGACTAAATGGGATAATACATATGAAGTTAAAAATTAATTCAGATAAAGTATCTGGAACATAGCATTCAGTAAAAGCTCTATGTATAATCTGTGTGTTCCCCAACCTAGAACCCAGGCACAAGAATTGATAGAGGCAAGAGGGCCTGGTAGGAGCAGCGAGCAAATGACATGAAGAGGGCGTGAGGGTCCCCATGACTGAGGTCTTTGTGTGACCTTTTCAGAGGTTGGATTTCATCCTTAAAGTAGAGAGAGGGGAGCCATCGAGGGCTGGAGGACTTGCGGTAGAGCGTGGAGGCAAAGTTGGAGGGAAGCAAGATTAGAGTCAGGTAGGGCCAGTAAAGAGGCGATTTCCATTGTCCAGGAGGTGAGTGATAATAGCTACTGCTGAGATAGTACTTAACCTCTGGCCCTCTATATAGACTAATTCATGGCCCAAGCTAAGGCAGAGGCAATGGGAATTACAAGAAAATCAATGAGTTGGCAGTTCTCGGGGGACACACAAGAGCCTCTTTCCTCTTTTCTGTATCTAGAGCACAGAGAGATGGGGCAGTGGGTGAAAATACTATGCTGAGGACCTCCCAATCCAGGGACACCTCTCAGGTCATCCCCACCCACTCTGGGGCTAGCCAGATCACCATTCTGAGACAGAAGATTTGAAAACATTCTGTCTAGAAGTATCAGATAGCTCTTCCTCACAATTCTATAATCTCCATGAATGAGCATCCTAGAAGTGGTCACCTCTGACTATGACAGTGGCAGGATAAGGCTGAAAAGCTTCTTTCTGAGGAGATCCCTTTAGAGTACAGCCCGGATGAAGTAGGGGTTGCATCCCACCTTACAGCCACAGGGAATGCCCTCTGTTGGCCATCTTGAATCAGCACCCCAGAGTTTTGTCTTTTAATTCTTTTCTTCAAAAAGGGTAAGAGTTTCACAGGGTAATCAGTTAGCTAAGTGTCCATTAGGTGTCTCCCCTGCTACACACTGGTACCGAGTTCTGTCAGCCAGAAGCTTGGAGCCCAGATCCTGCCTCCTCCCTTACCTAAGTCTACCTCTTCCCTTCCGAAATAACTGATAAATACATGTCTTCCTTAATTTAGCATTTATAAATCCTAGTCTGCTGTAGAATAGGATTGAAGAGAGAACTAGAGAGTTATGGTACTGGTACAAATAAGCATCGACAGTAGTTTATAAACATCGTGCCCACAGATAGCATTCCACAGGCTCTGCAAAATTGTAGGGGAAATGATTGCAGACGAGAGGATCTTTTGGCATCCTTCTATTCAGACCGTATAAGTGGCTATTGCTTTTGCCAACTATGGCTTCTCAAAAAAGTTTCTAAGAGGTAGAAGAACATCAGTAATATCATAGTTCGAGCATGTCGGTTTATGCGTTAGTAACACTATTGAGTTGAATAGGGAAGCACTGTTTATACCTAAAAATGGACTGGAATGAAGAGATGCTCCACTTTTTAATATGTGGTCACTGTTGCGAAAAATCCAAAGCTTTTCCAACAATAGAAAACTATTTAGAACCCAAGGGTATTTAAACAACTAATGGTTATAAACACTTTTCAAAGTGAATATTTAAAAGATCTGAGATTAACCTGAAATGTAAAATTCCAAAACCAGTAGTGTATTATTAGTCTTTTACAATTATTAAGAACTGTGCTATAAGCTATAAATAGAACCCTTCTCTTAAAGCAGAGCCTTGTTATTTTTTAACAATAAAATTGGAATGTGTTTTAAGCAGAGTTAATATGGAAGTCTTTAACCAGTAGCCATAATTAAGTAGCCCATATAAAAATGCCAGTACTCATTGACTATAATTATGTGTAAAGTTAGACACACAGGCTGTTTACTGACCTTCTAATCAATTTTTATCGTTTGAAAATCATTAATAAGTGCTTCCTTCTGTTTCAGATCTTTGGCATGATATTCAGCATGGTCCTTTGCTGCGCAATACGAAACTCACGAGATGTGATATGAAGCTACTTCTATGAAAATTGCAATCTAGAATTTTCATGGAAATGTCACAGGAGCTATCTGCCGGCTCATTTTTAATATTCGAAGGACATTAGGACCTAAAATAATTTGCTGTCGATTGTACATTTGCACATGTATGTATGTTTGGCTCATTCCTGGTTTACCCCTCAAGTGAATGCCTATGTGTATTGTCTGAGAGTGAGCGCATATTCACGTGTGGTCTGCATGCCTCTGGCATACGCATCACGCAGGATGAAACTGGTTTGCCGGGTAGGGATTCCTGATTTTCATTATGTGAAAGGAATGACATATTTAACTCTCAGAAAAAAAAAATGATCAAAAACTCTGATATACTTTTAAAACTTGGCTATTCAAAAGAGTGATAATGGATCAGTTTCTCAGACTCCAGCCATATAAAGTGAGATACAGAGAATTCAGGGATTTCTAGTTAACAGAAGCAATAAGCTCCTGGAATGGAGAGATCATGGCATAGTCATGTTATAAATGACTGTGTCTGAGTAGAGTGTAAGGGTTTCCTGGGATTTTTTTAATATACATACTCACCCCCAGAATACAGTAAACCACAGTTTTAGAACTAAACACATCTGTAAAACTAAATATAGCATGGAAAATCTAATTTGAATAAGTCATACTTTCCTAGTATTTTAAAAAAAAAAAAAACTCCTCTGAAAAGACATAGACAATCATGTGCCCTATAAAAGTGAGTGTTTTTAGGACCGAAAAAAAAAAAAACTTTTAAAGACTTTTTAAGGAAATATTTTTGTTCTTCTATAAAGACGTTTTAATATTGCTTTATTACTTTCCTTTTCTGACTCTGAACTACTGCAACCCTCACATCCACAAAAGGGTTCTTATCTCAAACTTCCCTGTTTCTCCAAGGGTAAGGATAGGAAGACTAAAATAAGAGATGTGGCAGTTACAAACTATGGGGAAGAGAATTTCTACTGGCACTGTACCTTCAAAATACCTCATAACTTGAGTTTACATGTTTTCCTAATTTTTTTGTATTTTTCTTATTTATTCACCTAGAGAATTCTTCTTTATAGATTAAGAACTACAGTTTCCGTCAATTTAAAATAAATAAAACAAAATCCTTCATAATTCAAATGTGACATCATGAGCATCCTTGGCCAAACCGAAATAAAGAAAAGCACCTTCTCCTGGTTGTGCGCACAGAACAGAGACAACCTAAGGGAACAAAAATACTGCCGCACACACCAGAAACCTGGTTTATTCTGTGTAAGTCCCATAAGAATAAAGCTTTCATGTTCTTTTACAGTCTTGACGCTTCATTTTAAGTATATAAACCTAAAATTAGGATTGAAATTGATGTATTTATTCATTTCTAACAACTGGGTACATTTAGTAAATTATGAAGGTTTATTTTTTTTCGTTTTTACATTTTAAAAGGCCACGTGAAAGTGAAAGTATGGGAGACTGGGGAACCCCTGAATAAGTTCGTACACCTGTGCACTAAAGAAAAGTGTGCGCTTCCAAGAAGCTTTACGAAACACAGTGGTCGAAGGCACAGCGCCGTGCGAGGGCCTCGCCCCGCGAGACCACGCTCCACGCTTCTCCTGCCACGCTGGCTGCTGCCGCCGACTTCCGAGGAAGCTTTTCTAGGGAAAAAAAAAAAGTCAAGATCGGAAGCAAGCTAAAAATTTAATTGTACACGGCTATTTAGATTCTATTAAGAACAATCACTTTATGAAATAGATGTCTGTGCCCCAGAAGTTGAGAAATATAACCTTTTAAGCAAAGAACCAAACGACCCATCTCTCCCAGTGCCTTTAGCTCATCTGTCTGCCTAAAGACGGAGAAAAGGCCCAAATGTATGCTCCGGTTTCTTGCAAGTCCGACTCATCAGTGACTCAACAATAGCGAGTTTCATTCTATATCTGAATAACAACCTTAAAGAAGGCTACAATAGTAAAAAGTGGAAGAATAATATCTGCTCCATAAATGTATTAATGTGTCACTCTAGAAGTAACTTTTCCAAAATATAAGTAAAATGAGTAAAATGAGAAAATTCCGCCTCTGAGTCAGGGTAGATTTGTATGTATCTTGAAAATATATCTTGAATTCCTATATATCTTGAATATATATCTCTTGAATACATATATATATATAAAACTTCAATATATGTGTGTGTGTGTGCTTACATGTATACATATATGTGTGCATACACACACACACACACACACACACACACACACAAATTTTTGGTTTTGTCTGTTTACCTGAACTAATCTGAAGTGAGACCGAAACATTTCCTTAAGCACCTGGAGCCAAGACACTGAATTAAAACTTCTTGATAAAATATTTTAAGTTATTTCAAATTAAATTTTCTATGTACTGAAATTGCCTCTTTGATTTATCTTAAAATCCTATTATGTCTTCATTCACACATTCCTATGACTAAAGTTACAACAACTAGTTATCCCAAACAATATGATGAAGGAAGGACATAGTGGTAACCCCTTTCCGTAGCAATTACTCCTGTGGGGTGGACTTAGAAACAACACCCTCAGCTTAGACTTTTATTGCATATAATTTTATTTCAATTAATATTGTTTTACCCAATTTATACGTCTTTCCCAGAAGACACCGGGTCCGATGCAGTCCTCTGCATAGTCGTCGATGATTGTTGCTCTCCTTGTCCCTGTGAGCAGGGCTAAGGGGTTTGGCTTGGTGACAAGGGGGCTCATGGGATGATGACAGTGAAGGAGAAAGCTTATCTTCCCTTCTGAAGTACGGTTGTCAAAGATCGAAAGGAAGAGGCGCCGTCCGCATCATGGGTAAAACATGGTTTCCATGGCCCTAAGGGCAGCGAGTGGGAATTCGGGAGGTGCACCCCGATTCTCCTGGTTCACTGCTCCCTTGACATCCCTTTGACCAGCAACCCCACATCCCCTACGCCTAGGCAGGAGCACTCGGGGGTCCTTCAAGATAGTCAATTAACTCTAATGTCTTAGTTTAGACTCATCAAAACTAAATTTGTGTATATTTTAAGAAAGACAAAAGGTTGCTGTTTTCTTTCCACGTGACTCATTATTTTTTTACTATAAAGCGTACCTGTAAGGTATCATATGTAGGTCTCCCCTGAGAGGTGAAATGACTACTCTAGAGCAAAATGTTGTTAATCATTTTGTTCATATCCTCATGACAAAGAAGGAATACATTCCAGGAACATATTTAGACTATTCAGATGGCTATCTGCTGGGGACATGGGAATCATGAAGAATAGAAGTAAGGCAAAATTCATGCTGATTTCATAAAGCTTTCAGCTAATGTGCCAGAAACCCTTCCAAACGCTTTGGTATTTATTTTGGGGATTCTTTTTCCCATATAATTTATGATGGTTTTACTTATATAAAGTAGAAGAAATATAAATTGAAAGAAATAACCAAGAAAGTGCTTAGGACACCTCATAATTAATGAATATTACCTATTGTTATAATTATGTTGACAGAGAGAGATTTTGTTAATTACCAATCAAACATACATCATGTGTAATTGAAGATACTTCAGCAAATACCTGTTTGAAAGCATTTGTTGAATTAATGAATAGCTTTTGATATATTTCCCGATTCTATTTTAATTCAAAGACTTGGTATACATAGTCCTTGCCAGACTTCCTATATTTTTATCTCGGCCTGCTCTGCCTTGTAAGATGCAACCCACTCTAATATTAGAATACTTTTCCTTTACTTTGTTTTGGGACTACTATTTCATACATTAAAAAAACTTTGTAAAAATATTGATATGCTAAGATGAACAAGACAAGTCTTTGCCCTCAAGAAGTTTAGAACAGAAAAAAAGCTGGCAAGTTTAATTACCATCAGACAAGTGCTGTGATAATCATCAACCCAGAATGGACCCATTCGACCTTGGGCAAGCTAGTCAGGGGAGAGAGTTTTCCTGAATTTTGAGGTCTCTAAACTGAATCCTGAAGAACCCATACAAATTAGCCAAGTCCAAGGTAATAAAAGGCATAGAGAAGATAAGGAGACTACTGGGGAGCAACGTGCAAGACCCCAAAACAGAGAAGGTATGGAAACACTCAACGAGGGCACGTCAGGAACCGAGGCGATGAAGGGCTCTGCTAAACGGTGCTCAGGGGTTTTATCTTTGTACAGAGGTCATCGGGGAAATTTTAAACAGAGAGTTAGAAAATCAAATTTGAACCTTTTAAAGACTACTGAGCTTCAGTATTGGAAATCTTACCAAGAAGAAGTTGACAGATGTAAGAGAAATTGAGGGAAAGAGGAGCATAGAATCATCTCCAGGTTTCTTGGGATGGAAGATGGTGGCTCACGGGAGGAAAAGCACGTTTTAGTGATCATGTAAGTTGGAGATGACTTAGGACATCCAGGAGGAAACACAAACAGCTGAGAGAAGAAGTCTGGCCTAGAACTGTAGTTTAGGAATCTGCAACATAAAAGTAGCAGTGCCCAGATCTGAAAAATCTGAGCCACTGTCATGTTTAAGACCTCTGTGAGAAATTAAAGTTAAAAAAATTAAAATCCTCTACCGAATTAAAAGCCCAAAATGATTCTTTACTCCCTATTCATTTCTTAATCTCAAACTAGAGGGTCTCTGTTAATTATCAGCATTCTTTCAGTAACTGCCATCTAAACTAGCTTTTACTGAAATGGGTATAATTCCTTAGGACATCCAAAGTTGAATTAATACAAACCTGTTTCTCATATGCTCTACATTTAACAGTGACCAAAAGGTCAATAGGACCCAGTAGGTTATCACACTACTAGCCACAAAGCTTACAGTCTTCACCCCTACAGCACCAAGCAAAGTTACAGTCGCAAAAGGAAGTACAGTCCAGAATTACGTTACTGTTGCCTGCTAACGACCATACCATAGATTTTGAGTCATTTTAGAAAAAAACGGTAGGAAAAAAAGGCATAGAAGGAGGAAATTGTTGACTTCAGCCTCGTTGGGACTGGTTATACATGCCATGGATGTATTACATTGTGAACCCAGATATGTGACCTCCACTGGCCCCAATGGGGAAGAAGTAAGGTCAGGCAAGGTCAGAATTAAATAGTGTCCTGCATGTTGGACCATTAACAAGTCACCGTTGACCTTACTGAAAACAGTTGCAAAGGAAGATAGGAGTGGAGGTCAAACTGTAGCCGGTTGAGAAGAGAATGAGAAGTGAGAAAGTAAATGGTTCACATAGGGGGCTTGCTGTGGTCTGAATGTTTGTGTCCCCCTAAAATTCATAAGTTGAAATCCTAATGCCTGATATGACGTTAGGAGGCGGGGCCTTTGGGAGATGCCCAGGCCATGAGGGCAGCATCTTCATGAATGGATTAGTGTTCTCATAAAAGAAATCCCACAGAGATCCCTTGCCCCTTCCACCACTGAGGGCACAGAGAGAAGGCGCTGGCTGTGAACCAGGAAAAAGGGCTGTCACAGAATAGGACCATGCTGTCACCATGATCTTGAGCTGCCCAGCCTTCGGAGCTGTGAGAAATAGATTCTTGTTGTTTATCAGCTACCCAGCCTGTGGCATTCTGTTATAGCAGCCAAAACTGGCTACATAGGGCTCTTTCCCAAAGAAACTGGAATAAGAATTCAAGGAGAGAGGGGCAAACAAATAGAAGGTTTACGGGGTCAGGAGAGAGTTGTTCCTTGTTTTTGCTTTTGTTTTTCTCTGCTTAGGATGAGAAGAGATTGAAGACTGCTTCACACTGAGGAGCAAAGTTCAGCAAAGAAGAGGCGAGAGCAGATGCAGAGGAAACAGTAAGAATCTAGAGAAAGTGCAGGATGGGATCGGCAGCATCTTTTGAAACTAGTAATAAAGATGCTGAATCTGTCAATACTCTGAAGTTGCAACTGTCAGAAACCCAATTCTAACTAGCTTAAGCAGAAAAGGAAAGTTATGATTTAAGAGTTAAAGTTGGCTTCAGATTATGCTCAAGTAATATCAACAGGTCTCTCTCTTCTTACTCCCGCTTGCTCCCCTCTGAGCTGGCTTTATTCTCAGGCAGGCCATCTGCAAGAGAGGACAGAGATGGCCGGCGGTCTAGGCTCACATTCTGTCAGCGTGGGAACCCTGACTTAGGCCATGTACTTCTCTTTGTCCAAAAGTTACAGCAGAAGCCCTGGGACTGACTCCTACTGAAGAGATTGGGTCACATGTCCATCCCTTAATCATCTGGCTTAGTTGAGCCTAAGTAGCATGCCCACCCTCATTAGCCCCACTCAAACCATATCTATTTCATTGAAAATAAGGGTAGAGAGAATCCCCAAAGAAATTAAGGTACAGCTACCAGAAGAGACATGGATGCAAGGCAGGCAAAAACGACAGGAGGGAGGGTAACAGAAGTAGAGGAAGTGACGCAGAGTTGTTTTAAAAGATAAGTAGGAATGAGCCAGGAGCGGTAAGAGGGTAGGGAAGAACCAGCACGGAACAATACCCTTAACCTGGAAGCTACCTCGATAAAAGAATTCTCACTGCACTCAAGACGCAGACTTGCTGCTCAAAGAGGATGGTAAGAGGGGCAATTTCTTATATAAAAGAGAACTGTTATTGCTTAAATTTTCTATCATCAGGAAGCATTATGCTATTACTTGCCACTATATCTATCCTACTACATTCACTTACTAAAGGGTTTGGCCATCAGAAGAGCAGAGATAGCTGCTGTCCTGATCCCAAGTCCATTTAGTTATGAAATAACTCTTTATATTGCAGGATCAAATGAGAAACAAGAAGGATTTAGGAAAAAAAAAAAAAAAAAAACCACTGAGTCTCAAACTTCCTCTGCCCAGAACTGACTCCTTTAAACTTTAGGCTGAATTTAAAGACCACTTTAGAAGATATCCCAAAGTTTCCATCTTTCTCTTATTACACAAGCACTGATTCTACACTTTCCCATTCCTAAGTTCTCTATTCATTCTCTGTCTTTTAAACCCAAAGAATGCCAATACCCTCCAAAACAGCATTTCCAAGAATCCAAGTTTCTGGATCCCGTTGAGGCAAATTGTTGGTCATGTCCATCCCTGAACTCTCTCCTAAAGATTTTTTGTCTTGGGCAACTCCACTTTCAAGAATAGTTTAATATAATTTATATGTGCATCTATCCCAAATGGGTTGCCATTGGTGAGAGGAAACAAGTTGTCTCTGATGGGATCTGTGGTCCATGATGGCTCTGGCCCACCTCATCCATTACGACATCTAGCCTTCTCCCCAGGCAAAGTAAGCCCGTGTAAGCCATGTCTTCTGAACTGGACTACTTACAAGGGCCTCCCTAAACCTCTCAGCCTTTCCATAGTTCGAGTCCTCGAAAATACATTTCGGGTACCATGAAAGTCATATGTGATTAGTGCCAGTTAGGTTTGAACATTAGAATTTTTATTCAATAATCAAATATCCATGTTTGATAGACAATTTTCAGAGAAGATATTATAATCCTGCAGCTTTAAGTGTCCATGTTATCAAGTAACGTGAGAACCAAAAGCCCCAGATTAATATTCGGAGACCCTGCTAAAATCAACTTCAGATATTAAGGTAAAAATCATGTAAATTCCTGATATCATATATAAACTATTCTCTCTCCATTGGCAGAGCGTGTGCTTGATACTAATCCATCTATACCACCTCACCACCCACTGGGGAACTGACAGCACACAGGCAAAATGCCCAGTTGGATGCAACCAGGATATAGCGAAGCCAACTAGCCCTGCTGACAATTGATTTTCACCCTGATGGGAACAGTTTGGATGACGAGAAATGAACAAATACAGGATAAATCATCTTTCTGAGGTCAAGTCTGCAGGGTACTAGGCCTGTCTCACTTCACATATCTGTTGAAACCAACTCTCATTAAAGAGTACCTAAGGAAGAAAGAGAAAAATAGCCACTTACCAAGCACATTTACCAGGCAACAGGGTTTCAATATTAATGAAGGTTTATATTACAATTTAGGATCATTCTACTCTATTAAATCCCTTAGCACTCTTCCCCTATCTCTATAATCTTTCAAAATCATACTAGTATTTCATGACATCGAAAGCCGAAACAACGCAAGTTGCTTTTGGTATAAATGCTGGAACCTGTCTCCTATTACTTGAAGGACTACAAAGGATTTAGACTTCTACATGTAAAACGATCGTGGCCTCTTTTCTAGGCTTTGGGGGTATAACTTTCATGAGTCAGTCAGACCACCAGAGTAATTAAATTAAAGAGAATAGTTCTTAGAATAGAACACAGTATTTAATGAGTTTTGGTAAACATTTGAACGACCAGGATAAAGTACTCTATTGCAGATTTCCCATATTCCTTACTCTCCATCTCCACTCCAGTACTTTGGAAGTTGATAATAGCAGGTTCTCCATCTATTACTCTGGGACTTTGGGTTCTCATATCACTTGATAACATGAACACTTAAAGCTGCAGGAATATAATATCCCCTCTGAAAACTATATATCAAATGCAGATAATACTTAATTCATGAGTGAAAAGTCTAGTGTTCAGACCTAATGGGTACCCTAATGCCAAGTGTTCCTTCAGCTGCAGATTACTTTACCCCTTCCTTATAGCTCTGTAGTATTCCTATGTTCGTTTTCTATGTCAAGACAAACTTCACAGCCCTCTGTTAGGGAGCTTGCTCAAGGCTGGCTTCCATTAATATTTCATGTCCCTATTCTCCATTTTACCTGCACACTGCTCTCTCATAGGGCAACCATCCTTCGTATGAGCGCGAAAGGCTTTTCCAGTCATCTTATCTTCTCAAGCCCCTAAGCTCTCTAATGCATGCACGGGTATGGGTATGGATAAAATAATACTCAAAATGTACACGATGTGTTGTGAAGTATAGTGATATGTTATTAGTTTTATTCCAGATAAACACATTTAATTGAATTGCAAATTACATTGCTATTGAAATCAGATAGAAAATCCCACCACATAGGACTTCTGTGGTTTGGTGCAGTAGTTTGTCTTGATGGCCTCATGTATACAGTCACTATAATCAGTATTACACTTGCCACACTTACAGCTTACAGCTACAGGATAGGAAAAATACGGAATAACATGGCGGGGGCATCCTGGTATTTCTACAGTCTTGTACATAAAGTCTCTATATGTACAAACATCCTGAGACAGAGCATATTTGGGGAGAAACAGCTTGCCATTGATATCCTGAGGAAAGAACAGAAAAAAGAGTGTGATCGGACTTTAAAATATATATGGATAATGGAAACAAATAAAAATTAATTCACTTATATTCCTTTGTCATAAATAGGAATGGAGGAAGATTCCCATTGGGGAATAGTCCCATTCCCCAATGCCAACTTAACACATCCTCACTGAACCCCATAGAGACAAAAGTGGCAAACATCCCCTTTTACCCCTGATCATGGGAATAATATAAGGTTTAAATAAAGTTTGGAAGTAAACTGTTATAAAATTATCTGTACCCATTATGCCAAGTAGATCCACATGATATTGTAACCTGTGCACTCAACCTCTAAGAAGCCAGTAACCATTAGATTTGGGAAATGAGGTTGTGGCTTATCTCAATTCCTCCTTTCTGGATAGAAAGGAATTGAGTCTAGGTTTATCTAATTTACAACTAAAATAAGTGAGATGAACTACATACCCGTGTCATACAATATCCAGCACAGATGGTTGTGTTGACAGAGAGGCAATAAGCACATTCTTTCCTTTCGACATGCATCATATACTCAGTTGGAATACAGAAAGACGTTGCTTGCCCAAATGCAAGGCCAAAAAGCATGGATATCAGGAAGAGAGCACTCATGCTAAACCAAAGATAAAATTAAAGAATCTGTTAGATATATCCTTTAGGACATTCAAAAGGGATATTTGGAAAGAGATAAAAATATATATATATAGTAATACCTATATAAATATATATACATACATATATGTATATTTATTGAATGCCTACTTTGTCCTAGGCCCTATATTAGGTGTTTTTGCATAGTTAATACTCTCAATAACCTTTCTTGATACACTTAGATGTGCCTGTGACCCCCAAACCCCACACATTTGTGTAAGGGCTCACATAGTGAAGATCCTGCTTACAAGTACCACTTAGCTCTATAGGGCAGTGAAGCGGCAAGCCTGAACCACTACAACAAAAAAGTGGCAGAGATACATATGTCAACTAAGTGTAAAACAATTCATTCAATGAAAATAATCCGAATCCCTGCCTCTATGATCATAACATTTAGGCTCCAGTAAGAGCTTTCTTAGAACTGTAGTTTTTTAAAAACGTTGGTTCAATAGCTTAAAAGGCCAGCAAACCAGTCATAATCAGAAAGGAAAGGCAAAGAAACCAAGGAAATGTGTAATCAAACTTCATTACCATCTCAGTGCAAATAATCTTACATATAATCTTACCCATTGCCTGACAAGGAAGACAAGATGAAGCTACGGAAATCCAGAAAAGATCAACTAAAATTACCATTGGTATTACGGAGCTAACCCAGAAATCTAGAAACCCTACCTTCTCCACTCTTAGGCTGTTATTTTAAAGCTGAAAGAAGTAAAATTGGACAAATTAAAAAATTACGTTATTCAGAAGATGTTATGAACTCATTATCTTAAAAAGATTACAGATGTGAAAAGCATAAGTTGACACAATGGGAGTAATACAGCTAAGGATGGCGGATCTACTGGGAAATAATACACATTTTGGCTACAGAGAAGACGCCAGAGGGTCCACTGTGCCTCAGGCAGAAGGAGAACATGTATCTCAATAGAGTCTGATGGGAGAGTTTGTTCAGTATCAACTGGGCATCATAATGATCTGGATAATGTTATGACATAATTATCTTAGTTCTGCTACTGAGAGTGAGTAATCAAGTTTCAGATGTTTGAATGTAAGTTGATCACTTCAAAGATTAAGATTTTTTTATCATACAAATATTGTAATGTTTGCTAGGTATATTTGGATTTTTTTTCCTTCTCAAGTATCATTGTCAGAAAAGAAAATACACATTTTAATGAAGTAGTGTTATTATCTTTGAACGCAAACTTTTTGCTTATTCTATTAAATTAATTATAATTCAATCATCAAATATGTATCAAGATTTTTCTCAAATCTGTAAGTTATATCCCAATAATATCTTTAAGCTGCATACATTAAGACCTCCATTAACTGAAATTTCATAGACTCAGTTAACCAGAATTTTGGCTTCAATTAACTTATAAGAAAAAATGAAAACTGCATTCAAGAATTTTATTTCAAGATCTCCTATGGATCTATGAGAAATCAACTAAAATATTTAATCTATCTGGTCCTTATTTCCTCATCTGCAAAACAGAAAGGGACAAGCATGCCTGATCTGTTTTTAAATTGTAGGATGAAAAAATGTTCTGGAACTTCTGTGCATTTTTTGTCATGTTCATTATGAACACTATATTTTTTTCAAAGTTCCTTTTATAAATGTGAAACTCTAAACTAACAAAAGAAAAAATTAAAAGTGCTAAATTATCAGCAAAGTAGCTGTATAACTTTGAGAATGTAAAGGAAGTAAGAATTATTTTTTCTCCTTTTTTGCAACTAGTAAAACTTCATCCACAGGATCTTTCTGGGCCTCAATTTCCTCATCTAGAAAAGGAGAGCTCAGAACCAGAAGATGATCAGGAAGGCCTTTTCAGCACAGTCATGGTTCCATGTGATAAATTAGTGTCAGACTCCTTGTCTAAAAGTTAACTGACCTAGAATTCTGCTTCCAGATTTCATTGTAATTGTGTGTAAATGAGCAACTTAATATCTTTGTTCCTTCATTTTTCTACTTGCCCCTTCCAAAATTCATAAAAAAGAATAAAACAATACACGTGAAGTACTTGGAATGCTACAGAAGACGATGCAACCGTGCGTACACGATCTGCCACGATTTTTCTTTTATCACCTGGATTCTCACCTCTGCAATGTAATTGCCTCTAAATTATTAATGAACAGCTAAACACAGAAGGCGTGACTTCAGGACCTAAATAACTTTTCCAGTGTCATAACCATATATGTCTACACTTTCAATGTTTTTCCTTATTGTAAGACAGCTTTTTTCTTTTGACTCTTATTCCTCCTTTGCTCTCTCTTTTTTCTTTCTTTTTTTTTTTTGCTCTCACTACCTTCATTCTTAAAAACCACATTTTTCTCTGCTCTGCTAATTTCCTTCACCAATCCTTTCTCTCCAAATCCCTTACTATACTATGAAAAGAATTAATTGCCCACCCTATAAACAATCCAGGAAACTTACTAAAGCAATACATTTTTCTAGAGAGCAAACTGTACTATAAGGCAGGTATGTGCTGCAGATACCACCCAAGGTAGTTTAGCTATTAAATAACTAAAATAACACAGAGTAAATTACACCTGCAGGTACTCAAAATTGAATTTAAGTTTTTCCAAAAAGATATTGTCATCAAAGATAATTATTAGTAATTAGTAAAGAGGATTTAATAAACAGATTATCCTATTGACAAAAATATTTAAACCAAAATGTAAATAGGAAAACCATGAACATCGATCAGCTTTCATCAGGGAAATGACCAGTTTTTCCTCTTCAAGTCAATGAAATTTTTTTCTTAGCCTCGTGTATGTAGTTCACTCAACTTCATTCAACATTGAACTTTTGGGGAACAATAATTAAAATTCTCAGAGCCTATCTGAACAAATTACCACTCAGCTTTTGCCATTTTTGAATAAATGCTAAAATGGTGAAAGTGAAAAAACTTAGAATAAGCACATCCCTTTCACAAAGCCTTCTCAGCATAGACACCTACCTTTCTTTGCATTGGTGAGCCGATGCTGCAACGACTCAGACGAAGAGCTCTTGGTCCATTTTATATTCTCTAGGATAATTCCTCTCTGATCTTCTTGTTTGTATAATTGCGTTTGAATTACTGCTTCCTTATCTGAAAAACGTCTATTGAAAATTCATACTGAACCCCAAATGAAAGGTGTTTAGATAAACAATTTTACAACATCTTCCTCTGGAAACTGATATTTTTGCAGCATAAATTCCCCTCTCTCCTATTTCAAAATAAAATTACCCTTTTAATAAATATTAACAAAGGATATACACAGAAGGGAAAAAATCTTATTATCTAAGTAAGACATGGGAATGAAAATTTATTTGGGGCTTGAGTGCCCCAAATTTTACCAAAGTACTCATTTAGAGATATATAAAATTATTACTCATCTACAAAGCAAAGACAACTTCTTTATGGAAATCCAGGATAACTGGCATATATGTTGCTGATTAAAACCAAAAAAGTTAATTAGTTCACATATTTTGTTGTTTTTCTTTAGATTAAAATAAATAAATAAAATTTACGTGTAAAACAATAGTCATTTAAGTGAATGACCAAATCCAATAAGATGTCAAACTGATCTGAAGTCAAATCCTGTCTCTGCCATTTACCAGCTATATGACATTGATATGCTTGAGCTCTCTCTACTTCAGTTTCTTCATCTACTTAAAGGTAACATCCTTATTTATGTAGAGCACTTAACAGTATCTGATATATAATAAATGTTCAATAAATGATAACTAATTTAAAATAATTCAACATTTATTTATTTAAGAAACATTTAGTCACAATACCTAGTACATAGTAGGCAGTCATTTTATTTGTTGAATACCTAAATGGCTAAGGGAGTACATGAATAAATAATTGTTGAATTTTTTAAAACCAACATAGTTTTCTCCATCTCCATAGTTATTAAATCAATATTACTCCTTTCAATACATTTTCCTCACTATAACAAAATATGCCAAAAGTTCAGAGAATTTCCCATTGCCCTCAGAAAAAAGTCCAAACTTTTTAGTATTGTTTACAAAGTTTTCCAAAATCTATTTTATATCTCTAGTTTCACCTTTCCCATCTCTCACATAACATATCCAAAGTAATGAAAGGAAAACTTCAAACCTACAATTGTCTACATGGCAAGATTATCATTAAAAATGGAAGGAGAGATTAAGAGTTTTCCAGGCCCACAAAAGCTAAAGGAGTTCATCGCCACTAAATCAGCCTTATAAGAGATGTCAAAGGGACTTCTTTAAGCTGAAAAGAAATGACACAAATTAATAACAAGAAAACATACAAAAGTAAAAATCTCACTGGTAAAAGTAAATGTATAGTAAAAGTAATAAATAGATCATTTATAAAGTAGGAAGGTTAAAAGACAAAAGTAGCAAAGTTAACTAAAACTAGTTAGGGGATGCATAAAATAAAAAGATGTAAATTGACATCAAAAATGTAATATGTAGCAGATGGGAGAGTGGGAGTACAAATGTAAAGTTTTGAAAGATGCTCAAATTTAAGTTGATATCAATATAAAACAAACCATTATATACATGGGATGTTACATATGAACCTCATGGTAACTACAAAGCAAAAATTATAGTAAATACATAAAAGAAAACGAAAAAGAAATAAAAACCTAATGCTAAAAAAAAAAGCCATCAAAGCACAAGAAATACAAGGGAAGAGAGAAAGAGAATAAGAAAGCAACAGAGAGAAACTACAAAAACAGCCAGAAAACAATGAACAAAATGACAATAAGTACATACCTATCAATAATTACTTTAAATATAAATGGACTAAATTCTCCAATCAAAAATATAGAATGGCTGAATGGATAAGAAACAAGACCCATCTATATGCTGGCTACAAGAGATTCATTTCAGAAAGAGAGGGGATACAGAAAGATGTTCCATGCAAATGGAAACACAAAGAAAGCTAGTGTAGTGATACTCAGACAAAATAGACTTTAAAATAAAGGCTGTAATAAAAAATGAAGAAGAGCATTACATAATGATAAAAGGGTAAATCTAGCAAGAAGATATAAACATTTATAAATATATATACACTCAATACAAAAGCACCAAAACATACAAAGCAAATATTAACAAAATCAAAGGAGAAATTGACAGCATTACAATAATAGTAGGAGACTTTAATACTGCACTTACATCAATGGATAGATCATCCAGAAAATCAGTGAGGAAACATGGGCCTTAAACGACACATTAGACCAAATGTAGATGCACTTAATAGACATACAAGGAACATTCGATCCAAAGCAGCAGATTATAAATTCTTCTCAAGTGCACATGGAACATTGTTCAGAATGTCTCATATATTAGACCAAAAAACAAGTCTCAATCAATTCAAGATGACTGAAATATATCATGCATCTTTTCCAAACACAATGGAATGAAAGCAAAAATCAATTATGAGAAAAATAACTGGAAAAAAAAAAACACACACAAAAAAAGTGAAGATTAAACAACATACTACTGAACAACCAATGGGTCATTGAAGATATCAAAGGAGAAGTTAAAAATACCTACAGACAAAGGAAAACAGAAACATAACATACTAAAATCTATGGGATGCAGCAAAGGTGGTCCAAAGAGGGCCATTCATAGCAAAACACAGGCCTATCTCATGAATTAAAAAAATCTCTAGTAAACAACCTAACTTTACAACTAAAGGAACTATAAAAAGACTAAATAAAGCCCAAAGTTAGTAGAAAAAAGGAAAGATCAGAGCAGAAAGAGACTAAAAACACAATAGAAAATATCAATAAAACTAAGAGTTCAATGTTTGAATAAATAAATAAAATTGACAAACCCTTAGCTAGATTTACCAAGAGGGAAGATTAAAATAAAATCAGAAATGAAAGAGGAGACATTACAACTGAAACCACAGAAATACAAAAGATCATAAGAGACTACTATGAACAATTAAAGGCCAAAAAATCAGACATCCTAGACAAATAAATGGCTAAATTTCCAGAAATATACAACCTTCCAAGTGTGAGTTATGAAGAAATAGAAAATCGGAATAGACTGATTACTAGTGAAAAGAAAGAATCACTAATCAAAAATCTTCCAACAAACAGGGCCACACTGGTGAATTCAACCACACATTCAAAGATTTAAAATCTACCCTTCTCAAACTCTTCCAACAAATTGACGAGCAGGGAACACTTCCAAACTCATTTTACAAGGCTGGCATTACCCTGATATTAAAACCAGACATGAATGCCATACACACACACACACAGTTACAGGCTAATATCTTTGATGAACATAGATGTAAAAATTCTCAACAAAATATTGGCAAATCAAATTCAACAATACATTAAATGAATCATACACCATGATCAAGTGGAATTTATTCCAAGGATGCAAGGATGGTTCGACATCTGCAGATTAATCAATGCTGATACACCACATCGACAAAAGGAAGGGAAAAAATCATATGATCATCTCAACAAAGGAAAAGTTTTTGAAATTTTTCAACATCCTGTTATGATAAAAACTCTCAACAAATTGGTTATAGAGAGAACATACCTCAATAATAGCCATATATGACAACCCACAGCTAACATCACACTCAATGATGAAAAGCTGAAAGCTTTTCCTCTGAGTTAAACAATAAGGATGTCCACTCTCAATACTCTTATTCAACATAGTATGGGAAGACCTAGCCGGAGAAGTTAGGCAGGAAAAAGAATAAAAAGATATCCAAATCAGGAAGGAAGCAGCAGAACTACCACTGTTTGCAGATGACATGATACTATATATAGAAAACCCTAAAGACAACAACAACAAAAAACCTGTTAGAATTAATAAATAAATTCAGTATTGTCGCAGGATACAAAGTTAATGCAAAAAAAAATCTGTGGCACTTCTATATACCAACCACAAACTATCAGAAAGAGAAATTAAGACACAATTTCATCCATTATGGCAGCCCTCAGAAAATAATACAGGCAACTTATTGTATGTCAATTATACCTCAACAAAGGTATTTTTGAAAATCCAGTAGGTAGAATTGATCTGTATCTACTTCTCTAACATCATGTCATACCACTCTCTCACTCCACCATCACTTTCTCTGTTCCCCGAACATTTTAAGCTTGTTCTTGCAACAGGGCTTTTGCATTTGTAATTCGTTCATTATGAAAACCCTTTCACCAGATCTCAAAATGGCTTCCTCATCATCACAGCTTAAAAATTATTTCCTCAGAGCAGTCTTTGACCATTAAATCTACCCTTGTCACTTTTTATCCCACCATCTCATATTTTCCTCATAACACTTATAACTTTCTGGTATTATATTATTTGTTTACATGTTTATTCTGTTTCTCTCCTTCCAACTAGAATGTAAGCATTATAAATGAAGGGGCTTACCTGTCTTGGTCAAACCAGTCTATTTCATATATCGGATGTTCAATGAATATTTACTGAATGCATAAATAAGTGGACATACAGGTGCTATTTCCAGAGTTTATAATTAGATACATGGAGAGGTTGTTAACTGCTCTGATGTTCCATAGATAGTTACAGAAATGCTAGATTAAAATTCAAATTTCCTATTATGCTTTTTACTGCATTAAAATTTTAACTCATTTTCAAAGAAAAAAGCCTCAATCTTCAATTAGCTAAACGAAAGAGTGGCATTGGAATATAAATAAGACTTAATATTTTACCCTCCGCAAAACATGAGTAACTCTTCTAGCTTGCAAGATGCTCTACTTCCATGAAATCCTAAAACTCTGTGCAACAGACATATTTTTAAAAATCAGTGTATTCATCTGAAGTCTGAGTTATCTGTATGTATCACATTAGAATAGACTGCCTTTTGAAATAAAATATGTTTGTTTATTAAACTCCTTTCAGTGTTATTTTCTTAACAATACAGATAATTGATAGCAAGTAGAGTTGGACCTAATGTGCATGTTGATCATTTTATTATCTTGAAGCTTTCAAGTAGAGAGACAAGACTGATTGAATATGTATAAAAATTATGTCAATTTATTTCTCTCTTTTGGGAACAGGTTAAAGCCCCTAATATTCCACATTGATATGAATTTACAAAAGCTTTTTCCATTTCAAAACATTTTTAAAATTAAGGTCATATATAAATGTTAATAGGAATTGCTAACATCTTCTTCAATAAAATTCATAGTGCTATAAAGTCAGATCAGTATCAAGCATTCTTTCCTGTATATCAAAACTTATTTCTCTATCCCTTAGCATAATATAATTCATTCTATTTGTGTTATTTTATATAACCTCTTGGTAATTAGATATTATTCCTCTGGCTGCATAACATGAGCAGTATTAACTGTACTCACAATAACATGTGTAACCATTTCCCAGCAATTTTATTAATCTCACGAAAAATTATTTTAACGTTTCTCATCTTTGTTTAGTATACTTTTTATTTTTAAAAGAAGTTCACAGTTTTGTTACATGCAAAAATCAATAAAAGTTCTGTTAGCAAATTAATCTGAGATAACCAAGAAATAATAAACCTAATAATGCAGATAACTTTCTTCACTACATGTGTGTAAAAAAAAACTGAAGTGAAAGAAGCAAGACACAAAACATCACATAAGATTTGATTCCATTCATTTGAAACATACAGAATAGGTAAGCCCATAGAGACAGAAAATGGACTGGTAGTTATCCTGGGTTGGGGGGCAATAGAAAATGGGGAAGAACAACTTAATGAGTACAGAATTTCCTTTTGGGGTGAGGAAAATGATTTGAAACCAGATAAAAGTAGTGCTTGCACAACATTGTGAATGTATTAAATACCAAAGAATTGTTCACTTTAAAATGCTTAATGTTGTTATGTGAATTTCACCTAAGTTTAAAAATGACAACTAACAACTTAAAGCAAAAATAATAAACACTGTATTGGGGGTTTATAACACATGTAGAAGTAAACTTTATGTCAAGAACAGAACAAAGGACAGAAATGGGAAATGGAAATATATTTCTGTAATGTTCTTATGCTATATATGAAGGGCCATAATAGCATTTGAAGGCAAACTATGATAAATTAAAGATGTATGTTGAAAATCCTAGTGTTACCACTAAAAATAAAAGAATAATTAAAAGCCAAGAGTATCAAAAGAATGAGAAGACACAGACTTGGAGAAAATATTTGCAAAAGACATGTCAGATAAAGGATTATTATTCAAAATATACAAAGAACTCTTAAAACTTGACAATAAAAAATGAACAACCTGATTTTAAAATGGACAAAAAGCCTGAACAGATACCTCACCAAAGACGACAGATAGCAAATAAGCATACGAAAAGATTCTCCATATCATATGTCATCAGGGAATTGCAAATTAAAACAACACTGAGATACCACTAATTATCTATTAGAATGGCCAGAATCTGAACACTGACGACACCAAATGCTGGCGAGAACGTGGAACAAGAGGAACTCTTATTCATTGCTGGTGGAAATGCAAAATGGTGCGGCCGTTTTGAAGACAATTTCTGACAAAACTAAATATACTCATACCATAAGATACAGCAATCATGCTCCTTGTTATATACCTAAAGGAACTGAAAATTTATATCCATACAGAAATGTACACATGAATGTTTATAACTTAATTTGTAATTGCCAAAATTTGAAAACAACCAAATATCCTTCAGGAGGTAAAAGGGTAAATGGTGTCTGGTGGTATATCCAGACAGCAAAATGTTATTCAGTGCTAAACTTAAGTGCATATTACTAAGTGAAAGAAGCCAATTTGGAAAGACTAAATACTGTATGATTCCAACTATATGATATGATGGAAAGGCAAAACTACAGAGACAGTAAAAAAATCAGCAGTTACTAGGAACTGAAGTAGAGAGGGATGAATAGACAGAGCACAGAGGATTTTTAGGGAAGGGAAAATATTCTGTATGATACTATAATAATGGACACATGTCATTTACATTTGTTAAAACTCATAAAATGTACAACACTAAGAGTGAACCCTAATGTAAACTATAAACTTTAGATGTATTGATAAAGATGTATTGATAAAGGTTCATCAGTTATAACAACTGCACCACTCTGGTACAGGAAGTTAATAGGAAGGGAGGCTATGCACGTGTAGGAGCACGTATTTATAGGAAATCTCTGTACTTTCCGCTCAATTTTGTTGTAAATTTAAAACTTCTCAAAAATGAAGTCTATTTTTAAAAATCCAATGGTGAAGATAAAATGAATTCATGCAAATATTAAAGTAATCCAAAATAAAATAAAAACAGAGAAAAAAAGGAACAAAGGACAGATGAAACAAAAAACAAATGGCAAGATGGTAAACTTAAACTTAACGATATCAATAATTACATTAAATGTAAATTGTTCAAACATTCAAATTATAAAGCAAAAATGATCAGATTTTAAAAATCAAGACTGATCATATTCTGTCTACAAGTAACCCATTTGACATATAGAGACACAGATAGAATGAAAAAAGGGTGGAAAAATATATATGCAAGTATTGATTAAAAGAAAGCTGTAGTGGCTATATTAATGTCAAAGTAAACTTCAGAGCAATATATATTCTATAAATAAAGGACATTTTATAATGATAAAGGGGCAAATTTATCAAGAACAAAAAAGCAATTGTAAATGTGTATGCATCTAAAAATAAACTTCAAAATATATAAAACTGATCAGTTAAAAAGAGAAATAGGTACTCTACAATTATAGTTGAAAATTTCAACACTTTTCTCTCAATAATTGAAATAAGTACACAGAATATCAGGAAGGGTATAGAAAACTAACTTACACTAATGGACATATATAGAACATTCCACCCACCAATAGTAGAATATACATTCTTACGAAAGCACATGAGTGCACATGAGACATTCACCAAGATAGACTATATTCTGGGTAATAAAACAAGTGTTAAAAAATTTAAAAAGAGTTTAATGATACTGAGTATAGGTTCTGACCAAAACAGAATCAAACTAAATATCAACAACAGAAGATATCTGGAAAATCTCCAAATATTTGGAAATTAAATAACATGCTTTTAACATTTAATGGTTCAAAAAAAAATCACAAGGGAAATCAGAAATTATTTAAAACTGAACATAAATGAAAACACAACATATCGAAAATTTGTGGGATGCAGCTAATGTAGTGCTTAGAGAAAAATTTATAGCCTTAAATGTATATACTAGAAAACAAGAGACATCTAAAATCAATTATTTATGCTTCTACCATAAAAGAAAAGCATATTAAACCCAAGTTAAGCAAAATAAAGAAAAAATAAATGAGAACACAAATCAAAGAAATAGAAAACAGATAAAAATCAATAAAAAAAGTCAATAAAACCAAAAGTTTTACTGGAAAAGATCAATAAAATACACAAACCTCTAAGTAAACCAATCGAGAGAGACACAAATCACCAAATCAAGAATGAAAAAGAGCCCTCACTACAGATTCTATAAACATTAAAATAATAAGAGAATATAATAAACAATTTTATTGGCAATACACTTAAAAGTAAAAGACACATTTCATGAAGGACACAAATTACCCAAACTGGCTCAAGGAGAAATAAAAACTCTAAATAACAAAATATTTATCAAATAAATTGATTTTATAATTAAGTATATTACTTCAAAGAAAACTCCCCTCTCAGATGATTTCACTGGTGAATTCTATCAAATATTTAAGAAAGAAATAATATCAATTTGACACAAACTCTTTGTAAAAATTGAGAATGAGGGAACACTACTCTACTCATGTTATAAGGCCAGCATTATCTTGAGGCAACTCAGACAAAAAATACCAAAAAAAAAAAAAAAAAAACCTAGACACTAACATCTCTCAAAAACATAGGTGCAAAAATTATTCACAAAAATTTTAGCAAAGAGAATCCAATAGTATATAAAAAGAATCATTTATTAAGACTAACTGGGGTTTATCTCAGGAATGAAAAGTTGATTTAACATTCAAAAATTAATGTAATTCATGTTAACAGACTAGAAATGAAATACTATATGATCATTTCAAAATATGCAGAAAAGCCTGAGAAATTCAACATTCATTCCTGATAAAATTTCAAGCAACTTAGTAATAGAATGAACTTCTTTCAACCTGATAAAAGATATCTAATATATTTATGGCGAAATAATTGGGGAAAGGCGAGAATGCCCACTCTCACTATTTGTATACAGTATTGTACTGGAAGTACTAGCCCATGCAATAAGGCAAGAAAAAAGAAATAAAAAGCATACAGATTGAAAAGGAAGAAGTAAAAAAGTTTTAATCCGTAGATGATATGATCATCTACACGGAAATCCTAAGGAATCCACAAAATGCTACTGGAACTAGCATGCCACATTCATTTCCCTTTCTAGACCCTAGGTGCCACAGATGAGTACTGCCAGAGGGCCATCCTTGGGTCCATCCACCTCGGTTCCCATGCACTAGACACCATTCCCTGAGTCCTTCAATACAGACGCAGACCTCAGCAAAGCAGAGAGCACTTAATCAGTGGAGCTGGAACCAGTAGACCAATACTCCACACCAATCTGGCCTTTCATAGACTGTGGCCTCCTATTACTGGCCAGAGTTGCCCTGGGATAGCCCACATGTGTCCATTTGTAGAAACAGCAGCCTCCAAGTTAAATAATTTGCAAAGAACCTGAGAGAAGTATGTAGGTAATAATAAAGACTATTGCAAGCACCAGTCTGGCAGTATGGGTTCTGTTGACATTTCAGGTACTCCCAGGACAGGAAGGAGGCTTCTGAGAATGGAGAGTCCACAGGGCCAATTTGGGGCTAGAGACCTAGAATACAGGTCCTCTTTTTTAACTGGCCTTGTTGAATTTTCACATAGTAAGTCATTAAATTCATTAAAACCCACTGAAAGCCCACCTACCATGGAAATTCATAACACTGACTTTATTAATAAAAATGAAAACTAACGAGTTTTAGCACTTGCTTTGTGCTAGACCTTTCAAAATGTCTATTAACTTGTTTTCTCTAGTTATAGTCATTATCTTTTTACTGAGCCACAGAGGTTATTCAGAACTTGAATCACAAAGCTAGGATTCCAAACTCAGTCAGCCAAACAAACCTCAAACTTTTAACTGACACATCATACCTGTGGTCTGGCCTGAATTCATTTTGAGTTAATTAAACATGATAATCCAATAATTTATATTTGTGATTTAGCTGATAAACAGAATATATAAAAATCTCAGATACTACTACAAGGGCTAGAGAACTTTTAATTTAATAGCTGTTAATTTCATATAAGTTGAGAAAAGATTCAGCACTATGAACAATATTGTTGATGAAAAGAGAAATTCTCTACTTATTGAGACTAGGTCATTTAATGATTATTGATTTACTGAGAAAGCCATTGGAAAAAAATTAATGCATTTTACTTTCACAATTCATATTTCAGACAGAGGCTTATTTTAACCACAGATAGCCACATCAAGCAAATAATAGTAATACTTTTTAAAAATTAAAAAATTTGGAAATTATTAAAATAATTAAATGATGTACCCTACAGTTTATATCACTTGCTTAACAGTTTTATAAGAAAATGTTTAGTTTGTAGAATATATTTTTATCATAAAACATATTTTTAAGTTTCATTTAAATACTGATTTATACATTTTATATATTTCCATACCAATGATTACATATTTTGCTATCACTCCTAAGCAACATTTATCGAAATTCTTAGTGTATATCTATAGGCCTACAAATTCCAAAATTAGTAATTTATCCTATAGAAATAAAAGCACTAAAATTAGCATTGTTCATAGTGCAGAAAACTGTAAAGAAAGAGAATTCTCATTATATCAATTAAGATAGGTTATGGCAACCGTAACAAACAACTCCAAACTCTCAAAGGCTTAACACCACAAAGACTTATTTCTTATTCATACTGCATAACCATGGCACGTTCATGGAGGAACTTTATTCCATGTAATTCTCACTCACAGACCTAAAATGACAGAGGTTTCATCATCTGTAACATCACAAATTGCTACAGCAGGAGGAAGAGTTTGATAGAGGGCCTCACGCTTTTAAGCAAATACTCTGGCACAGGAGTAATTAATGCATATCACTTCTATCTAAAAGCCATTGGCCAGAACTTATCATATAGCCTCACCAAGGTGGGACAGGAAGTGTAATCTTCTCATGAGCCTTGAAAGAGAGAACTGGATATAGGTGATTAAAAGTTTCTATCACACTCCAATAGATAAATAGCTAAATTATGGTACATCCATGAAACATTACATAGCCATTTAAAAGGAATTGGAACTATATCATGTTTTATAGATTTTTGTGAGATACTGCGTGAGTAAAGCAAGATTCTGAAAGGTATACATATTACCTCATTTTATGTAAATTAACTGTGACCAGAACATTCTGTGCATGTGCATGCATATGCAAAAATATAACTAACTAAAAACATTATTTAGTGTATCTACCTGCCATGTATAGAAATAGATAAGGACACACCCCAGGTTCTTCTCAAAGGTTACCTAGGAGAGGGGAATTTGGCAGAGAAGAACCCTGATGTGTGCAGAGATGGGGAAGAGTGTAAGGGAGAAAGTAGAAAGAAAAAAAAAGAGCACTAAGATTTTATAAGATTATATTTATGCATTGATATAAATTATGTATATGCATACAGAAATGAGGTCATTTTTTAAAACTTTTTTCAATTTGATTGCTTTTATAGGCCTCAAATTACTGATCTTTTGAAATTAAATTCATCTGTTCAGTTCCTTCCAGCTCTAAACTCTATGATTTCATAACTGAAATAATGTTAAATTTATCTGTCATTTCCTATTTCTAACCCACAGGTGACCTGCCCTGATTAAGGTTCTTGATGTACTACTAAAGCCTGTGGACTATTAATTATACTGAATTCAGGTTGCCTGGATTATGAATAATTTATTTCTAACCTTTATATCAACCAAAGCAACTAGCTCTTTGACATCATCAATTGTTACATTAACATGAATTAGGAGACATTTTAGGAGCAGAGTGATAAAGTTATGGATATTTTTCTTAGGTTAGGTATTAGATCTAATCGAAAAGTTTGGAACTTAAATTTTCAGTCTAAGAAAATTTTCTCATTACCTGGACTACTTCAATAGCTACAATAGCCTGCACCTTGTACTGATTCACCTTAAATAATCTTTCTAAAACAAAAATCTTTTACAATTGGAGGGAAAATGATAGAGTTTGGAGATCTTATACTTTATATCATTTTATAAAATTTAAATTTTAAAATACCTTATTTTAAATAATAAAGTCTTATTTTCCTTGCTTAAAGTCTATTTCATTTTCCATACCAAAAAAGTCCAAGCTTTGCAACATAACACACAATATCCTACATGAAGAGTCCACAGTCTGGTTTCCCTCACTACTCTTCATCTTATTTTTTATATTGCTATTTCTTTCGCTTTGCTTTTTTCTTGTCCTTTTTTTAATTGAGATAACATTGGTGAATTACAGTATGTAAGTTTCAGATGTACATTATAATGCAGTATCTGTATACACTATACTGTACTTACCACCAAGAGTCTAGTTTCCATCTGTCACCACACATTTGGCCCCTTTTACCCATTTTGTCCTCCCCTCACCCACTCCCCATCTGGAGCCTATGGACTGCAGACACACTGAGGTGCTCACCTTTGCTTCAGACAAAGCTTATACAGCATTCACTTAAGACCTAGAACCTGCAGCGTATTTCTATAAAAATGATAATTCATGTATAAACAAGGCTACCATATGCTAAAATGACCAAGTGAAACTTCCTATGAGGCAACTGTCCAGAATAGCACCACCAAAGACACATCAGAGCTTCAATATTAGCATGTTATTTAGTGCCCTCTAATTCTGCTGTTTCCTTCTCAAAACATTCAGCCTGTTCATCAAAATATTGGGATTTGCTGATACTCTCCTGAATTAAATTAATCCCCTTGCTAGAGGACCACCCTTCCATCTGCAGGGGCAAAGCTTGCTGTGTAAAACAGCATGGAGCAGATCACATGCCCCTGCAGGAAGCTCCACACCCAAGAAAAAAGAGAGAAGCCTGGGTCCCCTATACCTGTCAAGCAGATTAAGTCTCTCCTTCAAAGAATGACTAAAGGGCAGAGTTTCCTACCAGCCTAAATGTGGGCTGTGACAGCAAGCAGTAGTCTCTTAAAACCTAAGACTCTTAACTAACTCATCTTATTCTAACAAGAGGAACAATATTTGAAATTTTAAAGAATGTAAACTAATTGTGACAGACTGGCTAGTTGTTCACCTGACCCTTTTCCCTGATAACCTGAGAAATAACTAGAAATGGGTCACGATCTATCTTGAAGTTACGTATGGTCATATGACTTGGTTCCAGAAAATGAAATGTGGGCGGACATGATGTATATCTATTTCAGATCTGGATCACTAAACACTTCTCACATGGATCCTCCACTGTGTTTTCCTCTTTGCAGCAACCTTGCAAGCCAGTGATTGAAGACGGCAGATCTAGAAAATGGAAAGAGCCAGGGTTCCTGAGTCACTGTCTGGAGGAATGCTGCTCACTAAATAGGAACGTTTATGTTGGACTATAGATAGAGTGAAAAGTTGATGAATGATTAGCCAGGGAACCTAGCGCTACCTTAATTAATACAATAGTCTTTTTAATTTTAAAATGTTTGAAAATATATAATTTCGTATGTGAAATATCATATTATCAAGACTAATAATAATCTTCCAAAAAAATACTTGCTCAGGCGATTAATTATAAAGTTTCGATTAAGACATCAGGAGCTAGAACTCTCAAGACCACATCCAGTTATCAGAGGCATACAAATTGAAGGAGAAAAATAATTTCTATAATGTCTAACTTCTGCGTTTTCATTTTTTCTTGGCTAATTTTTCTTACAAACACAATTACCGACCATAAGGGAATTAGAATTCCACTACACCAAAATTGTTTATTTCCCCCCACTTTAATCCCCACCACTTCCACCCCTGACCCATGGTGTCCTCTCCCACACACTTGCAGCGTGAACTCAGGGGCCTGGCGCACCCAGGGCCTGGCGCACCCGGGGCCTAGCGCACCCAGAGTATGGTCCATGGCTCTACGTGGGGCGCAAACCCAGGAACTTCTGCTTGCAAAGCAGACATGCTAACCATTGTACTATGGAGCCACCCCCTAAACCAAAATTATTATAGACAACTCTAAAACCATTTGTATCCATTTGTCAGTTGTTTTTATAAAAAAAAAAGTCCATTCCCATTCACTTTCCTACTTTATTAGATGAATCTTTCATACCTACTCTTTCCACAACCTTCAACATTTTTCCCTCCACTAAGAAAATTGAAGCTATGAAACCAAAACTTCTACAAATTCCCATTCACTTACCATCATCTTGTGCCATATAGTATTCTTTTTCTTCTGTCTCTATGGAACTGTCTGTTCTCCTAGCTAAGACTTAGCACTTTAATTTTCTACAAGAGTCTGTCCCTATTGCCTATTACAGGGCATTCTATAAAAAAAAAAATCTTCCCATTCTCTCCTGCATAACCATTTTTACCCTAACCTGAATCTTTCCCTAATTATTTTAATATGCTATTAATTCTTAGATCTTTAAAAAAGGAATCTTTTCCATGTAGTACATATAGACAACGGAATATTACTCAGCCATAAGAGAATGAAATCTTGCCATTTGCGATAACATAGATGGACCCAGAGGGTATTATGCTAAGTAAAATAAGTCCGACAAAGAAAAATACCATATGATTTCATTTACATATGAAATCTAAAAAATAAAACAAATAAACAAACAAAACAGAAACTCATAGAGAACAAAATCGATGGTTGCCAGACAGAAGGGGAGTGGAAGATGGGTGAAAATGGGAAAGGATTAAGTACAAATTGCCAGTTATAAAATAGTCACGGGGACATAAAGGACAGCATAGGGAATATAGTCAATAATATTGTAATAACTATGGTGTCATATGGGTACTAGATTTATTAGAGTGGTCAGTTCATAAATTATATAAATGTCTAATCACTATGTTGTACACCAAAAACTAAAATAATATTGTATGTCAACTGTAATAAAGATACAAAAAATTTAAATATCTTCTCTTGACCCACTTCCATTTCTAGTAACTGCCCCTTTATTCTCTTTCCTTTGAAGTATAACTTTCTGAGTCTTGATGGAGACGCTGTCTCCACTTTCCTCTCGTAATCTTCTTAATTGTTCCTTCCAATCAAATTCTCCTTCACTGAAATTCTCATTGTTAAGACCACCAAAGACTTCCAACATTAATAACACATTCATCAATTTTACTTTACCTCTGCACAATATTTAACACAATTTATCACTCCCTCTCCTTTGAAATGCTTTCTTGCTTGGCTTCACTTTCTGGCTAATCCTTTGATGGTTCTTTCCCATTTCTTTTATTTCTTCTCTTTTCTAGGTAATGTTACTCCCATGGTTATATATGGTCTCACCCAATCTGATAGATTTAAATATGCTGTTGTCTCCCAAATTTATATCACTACCCTGTGGATCTGTCTGTAAGCCAACTTACCAACTCTATTTAGATGAGTTGGTAAGCAGTTCCAAGCCTAACAAGTCCAAAACTACATTGCTCAAGCAAAAAATATTCAAGTTATCCTTTGTCCTTTCTTTCTTATCACATCCAATATTTAATCTTCAAAATAGATCCACAAGTTGGCCACTTTACTCCCTGCTGCTCTTCCCCTCGTTCAAGCCACTACCATCTCTCATATGCATTATTAAAATAACCTGTTTTCTGTTTTAGCCTTTTGTCTCCTCATAACCTGTTCTAAACATAGTAGTCAGAAAGATCCTTATGTTAAGAGTCAGAGCTCATTTTTGCTCAAAAAAAAATCTACTAATTTCACATCTTATTCAAAGTCAAAGTTCTTAGTGGTCTACAAGCATCACAAAATCTGCCCACCCAAACTCCCCATCCTGTTAACTATCACGTCTTTTCTCCTTCTACTCTCCCTTTTGTTCACTATCCTCCAGCTACACTGGCCTCCTTGTTGCTTCCCAGATGTACTAGGCACACTCTCACCTCTGGGCCTTTGTACTTTCTATTTCTTTTGACAGATATGTTTTCCCCTAGATGGCCACAGGATTATTATTCAACTGTCATTTCAGCGGACACCCTACACAAAATTTCAAACCCTTTCATACTTCCTAATACTTATTCTTCCCTGTTTTATTTCTCCTTAGCAATTATCATTAACTAATAATGCAGTATGTTTTGCTTATTTATTTTTGTTATCTATTTCCTCACTAAAATGTAAGCTCTAAAAGAACAGAGGGTTTATTTTTGTTTTGTCACTGTTATACGCCTGGTATCCAGAACTGTGCTTTACTCTCGGTAGACACTCCATAAATATTTGCTTAATGAATGCTGAATAAATGAAGTAATTTAGGAAGTTATACTGGTATAGCCCTTTTTTTGGCAACTAAAATCCATTTGTCGATTTTATAAATAGGTAAAACTGCTTCAGAACTGTGAAACTTGACTAAAATGACCTCAAGATTTAAAAAATAATATTATCCAAATGTTAATGATTAGCTATCCAGATGACCTCACAGAATGAAGGAGAAGCATTTATTTGCATTCAAAATATTTTAATAGTAAATAATAGAGTAAATCTCAATAGTCAGTTCTTAGCATCCAATGGCTAACTTCACAAGCTTGAAAACAGCCAAAACAGTTTTCCTGAATACAAGAAAAAGTAAGAACAAAACATAGTCATCTAATTATCTGAATACAAGTTTTCAGATAACATGTAGTTATTTCACATTTAAGCCAAAATATAAAAATATGAAAAAACATAAATAATCATGCAAATATCAAAAAAAGGTCTCAATTTTAGAAGTTTGGCTCTTGAGAAAATAAGAAAAAATTAACTAAAAATTTTATATTATTAGGCTCCTTAATCATAATGATTTTTCTGAAATTAAACAAATAACTTCTCTGCTTCCTTTAGCTTTTTTTTCCTATCCATTTTAGCAATTACAGCCCAACGATCCTCTTGTATTTTCCTCATAGCTCCAAACTTCAGCTCAGATCCAGGGGTTGTTAGAGATGAATGGGTCTGAATACAAAATAAAATAAAATCATAATATGTTTAATGAAAAAATAAAGTCCAGCTTTTGAAATTTGTTTTCTAAAATAAAATTTAAAAGCTACCTTTTTAGGTGTTCTACCACAAAGATGAGACGTTGGTGAATTACTATTCTTGTGTAGTTTTCTCAATGTTTCTTCCTCCGAAACCATACTCTTAAAGAAAAATACAAAAATATAATTTGGGGGCTGCCATCATTAATATTATTAAAATTCTGTCTACATATCATATATGAGGAAGAGGAGGGAAGAGGAGGAGAGAGGAGAAAGCAGACCAAAGAAAGAAGACTATAGAATGAGGACTATATTATCCTCAATCTGCCAAAGACCTAGATTTTGATTCTATTAACTATATTCCTGAAAGGTTATGTGAAATAAAACATGTGTATAAATAGTATTTTTCTATTGATTTCTATTTCACTTTCAGAGTCTTTATATTACCATTTTATTCCCCTTTTCCTCGGCTTACTTACTCAAACTCACATTTAAGCCCTGTAACGATTTATAATCTCATGAAAATTAAAATGTCAATTATCAACTTATGAGTATTGTAATTCTCTCAAATAGAAATAGCTAACACTTATTTAGTTCTTTATGTCGAGCACTGTTTTAAGCACTTTGCATATTTTAATTATTTTTATCCTAACAATTTTGTGATATATACTATTATTCCCATTTTAAAGGTGAAGAACTGAGACACACAAATATTAAGTAACTTGCCCAAGATTATACAGCTAGTAAGAGGTGAAACCAGGATTCAAATTCAGACAGGCTGGCTCCAGAATTCATTTTCTTAATGAACAAGCTACACGAATTGAGTCAGGTGAGCAATCAGTTCACATTATCTTTTCCTGCTCTTTAAAGTCACATTTAACAAAAACTTCAGAGGCTTCATAGATGAAAAAGTTCAGATTTTCATGAATTCTAAAATTTTAGCAGAATTCAGTAAGTCATAAAGAGTTGCCTTTTCAGATACATTCAGAACGAGTATGCACCAACTGACCAGTTTAGCAAAGAGAAATAATTTTAAAATCATGTTGCAAACGATCATTAAATTTTTACTTAGTGCACAATAACTAATCATTCATTACTGACTATCCATACAAAAATAATAAATTAACCCAATTTAGACCAATAACCGTATCTATCCTTATAACTCTATAGCAGTCATCTTTTCATGTGCTTATCGGCCATTTGTATATCTTCTTTGGAGAAATGTGTAATCAATTCTGTAGCTATTTTGAATTGGGTTTGTTTTTTGTCATTGAGCTATGTCAGTTCCTTATCTATTCTTGGTATTAATCTCTTGTCAGATATATGATTTGCAAATATTTTCTCCCATCCTTTAGCTTATCATTTCAGTTTCTTAATAGTGTCCTTTGATGCACAAAAGTTCTTAATTTTGATGCAGTCCAATTATCTTTCTTTTTTTACCTGTGCTTTTTTGATGTCATATCCATGAAGTCCTTGCCAAATTCAATGTCATGAAGATGTCCCCAATACTTTCCTCTAAGAATTTCATAGTTTTGGTTTTTAAATTTAAGTCTTTGAGTCAATTTTTGTATATGGCGTAAGGTAAGAGTCCAATCTTCATTCTTTTGCATCCAGTTTTCCTAGCGCCATTTGTTGAAAAAAAACACACAAACTGTTCTTTCCATGAAATGCTCTTGGCAGTCTTGTCAAAAATCAATTGACTACTATATGAGGATTTATTTCTGGGATCTCTATTTTATCACATCTGTCTCTATCTGTTCTTATGCCAGTAATGCTCTGTTTTAATTACTAGCTTTGTAGTAAGTTTCCAAGTTCAGAACTGTTGAGTCCTTCTACATTATCCTTCCTTTTCAAAGTCATTTTAGCCATTTGAAGCTCTTTGTAATTCTATATAAATTTGAGTATCAAGTTTTCCATTTCTGCCAAAAAGGCTATTGGAATTTTGATAGGAATTGTATTGAATCTGTAGGCCGCTTAGGGTAATACTGGCATCTTAAAAATTATAAGTCTTCCTATCCATGAACACAGAATTTTTTTTCCATTTCTTTAGGACTTCTTTAATTTATTTCAGCAATGTTTTTAGTTTTCGTGTATGTCTTTCACTTCCTTGGTTATATTTATTCCTAGGTATGCTTTTGTATTTTAGATGCTACTATAAATGGAATTGTTTTCTTAATTTCCTTTTTGGATTATTCTTTACTGGCATATTGAAACATAACTAGCTTTCATGTGTTGATCTTATACTTTCTAATGTTGTTGAATTCACTTATTAGCTCTAGTAGTTTTCTTGTGGAATCTTTGTGATTGTCCATGTATAAATAGGATTGCATCATCTGCAAATTAGAGATAGTTTCACCTCTTTTTTCCACTTGCATGCCTTTTTTCTTTCTCTCCTTCTTACCTTCTTTCACTTCTTTCTTTTCGTTTTTGTTTTTGTCTAATAGCCTAATAGCTCTGGCTAACCATTCCAGTACAACGTTGACTAGTAGCAGTGAAAGTAGGCTTCCTTGTGGGGGAAAAGTTTTCAGTCTTTCACCACTGAGTACAATGTTAGCTGTGGGTTTTCATAAGTACACTTCACTGTGTTCAGAAAGTTTCTCTCTATTCCTAGCTTCATAAGAGTTTTTACCATGAAAGATCCTTGGATGTTGTCAAAGGCCTTTTCCCCTACGTTCTATTAATATAATGTATTACACTGATTTCTTTCTTATGTTGAACCACCTTGGCATCTCTTGGCTAAATCTCACTTGGTTATGGAGAATAATGTTTTTAACATGCTGTTGGACTTGATTTGCTAATATTGTGTTGAGGATTTTTGTATCTACATTCATAAAGAATAATGGTCTGAACCTTCTTTTTATGTAACGTCTTTATCTGGCTTCGGTATCAATATAATGCTGGCCTCATAGAATGAGTTACGAAGTAGTCTCTCTTTAATTTTTTTGAAGAGTTTGAGAAGAACGGTTTCAAGTCTTTAAATGTTAGGTAGAATCCATCAATGAAGCCATCTGGTCAACAACTTCTTTCTTGGGAGGTTTTTTATTACTAGTTCAAATTTTTTATCACTAATGACTTCAAGTGATAATTAAACTATAACCAATAAAATCCACTGTGAATTGCCTTTTCAAATTAAACAACTGTGTGCAATTATATAAGACTATACTATGTTTACTATGTTGTATAGTTGTGATGTTCCTTTTAAAAAGAAATGAAATTACGAGTCATTCTGACTCTCCAATCAGCTAAGAAACTAGCCTAAATTCATACTGTTACAAAAATAGCAGGAATTCTAATGTCTAATTCCAGAGCTCATGCTTTCTACTAATTCTCATTACATTTTTATATATCTGGACTTCAGTTTGAACTGGCTGGCAGTTATTATGTACAACAACTTACATAGGCTATGGAGACTGTCTGTGCTCACATTCTGGCTCCATTCCTTACTAGCTAGGTGATCTTGGGCAAGGTACTTGAGTGACTTAATTTCCTCATCTATAAAACGAGAATAGCAACACTGTCTATACTTCTAGAGCATGAGATTGTTTTAAGAAATAACTGAATTAACCTGTGTAAAGTCCTTACAACACTGTCTGGTTCATAGTTTTAATCACTAAAATGTTAATCATTATCTATAAAACAAACAAGTATTGGAGTAGAGATTCTATAAGTTAACTTTAATAATTAGGGTTTTAGATGTCAACTATTCACTATTCTAGAACAAATGAAAATATAGAGTGTCCCAAAGCAATAGAAAAGCTTAAAGGATCTCATAGTTATGAGTGGGAATAATGAAATAAATGGCTTTAACTGGACTTTTCTAATTAAGAATCTTTAGTACATTGTTCCATTAATGTGATGAGATTTATCTGTTTTTAAATTAAATAAATATAAGTTTAGTTATTCTCAATAAGTATTATTATGCCTTTAGAAAAAAAATGAGTGAATACACTCATGGTAGGAAGTAATCAGTCATACTAACTGCTAGGGGAAATGTCTTCCTTAAACATGCTTTCTTTAATACATTAACTTGTTAAGAATGATAAAAATTATAGTTCTCAACCAATACCTAGATATAGATTTCAACTAATTAGTGGTATAAAATGAAGAAACATGTATAATAGCAAAATCAAGAAGGGCCCTGAATAACAAATTTGGCTGCAGCAAGATTTAAAATATTCATATTCACCTAACTGTTCTTTTAAAAAAGAAAGAAAACGTGGTAAAAACTCTCTTATAACACTGCTGGAAAGTAATATGGTTAGTCATCTCATATATCAGCTATTTTATATCAAGTATTTCAAAATACCATGTTTTCTAAAGTTTAGAGAAATTATTCGAACCCTAATTTCTTAAAAATGCTGCAAACACATAGAGTTCTGTTATAATAGAGTTCTTCAGTATCACAATGATATTATGGACACATATTAGACATATATATCAAGAAATAAAGCAGATAAATAATAATGAATATTTGCAAGATTTTTACCAAAAGATCGGTAGTTTCTGAACTATCCGAATTAATATCAAACTCAAAGAACATTTTTCTCTTTTTATTACTTTCTTCAATGGGTACATTCTTGTTTTCTCTTTGCTGAATTTTTAGTTTTGTTGGTGTCTTCACAGTATATACCTATCCAAAAAGAAAAACAATACATTATCACATCTAATAAACACACATTATTAATAAAAGCAAACTGAGTCTTTAGTAATCAATAACTCTCCATTATTACTGGCATGTATCTGAAGTATAAATTTTGGACAAGAATTTAATTTAGATGTTCTCGGTAATAAAATTTTAATAATTTTTTTCAAAAAATGTATAATAGTGGACTTTCTCTTTCCCTCAAACTCAACGAAAATACGGGAAGGGAAGAAGAAGAGAGAGAGTGAGAGACAGTACAGCTTCAGTAGTCAACAGTCTTACAAGAAACTTTAATTTTTCTAACAATTATTAATACCAAAGAACTGATTGAGCATTGCTCTCTCTACAAAAATCCTTACTGATTTATAATAAAATAGGTTTGCTTATTTTTTGTTGGTAAAGTAATTCACACTAGTCAATGTTTAGTATTGCCTATTACCCAGTAAGTTTTATAATTAAAAAAAACCCAAAAAACTAAAAAGTAAAGTCAGTGACATCAGCAAAAATGGCAAAGTAGCTCCAAAAATTTACCCTCATCATGAAGCAAATACTAATAAAAATAGGAATTAATGAAAGGCTTGCCATAAACTGGAGGATATTTTTTTTTAATGGCTGAACATCTGTAAGAACAGCAAGCTTCACACTATCTTCACTTTTTCTTCCCTTCCCCACACTTCAGCTCTGCGTTACCCTTAAAAAATAACAGCCCGCATTCTTGATCCATCCTGGCGGCCACGAGACAGAGCAAAACAGAACTAGAAGTACTTTCAAAGCTTTATTTCCAAAGAGTTGTCATTATTTGACCAGTCTAGTGGTTCTCTGGAAGATCTCACTTACAAGACAGTCAGTCAGTCTGTTTTCGACCTGACTCAGAGCTCACTTGGTACAAAAAGCTTTCTCTTTGGTATGCATGAGGCAGAAAGTAGCCTTTATCAAAAACAATTACAGCAAATATTTTAAATTTGCAGCTCCCTGAGGCAATAATTAACAGTTGGGGCAAATGATAGACTAACCAAAAACTTTAAAAGGACGGCTAGTAAATAAGATGTCCATAGGGGCTTTGAAAAGTTCTGACATTTTTATGAAATTTGTTGGGGTGACACTGGTTAATAAAATTATACAGGTTTCAAGTGAACAATTCAATAATATATCATCTGTATATTGTATTGTGTGTTCACCACCCAAAGTGAAATCTCCTTCTGTCACCATATATTTGACCCTCTTTACCCTTATCTACCTCCTCCCTCCCCCTTTTTCCTCTGGTAACCATTAACCTGTTGTCTGTGTCTATGAGTTTTTGTTTGTTTGTCTTGTTCATTTGTTGCTTTCAGTTTATGTCCCATATATGTGATATCATGTGGTTTTCAATTTTTTCTGCCCAACTTATTTCACTTAGCATGATAATCTCAAGATTCATTTATATTGTGGCAAATAGCAGTATTTCAACTTTTTTTATGGCTGAGTAATATTCCGTTGTATATATGTACATCTTCTTTACCTAATCATCTACCAAAGGATACTTCAGTTTCCATATATTGGCCACGGTGAATAAATCCTGCAATGAACATTGAGGTGCATCTATCTTTACGGGTAAACATTTTCAAATTTGGGAGGCAAATACCCAGAAGAAGGACTGCTAGGTCACATGGTAATTCTATTTTTAATATTTTGAAGAACCTCCAAACTGTTTTCCATAGTGGCTGTACCAATTTACATTCCCACCAGCAGTGTATGAGGGTTCCTTTTTCCCCACAACCTCTTCAACACTTATTATTACTTGTCCTGTTGATTATAGCTATTCTAACAGGTGTGAAATGGTATCTCATTGTGGTTTGATTTGCATTTCCCTAACAGCTAGTAAAGTTGAGTATCTTTTCATGTCTGTTGGCTGTTTGTATGTCTTCTTGGGAGAAGTGTCTATTCACGTCTTCTGCCCATTTTTTAATTGGATTCTTTCATTTTTTGTTGCTGAACTGTATGGTTTATATATTTTGGATATTAGCCCCTTATCAGTGGTGTTGTTTGCTAATATTTTTTCCTATTTGGTTGGTTGCCTCTGTTTTGCTGACAGTTTCTTTTGCTGTGCAGAAGCTTTTTAGTTTGATATAGGCCCATTCCTTCATTTTTGCTTTTACTTCCCTTGCCTTCAAGGTCAAATTCATAAAATCCTCTCTAAGACCAAGGTACCTGTTTTCTTCTATGCAATTTATTGTTCCAGGTCTTATATTTAGGTCTTTGATCCATTGTGAGTTAATTTTGGTGTATTGTGACAGATAGTAGTCTAGTTTCATTCTTTTGGATGTGGCTTTACAATTGTACCATTTATTGAAGAGGCTTTCTTTTCTCCACTGCATGTTTTTGGCTCCTTTGTTAAAAATTATTTGCCCATATATATGTGGGTTTATTTCTGGGCTCTCAATTCTGTTCTATTGGTCTGGGTGTCTATTTTTCTACCAATACCATGCTGTTTTAATTATAGTCACTTTGTATTATACTTTGATGTCAGGCAGTGATGTCAGGCAGATACCTCTGGCCTTGTTCATTTTTCACAGGATTGCTTTGGCTATTAGGGGTCTTTTGTGATTCTATACAAATCTGATTATTTTTTTTCTCAATTTCTTTTTAAAATGCCATTGGAATTTTGATGGGGATTGCATTTAATCTGTATATTGCTTTGGGTAATGTGGCCATTTTAACTTTGCTGATTCTTCCAATTCCTGAACATAGAATATCTTTCTTTTGTCTTCAATTTCTATTAACAGTATCTTGTAGTTTTCAGTGTATAGGTCCTTCATATTCTTTATTAAATTCATTCCTAGGTATTATAGTCTTTTTGCAATTGCAAAAGTATTTTTTTTTCATTTTTCTGAAATTTCATAATTACTATATAGGAATGCAATGGATTTTTGTACATTGATTTTGTATCCTGCAACTTTATTGTATTTGTTTATTGTTTCTAATAGTTTTTTGGTGGAATCTTGAGAGTTTTCTATGTAAACAATCATGTTGTCTGCAAAAAGTGACAATTTGACTTCTTCATTCCCAATCTGGATGCCTTTTATTTCCTTCTCTTGCCTGATTGCTCTAGCTAGGACTTCCAGTACTATATTGAATAACAGTAGTGAAAGCGGGCATCCTTGTCTCGTTCCTAATATTAGAGGGAAAGCTTTAAGTTTTTCACCATTAAGTATATGGCTTTTATTATGTTGAGGTAATTTCCTTCTATACCCATTTTATTAACTGTTTTAATCATAAATGGATGCTGTATCTTGTCAAATGTTTTGCATCTATTGATATGATCATATGATTTTTATCCTTCATTTTGTTTATGTGGTGAATCACATAGATCAATTTGTGTATGATGAACCATCCTTGTGCTCCTGGAATGAATCTCACTTGATGATGACATATAATCTTTTTAATGTATTGTTATTTGATTTGCTAATATTTTGTTTAAGATTTTTGCATCTGTATTCATCAGAGATATTGGTCTGTAGTTTACTTTTTTTGTGTTATCCTTACTAGGTTCTGGTATTGGGGTAATGTTGGCCTCATAAAATGAGTTAGGAAGTATTGCCTCTTCTCAATACTGAGAAGAACGAGTATTAAATCATCTTCGAATGTTTGGCAGAATTCACTAGTGAAGCCATCTGGTCCTGGATTTTTACTTTTGGGAAGTTTTTGATGATTGCTTCAATTTCCTTACTGTTGATTAGTCTATGTAGATTTTCCACTTCTTCCTTATTCAGTCTAAGAAGGTTGTATATTTCTAAGAACTTGTCCATTTCTTCCAGGTTATTGAACTTGGTGGCATATAGTCTTTCAGAGTATTCTTGTATGATTCTTTGTATTTCTGTATTATCTGTCATTTCTGATTTTGTTTTTTCTTTCTGATTTTGTTTTTTCTCTTTTTCCCTGAGTGGATCTAGCCAGGCGTTTGTCAATTTTATTGATCTTTACAAAGAACCAGCTATTTGTTGCATTAATTTTTTCTATTGTCTTTTTGTTTTATATTGCATTTATTTAATTACACTGTAATTTGTATTATTTCCTTCCTTCTGCTGACTTTGGACTTCATTTGTTCTTTTTCTAATTCTTTAAGATATAATGTTAGCTTGTTTATTTGGGATTTTTCTTGTTTCTTGAGATAAGCCTGAAATGATATAAACTTTCATCTATTACTGCTTATGCTGTATCTCAAAAGTTTTGATATGTTGTACTTTCATTCTCATTTATTTCTATGTATCTTTTGATCTCTCCTTTTATTTTTTCTCTGACCTATTCATTCTTTAGTAGTATGTTGTTTAATTTCCACATATTTGTGGTTTTTCCTGCTTTCTTTTTGCAGTTGATAACCAGTTACAAAGCATTGGTTTGTAAAAATCATTCAAGTTATATAATTAAGATCTATATATTTTTCTTGCACATATTTCAATTAAATGTTTTAATAAGGTCATTCTTCTGTAGAGATCATTTCCCATATTCTGAATAACACAGAAGTAAATACAGTAGAAAATAATTTATGTAAAAGCCTCTCTAAGCTATGTGGACTAATTTTCACAATTTCCATGAGGTGGACAATGTATATAAAACAGGATGTAAATGAGATTCTTCATTTTTCTCTGGAATTGTTAACAGGGGCACAAAGCTGAAGGAAATAGTGTTACTAACCCATATCCTAAAGAAAGTGACCTATGATTAAGGCCAGATCCTTCTCTAGGGCTTATTAAAAAGTGCTAAAAGTGGTAAAAGCAGGCCATACAATCACCAAACTATTCTCTTCTGTTATTTTAAGAAAACTGGGAGAGGAAAACATGAAATTTCAGCTTAGAAGGACAGAGACAGATAGAGGTACTTTTCCCCTCAACTCCCAAGACAAGAGAGGAAATAACTCTAACAGCAGCCTTATAAAGACTAGCGGTACCTTCAAGAAGGGGAAACTGGCATTTCATTCCCTAGTTGGATATAAACTCAGGCAGAAAATTTGTTTATTTGTCCTTGTGTCTGCCTGAGCAGAGTGAAAAGAACTAGAAACTAGAGAGAAATGGATGGCAGAGAAGAGAGGGAGAAGTCAGAAGTAGAGCATTCTGCACAGCCATTTATCATGGAAAGGTTGAGTGAATTCCTATGGATTAAGTAGACATGTGGAAGACAGCTAGAACTGAGCTACTTTGCTAGTACTTGCTCCACATGAGCAGACTGCTAAGGATCCAGCAGCAAGATAATGTGGAATAAATACCAAACAGAGGTAACTGAGGTGATACTGGAAAATGTCAAGTCAGAATCAGATTTCCCACATTAGGGACCTAAGCATTGGTGAATGCTAGAAAGTACAGAATCTGTCCACAATGCCATTAAGTTGTGGACAGTGACAGAAAAAATAATAATAATAAAACCATTTCATGCTGGTATCACAAAAAATTTTTAAGAAATTGGTTTTATATCTATGTCTGATACTAGAAATATGATATACGATACCAGAACTTTTTTAACTAAAAAAATTACGACCTTTTTTTGAAATTTTAGCAACCAACCTTTGGTAATGGTGTTGATAAAGTACTTTTAGCAGCTGTCCACAGATAGTCCCTTTTATCTTTGGATTTGCCATGATCAGCTGATGTGAAGTTTCGAGGTACATTTTGTAAAGGAGTTGTTTTAGAATCAAATTTCCGACAACCAGTTTCAAGTGTTTCTGATAAAGATGTCTGTATTTTCTATATTGAACAAAAGAAGTGAATAAAATCATCATTAATAGTTATTTTAATTAAAGTACAACAACTAGTAGATGTAACACTGGAATAAACTAGAATTTACCCCCAAATTTACTATTGATTAGATAACTGAATAAATTACAAAATAATTAAATTAAGTGATGAACTAATAAATTTTCTTTGTCATTTCATTTTCCCATTTAAGATGAAAATGGTATCTTCCCCTCTCTGTCTTCACAGATATGCTGTGAAAACATACAAGATATCTCAGCTCTCTACGTGACCACAAATTGAAGATTCTCTAAAGAAAAATCTTTATTCCTGGTGGCAAAAAGCCTTCATCTGTGGTTCATTCCAATGGTCTAAAAACCAGAGGGTAATTTATTCTCATTTCTATTCATTCTCTTTTACACTTTCGTATCTTCTCTCTCATCTATACAAAAATCAGCCTTTTCCTATCCATCAGTCTCACTTCCCTCCAAAAAAAAATATGCAACATAAATTATGATAAGACTACAGAAATTTTCAGGAAAAAAAAATGGTAAAATGGCAATTTGTTTCAATTCTGAAAATAAACAAATTGCAAACTTATTCTAATTACTTAGATATTATTTCAATTCAATTTCTTCAGTTATCTTTCTATATATATTTCCTTCAATGCTTGACTTGCTTTCCACTAAAATCTAGTAATAGTTGATTCAGTGTAATCCTACATAAAACTCATGCCCATCGCCTTCCATTTTACCACTTCCTTTGGTCACCACCATATCTATGATTACAATCATAGCAATCACTCACAAGAAAGAATGGAGTACACACACCCACAAAAAGCTACTTTCAAAAGCTTGGTGGTTGAATTAAGTCAATTACTTCACTAGGAATCTATTGCTACCTTGCTGGGTGATTTTAAGTAAACTTCCAAGTATCTTTAGGCTTACATTTATACATCTATATAATCAAGGAGCTAAATGAGATGATTTGTAGGTTTCTTGCCCAGTTCTAGTGCTCTCACTTCACAGTCCTTTTTCCAGCAGGTATGAATTTTAGTAGCATTTTTTCACAGTTGCATTTCTAGTATGCTTTTTCCTAAATATTTCTATATCATAGTTGATAACATAATTTGGATTGAAAAATTTATTCTGCTCCCTAGATTCATCAGGAGTCATCCTCAGAATCTCCAAAATTTAACTGCTTCCATGGACAAATTTTTCTCCCCCAAAAGGACTGGGAATGGCAACTACACCACCTTGTGGCCATTTCTGATAATTAACATTTCCCTGGTAGCCTGGGAGCCTAAAAGAAAATGTAACCCCGATTCTGAAATACAGAAATAACTCTCTTCATTATACATAATGGTAATGTATGCACTTTCCTGCAAGTTATATTTTTTTTAAATGATACATTTCCAATGATACATATATACAAAACATTCATTTTTTTATACTTTTTAAACACTTATATGGTGTTTCCTATGTGCAAAGCATTATTTTAAATGCTTTACAATGATCTCATTCAATCCTAATAACTTTAGGAAGTAAGTACTATTATGATCCCTTTATAGATGAAGAAACTGAAGCATGAAGAAATTAAGTAACATGCCCAAACTCAAAAATGTTTGATAAACCTAGTGATTATTATATAAAGGCTTATGATATTTCACTATTTCTGGAATAAAGTAGAGCAAATAAAAGCCTATTTAAAATTTTCATTTCTTTTATCATTTTCTTATTTGCAATATACATAGCCAGATCCCCATATAAAATATGGGGCATTTACTAATTTACTTGAGAATAGATATAAATAATAGGCATATATTACTGAAATTACAGCTGAATCAAAACAACTCTATAATAATATGGAATATATACTTTCATGATATAAATATTCTATATTTAGAAATGAATATTAGAGTTTAACCAATTGATTTATCTTCATCAGAAACTTCCCTTAGACTATATTGAACCCTGCTGGCTATTTTTAATATGACAATTTCTCCAAATATAGTGTTTTCAAGTGTCTATCAGAATGCCTGGGATATATGAAGGGCTAGATATTCGTTCACGGGTACAATATTACTTCCCTTCTCTTTCTTTGAATCTAAAAGTAACAAAATCGTAGCACTGTCTATACCTAACAATTAAAACTGTTTTCAACTACTCTGTCAGTTTCAGTTTATAAGCAAAGCAACCTCTATGAGGACTTAGGAGACTATACATCACTGTGTATAAAGAATATTTAATCATTTTAACTAAAATTTGCCATTATGATTTTTCTGTAATAATCTTATATTACCAAATATATTGGAAGCTGAGGGGTACCCTTCTTCCACATACCTGGTGCTTCCTTCCACATGCAGGGAAAACCGCTAAGGTAACATTCTTAACCTCTGTTTCTTTAGGGGAGGAGCAATGATTTAACGGGATTGGTGAATTTGGAAGAAGAAACTGGACACATGTAGTCCAGCTCCTTCCTTACTCCTGCTCTTGGGTACCAGAGGAAGCACACACTCTGCTGTTTTATACGTTTTATAAGAGCAAGCCATCAAGTAGACAGACTTGTCCCAGTCCAGATCTACCTGTGACAGAGTAGGTAAGATTGTCTAATTTGGAATTTCAGGATTAAGAAATCCTCTTGCCTTCAAATATAAGCTAAATTCTCCAATATTAGTTATCAATAATAAAGGTGTTATTTTGGTTTTCATTGTCTTTCTCGATTGGTTCAGATTTAAGTGAAAAAAGCAGTATGTCATTTATTTAGGCCTCTCAAAACTCAAAATTAGAAATAATCTAAATATAAGCTTTACAATTTTTAATGAAAATATTTTGTCTCTAATACTGGAAATTTCTCAAGAAACATAGAAGTACCTAATTTAAGACAATACTATAATAAAAAGATTGAAATCTCAAAATCTCCAAATGCTTTAAATTTTCAGCTAATGCTTTTAAATTAATAAGTAGCAAGAGACAATTTAAAAAATGAAATTATGTAATATATTTTAGATGTTCTTTTCCTATTTATGAACAAAAAAAATGTTTTCTAAGTAGATATTAGAAAATGAATTGGAGATAAAGAAAAACTATGAGAATTATATAAAACTCTTACCTTGTCCTTTTTTTCTTTGAGAGTAGCTGTGTGTTCTTTTGCCTCTCTTTTGACTTTTTCCTATTAAAAATAAATGTCAAGTACATAAATGCAGTCATTACTATCATCACAAATGAATGTTCTTGTTATCAAAATCTTTCCTAAGAAGTGTTAACAGGAAAATACTGACCTCTAAATTTTATTAAAAATAATAAAAAGAAAATAGAAAAATGAATTAGTTCCTCTCTACAGAAATGTTATTCGATTTTAAATACATATATTTTTAATTCAGATCTGACTCTAGTATATATTTATGGATCTTGAATAGTCTTTTAAAACTCAGAATCTCAACTTTCTCATTTGTAAAATGAAGTGGAGAGATCAGATTATAAAGTAAGGGATACACACAAGTAACTGTGTAGAGCTGCAAAGAGATACAAACTATTATGGGCCGTTAGAGGCAGAATATCACTTTTTATTGAATAATGAACTTTCAACATGAGATTAACAGAGATGAGGGATAAAAAGAAATTACATAAAAGTACAAAAATAGAAAATAATACATCACTTTTTCTGGAGATTAGGGTGTGTGAATTCAGTAGTAAAAAAGAAAGAAAAATTAACCTTGGCCTACAGAAAAGGATATGTAGTATGCCTTTAATATGACAGTCATCTAGAAAAAAGAAAAATTAACCTTGGCCTACAGAAAAGGATATGTAGTATGCCTTTAATATGACAGTCATCTAGAAAACAGAATTGTTATAGCCCCAGAGAGCCTTAAAGTTCTCGGAGAAGAAAAAGTTCCAATGCACAGAAGTTTAGGAAAACTTGCCTTGCCTTCTCATGATGCCTGCACCAATATCTATCCTCCTTGCATACCTTGTGTACACCATGCTACCTCTCCCACAGCGTTTGCTCCTAACTGAAAATTCACTTCACCATGAAAGAAGCTGGCAGTAAGATAATGTAACAGTAGTCACTGTTCTTATTATATATCCTATCAACCATCAATAGTTGATCTTTAGCACTACAAAATAGCCAAGAAAACAATTAGATGGCATTAGTAATGATAATTACTTTAAGTGTAAATGGACTAAATTCTCCAAGTAAAAAACATAGAGCAGATGACTGAATGGATAAATATACATGATCCAATAATATGCTGCCTACAAGAGACCCACTTAAGCTTTAAAGACAGTTATAGCCTGAAAATGAAGGAATGGGAAAAGATATGCCATACAAATGGAAAACAAAAGAGAGAAGAAATAACTATACATATATCAGACAAAAGCTGTAACGAGACAAAAAAGGTCATTATATAATGATAAAGGGGTCAATACATCCAGAGACTGTAACAATTGTAAATATAGATGCACTAAGAGTGGAGCACCTAAATATATTTAGCAAATACTAACATAGCTGAGGAGAGAAATAGATGATACCATAATAGTAGGGAACTTCAGAGCCTCATCTTCAACAATGGATAAATCATCCAGACAGAAATCAATAAGGAAACATTAGATATCAACTATACTTTAGACTAAAAAGACCTAATAGACATATATGCAACTTTCCATCCAATAAAACAGAATATCCATTCTCAAAAGCATATGAAACATCTTTAGAATATATCATGTTAGTCCACAAAACAAGTCCTAACAAGTTTAAGAAAACTGAAATCATGCAGAATATGTTTTTCAACCCAATGATATGAAACTAGAAATCAATAATAGGAGGAAAACTAGAAAATTCATAAATATATGAAAATCAAACACAATGATCAATTAATCAAAAAAGATATCAAAAGGGGAGTCAAAAATTATCTTAAAACAAATTAAAATGGAAACACAGCATACTAAAATTTATGGGATGTAAGCAGTTTTAAAAAGAAAGTTTATAGCAATAAACACCTACATTAAGAAAAAAGAAAGATCTCAAGTAAGCAACCTAACTTTACACCTCAAGAAAGCAGAAAAAAAAAAAACTAAGCCCAAAAATAGCAGAAGAAAGTAAAAAAGATCAGAACAGAAATAAATGAAATAGAGATCAGAAAAACAATAGAAAAGATCAACAAAACTAAGAGCTGATTATTTAAAAATAGAGATAAAATCGGAAACAAAAAAGAAGACATTGAAACAAATAGTACAGAAATACTAAGGATCAGTAAGAGGATAAAACCATTATATGCCAACAAATTAAACAACCTACAAGAAAAGGATAAATCCCTAGAAACATACACCTACTGAGACTGAATTATGACAAAATAGAAAATGTGAACAGACTAATAACAAGTAAGGAGAATCAGTAATCAAAAATCTCCAAACAATAAAAGTCTATAACCTGATGGCTTCACTGGCGAATTCTACCAAACATTTAAAGAATTAATACCAATCCTTCTTAAATTCTGCCAAAAAATCTGAAAAGGAAGGAAAACTTCCAAACTCATTTTATGAGGCCAGTCTTACCCTGTTACCAAACCCAGACAGGGGCACTACAAGAAAATTATAGGCCAATATCCTTGATAAAAAAAAAAAAAGAGGCAAAAATCCTCACAACAATATTAGCAAACAGAATTCAACAGCACATTAAAAGGATCATACACCATAATCAAGTGGGATTTATCAAGTGGGATAAAAGGATGGTTCAATATATACAAATCAATTAATGAGATATACCACACTAACAGAATGAAGGATAAAAAACATGATTTCAACAGATGCATAAAGAGCATGTAAAAAACTGAACATTCTTTCATAATACTCTTAACAAATGGGGTACAGAAGGATGTACTTGAACATAATAAAAGCCATATATGAAAAACCTACAGCTAACATCATACTCAATGGTGGAAAGCTGAAAGCTTTTCCTCTAAGATCAGTAACAAGACAAGAATGCCCCTCTCACTACGCCTTTTCATTATAACACTGGCAGAGAAATCAGGCAAGAAAAAGAAATAAAAGGCATCAGATTGGAAAGAAGGAGGTAAAATTGTCTCTATTTGCAAATGACATGATTTTATATATAGAAAAACCTAAAGACACTACCAAAAATCTATTAGTACTGATAAACAAACTTAGTGAAGTTGCAGGATACAAAAATCAGTAGCATTTCTATACACTAACAATATTATCTGAAAAAGAAATAAATAAAATGATCTCATTTACAACAGCATCAACAACCATAAAATACATAGGAATAAATTTAACCAAGGAAGTGAAAGATATCTACACTGAAAACTATAAGACATAAAATAAATCAAAGACACAAATAAATGGAAAGGTATCTTGTGTTCATGGATTGGAGAATTAATATTGTTAAAATGTCTGTATTACTCCAAACCATCTATAGATTTAATGCAATCTCTATCAAGAATCCAATGGTACTTTTTACAGAAGTAGAAAAAAAATACTAAAATTTATATGAAACCACAAAAGACCCAAGTAGCCAAAGCAATTCTGAGAAAGAAGAACAAAGCAGGAGGCATCACACTTCCTGATTCTAAGCTATAATATAAAGCTACAGAAATCAAAACAGTATGGAAATGGCATAAAAAGACATATAAACCAATGGAACAAAACTGAGAGTCCAGAAATAAACCCATGCATATATGGCGAACTAATATTTGACAAGTGAGCCAGGATACTCAATGGAGAAAAGACAGTCTCCTTGATAAATGATGCTTAAAAAAACAAATATTCACATGTAGAAAGATGAAACAAGACCCCTATGTTATACCATTCACAAAAATTAACACAAAATGTAAGACTGAAAACTATTCCAGTTTTATCAATATGAGATAAAGTTTGCATCAATATGAGATAAAGTAGGGAAAACAGCTCTTTGATATGGGTCTTGGCAATCATTTTTTGGATATGACACCTAAAACACAAGCAACAAAATAAAAAATAAACAAAAAGGACTACATCAAACTAAAAAGTTTCTGCACAGCAAAGGAATCAACAAAACGAAAAGACATCCTATGGAATGGGAAAAAACTTGCAAATCATATATCTGATAAGAAGTTGTATCAAAAACATATAAAGAACTTACACAACTCAATAGCCAAAAAACAAACAATCCAATTAAAAAATGGGCAAAAGGCCTGAATAGGCACTTTTCCAAAGAAGTTACATAAGTAGCCAACAGGTACATGTTCAATATCACTAACCATCAGTGAAATGGAAATAAAAACCACGATATCACCTCACACCTGTTAGAATGGCTATCATCAAAAAAAAGAGATGACAAAAGCTGGCAAGGATAAAAAGGAACCCTGTGCACTGCTGGTGGAATTGTAAATTGGTACAGCTACTATGGAAAACAGTATGGAGGTTCTTCAAAATATTAAAAATAGAACCACCATACAATCCAGCAATTCCACTTCTTGGAATATATCCGAGAAAACAAAAACGCTATATCAAAGAGATATCTGCACATCCATGTTCATAACAGCATTATTTAACAATAGTTAACACATGGAAAGAACCTAAATGTTGTTGTATATAGATATAGAGAGATATAGATAGAGATAGAGATAGAGATAGAGATAGAGATAGAGATAGAGATAGAGATAGAGATAGAGATAGATATATAGAATAGATATAGATATATAGAGAGAGACACACACAATGGAATATCATTCAGCCATATTAAAAAAAGGTAATCCTGCCATTTGTGACTACATGAATGGATCCTGAGAGCATTAGTAAGTCAGAGAAAGACAAATAATGTATGATCTCACTTACATGTGGAATCAAAAAAGAAGCTATAGAAAAAGGAATCAGGTTTGTGATTAGCAGATGTGGGGTGGGGGGTGCGGAGAACTGGATGCATAGGGAGGTGGTCAAAAGGTACAAACTTCCAGTTACAAGATAAATAAGTTCTAGGGGTGTGATGTATAACATGATGACTGCAGTTAACACTGCTGCATGATATATTTGAAATTTGTTAACAGAGTAAATCCTAAGAGTTCTCATAACAAGGAAAAAAAACATTTTTTTCTTTTACTTTTTTTTGTATCAATATGAGATGAAGGATGTTAACTTACTGTGGTAATCATTTCATAATATATGCAAATCAAATCATTATGCTGTATACTTTAAATGTACACAGTGTGTTGCATGTCAATTATATCTCAATAAAACTGGAAAAAAGAACATTAAGAGTAATCAAAGAAAGGTAGAGATCCCTCTTCTACTTAAACAGTACAATAACAGTAAGCATGTATGTTACTACCACGGGTGAAGAGAAAGCCATTTAGTCATTCCTTTGAAAAATATTTATTGAAAACAGAAAATTTTCAAAGCACTGTGGTCAGATAAAAATCAAAGACAAATAAGACATAATCCTAGTCCTTAAAGAGCTTGAAATATAATGAGGCACAGAGTGATATAACTATTTTAATATAAGAACAAAGTGCGATGAGAATATTTATAGACAGTAAGCTCATTTTTGCAATATGAAAAATGTGTGAGATTTTCCATAGGTGGAGAAAAGAATTAAATGCAGGGAACAAAGTAAACAGATACAAAGAGGCTTGAAATTGAAAGTGCATGTTACCTAGGCTGTTGTACAGTGATTAAGAGAACAGAATCTTACAAAATAGAACTAGCTTTGAATTCTTAGCATTTCGTCTTTTTTATTATGTGATCTTGAATAATAACCTAACCTCTATAAAAATGATGATAATAAGTATTGTTTATAGCATTGTTGTAAGGATTAAAGTAGGGTACTCAGCAGAGTGCCCAACATTTGGAAAGAAAAAAAGTATTTGCCATGTTAAAGTGTGAGTCAATTCACTTTGTAAATTACAAAACACTACACAAATATAAGGCATCGTTTTTTTTCTGAAACACAAATAGCTAAAACACATACCTAAATATGTAAGCGTTCTATTATAAGATATTTCTCATATACTTACATCTAAAAGCACACCTACTCCTAAAGTATACCTATATTTATATGTTTAATATTTAAATAAGGCAACATGCTAAATACTTCTCCAATAGAAAAACTAATGGGGGGACCTATATTTTTTAATCCTATTACCCAAATGTATCTTATTACTTTCTAATATGACATGTTTATGCAAACTTTACAAAGTTGCTCCTAAACCTTACAATTAGTTACTTTACAATGCCATAAAACCTACTTTTTCTTCTCTTTCTATTTCAAGTTGTTTCTTAAGAGACGAAAGTTCACTTTTGAGATTAGACAGTTCAATCTCCTAAAGAAAAAGAAACATGAAATTTATTAGTACATATAAATGCAAACTAGTACTTCAAATAAATTTAGTTTTATAGAGAAATAAGTTCACCCATAAAATATATATACTTTAAAAGCCTTCTGATATGAAGGCTGCTAGTTGAACATAACTAAAGATTAACAAATTTTTATAGTTTGCTCTAAAGAAATATTTAACCTATGTAGTTCTCCTCACCATCCTCTCCCAATCTATCCCACCCCTCCTCTCCCACCCTCAGAGCTCTAAACTTATTTGTAAGTGGGGTTTATAGATTTTCATTTGAAAAAAAGAGTTCATTCCACCATTTCAGAAAACAAATTGGAAACCCACTTAACTATAAGACTTATAAGAGCCGTTTCAGATCTAAGATTCTTTGATTCTACAGCTCAAAAATTATGGTTTTATTTAACATTATTTTTTACCACCAGCCACGATGACATGAAAATTGGCTTATACAGTTATTTGTTTTGTATCTCACCAAAGATTCTTTCATAGACAAGTGTTCTTGTTCTTTGCTCTTATAAAATCCTAATTCTGAGTCTCTTTCTTCAACAATTTTATCATACTGGTGCTGTATTAAACAGAAAAAAAAATTTAAAGTACATTAGAGCCCAAACGAATTATGTTTTAATATGACTGGTATCCTTGTACATTCAATACAATACTTGAAGGAAATAATGTGTATGAGTTCAATAATATATGTATATATATCTGAGCATTTAAAAAATTTTTCAATTACATAAACAATGAAACAAGATAACTGTCTTGGAAATAAACTATCATAAGAGCAAGAGACAATTTTTTTAACTGGAAACGTGGAATTTCATAACTTTAAAAACAGGCTAGAAACACCAGAACCTCTTAGAAAGGCAGCTGATTCCAGATCTGGGGCAGGAAACACAAGATAAGTGTTGAATATTTTGTCATAACAGAAAGCAAGAAACTTATCAGGGACTATTAATGTCAAATCAAAAGGACTTACCAGCCAGTTTGAAGAGGCTCCCACTGGCCAAAGATGAGACAATTTGAGTTTTAACAAGGATATAAACTGCACTGGATTGAGACATATCAAATATGTTTAAACCTATGAGTTCATAAAATTACTTTAAAAGTTTTTTAAATCCTCATTGGTTATCTCATAATAACGTTATAACCCAGCAACGATTTTTAAAGATGAGTAGGTAGGTATAGCTCACCTCTTTCCTCTCCAAATCTTGAAGGGAATAAGTCTTAATTCACTAACAGAATCAGAATGATTAATTTAAAACTACAATAAAAATAGAGCACACTCACAAGCATAATAAACATTTCTTCTTTTTATTCCACTGATAAAAATTTATTTAGCCTCACGCATGTTAGACACATAGAAGATACAGATATTAACAAGATAGGCACCCTGGGTATGTATTCAAATAAATATAAAGTGGAAGGTGCCTAAACAGACTACTAGGAAAATTCAGACAGAGTGATCACTTCCTTCCATCAGAGGTGATAAGGAGAGATTTCCTCAAAAAAGCAATATGCCTGCTCCGCTTTATGTCAGTCATTGTTGCATAGACAATTTTCTTTGACAAATCAGAATGCTATCTTAATTTCACCATTTTTATGCCTAAGTATGTCTCCAATAATTTTCATTATACAAAAAGAAAAAATTACCTTGTGTTTTTCCATAAGTGCTACCATTTCAGCTATTTTATGTTGACATCGTATATCAATTTCTCTCTGTAATTTTACTGCTTCGTCGGCTATTACTTTTGCTTTGTCAACCTATCAAATCAAAGTTTTTCTTAAAATTAATGCAAAAAAAATTTAACTTAAATATAGAGACCATATGCTCTATTTATATAAAATGCAGAATTCAACCACCAGAAAATTAGGAAAGCCAAGTACGTAAAAAATGCGTTACTGTTTTGGTTTATTTATTTAAGCTTTTTAAAAATCATAATTTAAAAATTAAAAATTATCACTTTTCCCTTAAAATGTTAATAAACAAATATAGTTTTCCTACCTCTCTCAAAAGATTTTCTTCTGATATCTTTTTGTCCTCAATTTCTTTTTGACAGTTGTCAGTCATTTCTTTAACTTTTTGTTTGGCACCTTCTAGTTCTAACTCTAATTTACTGACCTTTGAGTAAAGAAAATAACATTAACATTAGCAAATGCTGTGGATTTCTTGAAAATATTCTGTATTCATTTGTTGTTTTAGGAATCTCTGAAGATTACTTATTAATGATTGAATCATTTTCTTTACATTTTTCATATGGTGAGAAGTGTACTTTATTTTTCATAAAATCTATCTTCTCTCCTAAAACACATATACAAGCAGCCATATTTTTATTTTTAATGAATTTCTCAACAATATTTAAATTGTTTGGTCTCAGTTCAGTATGTTTTATTACAATAAGTAACTTCCATTTGGACAGAACACCCATGTGATTCAAGAAAATGCATATTCTTTTTTTAAAAAAATAGCTTTATTGAGGTATAACTAATATACAAAAAACCATACATATTTGATGTATACAGCTTGATGAGTTTGGATCTATGCATACATCCATGAAACCATCACCACAACCAAAGTAATAGACACATCCATTACTTCCAAGTTTCCTTCTGTCTCTTTGATTTTTATCTTGTGTCAAAAGAACATTTAACAAGAGATCTACACTCTTCATAAATGTTTAAGTGCACAACACATTACTGTTGACCACAGTTACCATGCTGTGCTACAGATCTCTAGAACTAATTCATCTTGTATAACTGACACCTATGCAAACTGAGAAACAACTCCCCATTCCCATCCTACCCCCTGGCCCCTGGCAATCACCATTCTAATCTTTACTTCTCTGAGTTTGACTATTTCAGGTACCTCATATGAGTGGAATCATGTAGTATTTGTCCTTTTGTGATTGGCTTTTGCTATTGTTCTTTATATATATTCTTTTGCGAATGTTCTTTATATATATTCTAGATACTAGATTATTACCAAATATACAATTTGCAAATATTTTCTCCTGTTCTGTGGGTTGTCTTTTGACTCTTTTCTCCTGGTAGTATCCTTTGATCAAGAGTGTGAAAAGATGTCAAAGCAATCTCTTACAAAATTCTAACTGCCTTTTTATCAGAAATGGACAAGCTGTTATAAAAAGACAAATACTATATTTTTCTACTTATATGAGGTATCTAAAGTAATTAAATTCATAGGTCAGAGAATGGAGATTACCAAGAACTGTGAGGAGGGAACTGGGAGTTGTTTAATGGGTACAGAGCTTCATTCAGTTTTACTAGATGAAGAGAGTCCTGGGGATAGGTTACACAACAACGAATATATCACTAGAAAAGGCTGAGATGTTATGTGTATTTTACCATACACAAAAAAAAATTAAAAAGTGGACAAAAGACTTGAACAGATATTTCACTGAGGAAAGAAATGTACAAATGACTAATTAGCTCATGAAAAAATGTTCAACACTTATAAGAAATGAAAAATAAAACCACAATGAGATATCACTATACCCATAACCAAGACCCGTTATATAGTTTGCATGGTTCAATGCAAAATGAGCCATGCAAACTATATAACGGGTCTTGGTTATGGGTATAGTTCAAAAATTATTAAAAATTTCAAGATGAAAACAACAGAGCAGGAAACTAAGTACTGGATGTTTTATGACTACACAGGTCTAATGCCAATGAAGCTGGGCTCTGCCCACAAGAATGGCTAAAATTAAAGACTGTTAACACCAAACATGAGTGAGGATATGGACTAACCAGACCTCTCATACATTACTGTAAGGAGTGGAAAATCACTTTGGAGAATAATTTGGTTGTTTTTTATAAAACTAAACATGCATATACTCTATCACTCAGGAATTATTTTCCTAGATATTTGCTTAATGAAAACACGCCCACTAAAAAGTCTTGTACAAGAATGTCCATAGCAGCTTTACACATAAGATAAAAGACTAGAAACAATTCAAATGTCCATTAACAGGAGACTAAGTAAACAAATTCATTATATTCATACAGTGGAATATGACCCAGCAGTAAAAAAGACCTTTTGATAATAACTTTTGATATGTACAGGAAATAGATGACTCTCAGAACATGCTGAGCAAAATAACCCAGATAAAAAGAGAATATCTTTGGCATGATTCCATTTAAATGGAGTTTTAGAACAGACAAACCAATGTATAGAGATGGAAAGTAGAAGGCTGGTGGTCTCCAGAGAGCAGGGTTTGGACTGCAAAAAGACATGAGGAAACTTTCTGGGATGATGAAAATGATCCTATACCTTGACTATTGTTACATGTTGTTACTGCTCATCAAACTGTATAATTAAAATCATGCATTTCATTACATATAAACTGTATCTCAAGGAATTGGGAATAAAAGGAAAAACAAAATAGGCCTTGACCATCATGAGCTTACATTCCAGGATTTTAATTTGTTTTCTACAAAGGCAATGGATCTCAAACCCCTCGTATAGCAGGGCAGCCGTATATGGAGCTCTTTAATAATGCAGATTCCAAAGCTCCATCTAAAACTACTCAATCTCAATTGTCAATGTGTGGGTAAGGAGTATGGATACATACACATACATACACATGCACATATATTTTTAAGCTGCTATGTCACAGATGAGCACTCTATTACAATTAAAAGGGTTGATTCCCACAATCTCAAAAGATGATGTTTGAAAATAACTGCTACAACATAACGGGTATAAAATTCCTATTATCTCAATTATTTATTAATATTTTAAAAACAAAAATAAAGGTTCCAAATACCTTTATCTCATAAACATTCAGTTGCTTGCTTTCTGCTGTACTCTTTTTTTTTAAGGCCTTATTCTGTTAAAAGAAAAATAAAGAATTATGTTGAGTACCAAAGTGATTCAAACTTGCACTGCTACCTGACTTAGACTGAAACTACTGAAGAAAAGAAAAGCATTATTCTCTAAAACCTGCAGTAAAAAAAATTTTTTTAATAGTTTGATATTAAGAATCAATACATACCTCCTGTTGGAGTTCTTCAATATGCTTGCTTTTATTTTCAACTTGTTTCCTTAAATTGTTACACTAAAAAATTATGAGAAATTATAATTATTTTATTCAATAAGCCAAATAAATAATTTCAAACTAATAAAAATATTACTTAAAGTAACACAGAGATCACTTCAAAAATCATGTTGTTAAATAATTCCAGTTATGTCTAAACTTATGTGAACAAGTACAAATTTTAATAAAGATTATCTCAATACAAATTTAAAATTCTTAACAATTCTTAATCTACTTAAAGGATATTTGAATTCAACTACTTTAAAAATAATATGCTTATTGATCAATCCTAAACAGAAGGCTGAAATATATTAATTGGATTTTAAGAAGCCACAGTCAGAGGTAAGATTAACTACAATTTGTCTTCTTTCTTACTCATTATTCTCCATCTTTCATATCTGAGATTTCTTTAACTTATTATATATGGGGAAGGGGAATAATATGATACTATGTCTCTTCCTAACTATATTCCAAATCCTGTTCAAGAAATACCAGCTAAACCACTTTTTTATATCTCACTTTGATGGACAACTTTACCTAGGTACACATGCAGAATTGGAATGAGGCATTAGCCCCCAAAATATTTGAAGTACCCTAAAAACAGTCCTAAAATATCGCAGATATGTAAATTGTTCTAATTTCCAGTAAAGTAGAAACTCCGATGAAAAAAAATATTTAGTTTCACTCATTAAAACAAAGTATTCTGTTAAATATTTTTCTTGCAACACTCATGTGCAGTCATAGCTACTATTCTGAAACTGAATATATGGCACTGCTGTTTATAAGTGATTTATTTTATCTAAATTTTAATGTATCCCTCCCCTGCCACAAATGATGTATTTTAGAAAACTCAAAAAGAAAACAAAGCTACAGAAAAGTGAAAAAAAAATTACTGATTTTCATGCCAATTTGACAGATATAAACATATTAGCATGTGAAACTATTTTTGTATACAATTTTTATTTATTAAAAAATCAAGGATTTCTATTCTTGGCAAAAAAGCCACTTTATTCTGAACAACTTTCCTGATAAACATAATTTAAAGATAAATGGCTAGAAAGTACAGAATCTGCTCACTTGAAATGATAACTTTAAAGTAATAATAGGTTTGGGGCTAGCACCAAAGCCAGCATTTGGCCTATGGTTATCTGCTGAATACCCTTTAAAGGTAGATAGGAGATAAAATTTAGAGCTCATTAAAGGTAGAGAATCTGACAAGACAATCCTGCATAAAGCCACAAACTCAAAGGACTACCTACTCAGTGAAAGTGTAAACAAGAGATAAATCTGTCACACAGAAGAGTACAGAAGGAAACTTGTCTTGACTGTGGAAGTGAGCAAAGTTTGAAGCATCACCAAATTATAACTTTGTCCAAGAGAGGGCACACTTAATATCTCTCTATACTTTAGACAATTAAACTTACACCCTTAAGAGTTAATGTTGATGACCATATTTTTCTCCTACTAAACTTTTCCTAAAAAACCATCTTTATAACTGGCATTACTATACATTCCCCCCCAAAAACGTATACTCTGCTGAAATGACAATGACATCAGAACTATCAATTTTAAATGTTATTTTGATTGCCCCATCTCACTCTCCCTGCTTTCTGAATAAGCTAATGAAAATTAAAGTAACATAAGTTTTCAAATTTTTTTTTTTTTTTTTTTTTTAGAAAGGACACACTTTGCCAATAGACGTTCGTGATCTCTCAGCTGGAGCAGTTTACAGGAGCTAGTGGTATCCCAACCATTAATCCTTATGACAGCCTATGTCTGATGCCCAAGCATCTCCTCATCTGCCAATCCTTTGAAATTTAAATAATCTCGGAACTTAGGATTAATTAAGATAAATATATTTGGTGGAATGCTCGAAAATTCTTGAAAAGGCTTTAAACTACCACAGTTCATTTCTAAGTAAAATAATTCTTGTGCACAGAAATGAATGGTTTTATTTATCAGAATTCTATGTAAAAAAAAAAAATAAATAATGGTGTTATTAGTGGTCAGAACTTCAGAAAGTGAACTATACTTTCCAGAGGACTATTCACTACACAGAAAGTCAAGTGTAGGACCAGTGTGTGGTGAGGTATATAGAAAGAAGTGAATTGGGCTGGGTGGTCAGGCAGTAAAAACACTTGACATAAAGAGAGCAGAAATTTTTCTGCAGCTCTTTTGAGAGATGGGAGAGATATCTAAAAATGATTTTTAAAAACATCTTACCACTCTAAAGATAGCCACAACAAATGCAGCTGCTGTAAGTATGAAATTTGAGAAAGGGAAGAGATAACTAAAGAATAGTTTACTGAAACTTTGCTCTTTGAAGTGTTGTGCAAAACTCCTAAACCCAGAGCCTCTTCAAAGAAACCTACAATTAAACCTCTCCATTATTCTTCAAAGCCTTCAAAGGAGAATTAAGACTTCTTTGTGTAAAAACTGTTAAAAGTGTAAAGGCTTGCCCTAAAGAACCTAGTCATACATATATTGCCACAAAGTCTCTATCTACAACATTTTTATAACTTGACAATACCTTGTTTTCTAATATCTTCATTTGTTTATCTTTTTTCAAAACTTCACATTCAATGCTTCGAGTCTAAAAAAATATTATTTTATACCAGGTTAAAAATTTTAACAGAATTACAATTTTCTTCTCCAAGTATCTTTAAGAAAGAGTTATAAAGCTCAGTCTTACATTTCTACAAAAATAATTATCAGTTCTCCCAGTTTATTCCAGTATCTTTTCTTTAAAAAACAATCTTTGTTAATGTTTATATATTAATGTTCTCATTCTTATCTTAGCCCAGTATCACTTTGCAATATTATATCAGCTTTCCAAATTTATCTTGAATTTTTTAAAACTGCCTTCTTTATAAATATTTATCTTTTAAATATATCTTCCACAAACATTTGTTAATCAGAACCTTGTAACGACACAATGATATAAAAAGGATAGGTATTATCTCCATTTTAGAGATGAGGAAACCGAGGCTTAGACAAAGTGTGCATGAAATAATAAATGTCTGAACTAAGGTAATAGACTGGGGGGAAAAAAGAGCGTAATGAATTTCAATGTCAGACAAATATCTGCAACTTGGATTCTTTCTAGGAAACTGTTTCAACAGGTAAACTGAAATCCAACTATGGAAAGCTTAAATATACTGGCAACTTGTCCTGCATTTCATTTTTTTCCCTTTATTTCACCACTAATACTTTCTACCTTGGTAAAATAAATTTACATTCTTAGTGAAGGATTTTTATTTTACATTAAATATCAGATTCATGTTTTTCCCCATCACGAACAACAAGATTAGTGTTTAGAAATGGCCTCCGATATAAATTTTAAAGTAGTGAATTATATACTAAGTCTTGAGAAAATTAAATTCCTTTTTTCTGTATGAATTTAATTAATAAATATGAAACTGGAAAAATAAAAAGCTTTTCGAGAGAAAAAAATATGTAATAGTCTAACGAGTGTTAGGCCATACTTACTCTTTAGTCATGTAGCTTTTCAAAGTTTTTTAAAACCCTTTAGAGGTCTGATTTCATTTGTAAAATGAGGACGAAAATGACTTCCAGTTAAACAACATATACAAAGAACCTAATATGTTCCTGGTCCATTAGGCTCATCTCATCCTTGGACTATTTCAATAGTCTTACAACTTTCCAAAGTATAAATATGACACTCCTCAGGCCAAAACTCTTCAATAACCTCAAACTCCTACAGTTTATGAGGCCTAAATGATCTACCCGCATCTCTCCCCACTCTCAACTGTCCCTACTCTCTCCACCTATCACCACTATCTTAAACTCTACCTTTCAACCAAGAAGAACTTTTTATAGTTGTTTAAATATGACAGGCTCTCTCATACTTCCAAGTCACCTCAAACTTTGAATATAATGTCTGTGTGTTTTTTTGAGTTGTGTCTGTGTGTTTAACTTAGAATACTCCTCTTCTCTGATATACTTGTGTCTATCCCTCTGCCTTTCACTAACTCTTATTAATCTAAAGTTTCAAACTAAATGTCACGTCTTCCAGGGAGCTTGTCCTAATTCAAGTTTGGATTAGATGCCCTTCTATGGTTTCCAATAGCATTTCTATAGAGGACCTATGTTTTGTCCTGGCCACCATCCTTTCCTGCAAAGATTCCTTTAGTGTAAATTCCACGGTAATCCTGCTCAGTCCACATATGGAGGCTGATCTGTCTCTAGAAGTGGACAGGAAGCTCAGGCTTGGCCAAATTACTCTATCCCCTAACCACAATGTCTGGTTCAGGAACAGGTAAGTAAACTAAACTAGACTAGAGTCCGCTCGAAGACTTGTTTTCAGAGGTTTCAAGACTATTTTTGTATAGCCTTTGAACTGATTCCACTGGCTTTCACCTCTCCTCATTTCATTCTTAAAAATTAAAAATATCACTTCACTAATAAAAAACCTTAATTGGGTCACCACTGTCTACCAGAACAAATGAAATCCAAACTCAGCAACCAGAACAGCACCTGGTACATAGTAAGTAGTCAATAATATTTATCGAATGAATGTAAAAACACAATCTAGCTTGATCTTTCTATTTTGGTACAATTATCTCCTACTGTGAATGTTATATACTATAATCATGTCATATACTTTATATTATTCCACTTTCATGACATTATGCCCTAAAAATCTTCTATTTCAACTTGTTAAAAACAAATCCATCAAAGCACATCACAAACTTATTACTCAATTTATCGGTATATTCTGTATACTAGAGCATGAGCCTCTTTATTGAGCCTAAAATGTAAATCAACATTAAATATTGAACATTTATAAAAGAAATTTAAAACTATGCCACTATATCTTCTAGATATATACCATATAAGCAAAATAACCAAACTTTGCCTATATTTTAAAAGTTAACCACCCACAACAGTCCATATAACATACATTTTCTTCACTCTTGTCCAATTTACATTTAACTTCATCTCCTTTCCGCTTTAGTTCTTCTCTCACAGATTCCAGTTCATTCCTTCAAGGAAATGGAAGAGTGACATTGTGATAAATTTTATATTTTCATTTTGTTCCCTTTCTAGATTCTAAAATAGTTATTACTTTTTGTTGGTTTATGTTTTCATTTTGTTTGGTAATTTTTCATGCATAAATACCAATATACACACTTCACTCCTATGTTTAAATTAATTTATACATTTATTTTTAAATTAATTATCTGGATCCTTTGACTCATTTTTTCATTAAAAAAAAAAAGCTCCTGAAAAGAAATATTTGTTTCTTATTTAAGTCAAGGTTTCACTTTACTGTTTTCGTAGTCATAAATAAGTCATCATTCTAAGACATTTTATACTAATAAATTAGAGACACGAATACAAGTGATTTTAATGAAAAACTACATGACTGAGATTTTGCACGAATATATCCTTATATACGTAATAGAGCATCTCTGGACGCATACAAGAGCAACAGTGATACCTCTGGGGAGGGAAACTGAATAGCAGGAAGACAAATGTCTAGTAAGATAGTTTTCTTTCCCTATGTGCTCCTTTTTCTCTTTGAATTTTGTACCATAAGCATGTATTATTACCCTTTCAAAAAAATTTAAGGGAGGTGAAGAGAAGACAAAGTGGGTGAAGGGGTCAAATATATCGTAATAGAAGGAAACTCGATTTCAAGTGGTATGCACACCACGTACACATGTCATGGTATAATGCTGTACACCTGAAATTTCTGTTATTAATCAATGTCACAATAATATTTTTTAATTTTTAACTAAAAATCTGTCTGTTGCACATAACAATGGAGCTTTGTCTCAGATATTGAAGCTATTTCTAATTGCAGTCTCTCTTGCTACTACTAATATGTTTCTGGGTCTAAACTGTATGCATGGAATGGTATTCAATTGTGCAGAATAACTGGCATTGTGAAAACTAAATCCAGGATATTTACTCTTTAACTATTAACTATTAATTGGCATAGTACTACTTTTACTAAATATATTTAAATTTAGAGTTCTATATGTCCAGAGTAAGTAGGTGTACAAAAAAAAATTATCCAAATAATTCAAATTCTCTTTCTAAAAAAAGCAGCCTTTCCCTAAAATATGTCTTCACTTTTTATGCTCAAAATGTACAGTGGCTTAATCAGAGATTCAATCTATAAGTAACAGCTACTTCTAAAGAAAATTGAGTAAAAAAGACAAAAGTCATCATTAGAAGTATAATAAAAGATGACTTTTCAAATCTGGAAAATATTAAGTTAAGTGCCAGGCACTGTGCTCAGCACTTTATTCACATTAACTTATAATCCTCAAACAAATCTATGAGGGAGGTATATTAGGTCTGCAGGAGATCTTGAATAATTTAAAATAGCAGTTAGTTTTAATGATCACATACTTTAACCAAATATAAGAAATCAAAACTCAATACTTCAGAATGTAAGTACAAACTAGAGCCCCTACATCTTTGTGAGTCATCTAAATTACTAATGGATTTTTAAAAACTTAAAATACTAAAAAATATATTATTTATAAAATAATAAACATGAAAACAATGCATATCAAAAAATAGGTCATAGATCAATAGTTATGTTAAGAAGTAAACTGATGACTGGATAAAGAAGACGTGATACATATATACAATGGAATATTACTCAGCCATAAGGAAAGATGAAGTAATGCCATTTGCAACAATGTGGATGGATCTTGAGATTATCATGCTAAGCGAAATACATCAGACAGAAAAAGTTGAGAACCATACGATTTCACTCACATGTGGGATATAAAACTGAAAGCAACAAATGAACAAGACAAACAAAAACTCACAGACACAGACCACAGTTTAGTGGATACCAGAGGGAAAGTCGGGGAGGTAAATGAGGATAAAAGGGGTCAAATATATGGTGACAGGAGATTTGACTTTGAGTGGTGAACACACGATGCAATGTACATATGACATATTATTGAATTGTACACTTGAAATCTATACAATTTTATTAACTGATGTCACCCCAATAAAAAAGTTTTTTAATTGACCTCTTAAATTATTTTTATTATTTGAAAAAGAAAAAGATAAACTAAATATCGATATATCAATTATAAAAAGAACTAAAGAAAAGTTCAATATTTGAGTTCAGGCAAGAAAAATTTCTAAGTATAAAAGCAATGAGAAAAATTTTTAAAGGAAAGACAATTAAACTTAATATAAAATCAAAAAACTTCTATATGACAAAAAATTACCCAAAGTGTAAGGTAAACAACAGGTTGGGGGACATCTGTGCTATAAATAAAACAAGATAAAGGGTTAATATTTTTTTAAGCTTAACTAAATCAGTAAGAAAACAATCGAGATTACAAAATAGAGTGGGCAACAGGTATGAGCAATTTTAGAAAGAAGACATTCTAGCAAGCAAACATGAAAAATTCTAAAGCTTATTCCAAAAAAATTAAAATTATAAATCGCAAAAAGTGTGTTATTTTTATCTATTATCAAATTACTTAATAATACACAAAACCAATTAAAAAATTTGGAACCAGTATTTTCCTGCAATATTGGTTTTACTGCATGGTTTACAATTGATATAACCTATTAGAAATCATTTCTATCAAAAGTCTTTGAAATAATCCTCTGACTCAATAAATTCTACTGCTTGAAATTTATCCTATCAAATTCAAAATAAGGAAAAGATCTGCATGTGCTAAGATATTTACTACAGTATTGCTTATGAGAGTGAAAAACTGGAAAATACAAATATCCAAAATATAAAGGATGAAAATAAATAATGTCATATCCTTTTGATTGACTCGTATGCAGTCATTAAAAATTGGTGACTGTGAAAACACTTAGAAACATGAATAATACTTAAAATAAAGTTAAACTTTTTATTTCTCGTCTAAATTTTCTGGCATATGATTGGTATACATTTTAATTAGATAAATATTAAGTATTAGAAAGTTTATCATGCTTTAAAATTAATCTCTATATCTAATCTCATTATTTCAACACTAAGTATAAAACAGACATTATTATAACTTTATTTTTAAACAGAATTACAAAGCAGTAATATAAGTCTGATTTTTTACTTTACATTATATTCAATATAAGTTTATTATAAATTAACTTTAACAAATTAATAAAAAATACTAAAATTTTTTGCCAAAAAAGGCTAACTCGTTAGTCTTGCCTTAATTGTGTTCCTGTTTCTTCCAGATTTTCTATTTGTTTCAACATTCTTTCTTCTTGCTTTTTGCTATTCTAAAGAAATAATTAATATTGTTTATGTTATTTTGTTTCAACAAATATAAAATTGAAATTAATATTTAAGACCTTTAGCAGTATAAAATTCTTTTAGTTATATATAAATTAAAAGAATAGGCCATTTAACTTGCATAGTTCTACTTTTTCAGCCTTAGTTTATTGCACTAACAATCTCTATACAGCAGCTAACCAAACAAGTCTTACTTGCTGTTTTCCAGTAATCCTTGAGACTTGTATACTTTGTTTATATTGTTGTGGAAAATTGCTTTTCCACTCATTGTTACCTACTGAACTCATAATTATTCATCTTTTAAGGCTAAAATCAATGCTATATTCTCTCTAAAGCCTTCTCTTCTACCTAGGCAGAAGTCATCCTGTAAACTCAGATAACAGTTCATCCCCAAAGCAACACATACACTATTTTGTTAAGTTATTTGAGCATTTATGTTTTTCTATTCAGTTATAAGCTCCTAAAGAGGAAGGATATTTTATTCATCATTGTATCCTCCACAGTGTCTTATATAATTTACTTAATAAATACTCGATGAATAAATACTTTATAAAAATGTTGATGCCTGAAAATAGATTAACATTACCAATGGGTAGTAGCCTCTGTATTCTTTTGCCCATCATGACCATCTAAGATCAATATGTATATTTTTCTTCTAAAACAAGCATCAGCTCTAACATCATCAGACTTTTAAAGCTGAAAGAATCTTTACAGGTCATCTATTCTAACCTCCTAATTTTACAGATAAGAAAACTCACTGGTACTTTTTTCAACTCACATTAATATCTTCTTGCCGCTTCTTGAGCTCTAAGGCCATATCACTTGTTTCTTGTGCTAGTTCTTTATTCTCCAGTGAAAGCTTGTTGCAGCTTGCAGTTAGTTCAATATTCTTAAGCCTGTTTTTAAAAAACATGTCATACCAAAATATTTACATTTGAAATTGCGTGATGTGAAATTTAAGTCAAAATAATCTTAGGGACAAGGGAGAAAGGGCTGGGAGTATAAATGAAATAAGTTTGGCCATTAGTTAATAATTCCTGAAGCTGGGTGATAAGTACATTCTAGTTCATTACATTATTGATTCTACTTTGTACATGTTTGAAATTTTTCTATAATAAGTTTTTCAAGATGTCATACATTTCCTTGCATATTCCCCACACCTCATTACCCATACTTTTCCACAAATTTTGAAGGATATGTTATTTTCCTCATATAATTTTTTTCTCTTTAGTAGACTCTTAGATACTGTCTCAAACTTCTGGTGATTTGTTTAAAGTAGTACGTGAGGCATGACTATTATTAATTAAAATATTTTAATTAAAATAAAGAAAACTAAGTTTAACCTTTATTCAAACCTTTATGAAATGACAAAATACAAATTCATTTTTTATATCGTCTTGCTCTTACAATGTCTCAAATGCTCTACACTGGAAGAGATTACTGCAGTTATTGGTTGTAACCAGGATCAATTTTAAATGAAGGAAGGGGAATATGTAGCTCTACAGAATGATTTCAGGAGCACCTATTATCTCTTCCTACTTCACAATATTGGAAATTCATCAAAAAGTACATAAAAGTTTTCATTAAAAAATGAAAGATTGAAAAAGCAAACACACCAAGGATAACATAAATTAATAAATGATCAGTCTATTCATTAAAAAGGATTTTGGTTAATAGATTAATTTTACCCAAAGCCCCTTAAAAAGTACTGTTGAAAAGGAACCACAAGCAAGGAACGGGAGCTGAAAGGAAAGAAATAAGATGCTGAGTAAACTGCTTATTTCTCATTTTTATCTAGAGTTGAGAAACCAAAAAGGAAAAATCAAGCTCACCACTAGATTATCTGAATTTACTTCTCTCTGAGTAATAACACAATAATTATTTCCTCCCACTTTCTCTAGTAATTAAACTTACTGAGTAGGTGAATCATTAGATTAAATATTCTACTTGGACAATATAAAAAATGAATTTGTATTTTGTCATTTCATCAATACAAACCTATGAAATAATTTAACAAAACAACCAAAATAATTGGTTACAACTATAAATTATTATTTTTATGAGAAACCAAATATCTCCAAGAAAATATACTCATCTAAAGCAGTTCTCAGCTTTATGATGTAATCTCTTTTTACGTCAATGACATATGTTTTCCCTAAGCAATAAACTTGATAAATTATTTTGATCTTTAAGAATAAAATACAACTTTAAGCCCATCTGAATAAATATTTAACATAATTTACTAATTTATTAACTACCAGAAAGCTTAAGAATTGACTACATAGTTTTTTTATGACAGAAAACATACTTCTCATTTTCAAGTTCAGTTTTCAGTTCTTTAACCTGTTTTGAATAGTGCTGTTCACTTGTCGCAATGGCAGTTAATTGTATTTCCAAATCATGTATTTTTTTCTGGAAAATAAACATATATAACCACAGTAAATGTCTTTACAATTTTCTCACTTAAAAAATTTAGTCATTCTATGAATTAAGTCATACATTTCGTGAAAAATTGGTAAGAATATGTTGAATTTTTTAAATTTAAGTAGATTTAATGCCATAACCATTATAATTTTAAAATAAGCAGTGACAAATGCAACATAAGTAAATTCCACTTTAAAATTCTGAAGCTCAACCAGTAAAATTATATTTACCTATTATAAAAAATGTTTATCATTTTTATGCTACTAAGTAATTCATTTCCATTAAAATGTTAGACTATTAAAAAGAAATGTATTAATAAAATTAGTATTTTAAAAACTAAGCTGTTCTTACTATAATAAAAATATGATTACAATATAATACTGTTATAGACTGAAAACATACTTTTTTCAAACAAAAAACATTCTAAAATTATAACATGAGCACTACAAAAACTATTGTAAACTAAGAACTTAATAAAGGCTCACTTTTAAATGTATCAATTAAGATATACTCAAGATATCAAGAAATGTAATTATTATAAGCCATGGCATTATGCAAATACTATTGATATCTTAAATGCTGACCTTCTCTCCCACATTATATGTAATGTGGAGGGAGGTTCTCTAGATGTGTTTTAAATCAATCATTAACATAATAAATATAGCAGGAACACATACTTTTAAAAGGAATTTTGTGAAGAAATCTTTCATAACGTTAATAGCTATGCCACAATCTATTCTGTAAATCTGTACTAACAAAATATGTGAAAGAAAAATGTATCCTTTTTAAACAAACCTCTCTGGTTTGGAGAAGACCAGTTAGTTCTTGTTCTGTTCCTTTTAATTCTTCAGCAATCTTCTCAAATTGTTTCTTTTCATCTAAAAGCTTTTGGTTTTCTGCCTATTTAAGAAAATTAACAAATCATGACACCCAAAGCACACACATATTCAAAATAATCAAACTGCCTAAATAAAGTTGTGAAGATTATGAGTTTCTCTTTGGGTAAATTATTTTTAAAAAGAGAAAACAAGTCATTATTAAATAAATTCTAAAACTAAATATGCTAACAGAGGACTTATTGGACAGAGTCCTGGAATTTTCTTATTTAAAAAGAATCATACAGGTCATTGAAATCAAACCTTAACTTAAGTATAAATCACACCAATTTATTAGCATTTATTAGTCATTCAGTATTCTATCAATTCTGTTTGTCCTATTGCACAAAAATGTGCTGCCCTATAACTTTCATGCAATGGTCATTGTTCTGCCTTCCTTAATCACATTGAAGTCTAACTCCTCTTTCACATGATAACTGATAAATATTTGAAAAGTATTATCATCATTCCCTAACTTTTTTCTTAACTATCTAAAATCTTTAATTCTTATTATCATTCTTATGATATAGTTTTAAATTACCTCATTCCAACAGGATGGGCTCACTTTGTCAATATATCAACTTCAATAAGGTACCTAGAATTGAATCCAACGTTCTAGACAACCAAGGGTCACACAGACCACAGTCCAAATCCAGCCATTGCTTATTTTTAATAAAGCTTTCTTGTAATATAGCCAATCTATTTATTTATGTATTACCTATACATGTTTTGACCAAAACAGCAAAGTTGCATGGCTGCAACAGAGACCATATGGCTCAAAAAGTGCAAAAATTTACTAAAAGGATAACAGGGAATGCTACAAACAACTCTATGCACAGAAAGTTGACAACTTCAGTGAAATGGATTAATTCCTTAAAAACCATAAACTTCAAAATCTTTAATAGTTCTATAACAATGAAAGGAATTAAATTCATAGTTAAAAATCTTGCCAAAAAGGTATTTCTCGGTCCAGATGATTTCACTGAGAATTCTACCAAACATTTAAAGGAAAAAAATATAACACTAATTCTACACAATCTCTTCTAGACAGTAGAAATGCTTCCCAACTCATTTTATAAGGCCAGAATTAGCCAATTCCAAAACCAGACAAAAACGATCATCCAAGAAAAGAAAACAACAGACCAATAACTCTCATGAACATACACACACAAAAATTCTTAACAAAATATTAACAAGACCAATTCAACAACATAGAAAACGAATAATACACCATACCAGTGGGATATATCCTGAAATGCAAGGATGGTTCAGTATTTGAAAAATCAATCAACGTAATACACCATATTAACAGTATAAAGATAAAACACAGGATCATAGCGATTGACACAGAAAAAGCATCTGACAAAATTCAACATAGATTCATAATAAAAAGTCTCAACGACTAGGAATGGAAGGGAACTTCTACAAAAAATATACAACTAACATCATACTTAATGGTAAAACAATGAATGATGTCCCTTAGAATCAAGACATCAAAGATGTACATGTTCATTACCCCTATTCAATGTCACACTGGAAGTCTCAGCCAGTGCAGTTAGATAAGAAAAAAATAAATATAACTGTCCCTATTTGCAGACACAATTGTCTATACAAAAAATTTTAAGAAATTTGAAAAATAAAACTGTTAGAATAGGTGAATTTAAATTTAGCGAGATTGCAGATACGAGGTCAATGCATAAAGTAGTCATATTCCCATCTACTAGCAATGTAAAATTGGAAAAATATTTTTAAATATTATTTTAAATACCTTTAAAAATAAATATTTAAGCATTAATATAACATAACATGTACAGGATCTGTGTGCTGAAAACTACAAAATACTACTGAGAGGATCAATCAGGCTCTATATAAATGGAGATAGACATCATGTTCATGTATTAGAAGATTCGACATAGTAATATCAATCCAATCCAACTTGATCTATAGATTTCACACAACTCCAATCAAAATTCCAGTAAGATTTTCTTATAGACAAGCTGATTCTAAACTTTACATGGAAAAGTAAAGGAACTAGAATAGTTAAAACTATTCTGAAAAATAATAATAAAACTAGAAGAATCACAATATCCAAATATAAGTCTTAATACAAAGCTACGGGAATCAAGACATTGATACACTGGTGAATGGATAGGCAAATAGATCAAAGAAAACAGAAATAGTACAGAAATAGACCCACACAAACAAGGCCAACTGATACTTTGTAAATGTGCAAAAGCAACTCAATGGAAAAAGGAGAGCCTTTTCAACAAATGGTAATATCACCCAACATCAATCCAAAGTATTTAAATCATAAATCTCTCTCAAAAACACCCACTTTTTCTCACTACTATACCACCTCCCAGCCTAAATTATATTCATTTCTCCTCTGACTACTATGATTGTCTTAACTGTTCTATCTTAATATACTGTTCGCCACACTGCAAGCCAAATGAGCTTTTCAAAATGCAAATCTGAGCAAGTCACTCCCTGCTGAAATTCTTTAGAATTTCCCATTCATCTTAGGATAAATAAGAAATTCTCTTGATGTGACTTTCAAGGCCATGAACTGCCAGGCTCCTTCTACCCAACTCTCCAGCCTCACGTTGCACTACACTCTTCTTTCACTTCATGTTGTACTCACCATGCTCCTTCCCATCAAAGCACCTTTGCCCAGAATATTTCCTCTGCTTGATAAGCTCTTCCTTTTCTTCTCTAGATATCAGTTCAATCTTTACTTTTAAAAAAAAAAAAAAGCCTCTCCTGACCTCTCTAAGTAGCTCAAATCCTTTTATTATAGGCCTCATAGTGTTGTGACCTAATCCTTTATTGCCCTTATCACCATTTTAATATTACCTTTGAATGACTGCTTGTATTTGTGTGGTTATTTCATGACTGTAACTCCATGAAAGCAGAATATGCATCCATTTGCATCCTCAGATATAACATAATAGGAACTCAACAAACGTTTGTTAAATGAGTAAATGTATTATCTTATTTAACCCTCACAACCACCCATGAGGTCTGTATTTTCCCAATTTCACTAATAAAAAACTGAAGCATCCAGAAATTAAGAAAACTGCACTAGGTCATCCAGATAAGTAAAGAGCTGAACATCAATCAGAGCATTATGATTCTAAGGACCAAGAAATTAATTATGCTCTATTGCTGTTCAAATATAACAAAACCCTAAACCAATCCTTCTCTGTATAGGAGTGAATCCTTATAGTAAAACAATGCTTTAGTATTTACTCATTGGACAATTATTTATAAAGTGCTTACAAAGTATCAGTGACTGTGTTGACATTACAGGGTAAATAGGACACAGGTTCTTAAACTTTATTGGAGCATACATTTATTCTACTATTTATTCACTGAGCACCTACTATGTGCCATCTACTGTGCTAAGTAAGGGAGAGTCTAAAGGGTAAATAAAGCATTAAATAATTATACCAAAAATAATTTCATTTGTGATAAGTGCTGTAAAAGGAAAAGTTCAGGGTGCTATAGGAACAAGCCTTACTAAGACTTAAACTAGCTAAGCATATCAAGAGAGATTTCCTAAAAAATTGATATTTAAGCAGAGACAAAGCATAAGTATCCATTATCAAATTTGAAAGCAATGTAAACATTATTATTTATAAGAGTTTGTGCAAAAGCAATTTAATGCAGAAAGGATAAGCATTTGAGAAAATTACTTATCAAGAGATGGAAGAATTAAGAGTTGTAAAATCAGGTAGAGATGTGATAGGTTAAACTCAAAATTAAATAATTATAATCATAAACAATATTGTCTTCTATAGCAAGAGTTGGCAAACTACAGCCTGCAGGACAAAATCAGCTTGCAGTCTCTTTTCATAGGCCTTTGACCTAAGAATGATTTTTATATTTTTATAAGGTTGTTAAAAATAAGAAAGAAGACATGGAAGAGAGTAGGGGCATAAAAGGGGTAGAAGCAGAGATTTAACATTCTGTATATAGCCCCCAATGCCTAAAATATTTCCAATCTAATCCTTTACAAAAAAAAAAGTTTGCCAACCTATGCTCTCTCTACACATTGTAATCAATTAAAATATAAGGAAGCCTTATCCTAACGATTTCATTAAACATGATTCTACCAGAACTCTAAAGCTAGGTACTGAATATGTATCATACACATTTATCTCAAAATTGCAGCTGTGTGGCTCAAAGGTATCAAAGACACACAAAATTTATAATCAGCTACATAACACGCATGTTTGATCTTATTTGAATGTACTGCTAACACATGTTCAAAGAGTATAAAGACACCAGAACAGTTACCAAGATGTATAAAAATTAGTACAGATAAGAATGTGGCTTACCTGAAAACCAAATGTAATTTTTTTTATATTTAGCTAAAAAAAAAACTAGCTTAAAACATCTATAGTGTGAGAGTCTAAGTCAGTGGATTTGAAAAGTAATTGCTATATATTAATAAGAGAAACTATAAACTTACCAAGATTTTTTTCAATTCTTCCAGTTCTACTTCTTTGTTATTTTTAAACTTAGTCATCTCTTCTAAAATAAGCAAAAGCACATAAATGTGTTAAAAATTGGATTAAAAGTATAGGCAAGACAAGAAATAAGAATATCTTTTGAAAGGAAAAAACTAAGAGATGGATTAATGCAACTAGAGTACCATAAAACATAGAGGAAATCCATAGAACCATATCAAAATAATAATGGATAAATCTTAATAATGTTTCTACAAAGTTCATTATACCATCAAATGAGCCCAAAGTTCATTAAAAAAAATAAGTGATCTATCTATCTAAACTATATTTGGAATGAGGTCACTCAGCATGTACATTTGCCTTAAACTCATCACTATCTAAACATCTGGCCTCTTAATCTTCACTCCAAACTTTAAAAAAGTGATCCACTTAACACAAGCTAACTCTGACCATTGTACTCTGGATCTGGACATTCCCATCTCCTCTAAGACTTTAGTTACTATATTACTCATGTCCACTGACTCTCTGTAGAAAAATTTTTAATGACCTCCATCACATCTAAACATCTATATGAATATAAAAGTATCTGATTTATCTTTCTGCCCTTTCTTACTACCGTCAAATTTTTTTTGTTTGCAAATTCCTGTTTATCTACAAGTTGCTTTCTTAACCTCATGTAAAATCAATGCCTATCTCCATGAGGTCAGTAAAACGATGACCTCAAAGATCACCAATAACCATTTTTGGTGCAATTCTTTTTTCCCCCATTTAAGACAGAATACTTTATTCAAACCCATCAGAGAAATGGACACATTGGGTCTGTAACAAAGCACTGTGTTTTAAAGCACAGGCCAGTAATTGTATATGAGAGTATACACTGCTACATACAAATTAACTAATTAGATTACAACTTTTCAATGATTAAAACAGAATAAGTTTCCCTGTAAAAGTAGCATCTTTGTGACATTTTAACTTTAATATTGCTCTCCTCCTTCCTCACCTTCTCCTTAACAGAATCCACACCAACCTTCTCAAGGGTAGCCATGTCCTCATGGACCACAGACAACTCTCTTTTCTCCATGCCCTCATCCACATACCAGTGAACAAAGGCACGCTTGGTACATGTCAGGTCAAACTTGTGGTCCAGGCAAGCCCAGGCCTCAGCAATAGCTGTGGTATTGCTCAGCACGCACACAGCTCACTGTACTATGGCCAGGTCTCCACCAGGTACCACAGTGGGAGGCTGGTAATCAAAGCCAGTGGGGCACCAGTCCACAAACTGGATGCTGTGCTGGTCTTGGTGGCAATGGCAGGATTGACATCTTTGGGAAGCAAGTCCCCATGGTACAGCAGGCAGCAAGCCATGTATTTACTGTAGCAAGGGTCACATTTCGCCATCTGGTTGGTCGGCTCAAAGCATGCACTGGTGACCTCCACTACAGAAAGCTGTTCATGGTAGGCTTTCTCAGCAGAGATGACAGGGGCACACGTGGACAGAGGGAAGTGGATGCAGGCATAGGGCACCAGGTTGGTCTGGAATTGTCAGATCAACATTCAGGGCTCCATCAGATCTCCGGGAAGCAGTGCTGAAGGATACAATTTGAGCTATCAATCTATTCAATTTAGTGTAGGTTGGGCGCTCAATATCGAGGTTTCCATGACAGATGTCATAGATGGCCTCGCTGTCAACCACGAAGGCACAGAGTGCTCCAGGGTGGTATGGGTGCTGAGGATGGAGTTGTAGGGTACAATTACAGCTGTGCGACCTGAGGGGCTGGGTAAATGGAGAACTCCAGCTTAGACTTCTTGCCATAATAGACAGAGAGACGTTCCATCAGCAGGGAGGTGAACACAGAACCAGATCCCCAACCAAAGCTGTAGAAAACCCAGAAGCCCTGAAGACCTGTTCACTGGTCAGCCAGCTCCCAAATTGGTCCAAGACAAGGCCAATGATTTCCTTGCCGATGGCAGAGTGCCCATGAGCATAGTTACTGGTAGCATCTTCCTTGCCTGTGATGAGCTGCTTGGGACAGAGGGGCGGGGTGAGCTGGCAGTAGGTGCCAGTGTGAACTCCATGAATGACCATGGGTTTCAGGTCTACAAACACTGCCCTAGGCACATGCTTGCCAGCGCCTGTCTCACCGAAGAACATGATGAAGGAGTTATCTACCCCTTACAATGGTCTTATCACTTGGCCGTCAGGCTGGATGCCATGTTCCAGTCAGTAGAGCTCTCAGCAGTCAGTGCCAATCTGGACACCAGCCTGGCCAACATGGATGGAGAGGAACTCATGCATGGTTGCTGCTTTGCAGCTGCCGAGCAGACAGGTAAGAGGAAGGAGAGAGGTTGTTGCTTCTTACAGTGCAACTCGTAGGCGGTTGATGTAAGAGAACCTTGTGGTGCAATTCTTAGTCCTCATTATTGTGGAGCCTTCTGGAATTTGATACTATTAACCACTCTACTTTTCTCCCTTTGGTTTTCCAAACCTTGTTCTATTTGGATTGTTCTAATTCTACTCACTACCAGAACTCCCCACCCACCACCAATTTTACCTGCCATACAGAAGTTACAGCAACCCTTTAAAAACATAAACCAGACCATGTCATTCCTCTACTTAAAATCATTCAACAGTTTTCCTTAGTTGTTAGAATAAAATCAAAATTCTTTCCTTGGCCCTATCCAATTTGGCCTAAACTCATTTCATTCCCTTTTACATGTGAGTTCTTACACTCAGTCACAAAGGTTTTCATTCAGTTACTTGAATTGACCAAGCTCCTTCACACTCAGAGCATTTCTATGTGCTTTTCCCTCTGACTGAAAAGCTCTCTCCAACTCACATGTTGTAACTCACTAAATCTCACTTATTTTTTAGGTCTCAGTTGAAGGCCATCCCTGATTGCCAAATCTAAATTAGGCCCTATTATTTTCTTACATCGCATCATTTTCATTTCCTTCATAGCATTTATCCCAATTTGTAATTAAATATTATTTGTAATTATTTTATGTCTCCCCAAGTAGATCTCATGAGAAAAAAGACCATGTCTGTTATGATCCTAATTATATATCCAAAACTAATTGAAGAATAAACATCTAAGTCTAAATGCACATTATATTATATAATATCAATAGATTAATAATAAGCAGCGGCAGCAACAACAGAAAATACTAAAGGGAAAATCTGTTACATAACCAGAGAGAAAGCAAACACAGGTACAAACATAGAAAGGTGATCACAGGAGCAATTTAGAGCAGTATCAGATTGAATTCAAGATAGGAGATGCATGAAGAAGCAAACTGTACCAAGTAAAGAAATTGCAAAAAAATTATTTCACCAAGATTTTGTATTAAAAGTTGGTTTTAACTAACTTGGAATGCACTACCCTCTCTCTTTAAATGAGCAATGAGAAGATAGCTGATATTTTAAAAGTTTGAACTTGAGCAATAAAATGGCTCTTAAATTTGCAACACAAAATAGTCAGATTTGTAATTTTAAAAGAACACCGTAGCATCAGTGCAAAGAAAGAACAAACGGTAGATGATATTAGAAACAAAAAGGTGGATTATCAAGCTACAGCTATTAGTTCCAGTAAAAGATGTCTGGTCCAGACCTATTGTCAAGGTATAAGAAAGGGGGTAGAGCAAGCTGTATCTGAGAAATACACAGAAAAAAAGTGATCTTAGGATGAGTCAGTCAGTGACTGAGACTGCTGAGGGAACAATGGGGGCAGATGGATGAATACTCTAACCAAGATGTAAGCCTAAGAAATACAATCAAGAAAGAATGCAAAGTATAGCAAGGAAACGAATAAGAATGAGGGCTATTGCAGTAAGAAAGAAGGTTAATGAAAGAAAGACAAAGCAAATAGAAGCCTAGTAAATACAACAAGCGTGAACTAAGAGGAAAACAAATGACGGTAACATGAAGTATGGTTTGCCGATTATCTGCCAAATACAACTTGTGTTCCATTATGTTGCTCACATGCATCCCCCCTCTGCTAGGCTAAGAGAATGTGCTTGAAACTCTAAAAACCAGGAAAGAGGAAATGAAGACCTGACTTGGTCTAGGTCTGTGGAGAGGAAGAAAAAGAGAAAGAGTCAAAGTTAGATTAGTTAAATTTTATGAGCTAGATATTAAGAGTTAGAAACAACAGCACTGAATAATCTGAATTAGAAGTGAAAGGTAAAGGGGGAAGAATAATACAGAAATCCTCCAAGATTTTTGGTTTTGAGAACTACTGTATACCATTAGCCAAAGAAAGAAAGAAATTAATGTTAAGTGCTTACATTATTGTTAATGCTACTCTCCTATACATAATGCTTTCCACACCCCATCATTCTCTAAAACCATCAGAAGCCTCTCTATTCCTTAAAGTCTACTTTTAAAATCTACCTCTTCTATTAAATAAAAATATACCTTTTCCAATTATGCAATCTACATCAATACCTTTGGCTTCCTCTTGTTATCAACATTAACATATCTCCATCAATAAGAAATCTCTGAGCATTCACCCCAAATATATAAATGTGCATAAATGCAAATATATATTTATATTTTATTTGTAAAATATAAATGTGTATTGTGATTTTATTCATTACAAAACATGTGTAGAACATGTAAATTTGTGAAATATAAATGTGTATTGTGATTTTATTCATTACAAAACATGTGTAGAACATATAAATAAATAGAAATAGAAGTCCTAATATTTATTTCCCTTCTAATAGAATTCTTGTTCCCACCCCTTCATTTTAGAAACATTGCTGTCTAATGGTTTACGGGTCCAACCTTTCTCCCACAATACAGGTTTCTCAAGAGCATGGTATTTTCTTGTTTATGTTTCCACAGCACTTAAGATAATGCTAAGAAGCACATATATAACTGCTCCACAGTGCTAGAATAATATATTAGTATGAGAAAAATCACATTATGCATTTGATTTTGAAATATGACAATAACAGCCACTTAATTTCAATATCAGACTGAATTGTTACAAATAAATATCCATTAAAGATATTTGAAGGACTAAAAGTATTCCTTAGGCTACAATATTCAATTGAACAATTCTAAAGAAAGATATATGCAGTGAGGTAGAACAATACTTTAAGCTCTGAAGGAAGATCTAAAAATTGGATTAAAAATGCATTTATGACCATTGTAACATAAAATAATTAAATTATGTATCACTGGATAGTGCAATTTTTGATGTTTAAAGGCTAGTCTAGTCTGTAGTATAAAATTAAGCATTACAAAAGGAAAAGTATAAATAGCATTTAAAAGGTCAACCAAATAACTCAGTGTGGAAATATCACATTTTAAAATATCATTATTTTAATTACACAAGTATTCAAAGCTTATAATAAAGCTTATGGAAAGTTATGGGGATATTCTAGAAAAACACCTGCCAATTCATGAATTATTTTAATTTACAAAAATAATTCACCTACATTGGAAAAAAGTTTTTACATCTTTATATTTCTCCACATTTGTAGATATGAAGATTTGTAAATATAAAGCACAGAGTTGTTAGAATTATCTAACTAAATGGTAATAAATTCACAAAATAACTATAGAACTTCTATCTCTTTTGGCCATGAGAGTTGCTGAATAGTAATAACATCTTATGATAAAATAGGATCACATGTTCCTATAAATAGCTCATAATCCAACATGACTAATCAATGAAATTTTAAAATTAAAATGTAACAGACATTTCTCACTAAGATTATTAAGACCTCTGAATCCTAAAATAAGGAAAATTGACTAGAAACATCTCTTAAGCTCCTTATACTTCTAGATATCTATGAATTGCATAATAAAAGTGAATAGTCTTTCTATCTTTGAAAAATAAAATAAATAATCACTATTGGTAAATGACAGAGGGAAAACTATATTTTATTCTGAAATGGTATTTATGTTTTTATAATTGGCCAATATTATAATGTACACATATTATTCTCTAAATCTTACCCAATTCGCTCGATTTCTTCTGAAGCTCCACGGTAAGTATTTTCAACTGATCTTCGCTTTTTTCCAATCTTGTAAAATATATTATTAGTTTACAATGTAAATATTCTTTTAGTCAGATTTTGTCTAGTAACTAAAATTGGTGCAATTTAGCAACGATATATCCTAACGTAGACTCACTCAATTATTAAACATTTTTCGAGCACCTACTCTATGCCAGATAGTGTAACATTTCAAAATAAAGTATTACTATTATAAAGACATAGGTGCATAGTAATTAAACCTCCATAAAACCTTAAAGCTTGTGGTCACAATTTATATTTTGGCTATGATGATAATCAAATTAACACGTCCTAAAACTTTGAGAGAGACTGAGTATATAACTACTGTTATATTGAATTCTGCCTTAGGAACGATATAAATATGAAAACTTGGGCAATTTGCTTAACTCCTCTGGCTTTCCGTTTCCTTGTCTATAAAACTGAGGTAATTGATACAGATGATATCTAAGGTCACTTATAATCTTAAAATTAGTAAATCAGGTGGATGGGTCAATCAAGATTAGCTGAGCTAGAAAAACTAGCTTTTCTTACTTGACCATCCACAAGCAGCAGAGAAAAAACACTGCTAGGCCAGGTCATGACTTCAGAGAAAAACTTCTGTTTCTCTTTCACCTTGTTTAATTAATCCTAATGCTAATGAGACAAAAATTAATTACCTAGACCTCATAACACAACTTTACATGAATTTTTCCTTAATAAAAAGTAGTGAAAAACAGTAAGTTTTTAACTCAAGTTTTAGACAAACTGTTATTTAGATGAAATGCAAATGAACAGTTTATTTTATATGCAGTTAATCATATTCATTAATTCATTAATTTAATAAAAATGTGAGTACCTACTTTGTACCAGGCCAGTTACTAATTTTATAAATCAGAAAGGTTACAGAACCCAGCAAAATAAATTTCACTTCCCCATTGGAAGTATTTCTATGAAGCTAAGAATAATCCACAGTTTAATTAAATATGTCATATCAGTGCATCATCACTTATCAGCCTATTTTAGCTTGACTCTATGGCAACGCCGGTATAGGAACTATCCTAGAGAATACCTGCTATCTTTTCCTAGGATACCTACCCAATACAAACGTTTAAAATGTATTCCCACTTTATACATTAAAAAAAGACTTGGTTATAGTTGTTATAGATATTACAAGTCAGTTGACAATGAATAGAAAATAGCACTGAATATTAGAAGTAAATTGTTTTTACTCAGCTAAATAAGAAATATTTTTACCTTTGATGTTCTGTTGTCAATAATTCTTTCAAGTGGCAGACAGTAGTTTTAAGTTCAGTAGCCACAAATGCATGAGCAGCTTTAGCTTTATTAAATTCTTCCATTTGAGCTTCTTTTTCTCCAGTGAGTTGATATATTTTTTTTGTTGCTATCTGTAAATCTTCCTCTAAAGCCTTTTGAGTACTCTAAAGGAAAAAGTACAAAACAAAAGCTATGATCCCAGGGTCTTAAGAAAAAAAGCTGAACTCATCCTCTTCTGTAATTTGCTGTCCCTCCCTCCGTCTCCTCTCACTCCTCTCCACGACCCAACACTGGCCAATCTGTAATGTCACTCACTACTCTTATTTCAATTCACCATTCCTCCAAAGCCAACCTATAGTTCCAATCTCTCCATGAAATCTTCCTAGCCAATCCGGCACATAGTGTTCTTTCAGTTCTTAGAACTGTAGTAATTTTTCCTGAATCACATTGTTGGTATCTAGCATGGTCTTGTATTTGTTATACTTTTGATGTGTTTTTATCCAATGTCTCTGACTACACTATAAGCATTTCGGAGACTTGGATTGTATCCTCTCTATGTGAAGCTCTGAGTCCTTTTACATAGTATTATCATTTGATAAATATTTGTTGACTGATGGAAAATGTGACACTTATCACACACTAATCAGTTTTTAAATCATACCATATTTATTTGCAAAGACATTTTAGAATCTTCTAGTTCTGATGTCAAATAATCTTTCTTCTCATTTGATTCTTTTAAGATGTCATTCTGTAATTCTGAAAGAAAAAGAGGTAGATAGGTAGTACTTAATAAAAAATACATACCAAGAAAACAAATTATTTGTAACAATTACATTTTTTTCTCCACTAGATACTCCAAAATGAGGAAGAATTACACAAAAACAGATGCACTTATATCAGTCATCATCAACTTTTACTGACTACTCAAGATTATTATCTCCCAACCACTCAAAAGTAAATAAATATCTAAGGATTTTCAGTGTACATTTTTTAATAATAGCTAAATATTGGAAACAAGCTAAATATCCAACAGGAAATAGATTATGGTAGTACATACACACAATGCGTAACATAATCACTGTAAAGATGATACTTCATTATTTATTTATTTATAAAATATCATAGAAAAGGGTGTTAAAAACAGTACTTATATAAACAGTGCATATGAAAGAATACACACAAAAATATTAAAAGTAATTTATTTCCTAATGGGGAAATTATTCATGATTTTTTCATTATTGCTATTTTGATTTTTAAATTATCTAAAATATATTTATTTAAATATTCTTTTTAAAAGTTTTCAACTCCACTCAATACCTAATGTTTACTAAATACTAAATGTCAAGTACTAATTTCTGTGCTTTATATGTGTGCATTCACTTTTTTAAATTTCTTTTTTAGGTATAGTTGGTACACAATCTTATATGTTAAATGAGCTTCGGGTGTACAATAGAGTGATTTGACACTTTTATATCCTATAATATGATTAACTCCATAATTCTAGTAATCATCTATCACTGTGTAAACTTATCACAATATTGACTACATTCCCTTTCCCTTTTCACCCATCCTCCCACCCCCACCCTTCTGATAACCATCCCTCTGCTCTGTTTCTATGAATCCATTTCTGTTTTGTTTGGGGTTTTTGTTTTGTTTTGTTTTGTTTTTGATTCCACATATAAGTGAAACCATATGGTATTTGTTTTTCTCTGCCTGGCATATTTAACTTAGCATAATATTCTCTAGATCCATCCATTTTGTTGCAAATGGCAAGATTCTTCTTTTTTATTACTGTATAATATTCCATTGTGTGTGTGTGTGTGTGTGTGTGTGTGTGTATACCACATTTTCTTTATCCATTCATCTATTGATGGGGACATTTAGGTTGCTTCCATATCTTGGCTATTATAAATAGTGCTGCAATGAACATAGGGGTGCATATATCTTTTCAATTTAGTGTTTTCATTTTTCTTTGGATAAATACCCAGAAGTGGAATTGCTAGGTCATATGGTATCTATTTTTAGTTTTTTGAGGCATCTCCATACTATTTTCCATAGGAGCTGCACCAACTCGCAGTCCCAGCAACAGTGCACAAAGGATCCCTTTTCTCCACATCTTTGCCAACACGTTATTTGTTGACATTTTGATAACAGGCATTCTGACTGGTGTGAGGTCGTAGCTCATTCTGGTTTTGATTAACACCACTAATTATTAGTGGTGTTAAGCAGCTTTTCATGTCTGTTGGCCATACGTATGTCTTCTCTGGTGAAATGTCTTTTCATACCCTCTGCCCATTTTTCAATCAGATTGTTTATTTTTTTAATATTGAGTTGTATGAGTTTCTTATATATTTTAGATATCAACACCTTATCAGATATATCATTGAGAGTATGTTTTTCCATTCAGTAGGTTGCCTTTTTGTTTAGTTGAAGGTTTCCTTCACTGAAGGTTTTTCAGTTATATGTAGTCTCATTTGCTTATTTTTGCTTTTGTTTCCTTTGCTTGAAAAAATTCAGTAGAGTAGTAGGATACGAAATTAATATACAGAAATATGTTGTGTTCCTATATGCTAATAATGAACAATCAGAAGGAGAAAGGAAGCAACAATCCTATTTTCAATTGCATAAAAAAATAATAAAGTACCTAGGAATAAACTTAACCTAGGAGGTGAAAGACTTGTACTATGAAAACTATGACACTGAAGAAAAGAAATTGAAGACAAAATGGAAAGATATACCATGCTCGTGGATTGAAAGGATTGATATTGTTAAAATGATCATACTACCCAAAGTGATCTACAGAGTCAGTGCAATTCCTTTCAAAATACCAATGTTGTTCTTCTCAGAACTAGAAAAAACAATCTTGAAATTTATATGGAACTACAAAAGATTCCAAAAAGCCAAAGCAATCTTGAGAATGAAGAACAAAGTTGGAGGTATCACATTCCCTGATCTCAAACTACACTACAAAGCTATAATAATCAAAACAGTATGGTACAGGCAAGAAAACAAACACATAGATCAACGAAACAGAATAGAGAGCCCAGAAATAAACCCTTGCTTATATGGACAAGAAATTGATGACAAAAGAGGTAAAAATATACACTCCCGTAATGACGCTCTCTTCTTTAAGTGGTGTTTGGAAAGTTGGACAGACACATGCAAAAAAAATTCAACTGGATAATTATCTTCACCATATACAAAAATAACTTCAAAATAGGTTAAAGACTTAAATGTGTGTTCACTTTCAGAAGTCATAAAAACACTAGAGGGTAAAAAGAAGTCCATGCTCTTCCCTGGGTTCAAAGTATTCTATTTCCTCTGACTAGCTATCTAGCCTTAAACATACTTAACCAGTCTGACTCTACTTTTTCCAATGGAAAATAAGAATGATGACAGTTACTCATATCTTGAGGGTTGCTGTTAGGATTAGACAAGATAATGCAAATTAAGATGTTTAACCACAATGTCTAGCATATAGTCAATAAATGTTAAATACTATTAGGATGATGATGGTATATGCTATAAACTGAACCTTAAAATTCATGGTATTTACAATATACTTCGTCAGACAAACAAATAATCAATAAGTGCTAATGGGTATTCACTAGAAGTTCTGGGAATATACATAAGGGGGCAACTAAGCCAAATAGGATCATTAAGGGTTAGAAGTAAGGGGAGACAGCCATAGAAAGGAAAAGTTCAAGGAAGGCTTCCAGAAAGTGATAACTGAGTTGAAACATTTAAAAGCCAGTAAGAATTAACATGAGTAATGGGAGTTGGGGGACAAAACTACAGACAGGTGAAAAAGCATGTACAAAGGCAAAATATGGAAGAGAACATGATGCATTCTGGGGTCTAAAGGAAATGTATTTCAATAGCATTCAAAAAAAAGTATGACGGAGGAATCGCAGCATATATGATTAAAAAGAAAATAAGGACAAAGTCATAAAGATTTATTTAACTTGCTGAAAGGTGTATGCTTCATAAGTCTTGAAAACAATAAAGTATGTTGAGCAATAAAATGAGCTTTCACGATAACATTTTTTAAAATTCCATTCTGAAAAATCCGTGTAGAAATGAAAGGGCTAGTAGTCCAACTCTGAAAAAAAAAATAGGGAAAGTAAATTTGGAGAGAGGGAAATGACAACTGAACACTGTGGTGCCCACTATGATGCTATTTATCAAAGTCTGGTAATAAATGTCTCCTCTAAAAAATCATAATCAAAAACTAGTCCTTAGGCACGTGTGGGAATTGAATATATGCTGCTATAATGTCTTAAAAAGCTCCAAGCCAACACTTAATTTGAAGTGCCCCTAAGTTCCCCCTAAATTCCACAAGCTGCCAAGGCAAATTTTCTCTATAAAAATATACTTGCAATCCAGGCCTTAAAAAACTTCTACAGATGAAGTTATAACCTCATAATCAAAAATCACATGAGGATACAAAGCACCATAAGCAGTCAGAAGAATGAACAAAAGGCAGACTTGGACCTGCAAAGATTTCAGATGTTAGAATTACTACTGGTGCATTTTAAGAAAAACATATTATATCAATCCTTAAAAACTAAAAGAGATAAGGAAGATGCCCATAAACTAAATAAAACTTCTTGAAATTATATAAATAAAATGAAAAGTCCATTGAGGTAATGGATGAGGTATGTCATTCAAACATTCCTCTAAAGCAATAAAAATTCAGGATCAAATACTAAGAATATTAAAAAAAATCATTAAACTCCTGATAAAATAAGAAATTACCAGGTCAAAAGTAAAGGAAAAATAGTAACCTAGAAACATAAGATAAGCACAGAACTTGCTTTTGCCCAGAAGACATTTGCAGATCCTGGCAAAATTGAACTTTTGATTTGAAATTATGATGGGGTGAGAAAAAGAAAAGGAAAAACCAAAGACTACATAAGGTTGAAAGTCTAAGAATTAGACCTTTGTACAATAAACTGGGGCATTCTTCATGTAAGGAGGCAGCAAAAGTAAACCAAGGAGATCTTCAGCCCAGGTTCATATCACCTGACTGGTCCAAGGAACCTCAAGCCTTGAAAATGACTTAAGATTATGCCAGACAGGTAGAGCCACTAGGCACATAACAAAATTTTCTCCTGGAAGGATTCCCATTTACTTAAGTTACCTACATACTAGGCAGGTCTTAAATTATTCCTACAAATAGTTTTTGCAAGAAAAATAATAAGCATGGAGGTATACAAGAAAATAAGGCACTTTGACTAAAAGCTATCAGAAAGATAAGACAGAATGAGGCTCACAAACACTTAAGATAAAGAATGGTCAGAAAGTACAAAACAGCTATTCTTAGTGTATTTAAAAAAAAAACAACTTGAAAATAAGAAACAGAGAACTACATAAAGTACAATAGCATAGCAGATTTAAAAAATAAGTTAGAATAATATCTTAAAATAAACATCTTAATAACTGAAAATAAAATGGAAGGGTTCATATCAGATGAGAAACAAATGAAGAGAAAATTAGTGAATAAGATAGGTCAAAAGAAATCATCCAGAATAAGGTACAGAAAGGCAAAACTGTGAAAATATGGAGAAGAGATTGAGTCACAGAAGACAGAGTTAGAAAATTAAAACATGTTTTTTACACAAAGTTCAAAAAGGAGCAGAAACAAGAGAACAGAGCAAATACATTTAAAGAAAAACAATAATAAAAGATACTAATTCACAGATTTAAGAAGTTATAAAATAAAATTAAACCTATATTTTAACATATCATACTGAAAATGCTAAAAATCAAAGGCAAAGAAAATCTGAAAAGTCACAGTAGAGTTAAAAGATACCTCATCTTCAAAGGTTCAGCAGTTAAATTGACAACTGACTTTCTTCAAATCAACAAAGGAAGCCAAAAGAAAGCAAGATGATAGCCTCAGTGTGCTAAAAGAAATTTCTAGAAATAACAAATAGTGTGCCAACCTAGAAATACATCTTATGCAAAAATATCCTTTACAGATGAGAATGAATAAACAAATTTTTAGACAAATAAAATGAAAGAGATCATCACAAGCATATTCTCACTAAAAGATATTCTAAATATCCCCCTTGAAGGCAGAAAAGATATAATCAAAATGAAAGTTCTGTTATACAAAAAAAAAAAATTAAGAGTAAAGAGGAAAATGTATAGGTAAAACCAAATGAACACTGTCTACATAAAACAGTAATAATATCTTGTTTATAGAATTAAAATACAAAACAAAAATAGAAGGGAACAGAGTTAAATGTAATTAATGTTTTAAAGTCCCCTTGAATAATCCAAGAGGGTAAATGTATTGATTAACTTTACATATTAAAAAGTAATCAATCAATGTTGTAATATCTCCAGTAAGCACTAAAAAAAATAGAAACAGATTATATAACTTTCAAAGTAGTCATGGGTGAAAATTGGAATAATAAAAAGTAATTAAACTAGGACTTCCACTTCTGGGAAGAAGGGATAGATATATTTTTTTCTCTTCCTCCCAACTACAACAAAACTCACAACGTTATATATAAAACAAATATAAGAAGACTTTGAAAGGCGGAGAGAAAGCAGATCAGATTCGAGGCCTCTGGACTTAAGAAGCAAATGGTAAGACTCTTGGGGTAGAGAGTTTAGAGATTTTTTTGTTTGGGGTTTTGTTTTGTGTTTTTTGTTTGTTTGCATCACACATCCCAGACTTAAAGCTGAAGAAGCCAACAATCTGGAAACATTAATGCGCATAGACAAAAAAAGGTTCAAAAAAGTCTGCTCTCTCTAGCAGAAGGAGAAGGAAAGGGGCAGCCTAGCAACTCTACAACAGCCTAACACCACAGAAAAAGCAGTCAAGAGTATGATGGTGAGATAGGAACAGCATAAAATGTAGAAGTTAAAACAATTTCAATATATTTGGAGTATAGGATATAGTAATGACAGTAATGTGAAATAAGCAGGCATAAGTTAGCAAGAACTGGATAATTATTTGCTATGTGAGGAAGACAGAAGCTTTTAAGAGAAAAAGGACAAAAGTCACCAGATCCCTATGATGTTCTGAAAGGTACAGTGTTTCACAAAGTCCTTTATGCCTTCCAAGTGCCCTGAACAAGTTTGAAAAAATTCAAAAAGATAGTCTAAACGTAATATGACATTCAAGATCCTTCATAATTTGAACCAAACATTCTTTTCCAGTCCCATCTACCTGAGTTTAAGATATAGACACACCAATCAGTGTTTTAAATATACCCTAATTCTCACACTTCATGACTTGTGCAAGCCATTTCTTCTTCGTACACTCACTCTTCCAATTAACTATCTAGTGAACCTTTAATCATCTAAGGTCTAGTTTGACAATCTTTCCCTAATGCCTTTCCAAATGTCTTGCTCCAGGAATAGTTAATAATCAATATGTACCAGGCAATATTCTTGGAATGTATCAGTCAACGACAACAAAAAAGAAATAAATCCCTGTTTTCATAGAGCACTTTGTTGAAACTGAAGACAAGGTGAGAGTATGAAAAGGAAAAAGAAGAACATATGTACTTTGAAAAAGCTCCCTAAGTGACTTCATTATGCACCCTTGAACTGGTTAACCCCAGGTTTGGAATTGCAGTACTAGAAAACATTAGAACAAAATTGTAATGAAAGACAAAAATTAAAACATAACAAGAGAAACACATATGACACTGTTATATTTTATTACATAAATTCTTACTTGTTTTTTCCTCTAACTGATTAATTTTATCTCTATATTCCTCTAGCAGAACTGTTATATCTCTCATTTTCTTTTCTTTCTCGGTGCTTTGGATCAACAGCAGTGATACCTAAAATGAAATAGTTAAAGAACACATTATAGTCATAAATAATTAAATATGAAACCTTAGCATTTATCATCACCTACAATTATTTTATGTACCTGTTTATATGCTTTTCAGCTGACTATGCCTAGCATTTAGTACATGCTTGCACAATAAACTTTTATTGAATGACTGAATGAATAAACTACAGTGGGTCCTCAAAAACATCATTTTGTTCAATGTTGTTTCATTATAACTTTGATGAGATGCCGTAGAAACTTAACTTTTGTTTATATCAATTAGCCTGTGGTAAAACTGGTTTCATTATATATTGTTTCACTGAAGTTCCAAGAATCTATCAATGGCATTAAGTAAGGACTTATTGTAATGTGATAGATCCAATATTATAGCACGCATTTTAACTTATGACTGAGATTATATAATGAAATCTACTTGGTTCATTTATTCCATAAATATTGAGCACCTACACCATTCCAGAAACCATAAGCATTGAGTATACAGAGAGGAGGGAATTCGCCTTCAAGAAACTCATAGCCTAAACCAGGAGACAAACAACTCTACTTTAATATTATTAGTAACAGGACAAAAATGTTACAGGAATCAGGAATGAAACACCTATATCGCTCTTGGAGAATGTAATCAAAAGTTAATCCTCAGGGGACTGAATCCAGTCTTAATAGACAAGTAAAAATTAATCAGGCAAACACAGGGAAATAAACATTCTAGACTTGTACAAGAACACAAAACATCAAGAGATCGTGCTTCATTAAGAAAACTGAAAATACTCTGACAGCTAAAATACAGTGTGCATGTGAAGAAAAAGTGAACGATAAACATAAAGATAAGCTGAAGACGCAGATTCAAGATGGCAGAAAGACCTCTCTGCCCTATTTTCATTTCCAAATCACCCAAAAAATAACCAGGAAAACAATAAAGACAGACTTCATCTTCCATGAAACCATGAGACTTCTATAATCCAAACCACAATATGTAAAGAAGGAAAGCAGTTGAAAGGAATAGAAAATGATTTAGGAATGGAAAAGGTCAAAGCTAAGAGCCTGCACAAGGAAGATACTAATGAAAAGATAAATCCACCCCAAAGAACCCCAGAATGTTCCAAGAATTAGAGGCAACAGACATTGTGGAAGGTAGTATGAAACAGGACACTAAGTATAAGGAGACTATTTGAAAGTCTGTAAAAAGTGTAGAAGACCTCCCTAGGTTCACTTAACCCTCCTTTCCTGCCTCTACTCCCTGTCAGCCAATGTAATCAGAAAACTAACACTACTCTATCTTTGCAAGAGACACAGGCAGAGTAAAATTGAAGAACAGAATCTCTAAACCTGAATATCCCAGGCACAGAGAGGGATGGGATGAAAGATATAACTGCAAAGTCAAAACATGGAATGATGAGACTCAGTCTGTCTTCCTACCCTGCCAATCTAGCTCCAAAATGCCATCAGCCAAGTTTATATCCCCAGGCAAAATCTGGAGAACTCCAGAAAGAAAAATCTTAAAAATAACATAGGAGTCCCTAGCAAAAACACTAGCTGGCCATACTATCATTTTACAGGGAAATCCAACAATCTGTAAGCTCTGCCCATGTACCCAGAACTCCAGCCAGCTTTTTAGCACTGCATTCTATTGTTGTGTTCTTTACAATAACCACACTTTTAACTTTTAAAAAGAGCTCCTTTCAGAAATCTGGTTTAAAATTTCTGTTAAAATACAGAATATTGTTAACTTTCAAATTAGAATAACACACAAATTGTAATTCTATCATTTAACCAGAACTTAAAGAAAACTTTAAGTATTTTCTCTGTACTTTCAATTAACTTTTGTTACTATTGTTTGGATACCCTTGTTAGTTGTTGTTACAAGGTATCTTGTGGCAAATCAGAGAAGAAAAACTGAAAAAACGGAGAAACAAAAAGCAGATTTCCTTCTATATATTGCTTTCCATTTGAGAAGCAGAAGGCTTGAAACTGATAAAGGTGGCATAGTGATAATCTGAAACCAACACTCTAACACTCTCGTGAACGTCAAAGAACACAGACTCACCATTTTCAAGTCTTACACTATGTGACATTAGTAGAAAGCAGCAAAAAAAGTTTTAATTTTTTTAATTTTTGAAATTAATTTATTTTAATTAGTTTCGAGTATACAGTACATTGGTTAGACATTTATATAGTTCATAATACGATCCCCCCAATTGGTGTCAGGAATAGTATATTTCAAAAAAAACTACAAAATGTGGGTTGAATGGTCAATGATCATCATCTTTACATTTTATGAGGTTTTTGCATAAAGAAAAGTTCTCACAAAATAATATATTTTTGCAGCAATGTACTATTACCCACTAACATAACTATTATAGAAGATTCATTGAGTTTTTTAAAAAGGGCTAGCATTTAAAGATATATGCACCCTGATGTTCACTGCAGCATTATTCATGGTGGCCAAGACATGGAAACAACTGAAATGTCCTTCAATATTTGACAGGATAAAGAAGATGTGGTACATATACACAATAAAATATTATTCAGCCATAAGAAAAGATGAAACACTGCTATTTTCGACAATGTGGATAGATCCTGAGATTACCATACTAAGCAAAATAAGTCAGACAGAAAAAGTTAAGAACCATATGATTTCACTCATATGTGGGATATAAAACTGAAAGCAACAAACAAACATGGCAAACAGAGACTCATGGACACACACAACAGTTTAGTGGTTACCAGAGGGAAAGTGGGGAGAGGGTGGTAGATAAGGGTACAGGAAGTGACAGAAGGAAACTTAACTTTGGGTGGTGAACACACAATGCAATATACATATGACATATTATTGAACTGTACACTTGAAACCTATATAATTTTATTATATTCACTTCAATAAATTTAATTTAAAAAAATAAAAATAAAAAGGGACATTCGTTGTGTGTGCATATTCTGCTAGGCAAAAGGCTAAATATTTAGATATGTATAATATTAAAATTCTCTAATAGAAATTTATCATGTAGTCAGTAAATACAAATTTCTTTTGAAATTTTAAGTATTTTAGGAATTAGCATATTTAAAGTATACAGAATTGATTTTAAAAACACACCTGCTCTTCCTTGTCATTTACTTCCTTCTTGTGTATTTCTTCAAGGTGTTGAAGTTTTTCATAATCTTCCTTTACTTTAAAAATAAAACAAATATACTTTAATATCTTAATATAATTGTATAGCAAGTAAAATTTAAAGTTTCTAGTATTTTATTTCACTTTCTTATTTATCTCGATATTAAACCCCCAAGGTTTCTAACTAAAACAGCTGTTTTCTTGCTAACTAGTAAAATGGTAAACTTAAATAATATCAAAGTTACAATAAGAAAATTCTATCATTTTTATAAGTGTATATATAAAAATGTATTCTTTATAACACACTAATATGAAATAACAGATTTTAAACACATATAGTTACTTTTACATGTCACTTTACTAAGAAATGTAAAAATAAGACCAAATTACACTTCTAAAAAATTAAATACAAACCATAAAAGTTTGATTTCAGGGAAAATACAGCTTTGCAGCCAAAAATGTGTTTTTAACATATATCAATTCCCTGTCATTTTCTACAAGATTCTTGAGGGGCTTATAAAACCATATACAACAAAAAATTTAAAATAGTTGAGGCAACAAGCTGAAGGTATAAAAACATTAACAATCTAATAAAAATATAAACAGCAGAAGAATAATATAAAAATTAAATGGGACCCCTACTTTTAAAATTCATTTCCAGTCTGGAATTCTCTGCTTGCACGTGAAGTTCCTCAAAAGCTATTATCATTTTCTGAAATATAAACTTTAACTTTTAAGAATCATACTTAGACTTTTTCAATAGCATTCTTCAAACTATGAAAAATTAACAAATTTGTATCACATGGTCATTAGATTTAAAACTACACAACTTTGAATAATGAAAACTCTATACTTTTAATAACTAAATAACTTTCTAAAAACTTATTAAAAGTGCCTATTATGTTAGCCCCCATATGCTTAAAGGTACTAGAAAACATGTTATATAGTACCTAATAGCAGCAAAACAATTGTCAATATTCTATTCATTTACTTAATAGCCTGTATCAAAATCTGTAATTTTATCTTTATTTTACTTACTTATTTTACATCTGTCTTCCCCTCTAAAGTATAACCTCTGTGACGTCTCTTCCACAGGAGTCCAAATTACACATCCATCATCTAGCAGCATGAGTTCATTTAACATTCAACAAGTCTTGATTTGCAAAATTTGACGAATTCATTTATTCAATTAATAAGTTTGCTCAGTGTCTGTTATATGCTAGGCACTGTTTTAGGCACTTGGGATCTAAGACAAAGTCTTTATCGTACTAGAAATAACTTACATTCCAGTGTAAGAAAGAATACCCACACACACACATATCAAATTAATTGTCATATAGGTTTAAGTGCTCTTCAGAAAAGTTAAACAAGGTGAGGAGATAAAGAATAACTGAATAGAAAAAAAAATTTAGATAAAGTAGTAAAGGGATAATAAAAAAAAAAAAAAGAATGAAGCTTATGAGTTTGCCTAGGATCTTGGACACAAAAGGTCTACACAGAGGAAAAAAGTTCAAAGAACCAAGATCAGAAACAGCTTAGCAAGTTTGAGAAACATAGAAAAGAAAAGAACAACTATAGCAGAGAAGCAAAGTGGACACAGTTAATAATCTTTGATAAATTAAGTTAAATGATGTCATTAACATGTAAATTCAAAAGCTACTAAATAACAAAACGTTAACATTTGGTATAGAACCTTGAGAATTTTATTGGTGATATAATCACATCAACAAATAATAATCCTTTTAGTAGGAACAGTTTTCCATGCCTTTGTAACTATCATTCTACTTTGCTTAGAAATGTTTCTGTTTAAAATATTCAAATTTTTGCTACCACTTACCTCAATGCTATTATTTAGATCCACATAAACTTGTCTAGTTTCTTCCCGTTCATATTCATCTATTATTAATATAAAATTTCAAAATTAAATTTTAAAACAGTTATGATGCCAAAAAGATAATACCTAAGATGTCTCAGGAAAATATAAAAATGTTTAAAATTCTGTGTTAGGGAAGGCCATTGGTATGTCTTTTGAGTCTTTTAAAGTAGTATCAAAAGCAGTTCTGTAGTAAGGCATGGTTGTACTTCATATCAACCTCAAAAGCTTGTTGATGTTAAATTATCTCTAATTTACTTTCACAACATTACTATTCATGAATTTATTCATACCTCGTATAATACATTTATAGTTTTAGCCTTCTCAATGAGTAGGAAGGGATATAAGAACTATTCTATAAAGTATTTTTTCCTTTGTATATTTAAGATTCATGAGACACACATTAAAGATAAAGCTTGCTCTTGTCTCTTGCTCTATTTCTGAGGAGGCAGAAAGGATGCTAAACGTCAACACAGGAAGAGCAAGGTTAAGAACAGGCAAGGGCCCAGAGAGAAATCCTCTATGAATCCGCTTTGATCTTTTTTTTATTTTTAGGTTTTTTACATGAGCGATGATTCCCTCCAGCTATACTCAAATCTTCAGTAAAGTAAGTAAAACTTAGTGTTGGCAGGTAGTATTGTGGGGAATTAAAGAACAAGACAGTAAAAGCAAATGTGTCTGTCCCTTCATCATTCCCCCAAATGAGGCCAGCATCACAGAAACATTGAATTGGAGGACATTAGTCCCAAACTCTCAATTACAGGCTGCAAAACAAGAGAACAGCAGCTACTGTAGACTCGAATGTCAATGAGGAGCAAAACAACCAAAATCAGGGTACATGAATTGACTTCAGAAGAATATAAATATCCTAAACCCCCTGAAAATACTGGAGAGAGTTCTGGACTTATGATAGCACATGAGCGGGAGCTGAACCATTTTAATTTAAATATTAAAAGGCTGAAAATTTTGAGGAAATGGAGACAGAACACATCAACGTTTCAACAGAAAGATAATTCATATTTTTTACTCCATCTATTTACTGTTTCATTTTCACTACCTAACACGATTAGCAACAAACTTCTATTCCTCAGAAACTGTGTGTACTAAAGAACTGCATTCTATCTCCTACACCTCCAGTCTTCTCACTACCAGTACTTCCAAGATACCCTCCAGCTATTCTTCTAACAGGCAAGTACTGGAAATCAAATAAGACTACAAAATAGAAAACAAAACTGGCTTAGCTATAGTTTACAGTTATCAGGAGCTAGCTGCTACGAGTGGCACAGAGAAGAATCTGATAGCAGAGTGATCTAAAAATATATGCCTACTTTTTTGGATTTTCCTCTTGATATTTATCCATTCATTGAAATATCTATCTTTCTATTTCCTTCCCCACTCATCTCACTCCCACTCCTCTCTCTCTCCTCTCTCTCTCTCTCTCTCTCTCTCTCTCTCTCTCCTCTCTCTTTCTCCTCTCTTCTCTCTCCTCTCTCTCTCTCACACACACACACACACACACACACAAACACAAGCACACACACACACACTTACTTTGCCCCAACTGAGACAACTAGATCTTGCAGTATTCATTGCCTCGAAGAAGAGATGGTTCAACCAAAAGCAAAGAAAAAGTTTCAAAAGACCAGTGTTGTGGTCAGGAAAAGGATTCAGGATATAAACAACCAATAGATTTTTAATATATGGGTCAAAATAAAGCTTCCTATCTTCTAGGCCTAAGAAATACTAGTGTGTAGAGAAGAGGCCTTTACAAGGAGAAGTTGAGAGAGCTTATCAGATTCTGGCAATACTTAAGAAATCACCAGGATAAGCTTCACGGTTGGGGACCACAAAATCTTCAGATAGTTTTGGAAAACCAAGAGTAGAGTAGGTCTCTGCTGCTTTTTTTTTTTCCCTTCAATAGGGCTCAAGGAAGATGACAAAACCTGAGGATAAATGGCTGTGAAATATATCTAGACAGCTAGGGCTTTAGACAGCTGGGGCCTTAAACAGCTTCAGTTTCCCTTGTCCCAACAGTCTGTGTAACTGAGCATGGTGGGATAAAGCACAAAGAACCAGCGGACCTGAATGGGCCCTGAGGACAAAAATGAGGAACAACTCAGCAGCAATTCATGTGGACCAATAACTGAATACCAATCGAAATAATGAAAGTCTCAGTGAATAGATGACTGAAAAACAAATGTCCCTCTCCACCATATGGTACTATATAGGCACCCTAAATTTAGATACAACCTCAGGAAAAGGGGGAAAATTCTCAAATTTACTGAAATTAAGTTTTTCATGCCGGCAGAATCAAAGCTTTAAGATTTACAAAAATTAAGATTTTTTTAACATTTTAAGATATAAAAATTTTGTGCATGTTTGAGTTTAGTGACTGAAATTACTCAAAATCATATAGTCTACAAAATTTATCGGAGTACCAGAAAACCAGGCAGAGGGGGCAGAAAGAAGATGCAGCTATGATAAGCAAAGCTATGCAAGGTGAAAACTTTAGAAACTGCCATACAATTGTAAATATGACAAGAGGATTCAACCGCCTAAATCAGGGGAGATAAATTAGGACCAAAGTCAGTTTATCATCTAGTTTTTTTATTTAGTCTGGCTAGTTCTGGCCTTTTTCAACTATGTATATGAGGAGAATACCTATATGAGGCCTATGAAAAAATACTCTCAAAGGAAACAATACTCTCAATGGAAGATGTTCAAAGGAACAGCCTATCTCTGAAAACGAACTCTAGAGAATCCAGGTAGAAATTTCAGAAAACTACTCGGTATTCTCAACAGAACCAAGAAAACATGATGTCAATGAAAAAGGAAGATACAATCATAAAGAAAGAATGGGCCACACATACAATAAGGAAGTATTAAGTTTTTAAGAAAAAAAATTATCTACATGTCTCATTAAGATATACTCTTTAGTTATTCTAAGAAATCACCTAAAAATGTTTAAAAGATTCTTTAAACCACCATTTGATCTCTGACCTAGAGAACTCTAAACAGAGAAAAGGACTAGCAGCCTTATCTCTGTAGCCCAGGTTACTTTGGTCAAGGCAGTCGATATACTATTCCTCTACCTCTACCTGTATACTTTTTACCACTTATATATCTAGGCAGAAAAGCTAATCCTGAAAGTTGAATAAACAGGATATAGTGGAGGAGCTGGTAGTGGTGCTATACATTCTGGAAGGCATGGTTCTAAAAGCAAAGTACTATATGCAGGAACTAAGAATAAAAAACCTAGCTATACTGCATCCTGGAAATTATAATAATAATAGTTAACATTTATTAAGCACTGTGAACTATTCTTAGCATTTTAGATCTATTAACTAATTTTCAAAACAACACTAAGAGGCACTTTATTAATAAACAGAAGATCGGAAAGATTACATAATTTATTCAAATTATTCAAGGTCAAGCAGATAGCAACTGAAAATTTGAATTTAAGCACAGACTAATTCCTAAGTTCAAACTCCTAAGCAGTAAGATGTGTGATATCAATTTAACTTTTTAGCTAAGAAAAATAGGCACTCTTCTGAAAAAGCAAGTAAACAGTATCTCCAAATAGATTCTTGGCAAAAACAAAGTAGAGCTAATATCAAATTAATGACAATGATAAAAAATATTATTTTTGAAAATCAACTTTTTGTTTTTCATCAAAATGAAAAGAATTCCTACAATTAAAATTAAAATATGCATAAAATAAAATGTGCACTTTCATGTATATATCACAATTTTAGAATATTTTAAAAGAATGTTTAAGAGAATTTTATTTAGATTGGAAATAAATATTGCATGACTATTCTTAAGTACTATGCCTTCAGCACAGCCCTCCACCAATATTTTATATTTGAACATGGCTATATATCATATACTTGATTCAATTTCCTGGTTGTTTCAGACAAAAGATCACACTTTAACTGAAATGAAAACTAAACACAAATGCCAAGTACATATCTTTTGAAATACATTATCCTTCAAAAAGCTTTGAACTTGCAAAGCTCAAAAAACTGAGAATCTAGTTAGTAAATATGTAAATGGAATGAGGCACATGTAACTTGTTCGAATCAAAACTGGTTCCAAAAAGTAAAAAGACAATTTCTTCCCCTCCATTAAAATAATAATAATAAATTGATAAAATCACATAGAACAAGAAAGATATTTACATTTCTTTGTCTTTTCTGCAGATCTGGCACAGGTTTCTTTGAGTAAACTACATAAATTCCTTGTAGCATTATTCCTGAAAAAAAAGGAAAGAGTCCGCCTAAGTGTAATCTAATTGCAAAGCAAAATCACACATAAAAGTTATAAAATATTACTGTTATAATTTTTTTAAAAATTGTTAAACATTATACTTTGTATATATTATATATTGTTCATCAATGACTAAGTGAAGAAACAAATTTGGCACTCTATGTAGACCCATACGTTACAGTCTAACCAATATTTACTTGGCAGATGAATTAAACAATTATATTTTTCTATTAAATTCTGCATGATATAATCTGAATGAGGTGATAAATGTATAAAATAAGGTTTAGCTATTGCCTAGAATAAAGAAAAGGAAAAGTCAAAGACGATTCTTAAGTTTTAAGCCAAAGTAAATGGAAGAATCAGCGGGCCATTGGCCAAAACAGGAATTTGAGAGTGAAAAGTAGCTTGGAACTAAGCTGAGTTTGAATCCTATTTTGTAAGTACTGCACCTAAAAAACAATATACATACAGAAAGGTATACAAAATATATGGGCAGTTGTAGATATAGGATTATCAGGTACCTTTTCACACCAAGTAATGATTTCTCCTGCCTACCATTTTTGAAATTGAGAAGTTATTAGTAGTCAGTGACCAGTTTGCCATATCCAAGAATGTAACAAAAATGTCTTCATTTTTCCACAGTACCCAGACAGAATTCTACATATAAGTTAGTATTCTATTACAGAAAGTGCTCAATAAATTTTTGGAAATTATTTTAATAAATCAAGAAAGAGCAATTCATTAAATCATTACTTACTCTTTAATTAAATCTTTATTTTCTTGAATTCTTTCTTCTAATTTCAAACTTACTCTTTCATTTTCAAACTAATTTACAAAACAGAAGAACAGTTCATCACATTTTGCTTAGCAAAATAAACATGAGTATAATCATTAAATAATATTTCTTTACTAATGTGCTACAATAGTCTATAAGAATTCTTTGAACACCAAAAAGAACTTTTTTGTCACAAGTTATGGATTTCCCATAAGAATATGGGTCTCACTTTCAACAATATAAATCAAGTTTGCTAAATCTACGAAAAAATTCTGACAATATTTTTATGCAATATTATCTTCCCTAAACATTTATATATTTATTTGTTTATTTATTTATTTATGACATTGGTTAACGAAATCCAATGATGTTTTATCCTTGTCCTAACCCAATGTTGCATTTTCTGAAAATTTTTCTATCACTATGCCATAAAATTGAAACTAAACAGTTTCAAATTTAAAGTTTTATCCATAAATGTCATATTCCAATATAAAAGACATTTATATCAACAAAACGTCATCAGCAATAGAAATTAATAAAAATAAAACTCAATAAATTAGCATCATTAAATCGATCTTTATCTAAAGTAATTTATTATTTCTCTAATCATTTTCATTGTTTTGTGCAACTTATTCTCTGTATTTATCCTAAAGTTGAAATGCAATATCAATGAAACTTCAAAAAAGCACTGTGCTTAATTAAAACCCGTATCACAGAAACAACATAAATACAACTTACCCTGAATAGTCTATTTTAAATACTATTATAAGATTTACTATATCACATTTTCAATTCCAAATACCCTTATACCTGTAGCTCCTGAATGGCTTTCCGTTGTGCTTCTATTATCTTTCTATTTTCTTGCAACTTATTTTCTTTCTGCTTCAGTTCAGATTCTACATCCACTTTCCACTTCTTGATCTTTTCAGCCTCCTTGTACAGTTTTGAATACAGTTTGCTCATTGGCTCTGAATTCTATTAAAATAGGTTTTCAAAGATCATTAATTGTTCGAAATTTTAGTATAACCGAACTATATCTGCTTATTGAAAATATCTATGAGTAATAGTATCTTAAGACTTGAGACCAAATCTCTCCTCAATTTATGCCCTAACAGCAAACTGAAAGCTACATTAACTTTTTTAAACTATTAAGGCAGTACTAGTTAGTTCACTAAAGTTACTGGTCATTTGACTAAGTTATACCTTGCGAATAAAATCATTTCAAAATATTTTAGTCAGTGAGAGACTCTGGCTGGTCAAAAGCTAAAATAAATCACTCTATAAGAAATTTATAAATTTTAACAATGGTCTTAAAACATTTTGGTTATATATGCGATTTAAGGATTAACTGAAGTACATGAAGTTTAAAATATAATGACAAGAAAAATAATAGTAAATACAAAATCTAACTTTCATTTACTTGAGGTTTTATTTGGATTTTATTTGAATTTCCTGCATTATCCATTTCCACATTAAAAGGTAAATGCCAGTTTATGTTTTTTAAATCACACTGATTTCTGCTTCCTGATAGCTTTTTATCAAAATATATAAATAAATTCCATACTTTTAAATTCTATGATACTATAACCACAGTAACAAATATGTAGCACTTTATCAGACCATGGAATTTCTCTTCATTTTAAAGACATTTATGTGCTATTAGTAAGAACATTTTTCATAATTAAAATCAAAAGTATAGCATGCCCTACAAATTCCTTAGACAGTAAACCAGCCAGTAAATAATTGTACCTATTATTAAAAAGATTGTTTATAAAGTATTGGCTTGATTCTCAGTCTTTTCACATATTGTATCCATCTTACTACTTCTATACTTGATTTCTATGGTTTGAAATTAAATTGCCCCTAAAGAATGGATGCTTTTATAACCCAGGAGAAAACAGAAGCCTAGTGTTTCAGCAATTTTAAAAGAAAAACAAAAGGATAAAAGGTTTTAACAGATATATTTTAAAATATTAACCAAATGTTAATCTTTTTGAAGTTCAAAAAATATATATACATAATAAATAAAAAATAATAAAAAATGATACTCTAAATAAACGGAATTTCATATAAACAGGAAATTTTCTGACCTCAAAATCAGATTCTTTTAGTCCTTCCTGGGAGTGACAACTGTCAGAACTATCAACCTAAAAAATGAATAAATTATTTCCTGTAAGAAAATATTTCTAATGAGAGTTTCCAAACAGTAAAAAATAAATACTGAAAACGAGTAATCCAACAACTAAAGAATTTCTTTTTAAAGCAAGCAATTCAATACCTGAACAGATTATATCTATAAACTATATTTAACTGACCTGTTCAAGCATGGGCAAAATGTTAACTTTTTGTAAAGCAGGATCTGCAAGAGTAAAAGACAAGTGGTATTAAAATGCCAACATCTTATTTATTATATTATTACATCTAGCTTTAACATCAGAGCTACCAATATAATACTTATATTTTCAATATCTATCAATGTGTATTTTCAATATCTAGCAATGTGTATTTTAAAAATGCTTCCACGTAAGGTAAGATATTGCTTTTACAGTCTCCTACCTGAATCAATGTTTTTCTCATCTTTGGAGAGATTAGTCATTGCAAATGGAAAACTAAAATCATCTTCAATACATTGGCTGAAACTCTAGAAACACAAAGAAATTCTTAAACATACTGTCCCATAACACCCTGATAACATGCAGTAAAATATGTAATTACATATGTAATATAGATCTGCTTAAAGAAGTGACTATAACTGTAAATCTTTTACTGTCTATATAGTGTTTAAAATATCAAATGCTTTTTCCATGTAAACAAAGCAAAAAAAATTTATTAGGTGTTTTCACATATAAGATGAAGCTAAACTATACATAATGCAGTACATGCTTTGTAAGTATTCAAGAATAACATTAATAATTTTAATTAGTAGCACAGAGTAATAGTTTTCTTCAATTTCATATGATCTTCCCATAATAGAATTAAAAATAATCTTTACTGAATAACATTTTAACGTCATAGTCTTGGCTGGAGAGACATAAGAATTTTTCAACAGCATACAAAATTTCAATATTTATTGCTTCATTCTATCTCCAATATAAACTTGAATCTGAAAAACTTTTTTAATTTAGTAGAAAAGGCTGTTTTCCCTGAGAAACTTGGTATAATTCCTTCTTTCCGGTAAAAACTCTTATAAGTGAATTTCCCTTTTTATCCTGTCGACTAGGAAGCTCAGAGACAAATTTTAAGCTGTCACACGTTAATTTTTACCAGAATGTTAACATATTAGTCCCAATTTTCTTAATTTTCCTTGATCCTAATATTTTAATTTATATTTTAGAATTTCATTGTATATGTCTTATACGTTGCCACAAATCACTTGAGGAAGAATTAAAACAACCATTACATATGCAGAGTTCTAAAGCCACAATGATGATTTCTTTAAATGAATGATGCCCACATACATAAAGTATGCTCATTATTCATTTGAAGCAACGCTAATCAAAATTCTTGGGTAAATCAGACCATACTTACTGAAAAGAAATATTTATAAAACATCGCGAGTAAAAAAGGACCCTTTGCCTCATTTACGTAAAGAATAGTCAAATCAAGATTCATACACAAATTCACCTTGTTGAAATTAGAATCTCCTCCCAAGGTCTGAGGTTTCACTGCAGACACTTGGCTGCTACTTAATCTTGGTGGCATGTACAATGCTAAGGGCTTCTGCATGTCCATTTTCTCTTCCAGTTCTGATGGCCTATTGACCCAAAGGGGCAAAAAAAAGTGTTTTACATTGTTTCATCAATACACTATTTTTCTTAATTTAAAAGGTGATGTTTGTATACCCAGTGGCCTAAAGGAATGTATGGAACCATTGCTTGTTGCTGAGGTGGTCCAACCAGAAACACCCCTATTTATCTATTTGTTCCCACCCTCCCCCCACCACCAATGGCCACGCTGGCGACACAGATCTCTCAGAAACGCGAACAAGGCATCACTGCGACATTCTGAAAAGAAAGCCTGTTCCCTCGTTCACCAGCCCGGTAAAACAGCATCGCCTCGAGGGAGGAGCTGTGTGGGGTTTTACGAGGACCACCGAGAAGGCACCGAGGATCGGCTGCCTGAGGAACGGTGACGCAGTATCAAAACATCACCGGGTTCGGGGTTCCGTCCTCACAAAGGAACTCGGTACACCCGCCCTCATCTATAAGGTCCTCGTGGACCGCCACCTGCTGTTTATAAGGCAGCAGAAAGAACCAACTAGAGCTTCGGCCTCCGAACCTCGGGAAAGGCGCGACACCGCTCCACCTCTGGAGCCAGTGCGGAGTAGCAGTGCGCGCGGCCGCCTAACGGCTAAATAACGGTCAATAACCGTCAGTTGAGCCCACGTGCCGAGCTCCCGAGACCCACATCTCGCGAGACTTCCCTTCCGGTTAGTAACAAGTCTTTCCTGGATTCCGTTACTCCTTAAAGTTGAGTTCTTTAAGCTTCTGCTGTTGTCAAAGAATGCAAGGAAGACCCTCAGGTGCTATGATAGGTTGGAGCTGAGTGTGAAAAACCCATTTCTGTCCTCCAAGAGTTCACAGTCTTAAGGAAACAGATGGGCGAACAGTTAGAGCCAGGCGTGTAGTCATTTAAAATGGGTAATTTTTAGAGAGTCATTAAGACGCAGGGAAAATGACGGTTATGGTAGCTTGAGGGCAGAATCGGCTTTATTTAGCGTGTGTTGCGCTTCTGTTACTGCTTCAGTTGAAAACAGAAGGGTGAATAGAGAGTTGGCCAGAGAGTGAATGGGGGAAAGAGTATTCCCGGCAGAGGAAAGGTAGGCAAAGGCGCTGGAATTGTGAGAGTCGTACAAGAGTGAGTGGGTCCGAGAAGTGTGGTGTAGGTTGTGAGGACGAAGTGAAAAAATGACAAGAGATGAGTACTGGAGAGTTAAGAGAGAAGATATGAAGGCCTTACAAAGGCTTTTGGATTGTAACTCTTATGGATGTTGGAATCTTTAAGAGTTTAGAGCAGAATGGGAGGCACAATCAAGTTCGGGAAAAAAATCTGTAGTGTGAAAATGATTTAGGCTCATGAGACTGGAGCTGGGGAGACAGTTTTAATAGCCTGAGTAAAGTATAAGTACCTGAGCTATGACAGCGACCGTGGAGATAAAAAAGCGATATCAATTATAAAAGATATTTAGGAAATAAAATTAGTAGGATTTGACAGCTTTTTAATAGTAAGCAGCGAAAGAGAGAAAAGTCTAAAATGACTGCCTGGTTTCAGGCTCGGGAGACTAGACACCATAAATATTGTGCTAAGTACCTACATTTGAGAAGTGAGACAATGAGTTTAGTTTTGGACATACTGTTTTCTAACTTTCTCCATGTACTATAATATAATCGATGCTTTTCCAAAGGACTTCAGTAATATTTTTAAATAACCCATTTTGTTTTGTATAAATTTAATCTTATCAGACATAGTAATTTCTGCTAAAATAACAAAATTTTTTAGCAGGAAAGGAACATTTCACATTTTAAGAAAACCGAGTCTAGATACCCTAAAAAAAATAAAATACTCCCTCCAAGAAATGATACCAAGAATATGCACAAGATACCCCCTGGAGGCAAAAATTGATACATTTAATTAAGATCTTTTCAAGCTGAGGGTATAAATTCAATATGCTGCTTTTTGTTTTGTTTTACAACGGTGAAAAATTGGATTATGGTCTTTTTTTCTTTATCAAAAACCAAAATGCTACTCCTAATATTAAATGAACTTAATTCACAATATTTTATTTACTTTCAAAACAATAGTGCCACCATAGAATTTCTCACTTTCATGTATTTCACATGAAATTTATTTTTGATGTATAGTCATTCTGTTCTTACAAGAATGAAAATATTTGTGGCAAGATTTAAGAACTTCATTAAAGACGCTAAGAAAAGATAAAATTGAGCAAAGCTTTGTTCCTCTTTAATTCATAAAATGCCATAACAGGAATACGTTTGTTCCTCTTTAATTCATAAAATACTGTAACAGGAATAGGTTTAAAATGTTAGTTTCTTATCCATCTGGCCTTTATTAATAAGATTCACAAACTGCCTTTATTCTAATTACATTGTTTTCACTAGATAGCTTTTTTCATGTGTATAGTAAATCTATACATATTTATTCAATTTTCTACTAAATGAAATGAGTTTCTTCGGGTAAGAACTCTCCTTAGCATTGTTCCCTTTGAAGGAACCACATGCAGTAACAATAACGGTTACTTCATTTGGGTTGAATCTTAAAAAGAATCCTAGATGTCCCTCTAGTGGTTATCTATAGTCCATAAAATTTGATGAGCCCTGTTGATGTATGTTTTATGGTGATATATTGGTAACACAGCAATGCCATTCATGTTTTTCAAATCACTCATCCTATGATGATAAACAATCTAGATTTAGGAATTTTAAGACAAACCACAACATTGTAAAATTTCAGCAATTTGAATACAAATTCCATTTTTCAGAGAGTGAACTAGACAATTTGGGGTCCTTTGTTTTCGAAACGCTAAGTATTTCTGAGTGGTTGTGACTCAGTGTCCTCAGTTCAGTGAGCCGCCCTATGAGACGAGCGAAATGCTGTAGGTCTTCTGGATGATAAATTTTTGAATATTTGTACAAAATTTGTAAAATTGGTTCTTGTAAGTTTTCCACATGTTGCTTATTTTTAAGGCATGGACGATCTGAAAAACATTATCAGATATATCTTAATGACTACTGGAAAATGTTAGAAGATAATGAATAAATTTAAAACAATACAGTTTTTAAATAATAAAAATAGCAAATGTTTACTGAATCCTTAATATATGCCAGATGTTATGCTAAGTAACTTGCATCTATACAATATCCTATTTAATCTTTATAATGCTCTATGAAGAGTATTTCTTGATATATTTCCATCCTCTCATTATACTGGAGAGAGACAGCAGTAAACATAACACAAAATTTCCTGCCCTCATGGAGTTTATTCTCTGGGTCTGGGAAGAGGAGGGGAGGAAAGAGACATATACACATTTTAAAAAATAAAAATATAATATGACAATGAGAAGCATTATAGAGAAAAATAAATAGGGAAGGGGATAAGAATTTAGAGTGGAGGGGCAGTAGCTATTTTTTAAAGGTTAATCAGAAATAAATGATATTTAGCAGAGATTCAAGATGGTAAAGAAGAGAGCCATGTAGTTTCTAGAAAAAGAGCTTTCCAAGCAGAAAATTTGTCAAGTACACGTATAATAGAACCTGTGACAGGAGCCTGCTTGAAATTTTCAAGGAATCATATGCATCAAGAGCAGGGTGGCTGTGGTGGCATAAGCAAAAGGGATAGTAATGGGCAATGATGGAAAAATCTTTGGCTTGAATCTGTGTAAAATAGGAAGTCATTAAAAGATTATGAGCAGAAGAATGACATTATCTGGCTTAACGTTTTCAAAGAATCACTCTGGCTACTGTGTAACGAAGGAATAGACTAGGGATGCAAGGACAGAAACAGGAAGGCGAGTTAGGAAATAGTTTTGATTAGGGTGGCAGGGACGCAGACAGTAAGAAGTTGTTGAGTTCTGGATATCTTTGAGGCTAGAGCCAACAGGACTTGTTGCTTCTTTGATATGGGTACAAGAAAAAGAAAGAAACTGAGAGATGACATCAAAAATTTTGGCTTGTGCAACTTGAAGGATGCAGATGCCACTAAGTTGAGTTGAGGCAGAATATAGGAAGATCAGAGGGGAGGTCAAGAGTTTACCTTTCTTTGAACACGTTAGATTTGATATGCCTACCAGACATCCAAACCTGAAATCTTAAATAGGCTATTTAATGGAGTTTAGGGGAGCGGTCCAAGTTGGTTATAAATTTGGGAGTTATCAGCATATAGATGGCATTTAAATCCATAAGATAGAATGAAATTTCAAAGGAAGTGAATATAGAAGAAAGAGAACTGAGCCCTAGGACACTCTTAACATTTATCAGTGTGAAAGTTGAGGAATTAACAAAGGAGACAGAAAGAACAGGTGCTGAGGAGGAAAATAGAGTGTGATGCCCTAGCAATCAAGTGGGGGAAAACAACATATCAAGGAGGAAATGATTAACTGAAGCCAAGTGATGAAATGTTCTAAGAGAGAGGGAGCAACCTACTCTTGTCAAATGTAGCTGATTGGTCAAGTAAGATGAGGTCTAAAAATTGACCACTGGAATCAGCAATGCCAAATTATTGAAGATCTTGACAAATGATGGCGGAATGGAAAGGAGGGGACAAAATCTGAATTATTAGGTTCAGGAGCGAATAAGAAGAGAAATGGAAATGGAGGCAGGAGTGAAGACAAATCTAAAAAATTATTTTTTCTGTAATGTTGAACAGAGAAATGAGAGAATAGCTGAAAAGGGGATATGAAGTTGAGAAGGCAAGAAATTATAGCATGTATGTAAGCTGAAGGGAATGCTCTTATAGAGAAGGCAATTTTGATGAAACAAAATTAGTACAAAATTAGTACATTTGGCATCAGTGAATAATCTAATAACCACAAAGTTCATGATTTCTATGCCAAACTTAATCCAAATTTGTACTGCTAAATGGTTTATACCTGAAAAAAACACGGTTGTTGCTGCTAGCAGAGCATATTCAGTAGTATTAATATTGAGCTCACTCATTCTTCTGTAGAAGTAAAACAGTGTGCTAATAAATTCTTCATAAATACCTAAAAAATTAATATCAAATGTATTTTTATCAGAACATAGTGCAGAATCAAATATATCGTCATTATCATTTTTCTCAAAGAAGTATAAGAAAATTAAACATTATATCTGACCAATTTTTTCTAATATTTTGTAGATATGTTATGTTACCAGTCAGCATAGTAGGACAGTCTTCATTGCAAAATGTTTCCATAGAATAAATAACACTTCCATCACCACTTTGATTGTGACAATTCAGTGCATGATCTGAATGATTTAATATTCTCATAGTACCTAATTAAAGGGAAAAATATAAATTCTTATTTTTTTAGTCTTTACACAGATAATAAATTCAATCTCTCTAATCTCTGTTAGTCAGGAAACATTCCCAATAAAAGGTAGCTTTATAATTTTTATTACTGAAACATGAAGCTAAATCAGTAGTTCACATTTTATGTTTACATTTTATGTAAAGATTATAGAAGACCCTCCAAAGATCTGTTTTCTGTGATGCTATATAATAAAGAATGGCTTTCTTTACAAGAAAAGCAAAAGCTAGACCAATGAGTTGGAAAACTGTAAACAGCTATTATAAAGTACTTATTCCTACTAAAATTCCTTAATTTTAACTAGTAAAATTAAGGTATAAGAAAAAGTAGCTCAATGTTATATAATTTTTTGCTAAACTTAATAATAATTATTAACATTAAGATTGAGTTAATTGGCCTTTTTTACTTTCAGAAGCTGATGAAAACCATTCCTTCTGACTGTAAAGTTGGGCTGCATGAAGGAACATCACTTCAGTTTTTGATCCCTTCCGTAACGCAGTCTTATCCTCGCTGGTCAGATTTTCAAAACCTTTAAGAAAAGATCACATAATGGATTCCTTGTGGCAATATTTTGAGACACTTGCATCAGAACTGGATAATAATACTTTCCTATGGCAAGAGCAAATTGAACATAGGTTAGCCTTGAAGAATGTATTTTTACAGTGAATAGATAGCTAAATTTTAGGCAACAGTGGCTTGATTTTTTTCATATTGTATAGGGAATTTTGTTTTTTTCATGTTTCATCTAAAAAACAAAAATAACTTATTTCCAAAAAGTAAAAATAAAATATACAATCAATCATATGGATTATCTTAAATGTAAGTCTTTTAACTCACTTGAATAATATTTTTAAATATTTGTACTTTTACCCACCTGATTGATTAAAGCAGATAAAATAAACATATTTTTGCATTTAGAAGCAGTTTGGGTGGGAAAATAGAGGTTTCTGTATTCCTAAAATGTCCTCTTCTTTTAAAACAAGGAACTTTTTAAAAATTGTTAAATTTTTTTCTAAAGGTAAAGTGATTACCTGGGAGTCCCTTCGTAAAATCCATTAACCCCTTTATGTGTAGGACTACTGTCTCTGAGAGTCGCAAAAAGCTCAGTTCAGGATTTGCATATTCTTGCAGCTAGTCAACAAAAAGAAATAAGACTAATAAAATTTTTATTTTTTTCAAATAACTTTAAATTTTAAACTTTTGTGTTTATGCTCTTATTTTCTAACATAATTAATTACAAATTATTTCTTGCCAATAATGTACACATACAAATTTCTTTGTTTCTTCTAAAGGAATTTTATATTTCTGATGAGCAGCCACAATGTTGTTAATGAGCCAATGTTCATCTCGAGTTAGCTCCACGCTCTCCTGAGTCTGTAAGGAAATATAGAATGAACACTATAATGCACACTTATTAAACGAGATCTCAATTAAAGAAACAAGAAATCTTGTAAGAAGTCTTACCACTTTTCCAGATCTAGTGGTGGATGATACGAGCTTGTTATCTACTCCTTCCTCTTCCACTTTGATGTTAGAGTGAAAGCTATTCTTCTGCTTGAAGTTCTTTCGAAGTCTCTTTGATTTGCATTGGATTTCTGTGAGCAAACCTATGATATTACAACATTCATATAAAATGTTTTAGGTGAGGCAAAGAACATTATAGAATTTGATGAAAATTGTCTTATACACATGTGTGATCATAGACTTTTTACAAAGAGCCTTCTTTGGCAAGCATGGCACAGCAATTAAATTTACTGCATTACTTTCTCCTTTTTCTTGCACAATACCTGTCTGCTTAAAAGTACATAGTCAGCCTAGACGTAAATTAAATATTAATTTTGCATCTCTAAATTATAAATTTAGACCTTTTTATACTAGAGGAATTTCCATATTAATTATATCTTGGAAGCAACATGGATTATCAACTGATACAGCAGTTGAACTACTTTATCTTTGGGCTTTCACCCTTGATTGGCCAAGAGAATATCTTGTGAGTTTTTTTTAATGGGCTGAGTCCATTTTTCTCTTATAAGACAAGATGATGGTATTTTATTATGGCAGCCTTAGCAGACTAAGATAGGGATCGTGTAAAGGAATCGGTCTGGTTGAACCGGATAACCCTAAGATCTACTCCAACCCTGAAATTTTAAGTAATAGGAATCCATTTGGTGAAGAACTTTGACTAAAGAGTTTGGATTTCATTATAATTAGGAGTATAATATAAACAGGATATTGCATTGGTGTTTATTGAATGAGTATAATTTAATACAAATTGAAGATGATTATTATGAAGTTAAAGGCAGATTGAACTAAAAAGAAATACTGGAGAAATGGCCATGAAACTAACATAATAGTATAAGTGCAAGAGAAGAGTATGCACGAGTCTAGATTAGATACAAAAAGAACACATTAATAGTACTCTAATAAAGAAAAATGAATTCCAAAGTTATCATAAAATTTTGAGCCCTGGGGAATAAGAGGAATTGAGGAAACAACGCTGAAATCTTAGTACCATTACTTGAGAATCAAATGATATCATGTAATTTATTAAGCTAAAAACACAATAAACAGAAAGAACTCAAAAAACTTAGATATTCCCATTGAGTTGGGTTTTTACACCTATGTGTGTTAATTCTTAGTAAGCTTTGCATACCCAGATAACATGTAAGCTTCTAAAGATACAAGACTGAAGAAGGGGAACTAGTCATTTAAAATTCTGCTCTTATATAAAAATATAAGAATTTCCGATTAAGAAGAAAACACGATTATTATCAAAATTAGAGCAATATAGTATAGAACAGAGTTTATGGAAATAATTACCTAGATTGGTAACTGACTATCCTAATTTAACAGTTGCCAGAGAAATAGCTTAAATTCAGACAAATATGACTTCAAAATGACAACCTGAAGAGTATATTAAGTTCTCAGTAAGGTAAGAAAAACTAAAATCTCCCCCAAAAACACACACACACACACACACACACACACACAATGCCACTTACATTCTGCCAACATTCCTACTGCCTTACACTTTTTCAGTCTGCACTCTTGACATTTTCTACGCATATACATGTCCATTTCACAGTGACCACCATTCTTGCAACTATATACTGCATTTTTGGTGATGCTACGTCGAAAAAAACCTGATAAAAAAAATGTTTAATTTACTATTAGATATTTTTAGTCACTTGTTTTTATTAATATATACTTTCAAATAGAGCTAAGTAAATTAAATTATTTCAAGTTAACTTATTATTATTAAATTAAATTATTTTATTTCAAGTTATATTATTAAATTAAATTAAATTATTTCAAGTTATATTATTTCAATGTTTTTTCCCCTCGATAAGATTTAGTTTAATATACATTTTTCTGGATAATTATTTTAGTCCTCTTCTGTTTGATATGTTCTATTTCAAGGTTATGCCTTTCAATAACCACATCTGGAAATTAAGCTAAATAGCTCCATCGCATTAAGACAATTCTCTATTTTATTACGGTTATAACATATCACTTAAAAGCATATTTAAAACTATGTTACACAGAATATTAAGTTTCCATGAAGCATCTCTCAAGGTTCTCTTGAAAGAATGTGTGTTTATGTAAAATAAAGTGTAAGTTAAACCTTTCTTTTCCTCTTCTCACATTTCTGCCTCAATCCATAAAGAAATAGATATCCTTCCAAACTAACTCCTTTGTCTTTCTCCCTTTTTTAGCACTTCCCCAGATGAGAAAGTATGACTAGTTTATTTGATCTGAGATGTCCAATGGGCCATATGTGTGTGTACACTGGAGAGGTAGGGGTTCTACATTTCCTCTTTCACTTCCTAAATCCATGCATAGCAGTCCCTTTTCCCATTTTCTCTTTCATTTTCCATTCCTATGAGATAATTCTTGCTATCTTCCTCTTATTTCATTCCAAGCAGTGAAGTTGATAAGCTTAGTCAATGCCCCTCTTAGAGGCCTGACAAACATTCTTTTTCTGTAGACACACTTGAAAGTGGGAGTTTCATTACTTAGATTAAACAAAGTGAGTATAAAGCTCAGCTTAGGTTTCCAGAATTATGCCTCATTCTTCAACCTAGTTTTAACAGTGAGACTAAGAAAATACTGGCCCAGCTTTCTGTTCATAAAGCTGATACTCTATTTCCCTTGGTCTTCACTTGGCCCTCCTTTGTGAGGGATGAGTTGAGATTCTGACAGTAAAACTTCACCCAGAACTTCTAACAGACGTGTTTACCTAGTGCTGTATTTGGCTTAATCATTTCCAAGTTCTGTCTCAACATTGCGTTTGTGAATAAAAGCAACGCAGAAGTGTTTCAAAAGCTCAAAACGTCATCAAGGCCTATTTCGCTCTTTGAAAATGCCATTGTCAGTGATGATCTTCACTTGCAGACCTCCTATTTGTATTCAAAACAAATCCCCCACCAAAAGAAGACAGAATCTTAGAAGTCTTTTAATTCAAATTCTCTCCTTATGCTCGAATTATGTCAACCACATGAAAAGATGTAATAGTTAACTTTCAGATCTTTTTAAAAGTCGTTTTCTATTCCAATATCAAATTCATCTAGGAACATGGAAACCTGCCATATGAACATACTGAATTTTATATTTAAATGTAAGTTTTCTTCAAAAATGAAAACCAAAACTTCATTACATTTCATTTTCATGTCTTTGACCCTGTAGATTGGTCACCTTTAAGCATGCCAGTGACTTTAGCTGCTTTTCTTTTTCACAGTGTAAAAAATAAGAGTACATGCCTCAAATTTCTTGACTCTTCAGTGAACATTTTTGTTTTAACTTCATCCTTACCTTTACAACCTTCACAAGTAAGCGCATTGTAATGATATCCTGATGCTTTATCTCCACAAACTACACAGAGTTCTTCCTGTCCTTTAATTCGCATAGAGGAATGAGGTAGTCTGGACCTTTTTGTTCCAGGATATCCATCTTCAGCATTGCGGGCAACCACATACGTGGATTTATTTAATTCACAGGGACCAAGTTGACACTCTCCACCATTGAACTGTGTATCCAAGCTATAAGCGTTGAAATGACTTTGTAAAGATGAGGACTGTAGAGCCTCAGGAAACTGGACAGTAGAATACTGGCAATAAGGCGATTCTTGAAAATCAGTGTCGTGCAGCTGATAATTGATTTGTTCTGGCAAAATATCTAGATTTTTTAATATAAAAAATGATAAAAAGTCAAAGTTTCATGTTTTCAAATTTCCAAGAGTTTCATGCTCAACAAAAAGTTTTAGTTCAACATAGCCACTAAATTCCAGGGACTTTATTGTCCAGTGTGAGGGGCAGACAGTAAACTGAATTGCAATGCCTGATAAAGGGAAGGTTAATAATTCCTGATGGCTTACATACCAATCTAGTCTCACTCCTTAAGCAGAAATAAATATTTCCCAGTTTGGAATGAAAGGACATTTTCCCCATCTTTTGCATTTCCCTTGTTGTGGATACAACTGTTTTCAGTTCAATCAGATCAGTAAAGAGGTGAATTAATAAATTATCCCACCCACCCACTCCCCCAAGAAATAACAGTTAACAGTTATTTGGTGTTAAAGAGAAAAACCACAGACCCAAAATAGATTCACTTGTGCCCACAATACCAAACCTAGACTTAATACCCGACGTAATTGCAGTTTCAACCTTCCTTAAGACTGTAATCTTCGTCTGCAATTTTCTGGTTAGTACCAGTGTGGTGATCTGTCACATGGACCCAAGGCTCACACTCTCCTGCCAAAGGAAGCTAAAGTAATCTGCCTGATGAGACCTCCACCTTCCCCTAAGGAACAACCTTTCTTTTCTTTTCTTTTGCTAATAACTTTCTTGTTCAACCTAGTTTCTGCCTAAAAAAGCCTTCCTTATTATACAGCTTCTCAAATCACCTTTCTACTTGCCAGATTGGATGATGTTCAATTCATGAATCGCTTCGTTTATTATATTAATTGTTGTCCTTTAATACTGAATATTTCAAGCAAAAAAAAAAAAGTTTGAACTCCCCAATTAATATACCTTAATGCCCGACTCTGCCATTTGCAGACCTCATTTAAATTACTAGTTTCTTTTCTGTTTTGTTGTCTAGCAATTCTAACTAGCAATTTTCTGGGGATAAATTTACCTACTTACAGTATTACTGTAAGGATGAAATTAAATATGGTAATGCAAAAGCATGTATAAAATATGAAATGGTACTTAAAATATTATTATTATTATTTTATTATTATTATTATTATTATTATCAGAAGCTCCCAAACACCAACTTACTTTCTGCTTTCAGAGGACTACTGAATCTAAATGCAGAAAATTGGCTCCAAAAAAACTCAGGACTATTTAGTTGCTCTATGTATGTAACTAGTAATATTCATAATTTTTGTGGTGTTAAAATGCTGAATCATCAGGTGATGTGACTTAGTCTTACCCTCAAAATCCTACCACCAAGCTTGGTAAACAGTATAATCTTTTTTAATTCAAATAAATCATTTGCAATCTTAGAGCATCCAGTCCAATGCAAAGTGTTGAATAAATGCCAATGACAACCTGATATAAGAAAGTTTATAAGTGAAAACAATATAACCTTTTTTTTAAAAGAAGAAAGCCCTTCTTAGATGATTATTAAAAGACTGCAGAATATTTGCTGATGTTCCATTGGCACAGAAATCAGACTTCAAACTGTAAAAAAAACTACATTTAAAACTAAATTTATATTATAGCCTTAGTCTTATTGGAGAAAATTCCTATTCTGTCCTGTATCAGTTTTCTATTTATTTCCCTGTGATAAAAATTTCATATTAAGATTAAAATTTCAAGTACATTGAATAGCTCATTCTACATTTATAAAGTTGCTAGCCCTCCAAAATAACTTCAATTTATATGTTAATTCTATTTTTTAAAAATTGAATACAATTTTAGACCATCGTGCTTTTCCTTCTTTACATTTGATTCTGGCTTACAACATTTTAGTATTACTATTTTAAAAATTAATTATACTCACTTGTAGGGGATAATTTAAAGTCTTTAATTCATTTGTTAATTTTTTAAAAAACCTCTGTAATTAACTATAATTCCCACAAAAAAGTTTTAATTAAATTTAATTAAAGCTAGTTCACATGCAATTTAGTAAATATAGTTCAGAGTAGTTATTCAATATACTCAAAATTTTAATTAAATTAAATAATGATTTATTAACTATTGTATTGCAGTTTTTCATTACCATAGTACTGCACCCATTCAGCAAGACAGTATCCATCAGATGGAGTGACATGAGTATTTGCCATTCTCTGGTCCAATTCTCACTTCTTCATTAGTGAATGATAAAATAGAACCTGAAGGAAACAAAAATTTTGTAGATTATTTGAAAGTATGATTTTCAAATCAGTACTATTTTATAAAAGTAAAATACTGCTTTTGAAAAATAAAGAAGTTAACAGAATTTATACATACTTTAACTGAGAAGATACTGATTTTCCATATCTCTCCACACCCAATTATTTAATTCTGCCAATTTCTTATTGCTCAGCTCTTTACAAATAATGGAATAAATCTTGGTAATAATCATTGTGGCACCTGAAAGTTTACCAGGATTTGGAGGTAGGCTTCATACACTACTTTTAGATTTGTTTATGGGCCATTTATTAAACCTCCCTGAACCTTAGTTTCTTCATCTATAGAAGAGAATAATAAAACCCTGCCAGAAAAGTTGTTAGGAGCGTTAAATTTATGTATAATCTAGCAGTTCTTGACTGAATAACTGATTCCCGTAACCTTTATTCTAATAGTTTTAAGATCTCAATGTTCTAAATTTAGATAGGAAGAAAAATTAGACTTTTTCAAGAAGAAAATTAAATAGTAGGAAAAGAATAGCTCTCATAGCACAGTTTTTAAATCTTCTAAGTCCTTTGTAAACATCTTTCATAGATCTGTGTTGTGCTAAAAATTATTAAAACAGTAATTTCAGGTCTTCTTGACTAATGAAATAGTTTATTGATTACCGAAAAAGTGTTTTATTTTTTTTAATAGTAAAGTCTAAAAATCCTAAGCTGTCATGAGGAAAAAATTATTCAAAATCTAAAACTATCCCTTATGGGAAAAACTATTTCTGTTATTTCCTGGGAAAGAACTCCAAAAATAATGCATCTTTGAATAGACTTAAACAGGAAGCCACAGTTTAAGAAATTGAAAGTTATTAGAAGAAAATAAAGGTCACTCTAGAATCCATCATATTTTACATCTTTATCCTATTAGAAAATAAAGACTGTTTTCACCTTTGAAAAGAATTTAAAAAGAAGAAATTGGGTTTTAAATCATGCCAAAAAATATGCATGACAAACTTCTGATATAGCTTCTGAGTTTATATTGAAAATCTTTTATCATTCATGTGATAAGTTCATGGCTAAGGTTTCTATATCCATGAAGGTGATTCACATAGTAATATCTCTGAAATTTGTCTCTTTTATCATCTTATAGGATCTAGGTTCTTTGAAAAGCCCTTGAATCTCCCACCCTTCTAACCTTATAGCATCAGTCATATAGGATGAATATTGGATGGAACAGATGAAGTAAAAGCAGTACCCCCAAATAAGTACAATTTCAATATGAAGTTTTCCTTGAAAAATGAGGACTAAAATCAACAGAATCAGTCAGTATATACTCCTGTTTTTCCTATATTGCAAAAATTTTCTAAATTTAAAACGAATTGTGAATGCTATCAGTTTAATTTGTGTGATACTCTTTAACAATAGTCCTGTTTAGTTCTTTTCAAACTTGCCTTTTAAATCTCAATTAGATTCTAGAAAATTACGAATGGTTGTGAAAACTTGAAGTTTTACTCACCTTTCTATTAAAGTTGCATTTACCATTAGGCTTCATATAATATTAACAATCTAAAGAAGACTGAAAATTAAAAGGTATTTGGTACTGCTTAGATATAGACTTCGCTGAGTGAGAGTTCATTTGAGAAATAATATAGAACAAACCAGAAGTAGCAGATTAAAACAAAATTGGTAATATCCTGACAAACACACACAAAAGAAAGTATCTTATAATAGAGTTCATATCATAAATAACAATGTTCTAAAAGCATTTCTTTCTAATACTGATAAATAAATGCCTAAAAGTATTTCTAAAGCAGACCTGGTTTTATCAATTTATGGACTAGTTATCTTCCAGTGTATATATGGGACATATACATAAAGAAGCCTCTGATAAAAACTATGCCTTTTAAAATGTGAAATAATTATCTCTTTGATATGCTCTCAGTAATATTTGCATTATTTTCTACATAAAATTTTTCACTAAATTTTTCTTGAGACTTTTAAATATTTCTATCCATAGCAAAAGTATCCATAGCAAAAACACTTTCAGATATAAAGTGTTTATAAAATTAGTTTGAAAACGTTTAAGTAAATTATTAATAACATAGAGGTATGTAATCAAAAACTTTGTATTCTTTTAAAGAGAAAAGTTACAATGGACCTGGAATTATTTTGTTTTGTTATCTTTCCTAGTAAATATTTATTTAAAACAAAATTAACTAGTTAAGAGAGGAGCTTTTAACAAGATCGATTTATCATTTATCATAAGCAAAGTCTATAGTTTTCTTTAGCAAATATAACTTTATTTTTAAAAACCTGTATTTTTCACCGATTATAATAGCTGTTCAAAAAAATAACTGTTCTACTGAAAAGATGCTTACTTGCATCGATGAATTTTCATCTTCTCTACCTTAACCATAAATTGTTCTTAGTAAATCTTCATATATCTAGAACTTTAACAGGAAAAAAAAAAAATTGGTTCCTGAAAACTACATCTATATATTAAAGAATTTTATAATTTTTACATTTTTACTCTTGCAATATAAGTCATGAGAATCATGAATAATGCTTTGCTTAAAACTGATATGACTGAACAGGAGATTGTTTCACAAGAAAAATATTTTAATTTTCATAATAACCTCTACTAAAAAAAAAATAAATGAATGATAGTGCCAGATGATATAAAAAGTTTTTCATAGTAGGGCTTCTTTGAACCAAAATTCTCCAGTTTTGGTTCTCTCATCGTAGGGCTTTTTGGAACCAAGAAAAATGAAAAAAATATATTTGAATAACAGCACAAATTAAGGCTTCTTGATTCCTTATAGATCTTTAACTTTAGAATATAGGGAGAATTTTACACTGTGAAGTCTCACATATGGTTTTATTATACAGCTTTGAGATGTAATTTATATAGCATAAAATTCATTCTTTTAAAGTGTACAATTCAATGATTTTTGAAATAGTCACAGTTACAACTATCACCACCATCTAATTCCAGAACATTTTCACCCCAAAATGAAATCTCGAAGCCATAATCAGTCACTCCCCATTCCCTTCTCTCCCACCCACCCCTCATACCTGGCAACCACTAAACAACTTTGTTTCTATGGATTTGCCTATCCTAGACATTTTACATAAATGGAATCATACAACTACATAAATAGTTTTAAATGAAAAAATATTCTATTTATTTTATGTCAATAATTTTCACAGCTTAAAGATAGAGAAAATAAATATTTTAAAAATTCATGACTATAAAATTAATATTTTACATACTTCAGGATGTAGAAATATATTTTGTATCTATTTCCATAATCCAGAATAATTTTCATATTTATATCATCATATCATTTTCAATAAAAGTACAATTCCCAGACTATGCCTTTATCAGAATATATTTCGAGTTGCTTTGAATTTATAATATAACCTATTGTTTCAAAAAAACAAAATATACTTTATCAATAAGTTCTTGATTTAAAAACAAGTTTTGTTTTTAAAATATAACAATAAACATCATTGTGAAGTGACTTATTATATCAAATGTCAAGTCCAACTGCAATCTAAAATTGCCTTGTCATTCTTTAGAAGAGAACCAAATTACTGTATAATTTAGTTGATTAAGTTTCTTATTTTCAAAGGGAAAATGCTTTTTATAGTTTGACTATCACAGTAATAACAATTGGCTTATTCACTTTGCACAAATTAAATTAATGATAGTGGAAACTACAAATCTCAAAAAATATCCTTTTTATTAACATCTCAGGTTAATTATAGTTTAAAGTAAATAATTTAAAATGCATTGCCAATAATATTAACATTCCTATTTAATTTAGACAGCATAAAATCATTGAATTGTCTTATTTGAGAGAAGACAAAATACTCACAGTTAAATGATATTACTAGAGAGTGTCCTTTTCCTCACAGAATGAATTTCAATAGATTCAGCAATGATTCCATCTTTCCGGCTGGAGCAAACTGGGCCTCTTCCTTGTTTATCAAGGAGTGGAGAGGGGCACTCTGCATAGACTTAGGCTCCAGACACTATGCAGAGCAATGCTTCAGCTCTATCTCAGAGACAAACTTCCCACAGAATCCGTTCTCTTGGGTCAAAAGGAGGGCAGTTACAAGCTGACATAAATCAAATCATAATCAAATCATTAAGCATAGATGCCTTTGGGGCCTCAGGTCATCCTCTCCCAGAGTTCCTTACTGTTTACTTAATAAATATTTTTTTTTCTTAATTGAATTTGACATCCTCCCATTTTGGTTCCAAAACATTGGACCTCTACAAACTATTAAGTAATACATACAGGAAGGAAAATTACCCTCATTAATTCAAACTCCACTAATACAGGGGCTATAACAATACAACTTTGCATTACCACTAAAAATCAATAATAATTTGTTAAACCAATTAGAAGTATGAATAGTAAGTCAAAGATTGGTACAATGTTAGATGCTTACAAGTCATCTAATCCAACTCTCTCATTTTTTGGCCAAGAAAAAAATGCAACACAAATAGAAACTACTCTTTATTCAAGTTTTCATAGCTAGTTAGTAGTAGAGATAAACTCAATGAAAATCCAAGCAGTGAAACAGGATATATAAATAATTTCATTATGATTTTTTTGAAATGTCACTTCTGTTGTCTGTTGGATACCAGGCTCATAGTCGCATCCTCTTAAGGCATTTCTAAGGAGGCAAGGTTACAAACATGTTCTAACACCGAACTGCTATTTTCCTGGTCCCACCTCCTCTGATGTGATGACTCACTTGTTTAATCTGACTCTGGCCTCTGTTCTCAGTTCTGCCCAGTTCTGCTTTCAAATTAACATGGCACAGCTTCAACACATACACACCTCTACTGTCCTGGCATCTGATCTTATGCCACTTGCAGTCCCCGACTTCTCAACTACTATATTAATGCTGGATTCTTCAAAAGTCCTCATCTACTACAGGGAAGAATTCAGGGTAAAATTTGCAAGTCATGTCACATGGTATTTTGTTTACTTTTTTAAATCATAGGCCCTCTATGTATGAGTTTTAATCAGTGAACTCAACTTCAGCACTTTTATTATTAGTATACAAATATCAAGGATAATTTATAAATTACTTTTATTAGTATTAGATAATTCTCAATTTTAACCTCTACTTATAGGCAAAATTATAAATTTCTGTATTCAAATGCACAATGATTCAAACTTTTTGCTAATTCATATGACCACTCATATGAGTATGACCACTCATACCCTCAATCTCAGCCTGATTATATCTGAGATATTACAATTCATTGTCAATCAGCTTTCTTGTTTAGATTTACAAAGAATAATTCATTTGGAACTTTAGAGCTATAAATTTTTACATGTACTTCCCTGGTTTATAATAATACCTTTGATTTACTGCAACATTACTACTCATTTCAAGGTACCTAAAGACATGTGCAAATATATGTTAATACTTTAAAACAGAGAAAGCAGAATATATTTTTAAATTTTACACGGGCTACTGTTGTGGCCGCCAGCCCCTGAAAGACACACGGACCACCAGAAATCAGTGAGTTACAGGAAACACGCTCTTTATTCAGCCAGCTGGGTCTGCCAGGGGTACACAGACCCCAAATTAAGCAGCCCCGAAATGTAGAGGTACAGGGTTTTTAAGCCCTAAATCCCATTCCTCATTCTGTCTTAAACATAAAGGTCTATTTTTCTCCTATTCACTACCTGTCAACCTATAGGTCAGGTGTGCAAGCAGAGGTACAGAAGCAGAAAGCTTATTGTTAGAATGTTATGTTCCCATGGGTGATAGCCTTTGTTCCTATGGGCGATAGCTTATGTTCCCATGGGCGATAGACAAGCAGTAATTTTCCAGCCAGCACATTCCCCACTGGCCTTAGCAGAAAATCAAATCCTTGATTCTTCGTGTGGAATTTGCTCATAGCCTTTATTTTGTAATACTAAAAGTTTAATAGAATTAATTCTCTTCCTTATATATGCAAACAAGAAATCGAGGAGACATGGGCCAAAAGTTAACAAGAACAGGAGGAGGATTAAAGGTCCAGCTATAGCAGATAGAAGAGTTGTTAGCCATGGAGACCAATTGAACATCCTATGAAACCAGTTATCTGATTCTAGTCTTTTTGTTTTTCCCTGGCATCTAAATTTCTCTCTACTAGTCGTAAGCTCTCTCTAATTACTCCAGAATTATTAGCATAGAGGCAACAGATTTCACCTAGAGCCATACATAACCTATCTTGTTCTAAGAATAATAAATCTAAACCTCTTCTATTTTGGAGGACTACTTCTGCTAGTGAATTGACTTGAAGTTCTAGCCTACTGAGCTCAGTTAAGTTTAAGGGAGTTCCTACCCCGACATAGTAAGGGGGTTTTTGGGTTTAGGCACAACCAGCAATCTTGTCCTATGTCTGGGGTGGTCTTATTTAAGACCTTGTGTATTGTCGTTAGCAAAGTTATTAATGCTCCTTCTGATTTTGATTGTGGCTGGTCAAATGTTTGGGCTAAAGAGATAAAAAGGAAGAAACAAAGGTTTATACTTATGTATGCTTGAGTCTTAGTCTTAAGAGTCCGTCTTCCTGAGCTGTCCACTCTCATGCTGCCTTCACGTGGGAGTGATGAATCCATGATGGGATGCCGTCTACTATAACTGCAGTGGGTGTCGTCAGGTAGACAGTGAAGGGTCCTTTCCATTTGGGTTCTAGTCCCTTGGAAGTGAACTTCCGGATCCACACAGAGTCCCCAGGCTGAAACTGATGGGGAAATCTGTCCCCTGGGGTTGAGTGGGCAGCACGAACCCCAGACCAAATCTCATTCTGTACACTTTGAAGGGCCTGTAAAGACTTAAGTAAGACAAGGTTACGTAGTTCTGCCTTTTTCTCATCTTCTATTCTAGGTACTAAAGGTGAGGGTTTTCCAAAGAAAATTTCAAATGGGGTGAATCCATTAATATATGGAGTACACCTAGCTTGGAGAAGAGCAAAGGGGAGAAGTTTTACCCAGTCCCACCAGTTTCTAATCTTAACTTGACTAATGTCTTTTTTAGGGTCCAATTCATTCACTCTATTTGGCCCGAACTTTTGGGGCCGGTAGGCGCAGTGGAGTTTACATTGCAAATTTAGGTAGCTAGCCAATTGTTGTGATACCTTTGCTATGAAGGCTGGCCCGTCATCCAACCCTAAAGTTCCAGGGAGACCAAATTGGGGGAGAATTTCTTGTAGTAGTTTCTTAGTAACTACTAAGGCAGTCTCTTTCCTGGTAGGGAAGGTCTCTACCCATCCTGTGGGTCTATAAAAACAAGTAAATATTTGTAGCCCCCCACAGTCGGGGTTATCTCAGTGAAATCTACTTCCCAGTGGTCCCCCAGATAAGTTTCTCTTTCCCTATGCCTAGGTTCTTCTATCTTCCCCTTCTTTGGATTAATTTGGGCACAAGCCGGGCATCGTGAGGCAATCTCCTCTGCAGTTCTTCTCCCTTTTAACAAGTGAAAGTAGGGGTCTAAAGCTTGGAGCATCTTAGTTCACCCTAGGTGTGTGGTCTGGAGAGTCCTTCCAAGGGCCGTGAGAGCCCGATTTTTCCATCTGGGGTTGTCCACTACCCCTGAGGGTTCCTAGTGGCTCCCTTATCTTGAAAATATATGTTCTCTTCCGTCGTATAGGTCAGAGATGGAGGCAGTTCTGGGTAAGGGATAACAGTCAGTAGATGTGGTGGGGGCCCCACTGGCCTTGTGGCCACTATTCTTGTCTCTGCATTGGCTCATCAGTTTCCCTCAGCCTCAGGACTATTCCCTTTTTGATGCCCTTTACAAAGAACAATAGCCAGAAACTTAGGCATCTATATGGTTTCAGATAAGGCTAAGATCTCCCCCTTGTTCTTGATGTCCTTCCCAGCTGAAGTCAGAAGCCCTCTTTCCTTGTAGATGGCTCCATGTACATGCACAGTGCAAAGGCGTATCGGCTGTCAGTGTATATTGTGACTACCTTATCCTTTCCCCATCTTAGTGCCTCAGTGAGGTCGATGAGTTCTGCCTTTTGAGCAGAAGTCCTATGGGGAAGAGCCTGTGACCAGATGGTGCCAGTTAGAGTTACGACCACTGCCCCAGCATACCTCCTTCCTTCCTGCATGAAGCTGCTCCTGTCCGTGAACAGAACTTCATCGGCTTCAGGCAGAGGGGAGTCTTTGAGGTCTGGCCACGAGGAACACACAGCATCAGTGAAATCTATGCAGTCATGAACGGGGGTCTCAGGGTCTGGGTCTGGCAACAGATTGGCTGGGTTGATGACAGTAGCTTTGGATTTTAGCCATACATTTGGAGTCATCCGGTGCCTCCCTGTTGTTGAACACCTTCTGAGCTATCTCAACAAGTTGGGACAGGTTTATCCCTGCAAAACCTAATTTTTTGCAATTTACACCAGATATCAGGGGCTGCCCGAGTAGCAAAGGCTATATTAATTGCCTGCTGGTTCTCAGGGGCCTCAGGATCAATGGGAGTATATACCTGGTACACCTCATTCAAGAAATGCTCCAGGGGATTCCTGAGGTCCCTGTATAACTTCAGTTACCTTAGAAAGGTTAGTTGGCTGATGAGCAGCCATCTTAATTCCCCCAATTAGAAATTGGTGGTACCGATCTAATGCCATTCTCCCTGCCTGAGAATTGTGTCCCCAGTCTGGGCGGGTGGAGGGAAATTCCTCCTCAGTCTGTTCCTCTGCTTCCTCAACTCTCCTCCCTCCTGCAGCTATCTTTTGTGTTTCACCCCGAATGCGTCCGTGTTCTTCCTCCGTGAAGGGAGTAATTAAAAGCTGTTGGCAATCATCCCAGGGGAGGCAGTGAGTCTGAAAGACACTTTCTAAGAGTCCTATTAATGCCTGAGGTTTCTCAGAGAAAGGCGGATTCTGTGCCTTCCAGTTGTACAGGTCACTAGTTGAGAAAGGCACGTAAACCATAAAGGGCCTGTCTGTGTGATGCCCCTGGGGTGGTGCTTCTCGCAAGGGGAGGATGGCCAGGGTGGTGGTATTGGCTGGTGCCCCACCCAGAGTGGGAGCAGAAGGCCCATAGGGGTTACCTGCCCGCATCTGAGGAGGTGAGGCAGTGCTATTTGGCCTCTGTTGTCCTGGATTATAGGACGAGGGAAGGTCACTGTCCTCCGGTGGAGATTGGAGGACTGAGGGACTGGGCTGTCTTGGAGATTCAGTCGCTGCATGTTTTGGGGGGCCCACAACTAAGACTCGTGCCCCTAGAGAAAGGGCACACTGGTGGAGCCAAGGAGGGGTGTCTGAACAAGGTTTAACCATTAATTGATATAGGGAAACTGATCGGGATATCCTGGGTCTCCCGTGACAATCTTCCAAACATTCCTCACTAAACCCCTGTCAAAAGAACCCTCCGGAGACTAGTTTACATTAAAAGACAACCACTCAACTTTACACAGTGTTTTTAGTCTGCTTGGAGAAAACTTTATGCCATAGTCAGCTCCTTCTACAAACCCTTCTTTGAAATGTTGCCGGAGACAACCCAAGAGTGTCTTCTGTGAACTCAGCCTTCCCCCCATCGCTTGCGCAGAAAACACAAAACAGACACTCAGACAAGAACAATCAGACACTCAGACAAAAACAATTACTGGAGTGTAGGTGGACCCAGAGAAATCCACCACCTACAACCTAGACAAGACCAGAGACAATAAACAGAACCCGACAACAGGGCACAGGAGGCGGCGTCCCGCGGCCTGGCCATGGTCTGGGAGATATGACTGCATCCAGTCTCTCCACGGACCCCCACTGACTGGTCAACAGAAACAGGAAGGTACCTTTTATTCAGACACCGAGGCCTCGGAGATTCCAGATTCCCGTCGGGACCAGGAACAAAGAGCGTATCCTAAAGGTTGCGTCCTTGACGATTGTACTTACCCGTCACAGCATTCAAGGGCCCTGAAATGTCTAAAGTTGGCCACCCCTTTGAATCCGTAACAGGGACAGCACCTACATATAGGTGCTAACACCATAAAACTCTTGGAAGAAAACATAGGGATAAATTCTTATGATCTTATATTTGGGAATGGTTTCTTAGATATGGCAGCAAAAGTATGAGTAACAAAAGAAAATATGGATAAGTTGGACTTCATAAAAATTAAACACTTGTGAACATTACCAAAAAGGTGAAAGAACATTACCAAGAAGTTGAAAAAGAAAATCTGCTGAATGGGAGGAAATATTTGCACATCATATATCTGACAATGGTCCGATATCCAGAATATATAAAGAACTCTTGCAACTCAACAACAAAAAGACAAAACATCAATTAAAAAATAGGCAAAGGACTTGAACAGACATTTCTCCAAAGAGAATATATACAAATGGCCAATAAATACATTAGAAGATGCTAAACATCAACATCCACCAAGCAAACACAAATCGAAACCATAATGAGGTACCAGTTCACACACCTTAGAATAGCTATAATCAAAAACAAACAAACAAACAGACAGACAAAACAGAAAATAAGTGTTGGCAAGCATGTAGGGAAACTGGAACCCTCCTCCATTGCTAATAGAAAGTAAAATGATTCAGTGTAATGGGAAATAGTTTGGTGATTTCTCAAAAAGCTAAACAAGAATTACTATGTTACCAAGCAATTCGACTCCTAAGTACATCCCAAAAGAATTGAAAACAGGTTCTCAGACAAATACATATCCATAAGAGTACTATTCACTTCAGCCAAAAGATGGAAACAATATAAATATCCATCAATAGATGAATGGATAAACAAATTGTGGTATAAATATGTAATGAAATATTATTAAGACATGAAAAGAAATGAAGCGGATGAAACTCAAAAACACTGTTAAGCAAAAGAAGGTAAATACAAAAGGTCACATATTGTATGATTCCATTTATATGAAATACCCAGAATAGGTAAATCCATAGAGACATAATGCACATTGGTGGTTGCCAGGAGCTGGGGGTGGGATGTATGTGAAGTAATAGCTTAATGGGTATGGGCTATCCTTTTCGCATGATGAAAATATTTTGGAATTAGATAGAGGAATAGGTGTACAACACTGTGAATGTACCAAATACCACTAAAATGTTCACTTGAAAGTGGTTAATTTTATGTAACACGAATCTCATCTCATTTTTTTAAAAAAAGAAAAGCCAGTCTCTATAGTTGGAGTTCATATTAAGCAACAAAAAGAATGTATCCTGCAGTTGCATTCATTTTCATTTCATGTTAAGATTAAATGAATTCCATTTTGTGTTTGAGAGCTGTTCCATTGAATTTGAAAACTAAACTAGATGTGGCTTTCCATTCCAAATAAAACAGTAAGAAATAAAATCACAAGATAGATGGTTTAATTATTTTTTTCTCAAGTGTTTTAAAACATTTTTGAGATTTTTAATAGTAAAAGGAAATCATATTTAGTACAGCTGGATCATTTCTACATAATTAGCTTTTCATTCTTGATCTGTTTTTGAACTGTTTACTCCATTTTAGCAATTAACCATTATCAGCTTAATAAAACAGAAACCACCTCTCCTAATCATTTATAAAACATTTGTCAAACAAAATTTAAACAAAGAATAGGATCTGGGCAAAGTAATAGCTCTTTAAAAGCTACTGTAACTAATTATAAGAGTATTATAGTTATTTTGTTGTTGTGTTCCATTTATTATGAAAGAATCCTGAAAACCTGCAGTATTTCTCTTGGCTCAGTTATTTGAATTTTTTCATATAAGAGTAATTATTTTAAACAATATTTGTATTCATCGATGTAAAAGCAGAATTTTCAGCTGCTTATTTGTGTCTATAAACTATAAAAGTCAGATTCTTATTAAATCAAGCCACCTTTAGAGGCATTATTTTCTACTTAACTTTTAGTTGACTGAGTGGAAAAGAGGGTAGGAGATAGTTTAAGATATATTTCTTAGCTTAAGATATGCTATATTTCTTAGCTTATGAGATTGTACAAGCAAAACTATCAGTTTGTGTTTCCAAAAACAAAATTAGATTTAAATATCCAATTCTAAAAGATTGTTCTTCTGGAGTTTAATGAAAATGCCACAAAGTTTTAAATAATTTACATGAAAATATGCTCCACTCTTGTAATACTTTCTCTCCAAGGCTTCATATTTTATAGAGTTGAGAATGTTACTAATTTAGAGAAGTCAAAAAACTAGAATGCTATTTGAAAATATAAGGGATAATGATGAGATGCAAGCTTTATATACATAAATGATGCTAGTGGCTGATTATCAATTGAGCATGTTCTTTGAGCTTCTTTTCTAGTTCATTGATGTACTTTGTTGGCTAAAGTCAATCTGTCGCTGTGGAGCAGAAAAGGGCTTATAGGGTGATTCGTTTCATGATCTTTTATTCACTACTATTCAACTAGAGTCTGGTCTGCAGCTATCTTCTTCACTTTTGTGTTCACGTGCCCATCACAGGGCCTGTCTCATTGCAGGTGATCAGTAAGTATTTTGTAAATGAATGAATGAAGAATGAATGGCTGCTGCACTAACCAACTGAGGTAACCAGAGATTAAAAGTAAAGATGTAATAAAGTAATGCCTCTGGCATTCAAGAAAATCAGAATAATTACTTAAGGACTTCATTATCTTACATCTGTTTTAAATTCAAGATTGATTTGTTCTCATTTTGTAGAAGGAAAACTGAGCACATTGACACTTTGATTATAAATCTACTAGTGCTTTATCTCTGGGCTATAATTGTTTTCATTCATGTTTATCTAACAAATTAATCATGTAGACCTTATAAGCAGAAATCATGTTCATTTTTATTTCCACGGTGCTTAATTAAGTGACTTGCATATGAGATACTTAATAAATGCTGGTTGAACCCAAAACTGATAGTTTTTCTAAAATATTTTCCTCTTCATTTTTATGTTGTTTCTAGTACATTAACGTAGCATAGACCTTTCAGAATACAAATATCTGTAGATAATGGCAGGGATATTTCTAACTATAATTTATACTTAATATATTTTTGTAACCTTATTGATTAGCACTGGATTATGGAGAAATAACTTCAAAAATTATGGCTTCTAAATAGCATTAAATATTTTATGCTATTTTTTGAAGTTATACATATTTTATGAAGTTTCTTCATTCAACTTTTAAAGAATATTATATATTTTTTAAAATTATATTAATAAAATAACCAATAAGGAAATTAAACCTTATAACGCTCTCAATTTCAAAGGCAGGAAAGTTTCCTAAAATGTTCTGGTTTCAATTTTTCTATCTAGAGAATTTGGAAAACACTAACTGCCCAATATTTTTATATTTTACCAGTGAAAATCTGCAGAGATAAATATTATTTTTTCTCCAAAGTGACAAAAGTATAGGAGTACCTATTAAGGGTCCTTATTTTGAAGGGAAAAATCACTTGGTTTAAATAGCCAAGTAAATCTCTTGTGTATGAATTAAAGAACTGAATAATATCATGGAGAATTTGGGAATCACCATTTATGAGACTGACACTCTTTACCTGGAAATTTTACTGTTGGTTTTAGACTGTCACATTTTGTATAAGTGCACTTTAAAGTATAGAATTAAATACTCCAAGACTTCTTCATTATACTATTCCCTTTCCTTAATATTATGTTTGGCATAATATTTTAGAAATGAGCATCATTTGTACATACTATACTCTTTTTTTTGGTCATTATCAGTCTGTTTTGTGTAATTGGGCACTGACAAATCAACTCAGGCTCTAATCGTAAGGAGAAAAAAATTATTCACATTTTTGATGTAGTATTTATAACTACTTGACACTTCTCTTTAATTAATGCCAGAGTTAGAATGAGTATTTTTAAAATTATCTATGGAATAGGATAAGTACTTTCTTGTTTTTTAACTAAATCAAGTAATCGTTAGCTGCTTTCCTGCATCCTGCCGGAATGAACATGTATCATTTTGACAAAATGCAGACGTGGTGCTAACAGTTATTAAAAGCACGAAAACATTAACTTTTAGTAACCTCATTTTTCACTTGGTACCCACGTTTAAGGTTTTATCACACTATAATTAAACACTGAAAATTATAGTGAACAACTTATCTATTCTCTTCAGCCTCAAAAGAATACATGTGATACAAAGTAAAGGCATTAGGAGGAAGAGGTAATGTAAACAGTTGTTTTAGTGCTAACCAACATAATTCTAATCATTATGGCTGGTGAAACTAAAGTGTCAGAGAAGGGATTGTTCTAGAAACATTCACTATAATTATCATTTACTCTTCAGAATTTCAGGATTACAGAATTAATGATATCAGGACTTGATTTATTAAATATTACATGAGAACTCTAGATTGAAGAATTTCTAGATCAGAATATTTTAGATAGCAGTCCCTCTAATCACAACTTTAATTTAGTTCAATTCACAGCCATTCACAGCACACCTTAATAGGAAGTTCTCGACAAACATTAATGACTACATCGAACCTCTTGCCACCTGACTATAAACTAAGCACTTCACTGGCAACTAGAGGAATGCAAAGATAAAAACAAGATAATTCCTTTTTAGATGGGGAGTAGGACTAAATGTAAGTAACTACTACTTAGGGTAGAATGTAGTAAATGCTATCCAAACAAAGAATTACAAGGACATAGCAAAGGAAGAAATAAATAATTAGCATAGCTCACAATAAACATTTATAGAGGAAATTTGTCATTCCTTCTAGCCACCTCATATCTGAAACTTTTCATTTGTAAAATTCCCTCTCTATGATTCTTGGTAAAGCATGGCCCCGCTTCCACTATGGAAACTAAAAATGTACCTTTCCATCCACCCTTGCAGCAAAAGCATAGGCTCAACTGACTAGCCACCCCACCCCTACCCCCAACTCTGCCCAAGTAACAAAGAACGCACAGAATTCTCTCTGTGGTAGTGGCTACAATTGCAAATAAAGTTCTGGAGCAACAGCAGCAGAGTTGTTCAAAAAGTGTCTGCCGAGCAAGCTGAAGCATCTATTGATGAGGACAGTGGTTTTGACATCCTCACTGGACAAGTTCAGCAACAGGATTTTGAACATCATTCTTGGTTGCACAAGCCTGAACCTGATACTCCAGTCTTCCTAGCGATTTTGTAGGCAACCCAATGTCCTTCAAATAAATTATTCTCCGTTCAAACCAACCAGAATTTGTTTCCATAGCTACCAGCTAAGAACCTTGGTGGAAACAAGACTTAAAAAATAGTAGCCAGTTTTTCTTCTGTCATATTTCCACCAGCTGACTTAGCCTAGGACATTATGAATCACTACAAACAAGGATGAAAATTTTGTGTGGATACAAATTTTCAACTCCTTTGGGTAACTAGTAAAGAGCTCAACTGCTGGATTGCATGGTAAAAGCCTATTTAGTTTGCTGCCTTTAAAGGGTATATGAATGGATAGTCTGAATCTCTTTCAGTCAAGGATGTCTTCTCTATTTTAAATTCATGGAAGAAGTTTAGTGGTTGGTTGGTATGAATGATCTTACCATTATTACATTTAGAGAACATTTTAGAAAGTTTGAAAACAGCCTTTACTCTTCTTTATCTCATAAAATGTTGTGAAGAGTAACTATACTAATATCAGTAAATGCTTGTTACATGCCTAAAACCTAGAAAGTGCTCAATAAATATACATTATTGTTGTAATTATTATTATTTAAAGATATTTTTGTGCTTTTTGGCGAATATATTTGGTTTCAGTTTTGTTCCTACTTTAATTCTATTTAACAAAGATGTTCCATCAAGTCAAATTTACCAAAGAATACCTATAGCACTTTTTAAAGGAAAAAAAAATTGTCTAATGATATCCAAAAATGTTTGCACTGTTTAGAAATCGCATATTACAACCCTAACCCTTTATTAAAAGCATGTACAACCCTATAAGTGGAAAAGCAGAAACTCTGGCATCGGCCCAGTAGAGGAAGTCAACTGCATAATCACTACTGATCCATTGGGAGTAACAGCTGAGGTTACAACCCTGCCAGTACTCCCTACATATACATGTACCGCTCGCAGATAGAAAAGGAAAGGAAAAAATAAAGCAAGCCTGCTTATCTAATCCAACTTTTCAATTTATTAAAAATTGAAGGCACTGTCTTCTTAGGAATGATGGGTTATATTTTGTATAAAATTTAAAACCTAGTGTATCACTGGCTCTGCCCCCACTTGCTCTTCCAAGACCTCTGTCTTCCAGCAAAATTCACACTCATATTTATAGATGTCCTAAAGGATGCATCACATGTGATAACAAATAGGACCAAAGACTATCTGGAATCTGTATTATTTTGCCTCTTCTGTCCCACTAAAAGTAGATGATTCTGTCTCTGTCAAGCACCATTGCCGCCTCAGTTGGGTATCGTTCTATCCACCAGATAGTATCTCTCTAAATTTACTGTCATCTTCTTCAGCCAGACATCATTACTGATTCCCAAAGGCCTCACTCTCTTCCACCTCTAATACTACAATTTGCCCTTAAGAAGCTCAACCATGCTACAGCAAATTGTAAAATCATAGAAATTATACCATCACGAACCTATAATTTCTCATTTTAGTCAGATCCCTAATACCTCTCATTTACCTTTCATGATCAGTACCTTTCTTTCTATGACAGATTACAAAAAATGAACACACATTCTTCCCCTCCCATAAAAAAGTGGAGTCTGTCTCTCTACCCCTTGCATGTGGGCTAGCCACGTGATTTGCAATGAGATATCGTAGCATATGTGAGTAGCAAAGACTTGAAGAAACACTTGCACATTGGGGCTTGGAATGATCTCGTAATCCAGTAGCCATGTGAATGATCATGGCTAGTCTACCAGATCACCCAGTCACTGCCATCACGCCAGTTCTCAGCTAACCTACCACCCATCCAGGACCAGCTAGACCCCTGCCAATCACTAATCACAAACCAGAATCAGCCATGCCTGACCCAGACCAGAAGAACTACACAGCATGCTCATGAACAAAAGAAATGGTTATTGTTTTAAGTCACTAAGTTTTGGGGTAGAGTTTATACTATGCAGCAACAGATAAATGATACACCCTTTGATTCACTTCAGTCATTACTTTATTCCAGACCTTAGCTCCACTCAACGAACACCCCACTACCTTTCTCAGCACCTAATTTTACCTCGTTTTTCAATGAGAAAGACATACGTAATGCCCCATCTTGCCCTAACACCACACTATAGCATAGTGATAAAGAGTATGTGAGGTTTCATAACTAGGACTTGCTGTCTCCCCACATTTTGATAATACCAAAAATGCCTGTTTCTTAGATTTTCTCCTATTAATTTAAATGATATTAGACTCTGTTTATTTAAAAAATCCACCAGTCATCTCATTTGTTTCTACTTTTTAAATCTCCGTACATGAAGGAGAAGAGGACAGCATTAATTATGTTCTGATTTCATTTTTAAAAAACAAAAACCTATATATGTGTATCAGTTTCCTATTGCTGTCATAACGAATTGCCATAGGGTGGCTTAACACAAGAGTTTGGAGGCCAGAAGTGTGAAATCAACTCTGTTGACACCCTTTCGAGGCTCTGAGAGAATCTGTGCCATGCCTCTCTCCAAGCTTCTGGTGGCTGCAGGCAGTCCTTGGCCTTTCTTGGCTTGTAGACCCACCACTTTAATTTCTGCTACCATCTTCACATGACCTTCTCCTCTGTGTATCTTTGTGTATTTTCTGTCACTTTTAAGGACACCTGTTATTGGACTTTGGGTTCAATATGATTGCAAGATGATTGCATCTCAAGATCTTTTTCTTAATTACAAATACAAAGATCTTTTTTCCAAGTAAAGTCACATTCACAGTTAGGGTATGGACATATGTTTTGTGGGACACAATTCAACCCACTACAAAGTGTATTTAAATCTTTTAGGAAATAGAAATGTCAATTTAAAGATTATTACCCGGACAATAAATTAAGACAACCAATCAGAATTACAGACTTTTTAGATGTTAAAGTTTACTTTCATAGGTCATAGCAACAATCTCTTAAGTCAGGGTGTCTCTTAATTAGAATTAACATTCACAAGGACAGTTTTAGAATACAAAATAGATTCTGCTTTTCTGACTTTCTAGAAGACTAAACATTTCTCCATATCTTGTTGAGATTTCGTTCACCATAATTATGAAGGCCTGTGGTTTTTCAAGGCCAAATCCTAGAAAGCCATTAGTTAACAGCAACAGGAAGAAAAAAAAGTCTGAGAACTCAAAATTCACCATATGAAGAATGAAAAAAGAACAAAATAGGATACTTCTTAAATGCAATATGGGACATGTAATACCTTATACTTCCTAACCATAGATTCTAAATATCTATAAAGATTTGCATTTTGAATTATTTCAGAAATTTCCCAGAGGTATCAAAAGGGTGGCATCAATGAGGAACAGGATGGATGTGTGGACAATAACTGAAGGAAGGTGTGAGGGTACTAGGGGCCAGGTAAGGTCAAGTATCTCTACCCTTGTCTCTGTTGTGGACCATTTGAACCGCCACCTGCCCCCAGGGCCCTGTTCTCCCACACCTCTGAGCAGGGTTTCTCAGGTTCAGGCACAAGAGTAAGCCTGTGATCCTATCTGTGTGGTATGGCTACAGCAATGAGCATGGAACTAGCACAGGCATTTCCAGTAAAATGTCCAAGTCCCTCCCTCACCAGAGTTCATGTAAATGTGTGTGGGTCAGATTTGGCATTTGGATCATCAGAGGATCCCTGAGGTAAGGTATATACTGTGAGAGAGGCAGAAGTAGAATTGCTGATAGGGCCATCTGACAGCTGAGAATAAAGCCAGGGAGACCCAAAATCACTTCCTGGCTCAACGAGTAAGAGTTAAATAATAAGGAGGAAATGGAAACAAGAAATAGGAGCCAGATAGAAATTAGATCAGAATGGAAATAAGTCAGAACAAGCAAAAGAGGTCTTGGAAAGTTTTTGTAATATCCATAAAAAACATTAAAAGTGCCTGAGCTTACCTTTAGGTTTATCGATGGGTGGGAAGCAGAAGTATTGGGATGGCTTGAAGGTTACAACTCCTTTCAGCTTCATGTTTCTTCATCGAGAATCCATATTTGTACCTATCCTTTTTATTATAAGAAAATGTATCTTATTCTGTTCAAATCCAGAATCTTCACCTGTGTTCTTAACCCTATGCCCCTCATTCCAATAATTATTCAGCAAAGATCTATTAAGTGACTACTATGTCCCTTCTTCTCCTTTAAATGTCCCCCTACTCTTTTGTATCTCTTTCTTGATGGGATCCTTCTTCTATAAAGCCTGTAAACATGTTCAAGACTTGTTAATAAAAACAAAAGCAAAAAACGGAAACAAAACTCCTCCCTTATTTCTGTATTCCCTTTTAATCACTACTAGGATTGGTCAAGAATTGGCGTTTACTGCTTACATTTGGATTAAAGAAAGAGATGCAAAGAGATTAGGCATGCTAGAAAGACAATAGTTCAGACTGCCAATCATGAGAGCCCAGTCTGGTCAGAGAAAGAAAATTAGACCACAAGGAAGGGTCTGATAGGTAGGGGAAACATTGATGTATTCAGAAACTGAAGAGCTGGATGAGATCAAAGAGACAGTAGTGAGATAAAGGGTTGCAAGAACTAGATAGATTGAAACAAAGCTTGCAATCAAAGAATTAGATATTAAAGCTTAACATTTCCGATGAGGAACAATTTTTGATGAATGATCAAGGGTTTGGCCATGGGTAAACAAAATAAATTGAATGTCTCTAGAACTGAAGAAGCCAAGAAAAAATAGAACATTGGATGAACTGTCCACATGGACATAAATGTCACCCAAGGTGAGGGCCATGTGTGGAGTAATTTAAAAGACTGTAAATCAACTCCTGAAATCTTCTATGAATAAAGGAGAAATCCCAAGGTAGAAGGTCAGCAATTGTGAGCCATAAGGAAGGATAGAAGCTTCTTCAGCTGGATGATACAAACTTAAAAATAGAAGCTTTACACAAGCAAGTAAGAGTGACTGTCAGTATCATTGGGAAATTAGTATAACCAGTCTTGTTCTCAGTCTTAATGTGGGTGGGGCATAGAAAAATAATTACCTGCCACTGAAAGGGTAGCAAGGGGTCGTGGATTTTTCATGGAGAGCTATTAGAGGAGGAGATGGCTTGAGATAGAAGACCAGTTGGAAGATTGCTGTTTTATCAGGGTGAGAAAGGATGATGATCTAACCGACCTAGTAACAGTGAAAATACAAAGAAGGTAATATGTCCTAAAGATGTAAAAGAGATAGGTTACTGTGGAAATAGATTAAGTGTAAAGAATTGGTGGAAAGAATAAAGGAGGACTGGATGACGTCCAGGATTCTGTTTTGGGCAAATGGGTATATGAATGTGCTTTTTACTGAAACAGGAGGAGGAACAGGTTTAGAAGCAAAGATAATGCTGTGATCCCAGACACTAAACAGTTCCTGAAACAAAGAAGCGAGCAGAAAACAATGACTTCATCTCATACTCATTAAGATGGCTATTTTTAAAACCCAAAACATAGCAAGTGTGGAGAAAAACAAAAATTAGCAAAAATATGAAGAAATTGGAACCATTATACACTGTTTATGAAAATGTCAAATGGTGCAGCCACTATGGAAAACACTACGGTCATTCAAAAAATTTTAAATTGAATTTTAAAAATACAATTACTATATGGCCAGGCAATTCCACTTCTATATATGCACTCAAAAGAATTAAAAGCAGGAAATCAAACATATTTGTACATCCATGTTTATAGCAGCATTATTCACAGTAGCCAAAAAGTGGAAGCAACCTAAGTGTCCACTGATGAAAGAATAAACAAAAAGTGATATATAGATGTACGTATATCCAGACATATAGGTATAAGATACATAGATATATAAATACAGATAGAATGACTAGATAAACAAAATGTGAATATATATATTTTTTCAGCCTTAAAGAGAAAAGAAATTGTGATGTGTGTAGATAAAGGACATTACACTAAGTGAAATAAGCCAATCACAAAATGACAAATATGATTTGTACAATTATGCTTATATGAGGTGTCTAAAGTTGTCAAATTCATAAAGACGGAAAGTAGAATAGTGGTTGCCAGGGGCTGGGAGGAGGACCAGCCAAGTCTGACTTTAATGTTTAATAGGCACAGAGTTTCAGTTTCACAAGATGAAAAGATTTCTGGAGATGGATGGTGGTGATGATTGGGCATTGTGAATGCATTTGATACTATTGAACTGTATATTTACAAATGGTTAAGATGGTAAATTTTATAAGTATTTAACCATAATTTAAAAAAAAAACTAAATTAAAAAAAGGATGACTGAATAGCTATCCACATCAAAACCAATAGGTAAATTAGAAACTCGGACCCTGCAGGACTAAAACTCAACTTGACCACCAGGCTGTGCGAATGGGAAACCAAGGGCGTGGCAAGGGCAGGCCTCCGGCTCCGGGGGCGGGACTGCAGGGAAGTCTGGGGTGGGACTGCAGGGAAGCCTGGGGTGAAAGCGGGTCATCCCGGGCTGGGTCGCCACTGCGCAGGCGTGCATCGCGGCTGCCCCGGCGCCTTGTAATCGGACCCGGAAGTTACGTGTGTGAAGCTGAGACAGGTTCAGGGAGGATTAGAGCGATTCGCTTAGGTGGGCAGTGCTGGGGCTGCGGTCGGGAGGAGGCCGCTATGAGCTGCACCATCGAGAAGATCCTGACAGACGCCAAGACGCTGCTGGAGAGGCTGCGGGAGCACGATGCGGCTGCCGAGTCGCTGGTGGATCAGTCGGCGGCGCTGCACCGGCGGGTGGCTGCTATGCGGGAGGCGGGAACAGCGCTTCCGGACCAGGTCAGGCAGAGGGTAGGGGTCCGTGCCCTCACGTTCCGGGCGCTGGAGGGGTGGAAAGCGAGGTCAGCTGGGAACTCGGCCTGGAATTTATTCCTGGTCTCAGAGGGCGGCGGTGAGATCTTTCTGCGGGGTCGGGGCTGAGAATGCTGCCTTGGAGCCCTGACCTCTGCCTCTTCAGCTACATCTGGGGCTGTTCTGTTTACGGAGCGCTTAGTCTGTCTCTGTTTGTCCAGTATCAAGAGGATGCATCCGATATAAAGGACATGTCCAAATACAAACCTCACATTCTGCTGTCCCAAGAGAATACACAGATTAGAGACTTGCAGCAGGAAAACAGAGGTTAGTCAGGCCTTTTTGTGTAGTTATGATTTTCTTAGTTATTATGATATTTCAAAAGTTCTTGCAAAACCGCCAAACTGTTCACAAAAGTGCACATGCTATATATATTTCCAGATCAGTGCTTTTAATAAAAGTTATTCTGTGCTGACCCAGTAACAATAAAGTTTGTTACATTGCCCTATTCAAGGTGGTCCGACCGATTTCGTATTTGTAGGCAGTTTATCAAAGAGATATTTAATAGAGTAAATTATTGCATGGCTTATTTAGGCATCCCCAGATGGAGACTTGCACAACAAAAGATCCTCGGGGATTAAAATTCAATGTTTAAATATTAATTGAAATAACTACTACGGTCAAGATTAAAGATTTTTTATGTTCTTGTGCAAGATAGAAGAGCTGAAGTTTATACTCAGGGTATGTATTCTTAGGCTTGATGAGTACATTATTGATGATCGTATGAGTAGTTATTTGTATACCAGTTTACAGAGGACTTCCACATAGATCATCCCATTATGTTTTTATATCTTCATTTTGAGGTAGACAAGTCAGGTATTTATTATTACAATGCAGATAAGAAATAGCCTCAGAGAGGTTAAATGATTTGCTTATGAGTATTAAGCTAATAACTCACATCTGATTCCACATCCCATGTTTCTACCTAATTATGCTGCCTCTGCCTAAAAAGTTATGTTTCACATAGACCTTAACTGTTGAGTTTTATCGACTTAAACACTGATTTACAACTTTGAAGTCACAGTATCTCATGGAGTTCCATAAAATTCCAACTGTTAAGAGTCTGGCTTTGAGTGCCATCTCTCCGACATCACTGCCAAGTTATTTTATTTTTTGATAGAGCTGTGGGTTTCCTTGGAGGAACACCAGGATGCTTTGGAACTCATCATGAGCAAGTACCGGAAACAGATGTTACAATTAATGGTTGCTAAAAAAGCCGTGGATGCTGAACCAGTCCTGAAAGCTCACCAGTCTCACTCTGCAGTAAGAAACTTTGATTCTAAATGAACTGAAGTTTTAGATTGTGTGCTTGTTTTTAAAGAGAAGTTAGCTTGTTTTCCTTTCATGTTTATCACATTCGCTGTTGATTTTGCTATAGTTTTGTAAAGCTATGAACAGAAAGAAGGGGGTGAGGGGCTGCACAGGTCCTTTTATTTAATAAGGACTAAGGTTCCTCCCTCCCTCACCAAGATCCATTTCCAAGATGTTAATGAATGCTTTGTTCTTCCACCAAACATGCCAGTCAGTGTCGAAGGTGTTCAGTGAATACTTGATTGGTTATTATTGTACATTTCACTAAACTGTATACTCTTTGGTTGTAAAGAGCTTGAATTTATCTTTTTTTCCTGACATAGGACCTGGCACATAGCAGGCAGTCAGTATACCTTTATTAGTCTGAACTACATAGCATCCTATTCTGTCATTAAGAGAGAGAAGCGTGGTTTTAAAAATACATACATGGCATAGTTTCTACACTTTGGTTGCTCATGATTTAATTTGGGAGACCCAGTAATTGTTCTTATCTCTGTAAAGTGCTAGTTGCCATAGTACATTCACATGTCCTATATCATTTATTCTTGGATTAATAGATTGGTGCCTCACCGTTTGCTACGATGGAATTTATGAAGTTTCATCTTAGATTCTACTGAAAACATTTTAGTGACTTAATGAAAGTTAGGAAACGGGGATGTTTTAAATACGTGAATGGTTTTCATCTGGAAAATAAACTTTATTTTTAGTCTGGAGGAGAAAACTTGATCTTTGAAGGAGACAGAGTTTAGCTCATATGAAAAACTTGCTAAAAGTCTAAAGACAGAATATACCTTGGAATGTGGTGAGCTTCTTGCCAATAAAAGTATTCAAATTTAAGTTAAACAGCCATTTAGAGATATTGTCCAACGTTCAGTGGGTGGTTAGACTAGAATCGATCTTTTGAAAACAAATTATTTGTGAATACCACAAGATAACTTTATCGTGGCTTTGCCTCTGAGGACTCAGTTTATAGTGAAACTCGTGTGTAATCTCTGTACCACAGATTAAATGAACTTTTTAACATCATAGTACATATGTTCTCACGAACTTCATATCTGTAGGAAAGATAACATTTTCACCTTTTTTGTGTTAATATCTTCACAGGAGATTGAGAGTCAGATTGATAGAATCTGTGAAATGGGAGAAGTGATGAGGAAAGCAGTTCAGGTGGATGATGACCAATTTTGTAAGATTCAGGAAAAACTAGCCCAATTAGAGGTAAGATTGTTGCTGTTTCAGGCTCACAATATTTCAGAGAGTTTTCATATAGTCTGGAAGGTATGCCATTATTATCCTATCATTGCAATGTGTTGATGTTTTCTGTATGCTCATGATTTAAAATTAAAACAACTCCACACCTTTTTCAAGAAAGGAAATGCAGTCAACAGCAAATAATGAAAATACCAACCATGTATTTGCTAGAAATTGAGATATTATCATATCAAGAGGGTAGAAAGAGTGGAACGGATTATGTGTGAACTAAAATCTCTCATCTGCCATATAAGGAAGTTCAGTAGATGATATCTGAAATTGATAATCAGGAAATAGCAATACAGGTATATTATTTAAAATTATAGAAGCAAATACCAAAGAAGTAGATAAAAGTATTAAAAGTGGTTGCCTTTGGGGAACAAAGCCAAGGAACTACTGTTTACTTTATAAGCCTTGTAGTGTTGATTTTTTTAAAGCTATTTTCATGTAATATTTTGATTAAAATAGAAATAATTTAAAAAGAAAGGCCTAGGGTGTTAGTGTGCCCCAAAATTGTTAAGGAAAAACATTATAATAGATGATATGAATGCTGCTTATTATAAGATGTTATCATGGGCCCTTTGAGAAATACCAGAGAGAAAAAGGCAGGGTCCCTGCTCAGAGCTTAGTGAAAGCAATAAGACTATTAAAGTAGGTCTTCGAATTAACTTCATTTCATTCAACGTCTTTTCGTTGTAACCTTGATGAGATGCCATAGGAACTTAACTCTTGATTGTATCAGTCAGCCTATGGCAAATTGGGTTTCTTTATATATCGTTTTGCTTAAAGTCACAGTACCTATCGATGACGTTAAGTGAGGACTTACTGTGCTAGTATGATATGAAATGGCATATAATTGCTAGGAGAGAGAGAGGACATCTAAGAAGATCAAGCAGAGTAAAAATACTAGGAATTCGAAAGATAGAATAAACAGTAATAAAATCTGTGTGAACCATGAAGAGTATGACAAGTAGTGAATTCCTCCAGTGGAGAGGAGTCTTGTTATTTTCTTTGTAGTCCTAACGTGGCATAAAAAATCTGCTCAGTAAATGTTTGTTAAATGAATAAATAAGTAGTATTTTAAGAAATTCTCAGTTCTTTTGTTTTCTTAAACTTTTAAAATTAAAATAATATGCTTTCTGTTCCTGGTCCAAAGCAATGTGTTCTGATGCAGTTTGACAGTCAAAATATCTAAAATATATACTTTTCTTTTTCAGCTTGAAAATAAAGAACTTCGAGAGTTATTGTCCATCAGCAGCGAGTCACTTCAGGTCAGGAAGGAAAACTCAATGGACACTGCTTCCCAAGCTATCAAATAACTTCATCTTCTGAATGATGGCTGGAGATAGTTTATCAAGGAAGGAAGTTACTCTCTTTCTAGTCAAGTATTGTCCTGTCACTGTCTTGCCTCAGACCTGATTTAGTGTTGATTAAAGGAATCAGGTGGCAGTTTAGAACTGGCAATCAGAATCGGCTCTCCACAAAACAGTTCTTGGGTGTGTTAGTGAATTTCAACACACTGAATTTCACCATTCCTTTCTCTAAGAGACTACTTTTAATTTTCATTTATGGGACCTTGATTTATATAAACAGTGTTTTCAGTTCGTTTTTGTTCTTTCACATCTCTGAAACTTCAAGCATTTTATTATAAGGCAACAATTTTATTTTATATAGGAGTGTATATTGCAATCATAAACAAATTAAAAAGAGACTACCTTTTTGAATCTATTTGGCATGTACCTGGATTGTTTACCATTTGAGGAAAGTAATACAAGTTCACAGAACTAGCCTGGCAAATTCTCTGATTTGTAAAGTTTTAAGTCTCTCTGGTGCTGAGAGTTGGCACTTATGGCCTTGTGTCTTTACTCTTAATTTGAGAGAACCTACTGCTAAGTCCCCAGGAAACATACTTGAAAATAAGTCAACTGTTTTTTTTTCCTAGCAGTAGTATAGTCATTGTATTGTTCAAAGAATGCTGAGAAATTTGTCCTGTGCACACACACATTCTTAGTTCAAATGCTTTTAGATATTAATAATCAATTTTCAGTTTGTCCTACTAGGAAATCTTCAACTTGGGTAGTTCACCGAGTGTGAAGAGCATATAATAGATTTATTCACATCATAGTTCTTAGGTACTACATTGCACTAATGTAACTTCTATTTTACAGTTAGGAACCATCTCTTACTTGGCTGTCTTTCATTACTAGTGCCAGTAGTCGGCTTTCTTGTTAGATTCATTTTTCACAATGAAGCACAGTTTTATCACCTAATGAGAGTTATTACATTCATAGTGCTATGTAGATAACAAAGCAGTGTTGAGATTCAAATGCTTAGTGGTCAACTAGGCTCACTCATCAACTCATTCCCCCACCTCAGTTTACTCACATTTAAAATTTACAAGTTACTTCATGTTATACTATCAATTTAGGTTTGCCAAAAAATAGCTGAAATAATGAACGCTAAACCTGTCAATATTTTCCAGTAACATTAAGCACCTTTCTGCATGGGAGAGACACAGTATTAAAAGGTTTTTTGTGAGGGTTTTGTGTGATGTAAAATTTCTTTTGTACTTCCATAAAAAATTAACAACTAAAACAACAGATTCTAAGATACCCTAAAAGCATCTGATCCCAGTAATACTAATGGACTTTGCTTATAATGGTAAGCTTTAATGAATAGGTATATGTCATTTCAGAATTTGTCAAATTTCTATTCAAAGTCCTGCATAGAATTTGAAAAGTACTTCTACCCCAAGTGCTGGCATTTTTATCTCATTTCCCAAGGGTAAATAAACTTTTAGCCCAGCCATTTGCCTTGACATATATACCCTAAGTGCCACTATGTGTCCCACAATTCCAAGTACCCTATACCATTCATTAGCTGCCAGTTTTTAGTGAAAATGATAAAGTAATGAAATGGCCCATTAAAATATAACATGGTATCCCTTTAACTGCCTTACATTCCTTTGAATTTATAAAGTTCTATACATCTCAGATATCAGGATAAATCTATATGTTGACTTTTGCCCTTGAAAAATGAAAAGCTTGAAGTATGAGTCTAAAGAGCTCTCAGAACTATACAAAACATAAATTCTGGCTGGTGTTAATGCTATGAAGATAATGTGTTGTTTAAAAATTGAAGAGGAATGTTTTACACTTATTTGCATGAATATTAAAGTTTCTTTTGCAGTAGGTAGAGGAACTTGACTAGTTTGCAGAATCTTAGTACACACCTATCTTTCCTAATAAAACCTAGTTTTGAGAATATCAGCTAATTCTACTCAGCAATAAGTCTAATTGTTAGGAAATGCAAAGGTTTGTTTTTTGCATGGGTAGGAACCTGTGAGGCAGAGGGGTTTTCATAAATATTTTGTAATAAGCACAGTGTAGTAAGCAGTATAACACTATAAGTAATTGTTTTTGAAATGGTTTTGAAGATTTCTTCATGATTAGAAATAAATTATATGATTACAGACCAAATTATAAAATTGAAACTAAGTTTGGAAGTATTTTGAAAAATGCTTAAATATTTACCTTTCTTACCTTGATTTATATTAATACCTTAGGCATAATTTGATTTAAACACTGAAGGTCTATTTCACTGTTCCTCAAAATGTGGTTCACGGACCTACTGAAATAGAAATCTGGAAATGAGATCCAGGAATTCGTATTTTATAAATAATCCCAGAAAACTTCTAAGGACACTAGTTTGAAAATGTCTAGTGTATATGCCAGGCACGTCATTTAGAGTTAAAAATAGAAAAAGGGGGCGTGGGCATTGACACTGTTTTTCAAAGAAAAATCTAGTAAATAGAACAAACAAGTATAGATATAATTACGATGCAGTGTGATAAATCCAATATAAAGATGTAGGATACAGAAGTGGGAATGGGACTAAGCATGAGAGACAAAATGAGGAGAAATAGAAAGCTTGATGCTTTCTAGTCATTGTATAATCACTATTTCAGCTCTACCTCCTTTTATAGATACTTCGGGATAAGGTTATGTTATTTGTCAAAACTGGAACCAAGATTCAAGTGCAGTTGGACTCCAAAATAATCACTAAGTTATGATCCCATTAAATGACAATAGTATTCAGAGTTCAAATTGTTCTTGATTAGCAAAACCTATTTTTATTAATAGCGCAAAAGAAACACCACAGTCCACATGTTAGAAAATATGAATTTAATAAGTGGAGCCCTAATAAGGCATGCGTGCATACAGCTGAAAGAAACAATGCTTAATGAGTGGTCCTTATTACATACGGAAAGTACAGTTCAGTCTTTCAACTTTGCCTCCTTAGCATGTTGTTTTTCACCCTTTATGCTATTTTCCTGTGGTTGCAAGAAGGTTGCTGCTGTGCCAGATGTCATGTTGAAGGCATGGAACATGGCCTGTGTCAACTATATGCAACCTTATAGGAGGAAAAGCAAAGTTTTCTCAGAAATTCCACAGATCCCCACTTGTCTCATTTGCCTAACTTGTTAAATGATCACTTCTAGTTGCAAAGGAGGTTGTGTACATAGCTCCCCCAAACAAAATCAGTATTCTAGTAGCAAAAAGGAGAGAATACTGAGAAAGCAACTAACAATGTCTGACGTGAGTCCTTTAACACCACATAGTTTTTAACAAGTGTAAGCATTAGCTGAAGGAGTGTGTTGATACCGAGTAGCCAATAGAATGGGCTGTGGCAGACATCTGTCATTTTTTCTTTGGCTGCCCAATATCCTAACTCTTGTGTTGAGGAAATCCCTCCTAAAAAATTTGAAAGTGTCAGATATATGTTTTCCCAGCCTCTTGCAGCTAGGAAAGCTATATCTGCCTTAAACTTTAAAGTTAGTGATAGAAGCAGTAAACTATGCAGAATTTTTTGAGGAAAGGCAGTGACCTGCAACACTGGCTATGACATCCAGCTCCATAGAAAAGCAGCAGAAGTGGCTTTAGTGACAACATTCAGTGCCCAGTGTCAGCAAAATCAGTGGTATAACCTGCAATGTCTTTTCCAACAGGGGCCGTGGGGTCTTCACTGAAGCAGATATCTAAAGTGATTAGAGGCCGTGTAGCCTCTAATTCCAGTTTTCTGTCCTAGAGATCCTGAGGATTACTTATTAGCCTTTTAATAAAATCATTTTGTTAAAATTAACCTGAATTGCTTACAATGAAGAACCCTGACTGATAAGCATAGTTTAAAAAACAACCATGCAAATATAAATTTTATCAGCACTATGCATACCTATGCACTTATATTTTAATATAATATTTGGCACTTAAAAGATAAATGTAACATGCAAATAAGTTATCAAACACAGTAACTCATCAGCTAACTTAAGAATTAGAACATGACCCAACTTTACATCTATCTGAGCTCCTCTCTTCCCCCTGCCCGCCCCCTGCTCCCTCTTAATAGTTTTATCACATGTAAAAAGACCTAAAATATGTATGTACCCATAAAGTGACATTTTTTAGTTTTGTTCCTTTCTGAGCTCTATGTGGTCTATGAGGATTTGATTTTTTTTTACTCAATATTATGTTTCTAAGATTGGTTTTGTTGATAGTTATTCACTCATTTTCATTGATATACGGTATTTCATTGTGTGACTATACAATATTTTGTTAAGGGATACATAAATAAAATACATTTTAAAAATTCTCACTAATATCTGACTTGCTAATTTTTCATTCTCCATCTACTTCATTTATATGAGACACATTGCTCCATAAGCAGTCATATTTCATATTTTGCAGTTATTTTACTGGTAGTTGTCTCATGGTAACTCTCAGAGTGAATTAAGGAGTATTATCCACTAATATTCACAGCGGAAAACGGGGTGCATTTTCTTCTGTCATTCTCCAAGAATGCTAAAGAGGAGGAAGAACCTTCAGAGCTATGATGAACTACAATTCACTCAACGTTCCATCTAGCCTCCCAGAAATACATGTGGAATCAACAGAAGTGAATTTCTGCATGTCACTGATCCTAAGATTCATTTTTATTTCATATTTTAACATCTCTTAAATCGAGATATGTCATATATGTAGGATTGTGGTGTGGTTGAGTCTAAGCATATGTAAAATGAGTGATTACTTTTAGCACAGCAGCTTAGCATGTCCACATAATTCTTCCATTAAGTGCATTATACAGAACTTCTGCATTATTCTTATTTAAATTTTAACACTTTTATTACATAGTTGTTAATCTTATTTATATAATGCATTTTAACTGGGGGCTTGTTAATGATAAAGTTTTGGATTGTAGGGTTCTAAAACTCAATTATTTATTTTGGAATTATTTTTTCAATTAGAGTTGACATTCAATATTATATTAGTTGTAGGTGTACAGCATAGTGGTTAGACATTTCTATAATTCCCCCCATTTAGTACCCACTTGGCACTATAAATGGTTATTACAATATAGTTGACTATATTCCCTATGCTGCACTTTACGTCCCATGACTATTTTGTAACTGCCAATTTGTACTTAATTGCCTCAACTTTTTCACCCAGCCCCCCAACCCTCCTTCGATCTGGCAATAACCAGTTTGTTTTCTGCATCAATGAGTCTGTTTTCATTTTGTTAATTTATTTTGTTCTTTAGATATCACATATAAATGAAATCACATGGTATTGGTCTTTCTCTGTCTGACTGATGGAAATAATTATTCTTTATGAAAGTTTTTGCTTTAAACAAATTTTGAATGTAGGTCACTTTACCATTCACTATTACCATAATTTCATAAAAGAAGGTCCCTTTAACTTCCCTAAATAGGAAGGATATGTCAAAATAAGAACGGTCTTTAAAGTCTTGAATAAATGTAGCCTCATTTTTTTTAAAATCTTTACATTGACCTAATTTTTCTGATTTCACAGAGAACTGACAAAAAAAATCCATTACTGCTGAAGAAAACCTTATAAATGTATAAAAGATGCTAACTTTTGATTCTCAGATGCCAGAGAAATGTGCTTATTGATAATTGTAGAGGAAAAAAAACAATTTCATTGTTGATTTAAGTTTCTCAGAGAAGAAAAATTATGATATAATATATGCATTTTTTTGTTCTGATGGTTTTTTAATAGACTATCTTTCCAAAATCCATGACTACTCTGTTTTATAGGAGATGGTTTCCAAAATGACCTCACATGCTTCTGCTTTAATTAACTTGTTTTTTTAAAACAGTAGAAAGATAACTACATTTTTTTTTAATTTGACTTCAAAATTAATCTGAAAAAATTTATCCCCTTAAAATGTAGTGATCTAAAAATGAAACCTATCTCTAATTATTAGTGTTTGTAAAAATAATAAATCATCTAGTGATTTAAATCAAGTTATTACATCTTTTACTTTTTGTAACATATCAGAAGCTAAAATGTATCCATCTGGGTTTATATTTGCATTTTGTGTTAAATGTAAATTGATTCAAATTATGTATCAATGAAGAATTTATACAAAATTGAGACATTCAGAATGAGGATGATGAAATGGTTATATGGTTTAAGATCTTTAGGAGCTATGTGGAATGGTAGAAATTTAATGGTAGACTTTATTCTTTATTAATAGGAATTTATAAAATTTAAATACAAAAAATGAGACTATTATTGTTTACATTTCCCATTGCTGTGATATTTGAGAATGTGTACTCTTAGACCTAATTCTACTTTTAGCCCAGCTTCACATGACCTTGTTTCTAGAGTAAGAGCCCAGGGCAGTTTCTCTAACATAAGATTAGAATATCCAGACTAGATCTGTTGCTGGGAAGGACAGATCTCAATTTAAGAACCAGATAAAGGAAACGAAAGAGCTGGTTTGATATGTTTACGTTCTGTACTTCCCCAACAGACCATTCCAATTATTAACAACTTCTTACGCTGTTGTTCAGTGCTGTTCATTCGACATGCTTGTGAGTTGTCTATGCCATGTACTGTCAGGAACCAAGATGCAAAGATGAAGGTCACAAGCCCTGTCCTAAAGTATCATTAGCTAGCATAAACTAATAATTACAATAGGGTGAGCTATCAAGGCATTGAAAGTGAAGCAAACATCTGTGCCTAGGAAAGCATGGGAAAGCATCAAAGAATAGAGGCAGCTTGGAGGTGGTATGGCATTGGACCAATAGCAACTGAGGTGGAGAGAAAATCTTTGAACGTCAGTAGAATATTGCAGCTTCTTAGAATTCAAGATGAATTGGTCAGAATGAAAGGTTATATATTCTTAACACTGCATCTTTCCTTCAATACACTTATTTTAATGTGTATGTTTAGATTTGTTTTTGTGATTATTGAATGATGTTCGACTGAAAGTTCCCTGAGGACAGAAAGATATCCGTTTGTCCTACTACAGTATACACGCCAATGAGGACAAATGAGATGCCAAATAAATGTCTTTAAAGCCAAAATAAAATGAGTGGGAGGGAGAATTCTCAGGAGCGTAACTAGTCATTGTTTATCCAATATTGTTAAGTGAGAAAGCCACAGAATCTGGGAAAAGCATTCCTGTCACCAGAGAGGACTGCTCTATTGTTTGGCAAGGGATAATTCATGGAACTTTTCTGCTTTCCTCTTACCCCGGTGGATGAATCATCCGTTTGCCCTGATTTCAACTTTTTGGTTACTGATTCACCCTATTCGATTACCTGATACCCTACGAATTATCTTCTGGTAACTAGAAAGGTCAGTTGAAAGGAGGGGTGTGTGTGTGTGTGCTGTTTTGTTTGCGGAGGGGTGTGGATTATGCTGCCTTACACTCTTGTCTGTGGCAAGAGATGTAGTTTCTGGGAGGCAAAGGTCTCACTTAAGACTCTCGAATTATCTTAACTAAAAACCTGACTCTGCATACAATGAAAATTCCAGCCTAATGTAACAGACAAAAGAAAGAAGCTTGCGCTGTAAGGAAAAACTGGGGTTTGGGAGCTTCTGGATTATCGTTGGGAAAAGAGAAATCCTTAATATGACAATCGTTTATATACCCTCCAAATTGTTCGCCCTAGTCTAGCTGATGAAAGCATACTCAAGTTTGCAAAGATCAGAGACGCCGAAAGTCACCCGCCACCCTACCCCTTGCGTCCCAGCGGACTCAGTAAACAACGAAACTGCTTCCAGCAACTGATGGAGCCAATGTAGTGGAACGCAGCCACCATCTTGGTTTTGGTTAAGCGCTGCGCACTAGTTGGCGTCACTCGGCCCTCGTGCGCAAGCGTATTAGGAATACGCTCCCCTCCCCTTCCTGTGCACGCGCTCGGAGCCTGCAACTCTCGCGAGAGAAGCGAGATTTATTCCTACGTACCGGGCCGTGCTGCTTATGGCGGCGCTGGAAAGGGGGCGCTGAGCTGTTGGGGTGAGTACGACCTCAGGGTCCAATTGGGGGTAGCAACAAGCCAGGCTAAGGGCGGATGAGAAGACCAAGACTAATGGGAGAGACTTCTGAGTCAAAGTGGGCACTGTAAGAGCAACGGGTAGGGAGAAATCTTACTCTGAGTTCCTACCCTGGGCTTTACCACCCGGCCCCCATTCAGCAGTCTAGGCCTCACGTCAGGCCGCAGGGCTGAGGCGAAGAGTCGAGGCCAGGCGGCCTCGTCTGGTACCGGTGGTGGTGACTAAAGGAGGGGGAGGGAGCGAAAATGGAGGCTCCGACCGCAGCCAAGATGGAGGCAGGGGTGCGGGGCTCGGGCGCGGAGGCTGCTGGGAGTTGTAGTCTGGCCGCTTCCTCCTCTGCGGTTTGGCAGAGGAAACGGGAACTCCAAGTCCAGACGGGCGGGGTGAGAGGGTGGTGGCGCGGTCCTTTGTGTGAGGCTGAAAGAGCTGGGGGCTTAAGAGAGGGGCCTACTCTGACTGGATCCTATAGTTTCCTGGCTGTCACCTGCTTGGGGATCTGACTACGAGTACCGGAGCGCAGTGCGGCAGTGGCACCTCCTTTGTGTATGGACTGAAACCCCGCTCCACCTAAGTGCTTAGAGACACCTCCTGTCCCCAGCCGCATCTGGCACAGAAGCGCGGCCTAATTGTTATTCTTTCACTCACCTAGAGCTGTGTATCTTGAGCTCCTACACTCTACCTTTCTCTTTGCGCCTTCCTTTCAGTTTCTTGAAAAAGGGAATTAACCCCTAATCTTAGGCACATGGCTCTCACCCCTCTATCCAGGGGTTAGGGCGTGCTTTGTGAGAGCTTAGTGGAGTCTTCTTACCACCTTTGCTGGCTCTTAATGGCGCAAGAACCTGGCCCACGTTGTGTAACGAACAGCTTGGCTTCGTCATTCTATGTGGAGTTAATTTTTTAGAGCCATGGTCGGAGACACTTTCTAGGTTTTTACCATCCTGTGTTTTTATCAGTACAAAATCTTAGTGCCACGGTTCTTTTGCTTTAAGGTTTTCCTTTAGAAACACCCAGATGCCTCCTCTCGTTTGACTTAAGTGAGACAGGGAACGCTTCCTAAGCGAGCCTTCAACCTGGGAGACAGGGTGGAGGGGGAGAGAGGACACTTCAAAAGACCCTGGTAGTTAAATCTGTTTCCTTTGAGAGACCTAGTTTTTTATCAGGACGGTATGAACTGGTAGCTCTCATGCACAGCTACCTGTTTATAAAACGTAGGTACCAAATTATAACCAGCTAATGTTATACTGTATCAAAACGCTGAGTAATTTTGAGTTTCTAGAAAGCTATTACATTGAGGGGGCAATATAATACTTTGTCATTTTGGTACTAATCAGTAATGGGTGTTGGTATGGGTAAGGAGGGGGGTTATGTATTGAACAGGCGTGTGTCTGAGTGATAAAATCTAGATAAATATTCAACCTTGTTTCTTTTTGTTTCCTTTTAGCCCTAGGCCTGAAATAAAAGAGATGGTAGTGGTTTGAGTGATTTTGCAGCTGCTCTGGATGTTTACCATCGAGATGAGTATTTATAGCAGCTGAGTTGAAAAGTAAAATATTTGAGGCACAGAAGATAGGTTTTCTTTTTTGTAAATAAGTTCTGACTTAACAAGTATGACCTTTAGAGTGTAGTCGAAAATTCTGGTAAATTCTTAGCAAATCAAAAATGAGAGTGTGAAAGCTGACACGTAGTCCTGCTTTAACCCATTTCTGTTTTCCTCTCCCTCTACCTAAAGACACATTCCAGGGCCATTCAACATTTAAAAAAAATTTCTTTCAAATTGTGGTAAAATATACAATTTATCATTTTAACCTTTTTTTTTTTTAAGTGTACAGTTCAGTGGCATTAAGTTCATTCACGTGAGGAGCATATACTTTGACAAAGGTAGTTGAAATATAGAAGTGTTTGGATAGATTTTTAAGGAGTTGAATTTTAGGACTGTATTACAAAATAAAATGGAGATCTTGTTAAGTGTAATGAACCAATTTGCCTTCTTTGTCTTTTTAAAAAATGGGAGATTATTTTGAGAGCTTTGACCCCAGTTGTCTTATGGTGAGCCGTGAAACTTGTAGGATTTTTCTTTTTCTCTTTTTTCTTTTTTAGGATTTTTCATAATAGAGAATTACAGCTTAAATTATAACTATTTTTAAAGACTTAATAGCTGAATGTCTTCAGGGGTGAAACTTCTCTGGTGGGAGTGACTTGTTTTTGTTTTTAATTTTTTTAATCCTTTTTTCTTTTTTCCTTTTTGTCACTTGTTTCCTTGAATCCTATCATTTCTTTTAAATCATTTCTGCCAAATCAGGATTTTAAAAATTTCTGTCTTGATGTCAGTGTTTTCCCCTTCCATGTGTGAGTACCAGCTTAATACAGAACTTTTTAAAAAATTCATACTGCCAAGCCTGAGAAATTCTATTATACTACATTTTTCATTATGGGTATTAAACTGAATGTGGTATTCTAGGCAGTGTTCTGTTCAGAAGTACTGAATAGTAATATTTTTGGAGCATTTTTATTTTTAATATGTCCTTTTATTCTGAGATAAAATAATGTGTAGTTGAAAATAGATTGATCTTCACATTGAATATGAAGCTATCTTATTGATTCGCAGTTACAGCCAGTACATAACCAGCTAGTTATTTGTACTCCCGCTGTAGTCGAATTTGTAAAAAGCGAAAGATTTATACGATCTGAAGGAAAACCAGAGCATAAATTTGTAAGATATTGCTCGCCTTTTATCAGTGAAGGTTTTTGGCCAGGAGCCTTATTTACTATTACGTTATTGGTCATATCAATGCCTTTTTCCCTCAGCAGTCTATATATCAGCTCTGACCAGTATTGTAGCTACTAGCCATGTGTATAGCCATTGTGTACTTCAACTGTGCACAATTCTGACTTGAAATGTGACTGTGATTATAAAATAAACATTTCACGGAATATTAAACTCAATTTTTTGATCAATTACATGTGGGAAATAACATTTTGGATATATTTGGCTAAATATAAATAAGATACATAATTTCACCTGAATAGTTTTGCCTGCTTCAACTTCAGTATGATTACTAGAAATTTTTAAGTTACATGTGTGGCTTGCAGTATATTTCTGTCTGATTTTGTGTTTGGAGCATTTCTTCAGCTTCTTCCCACACTGGCATTTGTCCTACTTCAAAGTATTAGTGTGTGTGTGAAAGCAGTTAAACTTCATCATTTTCCTTAGATCCTAAAGTAAAAGTGAATTAAAACCTGTTAAGCATTTCATTTATACAGATTATAGCAAAATGCGATATACTTTATCTTGAGTTATTGCATCTAGAAATATGAACTGGGATTAAAGACAAGAATATTCTTCATATAAATAAACAATAAGGAACTTTTTCATTCCCGTGCTATTTGGGTCTTTGCTCTTCTCAAAGGAAGAAGATACTCTGAAGAGTGTTAGGTGGAGAGATTTTTGTAGACTGGTTTACCGATCACATAAACTGTTTTAATGTGGCATTTATTAATTTAGTGCCTACTATGTTCTTGGTTTCTGCTAGGCCTTTGAGATAAAGTGGCAAACTGGATGAGAAAGTAAAAAACAGAACAGGTGATAAATTTAAGACAGGTGAAGTAGAGATTCACTATTTGGTTTATTAAAGTTCAAGTAAATGGATTTAACCTCTAAAGCATGACATAGTAGTTGGTAATTAACCAGTGGTGATACTGTTTCCATACCAAGCAAAGGAAAAAAAGTTACTTAACAAACTAAGGGGGGGCTCAGATCCACATTTAAATTGTTACTTAGTTTTTTGATTGGTGCTCTGTATTTTCTGTGACTTAAGCGTCTAAGGATTGGGACGGTGGAGGCAGTGCACCTCTGTTCAGAGAGCTAAGGCAAAAGAAATTGTCAGGACCACCCATAATTGTTAATAATATTGACATAAAGGGATGCCAGTTTTATTAAAATGCCCAATGGGTACCTTTCAAGTGTTTTATTAAGTGTTAATTTGAAAAGCAGTTAACCATAGAAATCTCATAGCTGTTAAGATACTGATGAAATGAAATTCAGTCACTCAATTATTCATAATAGTTGGTGGGCTTGCTTGAGCTTTAATAGATCCTAATAGGCTTCATTAATGCCTAAGACTAGCCCTGTACTGGCTTCAGATTTTAGATTCCGGAAGTCTCTTATTTTTGTATTACTAAGTGACAAACCTAATAGTTCTTAACATAATACAACACCCTAGACTGGGTTATGGGTTAGTCCAATTCATGTTTTTCAAGATGTTTTTCTTGATTTGTTTTCCAGTAATACAGCCTGTCCTTAGCAGTTTGGAATTCTTGCCTGTTTTATCAGATAGCAATTCTGAAGTCTTTAGGTTCATAAATAGACCTGAGATAGTAAAGTTAAACAGTACCAAGTCTGTATTTTTAAAAGAAAAGATTATTTCTTGTTTGGATAATTAAGACTTCATATAATTAACCAAAACAAAAATGTTAAAAGTTGATGGAACTGTCTTTGCTTGCATCATGTTATTTGCCTATTATGGACTAACTACCTTTTTGCTATATTAGTTTCTGCTGTGGTTAAATTTAGTTGTGCTGGGTTAGGCACTAAAGGGGGCTGTGATAAACTTGTTTGTTTCTCAGAAATTTGAATTATAATTGGAGGAACAAGATACATAAACATGAAGTAAGCGAAGTGCAGAAATGATTTGGTGCCAAAAAGAATGATGCAGGCAGTAGGAGCTACTGCCTCACACAGTGGGAATTAAGGTGGTGAGTGTGTGCTGGAATGGTCAAGAAAGGCTTATATGTCACCAGCTCTGACCTCTCACTTTATTATAATCATTCTTATTTTTTATATTTTTCAAATATACTATTCATCTTTCAGCATATCTAAAATGAAATCCACCTTTTTCTTCTCCCCATATAAATCATTTTAGTTAATAGCACTATTTTAGTTAACATTTCAGTGAGAAATAATTTTTATAGGTAAAATAAAGCACAATTCTGTGGTTTTACTTATAAATATATTTTGTTTCTCTTTCCATTTCATATCAATTGTTTCTATTCTGTAGACATTTCTCTTGTATGGCAATAGCTCAAATGACATTTGTTTCCTTAACTAATTCATCTCTCATTGGATTTCAAGACTTAATACCCTTTTGTAAAGAACTGAGGCTGTTTCCTATTATATATATCAAGTTGAAATGCTTCATAATCTGGCTCTGCTACACCTGTCACACTACGTATCTCGTTTCACTTTAACCCAGCCCTCTGTTCTAGCTAGACCAGCCTGTTGATTCCTCTGAAACAAGCCACACTTAACAGTCATTCATGCAGTAAACCTCCCTTGAGGCTGGGCATAGAAAATCATATACGTGGTCCCTGCCCTCAGGAAACTTCGAATTTAGTGACATACTCTGGCTTTCAAGCCTAGGATATTTAGCTGTCTTCTTGATGTTAAAAATCTGCCTGTTTCTCCAAATTAAGTGTAAATTCTATCTCTTATTAAAAGCCAGCCTTCTCTGAGTACACGTCATGTTGCTTCAATACAGTGAAACATAAACAATAAGAATTCCTAGTATGGTATGTGACAGAGTAGTTACCCAGATATTAGTTGAGCAAATTAATTTTTGACATTCTTTTCTATATTCAAATTTTTCTCCATGTATAACTTCACAGCAAGAGTGTAAAACCCTAGTGGCAGGAACTTCTTTTATATTTTGCACAGTACCTAAGAGTGTTAGATGTTTATAAAATACACATACTAAATATTATGCTATGTAACTTAAAAGCTTATTGAGGGGGGGAGGGCATCAATAAAGACTGAAATTTCTGGTTTTGCGTTTGTGATTCTAAAGGAAGTATCTGTTAGCACATGAGAAATTGTTCAAATAACATCAAATAAGTGTGCTTCCAAGCTTCCTGCATTACTTGCTTGACCAGTGATTCTAAGTTAATGAAATGAGCTTGTCTTTCTATCCAGCCTCTATTCCAGATTCTTTTGTGTAAGTTGTTCTTTAATGTCTTCATTTTTTATCTCTAGTATGAAGTGTAACAGAACAGACTTTACCACCTGAAACTGCTGCTTCAAGTTCAGATCAGGCAAGGAACAAACCTCGAAACAACCAACAAGACCAAAGAAGAGTACACTTTAAATTGAAGACACAACACTTGATCTGAAACAAGAAGTTTGTGCCTACTCAACAGCTTTGAAAGAGCACTTCCCAACGCTGCTAGTAGTCTTTGTTTTCTTCAGTGCTGTACTGTGAGATTGCCCGGTGCAGCAGCAGTTGTATTCTTTATTAGCCTGATAGATCATTTTCTCTCGCTCTTTTTTTTAATACTAGCAACTTTCATCCTTTGAAACGTGTGCTGAAAAAGAAGAATCAGCAAATACTACTGAAAGTGCAATATTTGATTATCACTGCGAGGTAGGTTTACAGTTTCCTTTTGGCAAGAATTAGTTTATAATCCTGGATTCCCTAATTATTTGGTCAAATACAAAATCATTTTAATCTGTTCTAAAGTTATTCTGAAAACTGTATTTGTAACTATTTAGCCTGAAAATACCAACGCTAGATTATTTTATTGTCTCTTGATAGATGGGGATTAATGTTTATAGCCAGAACTATGAGATTTTCATATAAGATTATATTTATTAGTACATGCAGATCTTTTTGACTTATTGGTCTCTTAGAAAAACTGGGCTATTTAGAAGTTAGGGTTTTAGATGGGAATGCCCATTGCAGTCTTTGTTCAGGGGTCTTTGTAATCTAGGGTAAAGAAAGCCTACGAAGCAGGAACATTTGAAGATGAGCAGTACTTTGTTAAGAGGAAGAGTCTTCTGGTAAAGTCAGAGAGGTAGTAACAGTATAGCAGTTTCAGGGAGATTCGAAAGCATGTGGTATATATTGAATAGTCCATTATGAACAGAGTATACAGTTTTCTGGGGTGGAGAGAGTAACTGGAAAGGGAGGCTTGCTGGAGGCAGATTCTGAAGGGCCTACTATATTTCACTTTGTAAGGAAAGTCAGATGCTTATAAGCAATAGCTTAATGGATTTTGTATTTCAAAACTGAAATAGCTTTATTGCTTTAGATTTTAAAGTTATATATGCAGAAGTGTATCTTTAAAAGAAATGATGGCACTTGTAAAAGACAGGTTGAGAATGGGCCGACATGTTAAGAGCAATGGATAGAGTGAAGGAAGGTAAAAGCTAGGGTATAGGCTGAGTAAGAGGTAGACATTAGGTGTTTTAACCCATTTCTAGTTTAGAAAAAAAAAGTGCAGCTTGCTACAAGTGTTAATATTACATAAACCCGCTCTTTGAGGCTAAAGCAAATCTGACTGGTTTTCAGTGTGAAAATAAAATATAAAAACTGTTCTTGGAGTTATTCTAAACAGAATTTGCTTCTGTGCTTCTAATCGTAATGTAACAAATGTATATATAAATCAGATTCATCAGATGAGTCTGGCTAACAGTTGGAGGACAATTTTAACATCACGTGTAGGAATGCTACATTTTCTAGGATTTGACATTTTCAGCGATCAAGAATTACTGTAATTTGTAAATGGAAATACCACTACTAAAAGCAGAATGCTGTAAATAGAACGATGTCATTTGTTTCCAGAGACGAGCGATATACTAGAGCGATGTGAAAATAATAAAGGCAAGATATTTTGTGGCAAACTTTGGGGTTAAGGTTAGGGCTGTAATCCACGAGTTAGGGTAAATGCTGCAGCCACAAGCATCACTGGCAAGTATTCTTGGGGCAAATAGGAAATGGGTTAATGGTGGAAGTGATTGGACTTGGTGACTAATTGAATGTGAAGATGAGCCATTAACTAATAATCCAAATACTGAGAAAATATGCTAGTGCGGAATGTTAAACAGTGGTTATTTTGGGGAGGTAAGATTATGAAGTTCGATTTTCCTTTTTAATCTTTAGTTTGTAGATTTTCTAAAAATGGATAGAAATAAAGGCTTAGAATTCAGGAAAGAGTCATCACTTTATAGTAATACAGGAAGAAGTGCCAAAGAAGAGAATGTTCAAAGAAATAGAGGTGGTCAGGAAGACATGCCAAAGAAAGAATGTCAAGGAGAAGTTAGGGATAAACCTTTTTTAAAATGCTGCGGCGATCAAAGAGAATGAGGAATGAAAATAGGTCATTTCTAGGTGGTTGTCTTAGAAAAGCTTCATCACCATTTTAGGAAGCACTGGGCCTGTTATGTCCAATTTATTTAAGGGTGATGACCTTTTTGTGCTAATGACCTTACTGTGGGCCAGAATTGTTTAACTAAAAACTAGCAATAATACCAGTTTATTTCCATTAAGTACGTTCTGTAAACAGATAATCAGTTACTCAATTTTAAGGTTAGTTTATCATTTGCCTCTTCTGTTTGATTCTTCCTACCTCCTTATCCGGTTATTAAAAAAATAGTTTCAGATATTGATTGTACTGGGTTAGATAAGATAATGCAAATTCAAACTATGCATTTTATCTTTACTGTTCAAAAGGGTAAAATACTAGATACTAAGGTCTCCATTTCATTTTATTGACATGAATTATAGAAATGAAATTAAAGAAGTGCTTTTTGTTTACCTTAATCTGTGTACTCTGAATAGTTTGCTACATGAAAATTTTTAATGTATATCAAAATTTAAGTTATATATGTTGTCATATTTACAGATAAGTAGCAATTACAAGGGTGGCTCCATAATGTAGTGGTTAGCACATCTGCTTTACACACAAAAGGTTCTGGGTTCGTGTCCCAGGTGGAGCCACAGACCATACATACCCCGGGTGCGCTAGGCACCCCAAGTGCGCCTGGTGCACACTACAAGCGTGTGGGAGGAGATGCCCTGCCTTCAGAGATCCAGTTCTTAAGGGAAGATGGCAGCATCCATAGGTCAGGGGTAGAAGTGGCGGGGAGGGTAGAATTAAAGAGGAGGAAAAAAAAATAACAATTACAGCTAAGGAAATGGATTTTAGTCATGCAGTAGAACCCCAGGTTTTAAGAGGGACGTTGGTAAAAATGGTAAAAATAGTACCTAGCTAGGAATAAATAAATATGGAAAAGTGGGATTGGCCCTAGAAAATGTCAGGAACGAATAAGATAAGTTTGTTGGAGATGTGAAAATAGATATTGATTGGTTTAGTGAGTGTTTTGATCAAGACAGTCTAAAGGTGCCAAAAGGAAAAAAAAACTAGGAGCAGTAAAAGAAAACTAAAACCCCAGATGAATGAGAAGGCAACAGAAACTTGCTAGGGTGTGGTAGAAATTATGAGACTTATGACTAGGAACTGTAAATACCTTGATTGATTTCCAAAGTCAGGTGTGGGAACGTTGGAGCTTGTTCTCCATTCCTAGCACAAGTCCAGGAGCAAACGAATAAAGTTTTCAATAAGGACATTTAAGAGAGTATCTCATGATAGCACAATAGTCAGTATGGAGAAATTTAAGTAGGATAATAGTAAATTAAAAGGTATTGACTAATGGAGTGATTTCCAGAGAGGTCTCCAGGTGTGTGCTGCCAAGTTCTATCCTTGCCCTGCTTTTTAAAAAGACTTGGTAATAAGTTATATGAGTACTTATGTGCTAGGCACTATTCTAAGGCCTTTATGTGAAGCAGCTAATTTAACCATCCCATCAGCCCTGTGAGATACCTATTAAGAACATAGAAGAATGCTAAAGGAATAAATTATAGAAATAATTTAAAATTATTCTTATAAGTTGGAACTCCAGGTTAATCAATAAAGGAAATTTAAGAGCATTGTTTTTTTTCCCTTTAGGAACAAATGATCAGTTATAGAAGTACTAAAAGGAGAAAACCTGATATTACTAATTAATTTAAGAAATGATCTAAATTACTGAAACTTAGTCTACAGAATCATGAGATAGCATCGCTCTGTGTCCTCTGTATAAGTGGTCATGGTACAATAAGAATAGTAGTGAAATGCACTTTAATGAACAGTTATTTAGAACATATCCAGAAGACAGCAATTAGTATGAAAAACAATTGCATTCTGAAAACTGAAAGGAACAATGAAAGTTAAGAGAAGATAGGTTTACATTAAGAATAGTCATTTTCTAAAACCATCTTTACAGTGAAATAGATTGCCTTTTCTAAAAGAATTCCTTGACAGTAGAAGCCAAGCAGACTAGTTAGGAAAAAGGGGAAAACAGTTCATGTTGCAAGAAGAAATTACAAAACACAGAATTTTAATTTTTTTCCCCCAAGGAAATTTGGAAAGCACTTAGGCACTCACCTTACAGTTGAGGAAACAATCCCAGAAAAGTTAAAAGTATGAGGAAGATGAAAAGCTAGCCTTTTGATTCTCTGTGTTCTTCAGGGAGCTCTAATAATATTCTTAGACCCTGAGATTCTGCCCAAGTCTTTTTTTTAAAGGAGAGTTAACATTGTAATGATTTTCCAACTTTAAATACACAGAAAAGAGTAGAACTTCTAAACTTCATGAGGTTGGAGATTCTCGTGTTCACTAATATATGATGCATTGTAGGCACTCAACTTTTAGTTTAATGTAAAAGATAGTGATTAAGAATATGAGCCATGGCGTCAATACTAGATGCTGTTCTTATAACATTTTTAGCTCTGTGCCTTTAAGACACCTAGGTATTATCTCATGTGTAAGCATTAAATTAGGCTTTTCTGGTCTTTCATTTTTAAAATAAGATTGAAGTTTTACTGTATAAATATCTTGTCATTTTGTACTACAGCATAAGCATTTTCAAACATTCTTTCTAGTGACTGCATAGCGTTTATATATACTACTATGATTTCTTGAACCAGTGTTGGACTTTAAGATTGTTTCCTGGAATTTCTTATTAAAGCATTTCAGTTAACACATTTATGCATAAAAGTCTTGTCCATATTTCATTTTCCCAAAAGTGTCCTGTGGTAGAAAAAAAGGAAAATACTTCCATATTTTGATACATGTTGCTAAACTGCATTTCAGAAAGGTTGTACCAATTTACCACCATCAAAGTACATGAGTGTGTTTTTAGTCCCATTTCTAAATATTTTTAAATCTTTTATCTTTGGTAGTTTGATAAATGAGTAATTTGCTTTATCTAAATTTTTGATTGCCAAAATTGAATTTTTTCATGTTTTATGTTTAATGATTTTAAGATTAATTCGTTTTACTGTCTTTCAGTAATTCAGATGAGTGCCTACTATGTGCCAAGCACTGTTTGTCTATACACTAGAGATTTAGCTTTGAACAAAATGTCCCTGTCCCTATGGAGCTTATAGTCTAGTGGTTTAATTCTTACTGATTTGCTTAAATTTTTTAATAATACACTGATGTATTTGTTTGAATTTGTTTTTCTTAGGTTTGAGTGTAAAAGCATGAATTTTTTATATAATCAAATATTGATCCATTGCAGTTTTTTTCCTATTGATTTCAAACGTAGAAAGTTCCCCTTCCAAAAGTTTTCTAAGTACATGCATTTTTATTAAATAATTGTTAAGACATTCAACTCATTGCTTCTGGAATTCTTTGAAGGGAAGGGTGCTCACATACTGTCTTATCTAAAGTTGCTTGAGTGGTATGTTTTTTCCTTAAAAAGGCCCCCCCAAAATGGATAAAGGCTGCAGAATGAAACTTAGGAAAGACGCTAGGAGAAGAGAAAATTCTGTTTTGGTCACTTAAAGGTGAGATGAGACTCGAGCAATACAGCCTAAATTTCAGCATCCACATTGGGGAACAATTTAGAGTCTTAGAAGGAAATGATAGTTCTAATCCCTTCTGATTCTGGTTCATTTTCTCTTAGGGTAAAAAAAACAGGAGTCTCACCTCCTACCTGCAGGAATGTGTGGTAGGACTGGAGACTTGACAATGTGGTTTTTGCAGCTTCCTGGCCTATGTGTTACAGGTCATATTATATTCTTATTTGTATGGTAATAAAAACTTACAATCTAAAGATGAAAGAAGCGCAGCTTAAAATCATAATCTGAGTCTGATATAGGGGTCTTCCAATTAATTTGATCATATGGTTAGTAAAAGCATGTACAGTCAGTATGTACATGTGAATGTACTCATAAATTGTGATTATACTACTGCCTTTGAAATGTAAAACGTTGTAAAAAGGACAAATATAAAATAAGCAATATTATACAAATAATTTGCCTGTTGATAGTACAGAAACTTCCTACCCTCACCAAAAATATTGTGCCTGGATGCTTAGTTTATAAGTGTTTCATTTAAAAACTATACTGCCATGACTCTCTGAGGGACAGAATACATGTAGTGTGTTTTATTGCTGCTCATATAAGTCTGTATCATAGTCTTGATCTTAATGTTGTGGCAGACTTGTCAAAACTCATTAGGTGATCATTTATTTCATAATGTGGAGGTTAAAGAACTAGTACTAGGGTTAGAAGTGTCAGCTTCCATACTCTTTGTCTCTGCTTGCCTTATTAGCATTATCTTCTTTCTAGATTATTCTGGGGGAATCTTTTTCAACCATTTCTCTATTTTTGAGGGCAATTTAATTAAACTAGATAGCTAAAATTGTATGTCTACTGAGTTGAGCAAGTATAAACTGTAATATGCTGAAAGCAAATGAGTGAGTCAGGCCTTCGTTGTCAACCTCTTACAGAGTTCTCCACTTCTCTCAGAATACCTGAGTAATATATATGTGATGTGTGATGTGATCTGACATACCAACTCAGTGAGGCCTCTCCTGTAAATACATAATATTTATAAAAGCTAATCTTTATCTCTGGGTAAAAATATTTATAGTTCTAATATTTCCTTCCCACACCCCTTTGGCTCATCCTGTGTGTACCCTACTTTAGGGAGATGATTGAGAATATTGGATTCTAGGAATACTTGTGGGACATTGAGAAGAAACTGGACTGAATCGTCTCACTGTAGCCACCACTTATGGCATTTTTAAAATTTAAATCTTACAGAAGGTGTAAGGGCTTTTAAAAGTATATTTCAGTTTGACCTTTTAATGTTAATTCTATAATTTATTTTTTTCAATAGAAGTCTTATTAAATGAGTCATATATTGCTAAAGTAACCTAATGGTAAATCTGTAAAGATATATAGGTCGATTGTCAAAAGCGTTAAATTATTATCAGTTATAAACATTATGCTATATTATCACAGCTGTTTGAGATGGAGAACGTTTTTCCTGTGTCATCAGACCCTCATCCCTCTCCTGCAGCCCCTCCTTCACTTTCTTTATCTTCATCTTCTACCTCATCTGGGACAAAAAAACAAAAGAGGACCCCCATGTATCAGAGATCTGTAAGTCAGGGAAGCAGTCATCCCAGTTTGTTTTGCTTTGTGCTAAGAGCATGACTTAAGAGCTACTGAGTTTGGTTGAAATACCCTGCAAACTCACTTTCTAACTTCCCTAAGCATTTCCTTCACCTTGAATCTCGAAAGATAAGTTTAATAGTGTAGGGCCTTGCTACTCAAAGTATGTCCAAGAATCAGAAACATTGATATCACTTTGGGAGCTTGTTAGAAGTGGAGAATCTCAAACCCCTGCCCACATTGTATCAGATTGTGTATTTTAACCAGATTGCCATTTAAGTTTGAGGAGGCCTAGTTTAGAGCCCAGATTGTAGAGGTAGGCCTTCTTGGTTTCAGTCCTCTACCATTTGATTTTCGGAAGTCATTTAACTTCTCTGTCTGATTCTTCATTGTTAAAATGGGGATAATTTTACTTTCTCATGGGCTTTTGTAAAAATTAAATGAGTTAATACACATCAAACAGAGCAATGTTTAGCATAAAAGAATTAGAACTTTACCACCTACAGAAGTGATAAATCATGCTTTGATTTGCATGATTCAGCCGTCCCATAAACTGTTTAAGTTATTTTACTTGGCTTTATCTTTACAGAATTTTACTCTCTTTTTTACAGAATTTTACTCATTTTTCCTAATGAAAAATATTTTTATTAATGCTCAACATAGCACTTAAACGAAAATGCTTATAAACCAAATTTGCAATGAAAGGGCTTAAAACTAGTTGTAAAGATGTGGACATAGATATTGCTGCCATAGTTAAGTCAACTATAGACTTAAGCTTTGCTAGGGATTTTGTTGTATTTTATGATTCACTTAAATTAACAAAATAACTTATTTTTATGGTTTTACGCAAATAACGAAAAATGAAATATCCAAAGCGATAGACAGTATTTGAAGATTTAAATAGGCTTCATTGTGTTGCATCTAAATAGCTTCTCTTTTCACTAAAGAATGTTTTCCTTTGCTTTCTGTGATCATAGAAATATAGCATTTAGATTTCATCAGTGTCTGACACAGGTGAAAAGACTTAAAAGTACCTGTGAAATGCTTGAACATTTTTAGAATTTAAGAGTTTAGTTGCTTGGAGTTTGTTAGAAGTCTTGCTTTCTAACTCACTGTTTGGGGTTTTCCATTAAAGTACCTAATAAGTGCATTACTCCAGTATTTTTGAGTTTGAAATAAGTATTGCAAAGAAAGTTTCTTCTATAGTTTTAATCTCTACTAACTTAAATAATTCCTTTTAAGATGCATGGCTTACCAAATAATATTAAGGTTTCTATTTAAGTTTCAAAATAAGTGTTAATAAATTTCTTAAGTGTTCTTGTAGTTTGGGTTGCCATCTCTTGAATATTTCACCATTGTTCTGAAATGGTCGTTTTAGTAATTTAAGGTTAAAATAAAGGCAGCTTTAATTATGTAGTTGCTTTACCTTAATAGTATGGAAATTCCATTTGGTAAGGGAAAATTCTACCATAAATTGGGACAACTCCCCAAAATAATTCAGATATTTACTCTGAAATGTTTTATTAACTAACTCATCATTTCAACAATGAAAACCCATAATCTTCCCTTTACCTATTTTACTTTTTATTTTCTTTGCCTTTTTATTTTAAAAATTTAGTGATTGATTCATCAGACTTAGTATGCTGTGGAGATAATGTGCAGATCTGTATATATTGAGTTCTTTTTCTTTTTAAAACAGATGAGCTTTGATCCAAACCTTCTCCACAACAATGGACACAATGGGTACCCTAATGGTACTTCAGCAGCACTGCGTGAAACTGGGGTTATTGAAAAACTGCTAACCTCTTACGGATTTATTCAGTGTTCAGAACGTCAAGCTAGACTTTTCTTCCACTGTTCACAGTATAATGGCAACCTGCAGGACTTAAAAGTAGGAGGTAATCTGTTGATTGTCCTTTTTAAAAAACTGATTACAAATTTCTCTTATATAGCAACTTGCTCATAAGAGTGTAAAAGTTTGGCTTTTTAATTCTACCAATTAATATGTTTATGTAAACTAGCAGAATTTTGATTTCTATCATGGTGGGGTCTTTTTGAGATATGAAAGACTAAAATATTTTTGAATATTTTTAAAACAGATACTTGGAAGATTTGTTATTCTCCCTAATAATGATTCCTTAATTACGCTATACTAGATTTCAGGCCAGTGAAAATATTAAACTAATATAATGTTAGTTTTGATTATTTGACAAGGTATGATTTTTGGTAGAGCCTGAAGAAAATAACTTACAATCTCACCACTTGGACTATGTGGAAATTCATCTTGGTTACACCATAGTAACCACTTTTACATGTGAAAATGTATGGTTTATTAAAGGACTGAAGTAACAAGGTCTCAGTGTGTTTTTTAAAATACCTTTGGGAGAAAAAGAGTCAGAACAATAGTTAACATGAGTATTTGGTAGGCCCAATACTCAAGCCCTGCAAGAGCGTTATTTTTGTTAATTCTCATTCTACATATGAAGAAACTAAGGTACAGAAGGAATAAAAAAAAAAAAAGCTTAGCAAAGGTTATTGTTACATTGCCTTATTTGCAGTATGGGTAATACCATGAAAACTAAGATATGGCTTAGTCTACAGCAGTGGTCCTGAAGCAGTGTATATCAGAATTACCTAGAAGGCTTGTTAAAACATAGATTGCTGTACCTGACACAGAGAAGTTGCCTTTAAATAGATGTGGAGTGGAGCCCAGGAATTTGCATTTCTGCTAAGCTTCCAGGTGATGACCCAGAGACCACACTTGGGGAATCACTGGTCTAAGGCAACTCAAATGCTGCATTAAGTTTAGCTTGAAAATGAGATACCATTTTGCCAAAAATTAGTACAACAAACACAGCACTTTCTTTATTTTAGATGATGTTGAATTTGAAGTATCATCTGACCGGCGGACTGGGAAACCCATTGCTATTAAACTGGTGAAGATAAAACCAGAAATCCTCCCTGAAGAACGAATGAATGGACAAGTTAGTGACTTTGATGCTTTGTGTTTTCTTTGGGCCCTGCATTTGCATATCTTTCACATTAGAAAAGGAAGATTGTCCCCATCTCCTCAGTTTGCACGCAAGAGAGCTATAGTACATAAAGATTACTATTTTAAAATTAGAAGCACTGGCATTTCTTGACCTGAAATAAAAATATGGTCAAGACTCAATTGGGGTTTTTACATATAACCCTAAATCTGTACTTACAGTCAAATTTACATACTGTAAGTTTGAAACTTGGCAGCATGGCATCCTCTTGTGGATGATATTAAAATGCATCCCTATGTATAGTATAGAGGATATTAAAATTCAGTTGATATTGCACAGTGCTGCTCCTGGAATGATTAGCAATGGAAATTTTTTTTTTTTTGACTGGTAGGTTGTGTGCGCTGTTCCTCACAACTTAGAGAGTAAATCTCCAGCTGCCCCGGGTCAGAGTCCAACAGGGAGTGTATGCTACGAACGTAATGGGGTAAACTTGTGTATTTTTCTTAAACCTTTGCCTGATCCACCATGTGATCTATAAGCGTACTTTAAAATTCAAAATAGAAAACGTAAGCTGCAGTTAATAAAAATCAGTTTTAAATTTGGTTTCTAAGAGGCTTTGAGTGCAGCATAATCAAAAAAATCCATAGGTCTTCCAAGTGTCAGCTTGCCCAAGTGTGACCTTAGTTAGAACATTAAGGTAAAATGCTTCTTTTACTCACTATTCGGGGGTTGTGGGAGGGGATCTTTTTCTGGTTCCTTTTAAGCACTAACTCCAGCTTTTTTGTTTGGAATGCCTTATTATAAAAATTGTTTTTTTTGAAATGTAACTACAGTCTCTGGGCAAATGCTTCCACGTGTGTAAGCTTTTTGAAGTTGAATTGCTGCTCAGCTGTGGACTCGCAGAAGTCATCAGCATCATGGAGGGGAAGGGTGTGTTTATATGAATAAAACAATGTTCTTGCATAAAGCATTTAATTTTAAGAAATTTGGCTTAAAATGCCAGTTTAAGAAGTATTTAACAAAGTAAATCACAATATACAGTGAACATGCATCCTGCCAATGTAGTAATAACAGCTTATTAATTCACAGGAAGTGTTTTATCTGACTTACACCCCTGAAGATGTGGAAGGGAATGTTCAGCTGGAAACCGGAGATAAAATTAACTTTGTAATTGATAACAATAAACAGTAAGTTGTTTTTTCCCCCACCAAAGTGATTTTCTTCCTTTTTTTACAATAAGAAATTTGAAGCAAGTTAAAAACTTAACTTGTAAATTTGGATAATTTTCATTATCTTTTAAACTTTTTATTCATAAGCTAAGCATTTGAGGGTCTAGTCTCTGATAGGCCCTGTATAGGGTACCAGAAATAGGAAAGTAGTTAAAACAGCTTTTAAGGAGTTATTCTAGAAGTCAGTGAAGGTTTCGCAAAAGCAGCAGTGCTTGAGGTAGGTTTTGACGGAAGGGTATGGAATCACTAGGGAGATGATGAGGGAAAGCATTCTTGGTGCAGGAAGTATCGTTTTGGGGAAATAGCCAAAAGTTTGAGTTGATTGAATTGACTGGATCATAGGAAGTTGAAATTTGAACTTTATCCCTTAATCATAGGAATCTTTAAAGGATTTTAAATGGAGGAGCATATGACTGATTTAGATTATTGGAAGTGGTGAAGATGGTAGACTTTGAGAGTAGGGGTGCTCTAGACTAGAGGCAGTGATATGAGAGTTAATATGACAAATGAGGGGCTAATACAGATAGGCCAAGGGTGGCCAGATAAAGAAGTCAAGTCACATTGAGAAGATAAGTTTTATAACTGATTAGACAAATGTGTATTGAAATTAAGGGAAGAGAAGTCCCAAATGCCATTTTCTGGCTTGGGGTACTGGGCAGGTGATATTAACTGGACTAAGGAGATACAGCAGAAAGTATTAAGAGTGGAAGAAGAATTATACTTATTTTGGCATTTTGAATTTGAGGCGTTGGTATTTCTTGGTGAAGATATTGAATATGCAGTTGCACATAGGGATCTGAGACAAGCTAATAATGGGCAGGAGATATAGCTGCCTGTTTCATTAGCATAGCAGTTAGAAAAATGTGGTTAAGAAGAAAGCCGAGGTTGATGATTTTTAGAGATGAGAGATAAAAATGCAGAAGGAAGTTAAAAATAGGAAATTGGAGAAAGTGCTAGGAATGCATGTTCCAACAGCATAGGGAAGGAAAAGCCCCAAGAGCATGTGCAGAATTAACCTTGAACCTTACCTCCTATAAGACTAGAAGGAATTAAGTTGTAGGTTACAGATATTACAAGTTTCATCTAAATGCCTCAATCTCAAGTAGGAAACTAGGGGATGGGGCTTGGGTTTGAACGGGGAGCCAGTGGAAGAGATTTCTTAACCTTTATTAAGTTCTTTAAATGTGCCAAGCACTTGTACTAAATGCCTTATAGTTAGTTAATCCTCAGAACAGCCTCACCTGATTTTCTTCATTTGTAATATGAGGTGTGTTCTCTTAAAGTAACTTGTCTAAAGTCATACAGCATTTAAATAGCAGGCAATTAAACCCCAATCTGGCTCTAAAGCCTTGTCACTGCAGTAAGTTGAAAAGGCAAGAAAGATTTTTTTCAGTGTCAAATTTTCGAAGTAAGAAGCACAGTTTGATCATGAAGAATTAAGGGAAGTAATCGCTTAGTCTACAGCTCTTCTTAAAACAACTACGTCAGCAAATACTCTTGCACCCTAACGGTCTGCGCCATCTTTAAAATTAAATCAGATTTACATTTCTGCTGTTCAAAGATGGGGACAGTATAGCAACATGTGATATTTCAAACTGCTTTCAGCGAAGGTGAACGTCCTTATTTTTTAAAGTGTAGCAAATTTCTATGATCACCGTGTTCAACTTTGTCTTACGGCTATTTAAAAAAAGATGGGATAACTACAAAATTCACATATTGCAAACAGGAACCATCTCTTATCTCTATCTCCTATACCTTTGTTTGCAGCTCGTAATACCTACTCAAATGTTTGTTTAATGAATGGCTTTCCTAAAACTGTAGCATTCCCCATCTTCGGTTGCATTTAGTTTGTGGCTTTATGTCTTGTAATGTAAAAAGCAAAATAGAACATCATGTACCCGTGGTGTTATTTAAACAGTCCAAGAGAAAATGACCTGTATATATATATTCCCCCTTTAGAAGGCAAGGGGATTTGAGCAAAAATCCTTTGCATATAGAGCTGTGTGAGAAGGATCAGGTGTCATAAACCTTACATTTGCTTTTAGTGATGACAGAATTCTTGAGACCTTAGAAAACTAGTTTATTGTTTTTGTAGACATATCTAACCAAGCCAATGCATTTTTCATCCCTCTTTGATTTCACGCCTTTTTCCACCCCCACCCGATTCTTCCTTTCTAGTACTGGTGCTGTGAGTGCTCGAAACATTATGCTGTTGAAAAAGAAACAAGCCCGCTGTCAGGGAGTAGTTTGTGCCATGAAGGTAAGTGTCATCAAATTTGAGAAATTAGAGTTTTTTTCTTTGACTACTTTGTCTTATACTTCAGACCCAAACCGTTTGGTTTTCCTCTTTGTCTTTCCTTTAAAAATATTTCACTGTTAACCTTAAAAGTAATCTATTAAAATTCCTTTGTTTCTAATTATGTTCTTTTAAATGGGCAATTTAATTGTTAATGTTAGATTTGACCAAAGATATTGTTTCCACTGCAGCATAATTTTATGAAAAGGCTTGTTGATTGTACATTGTAGTCATAAATATGTACATGACTAGTACATAATGTTCCTTTTATTTTTGGTTTTTTGTTTGTTTGGCTTCAGGAGGCGTTTGGCTTTATTGAAAGAGGTGATATTGTAAAAGAGATATTCTTTCACTATAGTGAATTTAAGGATGACTTAGAAACCTTACAGCCTGGAGATGACGTGGAATTCACAATCAAGGACAGAAATGTAAGATAGTTACCTAAGTTGGTCTTTGGCCTTCTTTTAAGATCAGTATTAAATTACATTTTTAGGAAACACTTAAAATTACATTTTTCTCCTCCCCCTAATTCCTTTTGATTTAGGGTAAAGAAGTTGCAACAGATGTCAGACTATTGCCTCAAGGAACAGTCATCTTTGAAGATATCAGCATTGAACATTTCGAAGGAACTGTAACCAAAGTTATCCCAAAAGTACCCAGTAAAAACCAGGTAAATAGTCTTTTTTGGGAGAGTCTTCTTTTCCTCATCAGTATTAGTAGGGTATAGTGTTCATAAATTTTATTCCGTTTAGTTAATAATAGTGGGACATGAACTATTTCTTGTGTAATTAAACTAAATGAGAAGCCATTCGTTGATTTATTCCTGAAGTAGTATTTTTGTTTTTTGTCTTTTGTTTTTTTTTTTCACTTGGAGGTAAGGAGAAAGGATTAAGAGCAATATGGTTACATTGGGGATAAAACTGATTTGCGTATACACACTTATTACCACTGTTACCTACCCCACCCCTAGTTTGTTTCTTTTGTGGGGGAAACGAGATGAAACCAGTGGTATCAGTGCTAAGGAATTGTGAAACATGAAAGACTGATATTCTTTTTCTTACTCTTAGTGTCATAGTTTAGGATCTCAACTGCAGTGTTGTGATAATATGGTTGTATCACGTGGCCATAGAACACAGAGCTTTCAAAGTGGACTTATGTTGGCAACCCCATTTTTCCCTTTAGGGAACTATTATAAATAACATGGGTTTGCTCTGTGTTCTTGTTTGACTTAGAACTAGGAAGGATGAGAAATCTCGAGCTAAAATAGTTTTTTCTTCTCATCAGAGTGACCCATTGCCAGGACGCATCAAAGTTGACTTTGTGATTCCTAAAGAACTTCCCTTTGGAGACAAAGATACAAAATCCAAGGTGACCCTGTTGGAAGGTGACCATGTTAGGTTTAATATTTCAACAGACCGACGTGACAAATTAGAACGAGCAACCAACATAGAAGTTCTATCAAACACGTTTCAGTTCACTAATGAAGCCAGAGAAATGGTAAGTGTTGGATAGTATTTGATAAATATCCAGTATGGGGGAGGGCAATGTTGTATTCAAGTTTGTAATACTGTGTTGAAAATTCTTTAAGTTAATGACGATATTAGGCAGTTACCTTTATGTTAATTAAGGTAATGAAGAATATAGTTTGAGTTAGCATAGGTTTGATGTCTAGCTCTGTTGCTTATCCTGAAATAGATATGGAAAAGTTTTAGAATGGAAATTTGGGCAGGATGATTTGAGAGTGATTATCTGACTCTTAAGTATGAAAATTAAGAAGGTTCAAGTCCATCATTTAGAAAGTAAAATTTCCCAAACTTTTGTAAGATGTTTAGTAAACATTAGATTAAACAGTGTAGGTTGGTTTCTTTTGTATTTTACGACAGGACTTTGCAAATTTTTTAGTGGGCATATGCTCAGGAGTGACATATACCAGAATTGTTTTCCAGATACGTTTTATAAGCTTAGTTTTCATTAATTATTTTTCTTAGATATAATTTACATTTAGTTCTGTTGGAGGTCATAACATCTACAGTATATCAGTTAAATTGGATACATTGAATGAAAAATTTTTTTTGAGACTTTATCTTTTAGAGAACAGATCTTGCTTGACAGTTGCATTGTGCTTTTAACTTTAAAAATCTGGAGATCTGAATGCATAATTATAAAAAAGTTAAGTTTCTCAGTCTGGGTCTGTTTCTATTTACAGTATAGAATACATTGTCGAGTAGCTTGGCTACCATCAGGTTTTAGCAAGGATTAAATGTCAGTATTATTAAGTCCGTATTCAAAACTAGTTATAGAATAGCCATCTCATACATAAGTGTGCATTATGTAAGTCATTGGTAGGTCCATAATAATTGTGTTTCACTAAACATTTGAGTACCTGCCACATGCTGTATACTCTGAATATAATACCTTCACAGAATTGATATTTTAGAAATGTAGAAGGAAAAAAAAGAATTTCTATTACTCTTCAGAACTAAATCTTAAGTCCTTCCTGTGCCTAAACTCAGCATAAACTTTTTGAAGTAGAGACTAAAGAGTTGCCTTTAGTTGAATTTTTGAAGTATTTGAAGTACCAATCTGTAGATTCTTTTTAATTTCTGGAAATTATTTCATTATAAAACTTGAACTTTACTTGTAATTCTGATTTCTGGCACTTACTACCTATGTGCTTTGGACAAATTGTTTCGCCTCTCTTAACCTCAATTTCCTCATTTTGCAAAAAAAAAGAATAATAATACCTAGTTCACAGCATTGAGAATTAAATGGAATGCATGTGTTTCCATTGAAATATAACTTTTTCTAGTGTATGTTGGCCAAGTAGAATAGCATCCGGCTAGTCTGAGACAATTGGTTGGAGGTTAATTTACTTGACTGAAAGTGATGAATCTGTATTAAAATGGAAAAATTCCCATGTGGATACAGAGTTTGGGTCATTGAGACAGAGAATTTCTAACGAATTTAACTTGATGATGTTTTCCACACTTGAATGTTGTTGTCTTAAAAAGTTTCATAGCCAGTGAAAATCTTATTTGGATTTCAGGGTGTAATTGCTGCCATGAGAGATGGTTTTGGTTTCATCAAGTGTGTGGATCGTGATGCTCGTATGTTCTTCCACTATAGTGAAGTTCTGGATGGGAACCAGCTCCATATTGCAGATGAAGTAGAGTTCACTGTGGTTCCTGTGAGTAGTTTTTGAGAAAAATAAGGGGGATTTTCTTGATTCTTTTTTTCAGTTTAAGTTACTTTTATTTATCCTTTGTAGGATATGCTCTCTGCCCAAAGAAATCATGCTATTAGGATTAAAAAGCTTCCCAAGGGCACGGTTTCATTCCATTCTCATTCAGATCATCGTTTTCTGGGCACTGTAGAAAAAGAAGCCACTTTTTCCAATCCTAAAACCACTAGCCCAAATAAAGGCAAAGAAAAGGTAAGTATTGCATGATAAATGATTTTTGTAGCTCTTTTTTCTCTTCTGCTTAAAGGCAACCACTGTCCACACAATAATGGAGTGTTATCTCTTTCAGAATTCCCTGTAATAACTAATCTAAAGCAAGGTTTTTTAGCCTCAGCATTATGGAATTTGGGGACTGGATAACTGCAAGGGCGGGGATGGGGTTCTGTGTGTTGTAGTGTTAATATCCTCGGACTTAACCCACTAGAGGCCAGTGTCTCTTCTCCCCCATGTGATGGCCAAAAGTTTCTCCAGATTCCACCAAATATCCCAAAATAACCCTGTTATGAACTGCTTATCTAAAATGAGTGCTTTCTTCCATGCAGTTTAAAACTTTCAAATTTGGGTAGACTCAGTTCACACATTTGAACTTCATTTATTGAAAAAGTCACTGAATAGGAAATAACAAAAGATGTCTAAGATGGCTTCTGCTCTCAAGTAAATAACAAATTGAGAGGTGTATAGAAACAAATGATTCATAAGGAATGTAAAATGTAGCTTTATTATAAAAGGTCATTTTGCTCTGGTGAAATTCTAAACTGGCAGGATCTGCGATGGTTTCAGTTAGGCATTGACATCTAATAGGTGAAAATAAATGAGGGAAGGACATTCCTCACAGAGTGGTGGAGATACAGGTGAAAAATTCAGGCTTTCTTTAGAAAGCACTAAGTAGTTTGACAGGTAGATAGGGACTTTTCCTTTTGTGGAAGTATGTAGGGGAAATAAAGATGAAAAATCAGAATGGAGATAGATTGAGCAGGTGTTAATTGCTACTCTAAAGAATTTAGACCTTGTTCTGTACTCAGAAAAAGATTTCTGTTGGACAGTGAGTGACATTAGGTGTGCCCTTCAGGAAGATAATGGCAATAGTATGAACCCTAGTTGGGGGTAGAGAAAGACAAGATGGAAGAGGCTTGATAGGAAATTATTTAATAGTTTAGATAGTCCTTGAAGTTGGAACAGAGATCATGGATTTAGACACGAGAAAGTACATAAGAGATGCTGGAAAGTAATGTAGTTTTAGAAATAACTAAGGAGCCAGAAGGAGCAGGGGTAGCATCGTACCTACCACTTACTTTGTAGCTTGGGAAGTTACTTTATCTCCAAGCTTCAGTTTTTGAACTTAAATGGTTGCGTCCTGTTTTGTTTAAAAAAGCCCTCACAGTACCTAGCCTGTAGTAGGAATTTGACAATTGGCAGATGGTGTTATTAAGAATAAAAAAAAAATCAACAGGGTTTATTTTTTAATGGCTTTTAGCTCTTGGAACGGCCTGCTTTCCAAACGTCTCTGTCAAAACTGGCTTGATCCAAGACAGCCTTAGTGTGAGACTTCTTGACTTTATTGTTATTTTCTTCTTAGGCCAACACTGTATTCCAGGTTCTTACATTGTGTTTATGATAGTATATTACACTTAACTTTATGAATCTATGTGCTCTGCTAGACTGGGTTCTATGAGAGCAGGGATTGTCTTACCTCATATACTTAGTGTATATAGTATATAGTGTCAGATGTCGACTGGATATTGAGGTTAATGGGTAGAGAGAGATGAGAGCAAAAATGAATGCTGAGATTGTGACATTTGGTTGACTGGCAAAAGAGTTGATGCCATTGGAATCAGACCTGCATTCACTGACATCATCACTCAACCAAAATCAAATCCTTAGCATCACTTCATGTTGGCTGTCTAACCTTGGTCAAGTTTAACATCTAAAACTTTCCTAATTTGTAAAATGAGAAGTAACAGTAATTATGAAGATGGTTTTATCATAACATTAAATTTGATAATACAAAGTACGCAGCAATATCTGGTACATTATAAATGTTCAGTAACATATAGCAGTCACAGGAATATGAATAGTAGAAGAGTAGAAATTAATTGGTTTTGAATACATAATAGTTGGTAATGAGTTCTGGAGCTTATTAGCAAAGGAGTCGAAACCAGTTTAGGAATGTGTGGGCATTAATTCCCATAGAAATGATGGCTGAAACCATAGAAACAGTATAATATGTATATTGCTGTACAATGTTGTTGTTTACTGATTGATTCTTATGACATATCTGAAATTTCTTAGACTTGCAAAGAGCTAATTCCTGGTTTTAACAGTGATTTAAGTGTTAGTGTGAAAACATTGGTATGTCATAACTTAATTGTCTACTTGAACATCAAATGCTCTGAACTGTGCTAGATCCTGTACCAAATAAAATTCTCACGCATTGGTAAATATACTGATTAACATAAAATACAAACATTGTGAGTGCTATGGGAGATTTAAAAGCTTCCTGAGCTACAGAATTTCTACCTAGTTGAAAGTACATGTCCAGTTTGATTTCTGATGGGTTTTGAGAAGTATAGAATGGGTGTGTTATAAATTTTCAGTAAGGTTTTCCTCTTTAACAGCAAGAAATTCTCAAGAGTAAATAACCCAATTAAAGCAGATTGAGTCAGATCTGGCTTAAGGCAAGATCACCTTTAGTTCATATGAAAAATCTGATAGAGAATCTGGAATAGGAAATTCCTGCAGCTATGCTAATTTGTTGGCTCAAGGGTCTGTAAGAACTAAAGCTGCTTTTATAGTGCTTTTTTGCTTTTGATTCTTTTCAAAACAAAAGTTGTATTCAAAACAAAAATTGTATTCTTTTCAAAACAAAAATTGTATTCTTTGATTGTATTCTGACTGTTCTTTTAGGAGGCTGAGGATGGTATTATTGTTTATGATGATTGTGGAGTGAAATTGACTATTGCTTTTCAAGCCAAGGATGTGGAAGGATCTACTTCTCCTCAAATAGGAGATAAGGCAAGACAATTTTGCTTATTTGAGAAGGGGGGTTAAAAGTTGTCATCTTAATTATCAGTTCTACAAAATGGTTTCTTGAAATTTGATCGTTTTGCTGAATTTTTTTGTGCTTACAAGTTTAATATACGAACATCTTCCAGTTTAAAGGCGGCGTATTCAATTAGAACAGGGTCTAGCAGGCTCTTTGTTAAAAGCTTTATGAGGAGTCAATATTTAAGCATTAGGTAAGATAATGTCTAAATCAGTTAGTTTTGATAAAATTAATATTAGCCAGAAAGTTCAAACAGTCACTGAAACATTATCAAAGTGAAATCACACCAAAGATTTTACCTTGCTGTTCATTTTTCTCAGACTTAGTATGTCTGGTTTTCTGATAGCCCTCTAGGGAAATTAAGAATCTGTAAGGAATACACACCAGAGGACAAAACTTGATCCTTTGTGAAAAGTTGAATGAGACATAGAAGTGCTAGTTTTTTTGGTGAAAATCTATTCCATCAGAGTAATTTATAAGGGATATTTGGAATAGGGAAGCATGGTCTGGGGTAGTTGAAGGTCAGAGTTGAGCTTTGTGGAAGTGACATGGTATTAATGAGCTTCCTTATTTTTCACAGGTTGAATTCAGTATTAGTGACAAACAGAGGCCTGGACAGCAGATTGCAACTTGTGTGCGACTTTTAGGTCGTAATTCTAACTCCAAGAGGCTCTTGGGTTATGTGGCGACTCTGAAGGATAATTTTGGATTTATTGAAACAGCTAATCATGATAAGGAAATCTTTTTCCATTACAGGTGAGAAATGCCTTTTAGGAACTTGGAGCTTACTATTCATTCTTTGGTTTTAGAGTCAAAAGCATTTAGTATTGGGTGGTTATGTGTTTTTTAATCTCAGATTTCATGTTTGTAAAAAGTTAATCACCTACCTTTGTATCGAGAACATGTGGCCAAAAGATAAAGGCCTATATCTGCTTTGAACATTAGAGAGGGGCCTTTCTGCTTCAATGAAAATACTGTTTTATCTGTTGCTACCAGAGAGTTGTGCACTTGCTTTGGTGTTATAATATAGCATAATGGTTAAGAGCATGGGCTCTGCCACTTACTACCTATGTAACTTTTATTGAAAGATTAACTTTTGATATCTTAGTTTCATTATCTTGGAGTTGGGGATAATGGTACCTCTTCATAGTGTATTTCTGGGGATTAAATGAGTCAGTACATAAAATGTGCTTAAAACAATCCAGCATAGGTAAGCACACCATGAATGTTGTTATACAGGAAATTAAGCTACTTGCTACTGTTGTTGTTTGTGGTCATTGCTTATTCAAATGTCATTTCTTTTCCCCTCAGTGAGTTCTCTGGTGATGTCGATAGTCTGGAACTGGGGGACATGGTCGAGTACAGCTTGTCCAAAGGCAAAGGCAACAAAGTCAGTGCAGAAAAAGTCAACAAAACGCACTCGGGTAATGAATTGTGACTACTGCTTATTCAGTCTGTTCTTTGGGTGGGAAATGAGAGATGGATCAGTGGTTCTCCAAGTGTGATCCCCAGATCCAGAAGTAACATCTGACCACTTGTTAGAAATACGGGTTCTCTGACCCCACCTCAGGCTTTCTGAAACTCTGGGGTTGGGCAGCCCATTTTAATAAACCCTTCAGGTAATTCTGATGATGTACACTGAAGTTTGAGAACCACTGTTCTAGATATTTTAGGTTATTTACTTTAAGTTTCTTTTTATTCATTGTCTCTCTTTAAAAACAGAACAAGATAGAAATCTCCATGGGGTTGGGGAGAGAGGGGCATTACTCTAGAAGACCACTTTGGAGAAGAATAAGTCTAAATGTGAAAAATAAGGGGAACTTAAGAAAATCACTTTCATTTAGGATCTTCGACTTTTAAAGACCTGCCACTTAGTTTTGGCTTTCATAAACTCTCCAAATAACACTTTGTTGTGTGTGGTGAGACCTAGAGAAATGACAGCCAAGAATGTTCATTTCAATTCAATAAATATCTTAAGTGCACGTTATGTTTTGGATACTGGGGATACAGTAGTGAAGAAATTAGACAACTCCCCTGCCTCCTTGAGTTTATTTTTTAGTGGAAAATAACAGGCAAATGAGACGAGTAAAATATTGTATGTAGTATATTTAGAAAGATAGTAATATATATCATTAAAGTAAATCGGGGAAGTATATGTAAGTATTGGGTTGCCATGTTAGAGACCAGGGAAGGCCTCACTGAAAAGGTGATATTTGTTTACCTGGAAAAGATGAGAGAACAAGACATGTTTTAAATAGGAATACTTGTTAAATCTTTAAATGAATTTATTTTGATGGTAGTTTAGAAGCATTTCAAGAATCGCAGGCAACCAATCAATCTTCTGTTAGCATTTGTTCTGATGAATTTTGTTTTTTTTCCTGTAGTTTAGAGTTTAAAATTTTTGAAGGTATACACACTTTTGTTTTGCAGTGAATGGCATTACTGAAGAAGCTGATCCTACCATCTACTCTGGTAAAGTCATTCGCCCCTTGAGGAGTGTTGATCCGACACAGACTGAGTACCAAGGAATGATTGAGATCGTGGAGGAAGGTAAGAGCATCCCTGTCAGATTGTTTGAAATGTGCCTTACCTTTATATGAGCACTCATGAAGATTTTAAAATATGATGGTAGTTATTTTCAGATTCCTTAAAAACTGAATTAGGGAAAAGTGACTTTTCTTCCCTTTGCTTGGTTTTTATTTTTATATCCCTTAGGAATGAGATCAGCCAGGCTTATGTTGTGAATAAATGACTACCGTATGAGCGTACGACATTCGTATGCAGCTGACTCTTGAGTTAAAATTGAAATAGACTGAGAACAAAATCTTACACTAAAAATATGCATAAAATGACATGTGATAATCATATTCACAATTGGCTGAATTTAGTACAACTTCATAATTTCCTTTTGTTCACTGGTTATATCAGCACTAGTAACCATTTCCTAGTAACCCTTTAATTCTATAAACATATTTACTTCCTGTAAAAGTTTACTGTATCTATTCCTTAATAGCTAGGATTCCATGGGGTTACTGTTATTTGTCTCTAGGCAAAGGTTCCTTGTAATTTTCGTTTTCTGCTTTTTTCTTCCCATCTTCAATAACTCTCTGAGTTTATAGTACTACCCCTTACTCCTAACAGTTACCACCCAAAGGACCAACATGTATAAAATAAATTTTCAATAAAAATGGTAGTAGGGAACACTGGATGATTTATTATAGCAAACTTATACTGTAATGGAGTTGATGAGAGAATTTGAAATTCTAACTAAAGATGGTAGCTTGGCTCACAATAAATCTTGTGTCATCTAGGAGTCAAAGAGAACATAAATGAGGAAGAGCAGGTCACTTGAGGGAAAGAAATGAATCTTTATAACACGATGTTCCTTTAATTCATGAGGTTCTTAAGAAGTTCTGTTTTACATAGAACCAGCCCCCCACCACACACACACACCTCCAAATATGAATTGATTTTATAGCAAATCAGTCTTTTAAACTAATGCCATGATGATGACACTATATCTTTAAAAGTGCCAGGGGGTATGGGCGGTTAACTTTAACTCATGAGATAATATGAAATCGCCTGTCTTTCTCCTCTCTAACCTCCCACTTGTTACTTCCTTTTGCATTCCCAACCCCCAGCCTACTTACTCTTCAACAGTGGCTATAGGGTAGAATTCAAAGCAAGGATTTAGTGGGAAAGGAAACTTTTCTGAAATCTCTGAGCCTAGAGTTTTCTGGGACTAGACAGGTCATACCTTCTCAGTTGGTCCTGAGAACAGCTCTTAATTTAGGAATACAGGTAACTTGATATTAGACCATGGGCTTTGGAGTCAGGCAGACCTAGATCTGAACACCAGTTCTTCCACTTCCCAGCTGTATAACTAAGGACAATGTCAGAAGGTTCTCTAAAGATTAAGTATGAATCAATATAAGTATATAATAAATGGTAGTTACTGTTAATACCACTACATCAGACCAGCTGTCTCTAATCCTTCATGACGTGATCTATTGGAAGTATCTCCTCAAAGTTTGTGATTGCTGTATGTTTGCAAAGAAAATCTTCACTGCATATTTTTACCCCTATAATCAAGAGAATAATTAGAGGCATTTGCAGTTATGAAGCTTCTACTTTCACCTGAATTTTTTCTCTTTTTCTCTACTTTTGTTGATTCGGTGAATTCACCATCCAGGTGAACTGAAAAGGAGCTGAACTCTTTGGCCCAGTTTTTATCTATAGCCTGCCCTGACTTCCAACCAGCTTTTTACTCTAGGGCAGAGCTGAGGATGGTGGCTTGTTCTTATAAAATAAAGTTTTTTGAAATACAGCTACAACCACTCATTTACATATTGTCTTTGGTTGCTTTGTCATTACAACAGCAGTGTTGAGTAGTAGTGACAGAGACAAGATGACTGCCAAGTCTAACTCTTTCAGAAAAAGTGTGCTGAGCTCTGACTTAGGAGAACGGTGCCTCTTAGTTTGAGGGAGCCATAATCAGAGCAAAGGGGGATGGAAAGGCAAAGAAATTTATCTACTTTGTCTTTGCCTGGCTTATTATTTAATGCCCAGTTGGGTATGGTCAGAAACATTTTTCACTGTTCGTTGGCTCATAATGCGAACTTGGGAAGAAGATAATCCGTTGGATCATATTAGCAACCCATAATGCTTTAAAAAAAACGAATATTTAGGTAATGAGGTTGTCAGTGGTAGTGTTATTTTTAATTTCATAAAGGTTTTAAAACTGTTCATTAACTAGTAAGGTACTAATGAGCTACACGTTCTCGTTTGTTTTCATTGTAGTATTTAGCATTTAGGATTTCACTGAAAGTTCAAAGTAGAGGGTTTCAGGTAATAAAATATTTTTAGGGGCAACTTATAAATTTATTAGGATCATCAGCAAAGGACCGTTGTGAATTATTAGCTTTTAGACTTGGTACCTTTTTCTCCTTACAGGGGATATGAAAGGTGAGGTCTATCCATTTGGCATAGTTGGAATGGCCAACAAAGGGGATTGCCTACAGAAAGGGGAGAGTGTCAAGTTCCAATTGTGTGTCCTGGGTCAGAATGCACAGACTATGGCCTACAATATTACACCCCTACGTAGGGCCACAGTGGAATGTGTGAAAGATCAGGTAAGTGGTAGTATCTCTGGATCAGAATTTGGTCGTCTTAATGAGTCAGTAACTAAACTGTAACCAAAACTTTGAAATTTTTTCAGCCAAGGCAGAACCATCAACATTCATTTGGTTTTTATTTCACCCCTTTTTCAATTTTTGAGGTAGTTTATAAAAATATAAAGGAAACCACATGAAAAGAAAAAAATGGTGATATTAGCAAAAAAAAAAAATGTGTTTAATAATGTTACATGATGGGGAAAATGGAATGAATGACATTTCTAGAGTAGAAAGCCTATAAGATTTTGTACACTTTAGCTCAGAGCTTCTTTTGCATACTGTGTAAAGAAGCCATGTGTAGAAGGGTCGATAAAATATTAGCAAACAAAACTATTGCTGATACTGAGATTTCTGCGAGTCCTCAGAGAAGACTTTTTTAAATACCAATACTGTGAATAAACCAGTTTGTATGGCTATTTCTTGTACTACCATAACCCAGCTTAATTCCAGAAGGAATCAGAATAATATATACATTCATATAACAGCTCCCTAATGATTCTGCATAATTCAAAAACTTAGCTTATATATGAAGGCACAAGGCAACTTTATTTGCTTTAGTCAGGCTGTTATAGTCAGCTTCCGTGATTTCAGAGCTCTTTCTTCCCTGACAGGTTTTGCAGACTCCCATTCTGTTACATCCTAGCATAGGCAGCTGGACTGGAGCATTGGCATCAGTACCATGTTTTATAAACCCCTTCTAGCTACGACCACACATTGTGCTTCATTCGAAGTGAGGTGCTCTCTTCCCCTGTGGTATGTTCTTTTTTTTAGTTACTGTTTTCTTTTAAAAATTTCAGTTTGGCTTCATTAACTATGAAGTAGGAGATAGCAAGAAGCTCTTTTTCCATGTGAAAGAAGTTCAGGATGGCATTGAGCTACAGGCCGGAGATGAGGTGGAATTCTCAGTGATTCTTAATCAGCGCACTGGCAAGTGCAGTGCTTGTAATGTTTGGCGAGTCTGGTGAGTTCAATTAGTAATCTCCCTGGACTATCTCTTAATCTTTGCTTTATCACATTTTTTCACTTTCCATCTCTGCTTTTTTCTATTCTGCCACTTTCTGGTTATTTCTTGATACCTCATATGCCTTTTTTACCTCTAGTCTTCATTGTCTAAATTTTTAGTCTCATACATCTGGCCCAGTGAAATATTAATTGGGCACTTGCTGTATGATAGATCTTAAACATAAAAAGGTGTATAGTTCTTATTCTTAAAGGATTCTGCTTACCTTTTTTTTCTCAAATTAAGCCATTTCTAGGTTATATGCTGCTTAAAAGTTTTAATTTTATAGTTCAGCAGTTCTGGCTCTGGTTTTTTGCCTTTTTTTTTTTTTTTAAATAACATTGTTGCCATTGGAGGAGCCGAGAGTCTCCAGAAATATTTCTTCATATTAACATTTATAAGGTTTTTCACATCTGCTACCTTGTTTTATGTCTGTGAAACTGGTCTTTCTGGTTGCAGACCAGTCTAGGGGGGACCCTCACCCAAATGTTTCTCCCAGCTGTATGCAGTAATACACCTTGAGTTGGGAATAAAAACATAAACTTGTCTGTCCTGTCTTGCTAGCTAGCTGGCTAGATGAGGTAAGAGTCCCCCTCATTAAAACTGAGTCATTTGGGAAGTTAGGTGGAAAACACTCTCCTCTGCAAGCACTTGCCTTCTTCCCACCAGTGTTGCTTCTCACCTCTTGACTTTGTTTCAGCGAAGGCCCCAAGGCTGTTGCAGCTCCACGACCTGATAGGTTGGTCAATCGCTTGAAGAACATAACCCTGGATGATGCCAGTGCTCCTCGCCTAATGGTTCTTCGTCAGCCAAGGGGACCAGATAACTCAATGGTATGAGGACATACAGGGTTTCAGGGCTGGGGGCAGGCAAAAGGACAGACCAACATACTGCTTGAGGTCCTATTTCAGCATATCTCGAGAGCCTAAGGAGCTTCAGTATTGCTTAGAACTAGTTAGGACTTGGTGCACATTGGTTCAGCCCCCAACTTTACCATTAGGAGCACATTTATTGGTTTTCCTGATAGTTTGAACATAGCTTAGATAATAGATCAGGAGGGCTTAATATAGATTTCCTGAGGGAAAGAATTGGTGGTGGCGAAGATTCTTAAAAGTAGTGCTTTTGGAATTGTGAATGTACTGTGATTGTCATGCGCTCCGGTCATTAACTGCAATTTTATTTTTCACAGGGATTTGGTGCAGAAAGAAAGATCCGTCAGGCTGGTGTCATTGACTAACCACATCCACAAAGCACATCATTAATCCATTATGATCAAGTTGGGGGGATTCTGGTGAAGGGTTCTGAATATCTCCCTCTTCATCCCTCCCAAAATCTGGAATACTTATTCTATTGAGCTATTACACCAGTTTTAACACCTTCCTCGTGTTATGTTTAAAAAAAATAAATAAATTTAAGAAAACCATTTTAAAATTATGCACAGTTGCAGCCTGGAAAACTTAAGGTGGCGCCTTATAGTATCAATTTTAGAAGCTTTATTTGGTGCATTTAACGCAACTGGTAATTGCAAAATCCACTTCCCCTGTGTAAGTGAAAAGTATAGACTGTTATCTTGTTGGCCCTATGAAATTCTGCACTTGATATTCAGTATATACTCTACCTTCATTACTTCTGGCAAGATGTTCGGCCTTAGCACTCAGTTGCATTCTTTCCTGTTCATTATGCTTTAATTCTGAGGACCATATGAGGGTAGAATATATTAAAAATTACAAAAATTTGTATAGGCGAACCATTTCCTTAAGTTGGTGGCCAAATGTTAAAATGTTATTTTTCATATCATTTATAATCTTGTCACAGTCCACTTAACAAAGTTTGGTTAGATTTCAATGAAAATTATCTTCCAGAGTAGTTTTTTTTTTCCTGGGATGGGAGGGGGGTAAACTTTACTACAAATAGTATGTATGGTGCAGAATTTCATGCAAATGAGATGTGCCAGCAGTGTGATAATTTAAACGTATTTAAACAGAAACAACAAAAAAGGACAAATGCACAAACTCGCTGCTGCTTAGATCACTGCAGCTTCTAGGACCCAGTTTCTTTTACTGATTTCAAAACAAAACAAAAAAATAAAAAAGTTGTGCCTGAAATGAATCTTGTTTTTTTTATAAGTAGCCGCCTGGTTCCTGTGTCCTGTAAAATACAGGCACTTGACCCTTGGTGTAGCTTCTGTTCGACTTTATATCACGGGATTGGATTGGTCTGATTTCTTGGCCCTCATCTTGAATTGGCCACATACAGGACAGGGTCCCTGGCCAGTGGACTGAAGGTTTTGTCCACAAGATGACAAAAGGTCAGCTCAGGGGATGTGTGGGAGGGCACTTTTATCTTCCCCATTGTCATTTGAGTTTTTGATCTCTGGGTAAAGAGGCCGTTTATCTTTGTAAACACAAAACATTTTTGCTTTCTCCGGTTTTCTGTTAATGGCGAAAGAATGGAAGCGAATAAAGTTTTACTGATTTTTGAGACACTAGCACCTAGCGCTTTCATTATTGCTAACGTCCTGTGTGGGGAGGGGCCGGGGCTGGGTGCGGCCTCTCGCATGACTCCTGTCTCAGAGGCCCACGTGGCCGGGGCGGGGACTCTGGCGCCCCCGGCGCCGACTGATTACGTAGCGGGTGGGGCCGGAAGTGCCGCTCCCTGGTGGGGGCTGTTCATGGCGGTTCCGGGGTCTCCAACATTTTTCCCTGTTGTGGTTCTAAATCCGTTGGCAGCGGAGGCACCGGAGCTTGAGGTAGGGCTCTGGCGTGTGCAGTGTTCGGCTTCGGAGCGTGCATGCGACTCGCTGTTGCCAGGAATCGAGCGGAATCTGCGCGCGGGAGACAAAGGCCCTGGGCGGGGATCCTTCGTTTGGATCCCTACGAGAGAGAGATTTGGAGACAGGCGGGGGACTCTAAAAGGGGAACGGCCTGGAGGCAGCCCCCACAAAGCCGAGAATACTTGCAGGAGCAGGAACAGGGGGTTTCCTTGACCTTAGGCTGACAGCGGGCGGGGCTCAAGGACTGTTGAAAAATAGATGAGGGTGGGGGTAGCTGGGAGACTCTAATCCAGAATTCTGGGGCCCACAGTCACCTGCAAGTGTTTTTGCATTCCTAAATCGCTTTGAGAACCAAGCGGAGGGTCACGTGTGTGAAACATACATTTCAAACTCTGGTTTTACTTGCTATTGATTATAAAAAAGCTTTGAAGTACTGTAGATGTCGCTCGCCAATTACCCCTAACTGCTTATTTCCCACAGGTTCTCGCTGGTGTGAAATGACTGAGTACAAACTGGTGGTGGTTGGAGCAGGTGGTGTTGGGAAAAGCGCGCTGACCATCCAGCTAATCCAGAACCACTTTGTAGATGAATATGATCCCACCATAGAGGTGAGGCCCAGTGGTAGTCCGCCGACCTCTTTCTTTCGTTTTACCTTCACCCGTACCCTTTAGCTAGTCTTTAGATAAAGAAATAATCAGAAGAGAAAGTGGAAAGTTACTTTGGGTACTGCATTCAGTAGTACAATAAAGCTTTCCCTGTTTGTGGAGAAGAGTTTATTAGCTGCTGAAGATTTTCTGAAAACAGTAGTTTTTAACAGTTCTGTAAACTTGTAAAATCTGTTGAACTCACTTAGTTTCTTCATATAGGACAGCTCTATTAAAAAGAAACACAGGCCATAGAAAGGGCAATGTCTGAATAATATCAGAATGGAGATAAAGGATTTGGAGATTTGGGTGTAGTGCTATTTTATTTTCTTACCTAATTGTAGCAGTTGAGATTGGGGTTGGACTAGAAAGAATGAGATTTTGAGTCACTGTCTAGGATTTCAGTTTTGTTTGCAACTTAATTATGTGATATCGAGCAAATCACTTAATCACTGTGATTCTCATTTTCCTCATCTATTACCATAGGCTGGTCTTGTCTACCACACAGGGGTGTTGTGCAAAATCAGATACGTTTAAATTTTTGTGAATGGTAAAGCACTGCATGAATCTGTTGTTTGGGAGGGGGGAGTTCATGTTTTAGATTGGCTTCAATAAATGGCATCTAAGGTCTTTTGATCAGCGGTCCCCAACCATTTTGGCACCAAGAATCGATGCTTCTATAAAAATCTAATGCCTGGTGATCTGAGGTGGAGCTGAGGCGATGATGCCAGCACTGGGGAGCAGGAGATACAGATGAAGCTTCACTAGCTTGCCTGCCACTCATCTCCTGCTGTGCAGCCCGGTTCCTAACAGGCCATGGACTGGTACCAGTCTGCAGCTTAGGGGTTGGGGACCTCTGCTTTAAATAAAAGGTTTTATAATTTTATTCAATTTAGAAATGCCTAACTGTATAGGTTATTTTATTTTAATCCACACCCTAATCCTTAGAAAAAAACTTTATTTTAGGCTTACTACTTTAATATTAATAGACCCTTTTAATGTTTTTCAGAGTCTAATTTATTGTGGAGTAATTTACATTCAGTAAAATATACAAATCTTGGACATGGTTCCATAGTGTAGTGGTTAGCACATCTGCTTCACACGCAGAAGGTCCTGGGTTCGCACCCCAGTGGAGCCACGGTCCATGGTCTATGGCCATGCCACCCTGAACAAGCCTGATGTCTGATCTCAGAAACTAAGCAGGGTTGGGCCTGGTTAGTACTTGGATGGGAGACCACCTAGGAAGACCAGGTGCTGTAGGCGTAAATAATAATTTTAAAAAATCCATAAATCTTTGTATCAACAGCTCAGTGACTTTTTAAATTTGTATACACTCACGTAACTACTCAAATAAAAATATGTACAATTTCCAGTTCCCCAGAGAGTTCTAGCATGCCAATTACAGTCAATAAACTTCCTCACTCTGCCAGGAAATACCCACTTCTCTGACTTCTATTATCATAAATTAGTTTGGCTAAAATCTGTGTTTATAATTTTTATTTTGCTCATCTCCTCAGAACAGCCATACACTTAACTATATTTCATGCTCTAAGGAGTTTTGGCAATGTGAATTCTATTTCAATTTGAAAGTATATAAAAGTCCCACAATGAAGTGAGTTACAGAGGAAACTAGGTCTCATTCTGTTTCTGGAGCCAGATATTTACTGAGTGTGATCAGCTTATTATCTTTGACCTACATTCCCAGAACATAAGTATTAAAATACAAGTAACATTTTTGCTTTTGAGCCAAATTGAAAGGTTTTTTTTATAAGATCTATGCATGTCTGTCTTCCTGAAGAATAATTATTAACTATCTCTGGAACCTTTAGGAATTTGATCAAGGAATATTTCCCAAAGGTACAATCTGTTAGAAGGAGAAAAATATTTTGGTATTATGACCTTGTCTGAAATAAAAAGTGTTTGTGTGTTTAGTCATAAACACAAGTGACACTAACTAGGGCCAGGTTATAATTGATGGAGGTATGTTTAGAATTTTAAATATACAGTAAATAAATAAGAATGTTCAGTTCATACCTTAGTAAACTACACCATAAACCTAATCTCTAGTCTGAATTCAGTAGAGCTGTCTTGAATTACCACATTTTTTTTTCATCTTTTCCAGGAACAGTGTCCACATTTTTCTTTCTGCAGGCATATAGGACTTGGGGCTTTTTTTAAAAAAAAAAGAGACATTAAGTACTTTCCGTTTGTGATTCTGTATTAGTGGATTGAGGGGCAAATCAGAAAGACAGAAGTGGACTTGTTTAGGAGCTAATTTAATCTTGGCAATAGCGTTGCACTTCCTGTGGTTTTTAATAAAAATGGAATCTCTTTCCCCGTCGTCCCCACCCTTCACACCCCCAGGATTCTTACCGAAAACAGGTGGTGATAGACGGTGAGACCTGTCTGTTGGACATCCTGGACACAGCTGGACAGGAGGAGTACAGTGCCATGAGAGACCAGTACATGAGGACAGGCGAAGGCTTCCTCTGCGTGTTTGCCATCAATAACAGCAAGTCATTTGCAGATATTAACCTCTACAGGTACTAGGGGTGTGGTTTTTTTCTGACAGGATGATCTTTATGCATGTTCTGAAGCTTTGTGGGGGGAATGAGGATACCACACCAGGAAAGATAGAGCTTTTTTAATTGTGAAGTGTTAGTTTTAGGTTGCTTGACATGAAGAATCTGGGGTTATTGCAGAAAGTTAATACTCAGTTTCCTTATCTGTCACGTGGAGGGTAATAGTCCCTACCAAGATTTATTGTGAAAATTAAACAAGTTTGTAATTATGTAAATCACCCAGAACAGTGCCTAGCACATGGTAAAGCCTGTGCAAGTGCTCTCCTGCAGCCTCGCATCGTGGCTCATGCTCCATCCACTTGAAGAATTCTGCACACCGGAACAAACGAGTCCAAAACTGAATTCGGTGTTTTTTTCCTCCTAAACCTGCTCTACTTCCCATTTCCTCTTTGGAAATAACAACAGTACTTCATAAAATGCCCAACAGTTGGCAAACACTTACTAAATATTTGCTGAATTTCTAGAAGCCATTTTTCTTCTTAGGCTGTCTTATGTTATCCCTCAACATAGGCCGCTGCCATCATCCCCCACCTTGGTTCCACAGCTAGCTAGCGTGATACATTTCAGGTACATGGCTTTGTATGGGATCCAAGGGTAGAGTTTAAAGCAGTGCTGTGCGGTATGGTAGCCACAAGCCATATATGATTATTTCAGTTAATTAAAATTAAATAAAATTTAAAAATCAGATCATTGGCCACATTAGCCACTGACTTTTCAAGTGTTCAGTAGCAGCATGTGACTAGTGGATGTAGCTGGACATTGCAGATACAGAACATTTCTCTCATGGTAAAAAGTTCTGTTGGACAGTGTTGGTCAAGAGAATCTAAAGCAAGTTTCCAGACTGCTCCATGGTATGTTGTAACATGTCCCTGGGGGAGTGCTGCCAGCTGGGAGTTCCTGACCCTTTAGTGCCCCTCTAAGAAGGGCAGTTCTGGTGTTTTCTATGTGATATCGTGGACTTCCAGCTATAATTCTGTTTGAAGGAAACATTTGGACATCACCCATCTAGAGAAGAGGCTAGACTATCTTCCACTAAATACTGTCACTCTCAGGGGAGCCTCAAAAAATTTTTTAGAGGCAGCAAACTTTACGTTTTGTACTTCGGACCTTAATCTAGAGTGCGATTCAGAGTTGCCAATTAAATCCAGAGCCAAATTCTTGGGAAGAATGGAGGAGCCTAACAAGGGCACGTGTCAAGATCAGCTAGCCGTTTATTTCCACTAGAAGGCGAACTGGTACCTGGCTTCCCTGTGGCTGCTGAATCAAGTGTAAACCAGTCTCCTCATTATACACGGTCTTTTATAAGTAGTTGGGGGGTGGGACGGGGGAGGGAGTGAAACTACTAGAAACAGGCTTGATAAAATTTGCTAGATTCCTTTTTGCCCTAGCTGTTTATTCCTTCCAAAAAGCTTATTCTTATAACATGTTCCCTTTTTTTAGGGAACAGATTAAGCGAGTAAAGGACTCAGATGATGTACCTATGGTGCTAGTAGGAAACAAGTGTGATTTGCCAACAAGGACAGTTGACACAAAACAAGCCCACGAACTGGCCAAGAGTTATGGGATTCCATTCATTGAAACCTCAGCCAAGACCAGACAGGTACAGTGCAGCTTTCAGCATCTGGCAAGGGTATAAGGCAGATAAGTGTGATTGACTGACTAGAAATATCCACATTCTTTGTTACGGGTTTTTAATAGTGTTCTATTTTTTTTTTTTAATCAGTTTAAACCTAACATGAACTTGTTAATATTCTGGTATGGCATTTTTACTCCCACATTAACATACACAAATATTACTAGAATGAAGACCCTTGATTAAAGATATTTTTATAAACATTTGTCTTTTCTCCATCAACACCAGTTTTGTGTGTTCCACATTACCAGTTGTCTTTTGATTGAATGTTGTTTTTGTAAAATGTGCCATTCGTATGTCAGTCTGTTAATGTGATTCAGTAAGAATGCTAAATTTAGTGTCATCTTTCTAAACCACCCTATTTTAGCATCTAATTTAATAATCGGAATTTTAAATCTATGTAAGAAAGTACAAATGAGAGAGAGCTTACAACTTGAATTGTCTGTTAAGCTGTCTTTATCATTTTCTTCCTTTTCTAGGGTGTTGAAGATGCTTTTTACACACTGGTAAGAGAAATACGTCAGTACCGAATGAAAAAACTTAACAGCAGTGATGATGGGACTCAAGGTTGCATGGGGTTGCCTTGTGTGGTGATGTAACAAGGTGAGCGTGTGCTCTCTTGACGTAATTATAAATCGTACTATTTAGTATCAGACATTTTGGAGGAGTGTTGCTGTTATTTTTTCTATGTTGTTATTTAACTGAGAATCTCTGCTTACTTACAACTATAAAATATTTTCCTTACGGAACCCTTTATCTGAGAGTATTGAGCTCTAAACAATTTTTAAAACATGTAATTATTTTATAGACATTAAGTTTTCAGTGATATTAGAAATTAGAAGACATTGTTTATGAACTGTATGTATATCATGTTCTTGGCGCTGACCGGGAGTTTGAAGAATCCCTACCTCTGAACTGCATGGTAATGACGTGGTGTGTGTCCTTCTCTTACAGACAACTGTTAAAGTTCTAGCATCAGAAAAGAGCCACTGTCAAGGTAGGACACGTTTGGAGAGGAACGATTTATCATTCATGTTGATTTCTTCACCTTGTTTTCCTCAGACTCTCTGGGTGACATTGACATTCACACACAAATTCTGCCTTCGTTTCAGCTGCACTGACACCCGCCCTGGTCCTGACTTCCTGGAGGACACTCCCCCTGTCGCCCTCTCCTGTCTCACAGAGACGCGCCCGCTACTTCCCCAGCTCTCGGTAGATCAGCGCAACATTCTCGGAATATAACTACCTCCTCACTTGTTTGTCTGACAGAGAAATGAACCTCATTCCTCCCGAGTGCTTTTCCACCCTGGGTTCTCCCCAAACACACACACCTCTGCCACCCCAGGTTTTTCATCTGAAAAGCAATTCATGCTCTGAAACAGAGAACCAAACTCGACATGAAATTCTGTAGAAAACAACGTCTTGATCTCTAAAGTAGCAAGTGCTGGTGGTTTTGTTTTATTTTTTTTCCTTTTTACTGTTGAATTTGGAACTATGTTGGTTTTTGGAGAAATGTCATACATTACTGTTCTGCTGAGAATATAGTTGATGTTGCTGTTTGGTTGGTTTGTAACGTTAGCAGCTCTATAAATTGGCATCTGCTCTGTATCCGTAAATACATAAGCGAATACAGACTTGAGTCTATCCCAGCCTTCTCGACTTTCATGCAATTAAATCTAACTTTCACAATGAAGTGCCTTTTTCCTAGAAGTGCTTCGTAGACTTCCTTTATAGCACTTCAGTGGGATATATGTCTCAAAAACCATTATACATGGAAATGAATGTCTGAGATATGTGTGTGATGTGTCTACCTTTGAGGGAAAGGTATACCGATAGGTAGCAGATGCCATTTCTTACGTGTGTGAAGTTGGCTTTCCATAGACTTGTTTTTAGGCTCTCTCATGAGAAAGATGAAACTGGAAACAATTATAAGTAATTTCTCTTAATTTTTACCTATGCTTCACTTTTTGTGTGTAGGTTACTACCTACAAAATGTATGTAATTTGTTTCTTCCAATAAGATAATCTAATGTTCAATGAACTTCCATTTGTATTTAAATTTGGGTCATATCAGAAAGCTCAGAAGGTGTTCAAAACTAAAAATTTGATGCCCTTTTATTTAATAGCTGTGATGAATGATTTTTCAAGCCTCAAACATATGAAAAGACCCATTTTCACTGCGTATCATGTATCATGGTATCTTAATGATGTGTATAATTGCTCTCAATCCCCTCTCACCTCGCCGCCCCCCCACCCCCGTTCCTCACCCCACAGCAACTGCAGTTTGATTAATTATTTCAGTTGAGTAAAGCGTGGTGCTAATAGACCAGGGTCACAGTTTCAAAACTTGTGGGAGCCAGTTAGCGTCACAGAGGGAGAAATTCTTCCACATTTGATCATTGCACCGGTAACTCCAGCTGGTAGTTTTGCCAGGTGTATGGTGTTAGTCCTGCAGGAAAGAAGAGATCAGTTAGCACAAATCCTTTACCACGACTGCAAAAACTTGGTATCCTGAGGAGCGTCAGCTTAGAGTCCTTATAAAGTATCCAGACTTTTTTTTCTTTTTTGCCACATGGACACTCTAAATTAAGCCAATATTTTTTCTCATTATGTTTTTGAGAATGAGAGTACGTCAGCTCAAAATTTAAAAAATTTTTCTTTATCCATCATGTCCTTTGAAGGGTTTAAAACAGCATGTTGATTAATTTAGTCTGCATATGACATAACATGATGAGCTTGTTCAGAACAAGAAGTAACCTTTGGACTGTAATTTCTGTTTGAGAAGGGAGTGGGAAATGTAATTACTTATTAGTTTTGAGGTTTTAGAGACTTGGCTTTTCCATTTGCAGATAAAACCCTGGTAATTCTAATGAAAAATAGGTTTAGATAACTTTTGGTTAAAGACTAGTTCCAAAATGGCCACTTTCTCCTCTGGTCTAATATGTAAATACCTTACTGCATCTTCTAATATGAATTTTCATTTATTAAGCAAAGTCCACATTGCCTTGAAATGAATTCAGAAGAGGAGAAGAAATCTACACTGTGCCCAGAGTCTAGTGAAACTAGAGTGTTAGCATAAATTCTGAGATCTTCCACAGTGCTGTCAACACCTGCAAACAGAAACTCTCTGCTGCTTCGTTTCTGCCCTTTTAGAGCATTGCTCTGTGATTTTTCTTGGGGCTGGATTGAGGCTTGTCACCTCAGTTGTCATCATTGTTGTCTTGTTTATGTGACTGACAGCGTGACTCTTTTTCTCATGTCCCCTTAGCCCTTGTATGGATGTACATTACGGTTTTCTCAAATATGTCGTAAGCACAGAAGTATCTAAATGGGGCCAAAATTCAGACTTGAAAACTGCTCTTTTCCTAGCTTAAGAAGTTACACTTAGGTGTGAATTTTGGCGCAATAGAGTGACGAAGTTACAGTTGAATGCTGAATCACTTCAGTTAGTGTGGTTTTTAGAATATGTATGTAATTGCTAAAACAATTCTAGCTTACCTCAGAATCTGAAAGTCTCTTTGCCCCAGTTAAGTGCCTGGCCAGCTGTCGTAAATCACACATTGCTTTGTTTGTTTCTTAAAGGTCGCATGTTTAGGAGTATGAAAATAAGATGTTCTGTCTAAAGGCCACTGTGCCTAATCTGTCATGTGCTGTCTTTGCTCCAGCAGGTCCCTATAGAATGTTTCTTGGTGACATAATATTATACTTCTTACAGTTTTCACTTCGGGAATGTCATGGGTGAGATTATTCTCAGTATGTATTTTAGTGGGCCCCGTGTTTAGTCAGTCATCATCCTTTTAAACTGCTGTGAATTTTTTGTCTTGACTTGAAAGCAAGAATAGAGAAACACTTTAAAGAGATATTTTGTGTTTTTTTTTCCCATTCCAGAATTTGTGAGCATAATCATATTTTGCTTTACATTTACAGTCACGAACTCTTAAGCTGGCAGCTACAACCAAGAACCAAAAAAGTGGTGCATTCTGCTTCTTGTAATTCATCTCTACTAATAAATTACAAGAAGCAAAGATAACTAATTAGGGAAAATATTTTATTTGGGTGGTTTCTATAAACAAGGGACTATAATTCTTGTACATTACTTTTCATCTTTGCTGTTTCTTGTTCAGTGTGCCACAAAATTATTTTGAGGTGTTTCCTATAAGAATTGTTTTAAAAGTGTTCTTCATATCGGAGTAGTTGTAGATATATTTCACAATATTACTGGTGATTTTTAAAAGCCTGAGTACTGACCTAAGAAGCGATGATATGAATTCTACTCTGGAGGGAAGGGATGATCTCAATGGATATTGTATGACTTTTATATTTTTGTGCCATCAAATATAGGTAAAATTATCAATTGTGCAATTCTGCTGTTTAAAACGGGAACTCTTGGCCTCCTTGGCCCTAAATGAAAGGGCTGACATTCTAAGTTGCCTATTTTATTGTAAATTAATCCATTCTAATTTTTAAAAATTTGGTTGAATGTTTTTCTTGTTCAGTGTTTAAAAAATAAAAACTGGAAGTTCTTTGCTTAGTTATAATTTGTTTCCAACTGAAATGCCTTTATTGAAAGTTAATATTAATTTCAGATTTGGATGTGACGTTTGGATATTTGTTGGAAGATCAGAGTTCCTCGTTTTATCTCAATATAAAATATGTCAGAGCCTGCTTTAAATTATTCCCCTGGGGACAATTCATAGGCATGAGTTGTAGCTACATGGCAGATTCTCTCACGCTAACATGACGTGTTTAAACAACCATGGGAGGTCTTCATCTCATCTTTGTCTTCCATCTAGTCGACCAGTCTTGGTACAGTGGACGAGCATTGGTCTAGGAGTCAGAGAACATGGGCTTCAACTGTAATTTTACTCTTCTGGCCCATGGTTTCCTCATTTGCAAAATAGGGAAGTCGAATTAGCATATCCCAACTATTTATAAAAAAATAATTTCAAACATAGACTTCTCCACCTAACACTGGAATACTGTAATTATGAGGACATTGGTTTATTCTCCCGAAGACATCAATTTTTTTTTTGTTTTTTCTTTAAAAGTAGGGCAAGGAGGGAGATTATTAATATTTGACAGAATTAAACAAGAAGATTCGTCATTCAGGTGACAAATACTGTTTCCACATTGGGCTACTAGAAAGAGTATAAATGTTTTAGATTGTAAAATGGATGCGACAGTCATGGACTGTGTATCTAAAACAGATTTCCCCCTTAGATCAGTCACCTGTGTCTCATATCAGATACTTTGTTCTACTAATATTTGACCCCCAATAAGTGAGAGGAAAGGATGTTTTATTCTGGAGATAGCTGCTATTCTGCTTGACAAAATGAAGCTACAGGGAGACAAACAAAAAAGTAGCTAAAGAAGCTTGTTTACCTGATATGAGGGGACCTCTTAGGTGCCTTTGCTGTTAAGGTTTCTGTTCTCATCACAAGCGATACTGAAGGTCATTAAAAGGCCAACATAGTTGCGTGAGTTATTTGATATCCATAAATACACGTAAAGGGGCCAAGAGGCTGTACGAGGGATCATTTTGCAAAGCTGCTTGAGAGACATTCAGAGAATGTCCATCTCCATGACTTGAGAGCACAGAGAGAAAGAACATCTAGGATTCAAGTGGGAGGGATGGCGTGCTTTCAAAATAACTGGGCAATGAAACATGGTCCAACATCTTAGTCAAAGAATACTGGAACTTTAGGAACATAGAAAATACAGGGAACAAATGCCCTGTGCAGTGCCAGAAGGAGCAGAGGTTCAGATTCCTGGCTGGAAGTAGACCTGGAGAATTGATCATTCTCTGGAGACTGAATTGATGACTTCCTTCACACTAGCTCCAAAACAGTTTATTAACCTACCGGAGGAGGTGGGAGGCATGTTTTCATCTTAAAAGAATGAACTTAATCTCTTTAAAGCCAGCATAAATACGGATTACCACGAATTTGTGAGAACCACGTAGAACGAGGCAGCACCTGCTATACTGAGGGCTAATATCAAATGTTTCTAAAGATAGAGGCAGCTACATGCCTAATGGGAGGACATGGTTGGAACTGAGCAGTTGCTACTAGAGCCTTTAGATGCAGGAGCCTGAAATATCCAGGTTAGGAAAAGCGATCTTCTAGAATGGCTGCTGTGCAAGTGGGGAAATTGGCACTATCGACACTTGCTGGAGGAGCTCAAGCTGTTTTTGAAAAGCGTTTTAGTGTAAATCAGTTCACATTTACACCTGAGACCCGACATCCCTGGCATGAACTTTTTTTTTTTTAATCAGTGGAACAAAGTAAAAAGACATCTTGAAAATTAGATCAAGAAATCTTAAGTTTATGCTCATTTTGCCTGTAAATTTGAGGAGTTTGACATTAAATATTAAAGTCCAAAATGAAACCCTACCATGACACGTGAACTGAAATTACCAAGGTCTGTGCCCCTGTCATCCCATCATTCTGTAGCTACTGTGACATTTCCTCTCAGAGAACCACATTTGGATCCCGCTGTGAGGCATAGCCATGTGCCCTTTTGTTTCATTGGCTCAGGACATCTTCCTTATGAATCTTCCTAATTCATTTGGGACTTTTTTATTGAGTACTTACTATGTGCCCAGGCCTGGTGCTGCTCTGGACATACAGCAGTGAACTAGATGGACAGTGGCCCCTTATTCATCTCTTACATTCTGTTGAGAGGATCTCTAAAACAGAATTTCTTAGCTGCAGTTTGGTGATCGCTTCAGCAGAGAAGGACATGGTTTACTCTAAGCAAGCGACGTAGATAGCTTAGCCTTACTGTTCCAGCTGCTGCCTTCTTGACACCGCCCAGGGTTGTCACCTTCCCAATTTTTCTCAACACTCAGGGCTACCCAAGATGCACCAGAACCTGTCTTGTGCCTCACTGCCACCTGGGTCTCTTCTTTCAAAGCTATATATCGCTTCGCAATTTCCAAGTGCTCTCACGTACCTCATCTAATCCATGACAGCCATGTAAAACAGAAATGGTCTTCATTTTACTGATGAAAAAAACTGAATCCACTACAAAAGGATGGATTGATTCTAGATTTGAACCCAGTTCTCCAGATCTTAGATCCTTGCTCTTTTTGGTTCACCAGTAGTTTTCAAACCATGCCGCTCAAAAGCTGTTGGAGTGTCATAACGGAGATGTTCAGGAAAGTCTGAGTGGGTGGGGCTCTGCTTGTCCTCCCTTGCCGCCCCCTTCAACGAAGCAGTTCCACTTTCATCTGGCTTTTATTTGAGGCTTCCATTCAAGATTGAGTCCGAAGATTCCGTAAGTAAACATTTGAACACCACTTCACCCATCTGCTCCAATCACCTATCAAGCTGGGGGGCACTATATCACATCCTCATGTCTAGTCCAGAACCCATCTAGGCCGTCATGGTCAGTGCACAACTAAGCAGTAGTATTTCTCACACAGTGACCCCCCCTCTGGAGCCAGAATACCTGGGTTTAAATCTCTCCTCTACTACATACTAGCTGTGAGACCTCAGACAAGCCCGTGTCTTATGCTTGAATTTCTTCAACAGTAAAATGGAGATAATAGTTTCTCAATTTTTATAGTAATCGTTCCTCAATTATAGTTCCTCAAAAGACTTTTATTGTGTAATTTAAATAAATTGATATATGTTCTAAAAAAAAAAAAACTTGGAACAGTGCCCAGCGCTGTTACCGCAGGACCCTATGGGATGCCTTCCTCTCTCCTAACAATGCAGCACACTGTTGAAGTCTAGATTGTTTTGTTAAAAGCAAATTTGCTGAATTTCAGTTCCATTCAAGAGACAGGAAATAAAGCTAGTTTGTCTCATGGAAAAGGATGAGTCTTATAAATTTGACTTCTTTATTTTTAGGCATGCCTGGGAAATGATTACCGACAGGATGATAAAGCTGAATCCAATAAAGATACCATAAAATTCCACAGGTTTAGTTACACTCCAAACTGAAAACCATTCCTTACATGTAAGACCTGTTACCACAGGGTGACAAAAAAGTCCACAGTTGCTGCCAAAGAGCTGTATTCCCAAACCGGAAGTGAAAATGAACTCAGAACTGCACACACACACACACACACACACACGCACGCATGCATGCTACACACACCACCCAAGCAATGTAACAAAGGATTAAGCTGAGCCTCAAAGTTTGCTAATGACAGTTGGTGTCTCTGAACCATGAGTGAATGAGGGCTGTGACGGGGGTAGGGTGAGGGCCAGGTTGGAAAGGAGGGGACCTCCCAGCGGGGTTCACAGCAGCAAGGGACACCTGCTGTCCCAGGGTAGAGGGACAGAAGCAGCCAGGCGGCAGTGATCTCCTGGGCACAGCTCCTTTCTGTTAAGTGTCTGTCATCTCCCTGTAGAGCCTCAGGTCACAGGTATCTCTAAGGCAATAGAATATCTGAAATCTCCCCTTTAAAACACACACACACACACACACACACACACACATACACACACACACACACACACACAAAGAGCTGTAAATTTATTTGGAGCTCTGAATAATAAATGTTCCAAATGATGGTTAGATGCCTAGATGAGAATAGTCACATTAACTATTTTTAAAAAACAGTGAAAATAATACTGTTCTTTTGCTAAAAACTAAAGCAAAAAAAAAAAAGAATTAAATGAGTCTAGTTTGTATTATATACTGATGCTTGGAGAAAAGCAAGATTAATTACAGAAAATGAATGAGTCAAGAGAGATTGTCCCATTGAAGGAAATTTCTGAGTGTTTTCCCTTAAGGGCTGTAGATGATGGTAGGATGAATTTGTTTTGTTTTGCTTTAAAGTCAGGTTTTTTTCCCCCTTGTGATTGAAATAATACTTGTTCATAGTAGAAAATGCAAATAAACCAAAAGAAAGAGTTTAAAAATCACCATCAATCCACTACTCAGATAGAATACTGATATAAGTTGCCTAGACTTGTTTTCTATGTGTAGAGTGATATATAAATTAAATGCCCTTTTTCTTTTTGCAAAATAAGATTATATAATTTATACATCATTGCAATGTGGTTTTTCACTTAATAAAAAAATTGTTAGTGTTTTTATGTTAATATATATTCATCTATGTCATCACGTTAATGACTAATAGTATTTTGTATTACGGTTGTGCCATACTTTAATCAATCTTGTATTGCTCACATGTTGGTTGTTCCTACTTTTTGCTTCTTATAATGATTTGGCTACAATTAATAGTCTTGAAATACATCTTTGAGTACTTGCATAATAATTTCCTTAAGATAAAGTCATAAAAATGAAATCGTATTAATGGATATGCATATTTTTAAGGTTTTTGATAAATATATTGTCAAAAGGCTAAAATCTTAAAACTTCTACTGACCACATATGAGTGTCTATTTTCCCATATACTAAACATTGACGATTATCAGGAAACTGATTGTTTTTTATAATCAAATACACTTCAGATTTTATGGAAAAACAAAAATAAACTGGATTTTTAAAAAATACTACATATTGGAATATTTACAGTTTAGAAACTCTTCATTGTATAATCAGTCATATTTTTCTAATCTGCATCAGGTGGAATTCTCCAAACGACAATAGTCTCTTAAGATCTTTTTATTTTTAATATGATGGTAAATACTTAAAATTTGTTCTGTACTTTTCCCCATTACTTATATCTACCAACTTTCGACTGGACCTCTCTACATGCTAATAACTGTGTACATTTTAATTCTTTTACTCAGTGAATCAGAAATAATACAGGCTCGAATACCCCGCCCCAAACTACCCGCACGTCTCAAAGTGTCTCTGTCTGCTTTCTTCGTCCCTCTTCCAGTCCAGGCTCAGAAAAGAGTCCTCTCCTCTCCCCAAGGTTCCTCCTCCAGCTGGGTCTTACTTCCACTGGAAACTTGTTCCGTCCTTAGTTTCTACTCTCTTTATACGTCTGTTATCCTTTATATAGTTTTTCCTGCCACTAGAATTCTATAAATGTGCTCCCTTGACCCCAGTGCCCTCTAGCTATCATTCTGTTTTTTCTCCTACTGTCTGACAACATCACTGAGAAAGATGTGTCTCCACTTCCTCACCTCCCATCCACGCTTCAGCTCGCAGCTATCACGCCGCCTCTACTCACCTGAATCCTCTGAAATGTCTCCAACGGTGTGGCCACAGAGGTGAGAAAAGAGACTCTTCAAAACTCATTTCTGTCAACGACTTTGACTTTTGAAAATTAAATGTGTTGCAGTAACATTGGATAATAACATATAATTTTTAGGTGTACCGTAAATATCTGTGTACTCTACTGCATGCTCACTGTGTGTGTGTGTGTGTGTGTGTGTAGCCTCATGAACATACCAGCATATTCGCCAAACACAGAAAGCTGTTCTCATAACCGAAATCCTTCTGTTACCATATATTTAATCCCCTTTACCCACTTTGTCCTTCCCCGCAACCCCCTTCCCCTCTGGTAACCACCATTCTGTTGTCTGTATCTGTGAGTTTGTTTTGTTAGTTTGTTACTTTTTGTCTTATATCCTGTATATGAGTGAAATCATATGACTTGTGTCCCTTTCCTTCTGTATTATTTCACTCTCAAGATCCATCCATGTTGTTGCAAATGGCAACATTTCATTTCTCATGGCTGAGTAGTATTCCATTGTGTATATATTTATGCACTACCTCTTCTTTATCCAATCATCTGTCAGTGGACACTTAGGTTGTTTCCACGTGTGGACGAGAAGAGGTATTGCTGGATCACATATTAGTCCTAGTCTTAATTTTTTGAGGAGCCTCTATACTGTTAGGAAAATGACTTGAGAAGAAACTAGGGCATCTGCCACAAAGGGGATGGGAGAACTGGAGGGTAACATATAAAGAGAAGAGTCCTTGAAGGAGAAACAGGTTTGGGAGGAAATTTGTTGGTTTGGATATACCGATTTGTAAATACCATTGGGAAATCCAGGTGTCAATGTCACAGAAAGGAGTTGGAAAGGAATGAGGTATTTTTAGGTTCAGTAACGTGTTCTGTTACTGTTGGGTCAAAGGAGATGATGACCAGAAAGCCAAACAGTCAAATATTCAGTTTTTTCCAACAAAGGATCTTGTGGCAATTTTCAATAGGAAACAGTTAATAGTAAAAAGATCATTCAGTCTATGCCCATAATTCTATTCATGTTCTTCCTAAACATCATGTTAAATGGCTGTATCTGAAGCTCCAACCTGATGCTGCTGTCTTTAATATAAGCTGTTACAATTCATAAATTCTGTTGAGTCTTTCTTTACCTAATAGTAATCATCACATATTTAGCCATAACTAAGACTCGGTGTCATTGCTGAAAAACCACGATATTTTGGTCCAAAGAGCCTTGCCATTTATAAGCAGAATGACTTTGGGGCAAGACACTTCACTTCTCAGAGCTCCAGTTTTCTCATTTGGGAAGCAGTACTAATTTGGAATAAGGTACTAATTGCCTTACGGGGTTGTAATTAGGATCAAGTAGATAATGTTTGCAAAGGGATTTATATACTGTGAACACGTTATTCTTTGTAGAGTGGGGGTAACAGCATCCTAGATGGCAGCTGATTTTCTATAATATTTGAAGTAAATTTACTACTAAATTTGTTAAGTAGATTCATCAGTGAATTTCTGCTAATTCTGGGATATTTCTCATGAAAATGTGTGTGTGTATGTGTGTGTGTATATGTGTGTGAGCTTGACAAACATACCAGCATATTCACCAATCACAGAAAGCTGTTCTCATGAGTGAAATCCTGAGGACCTTGGCTTTCCAGAAGCCTGGAAAACTCCACTGTATTTCACTAGGGTAGAAAATGATCATCACTGGTTGAGTCATAGAAGAAAGCCATACTTGAAGATAATTCAATCTGTAGGAAGACTTAGGGAGTATTGAAATGCAATTGCTAGTCTACCACAGATATCTTTCCTAAAGTCCCAGAGTAAAGACTGAAGGCTTCACCTGTCTTTCACTGTCAATTGCCTAAAGCTATAAATAGGTCTAAAGCTCATTTCTCTCCATTTAGCAGGGAAGGGTCAGATTACAGGGGCAAAGCAAAAAAAATAAATAAATAAAACGAATGTCAGGGTGTTTTAGAGTGTCAGTTAAACCCAGTCTTCTCTCTCTTCCCTTCTACTGTGCTACCCTAGAATCAAGGAACCAGCAACAATGCCTCTGTTGAAACTTTCAGGTAGGTGTGCGAAAGTGTTTGGAGAACACAACTTTTAACAGGCAACCATTCCTTTGACTATCACGTCAGCTCTGGTAATCCTTTCTTTAGGATTTATAGTTTCTTTAATCGTACATTGCAGGAGGAGGCAAGACAAGGTTTTCAAATAGTTTTTATTTTCAGTTTTGGGAGGGAGGCAATTTTTAAAAACTATATCCTGCGGTCACAGTTTTGATGATCCCAGTAGAAAAATAGGTAAGATATTTAATATCTATTCTGCTAGTCTGTGCAAACCTGTGCTGCTACACTTCTGAGAAGGATCCTAGCCTATGTCTTTAGCTGTAGCATTAGCTGAAAATCATGAGTATGACGGAAATATTAACCCAATTCGTTCGTGTATTCTGATGGTTCACAAACCAGGTTTGTACACAGAGTGATTTTTAAAATAATAATAAGTTATAAGTCTTTTTCATTGTAAAGGTGATACATGCTTCATATGAAATAAAAAAAGAGAAATTGCACTGAAACATGAAAGTAATAAACACTCATTTAGAGAAACTGGGAAATTCAGGAAAGTAGGAACAACAACAAATAACCCACAGTCCCATCGTCCAAAGATACCACTTTTAACATGTTAATGTGTTTCTTTTTGACCTATTTTCTTTGCAAATTAAAAACAAATCTTTTAAAAACACAACTGTGATTATACATGTCACTTTATATCCTGCCTTTTTTTTTTTTTTTTTTGCTTAACATTATAACATAATCATTTACCAAAGTACTCCAGACTCTTCCTAAACATCATTTTAAATGGCTGTATAATATTCTAAGTTTCTTAACTAATCCCTTAGGTCCTTTATAGTTTTTTTTGTAAATATAAATATGATATGGGTATAATATTTGCACCTAATTCTTTTTCTGTGTGTAAGGATTATTTCAGTAAAATAGATTCTCAGAAATGGCTGGTAGGCATTACTCAACTGTTTACCAAATGCACCGTTTTAGTTTGCCAGCTTCCAGCTTCATAGAAGAATTTCTAACCATCGTATAAGAGTTTTTTAAAGTCACATTTTATAAAAAAGTACCTCTTTAAGATTATGGACATAAATTCAAAGAGACATATTAGAAAGAAAAAGAAAATGAGATGTATAACAACTATATTCCCAGGGCTTTCTAATGGCAGCAAATTGCGGATAAATGGAAAAATGAGGTGTAATTACACATTTCACACACCCCTTTCTTGTACCAATCTACATATTTCTATTCCAAAGCACTGATTAACAGCCACTGTGATCTCTGAAAGTTGTTCATATATTTCATCTTGTTTTATTTTACTTCATACAGCTGAAGAAAAACGTGAGTATTTTGGACCATTTTCCCTGCCATTTGCCAAAGTATCGATTTTAAAAAGATATTATTCCTTAATTCAAAAATGTGGGTATTTTTCAGCAGTGTTTATTAAATGATACCATTGAAAGCCAAACACAGCTTAAAAATGACCATAGATATCCCACAGCATTGTGAATGAACTCATGGATTTTCCGGACTCAAAAAAAAAAAAAAAAAATCCATTTTTTAAAAAGAATCTCAAGAGGCATTCACTGATATTTTGAAATAAAATAATCTTTTTTAGATTAGCTGGGGGGAATCTATTGAATCTTGCCTTAGCAAACCCTCAATTCCAATGCAAAAACAAAAAAAAAAATCATGGTAAAATTTTGTGACCAGATAAAAATTCATTTTAGATAAAACTATAACTTCAAACATACATTTCCCTCCATCTCAAACTGGACTTGTCCTTTAGCTGACAAATAGGTCTGCCTCTGGATTCTTTTATGAGATGAGATGGGGAAGATGAAAGGCTTACAACCTGTCTTTCCTACCCATTAATAAAGCACTGCTGAGAAATAAGCATGCTTCTCTGGGTCTGTTGGGGGAAGCAGCAAGCATGGTATTCCTTTTCTCAAGAGTCTTGCACTTCCTGCGTTAATAATAATAACCCCCAACTTCTAGATAGGACTGTGTCGTTTTTAAAGTCTTTCCTGTTTAATCTTTATGACAGTTCTCTGAAGTTGGCATTATTATTATTAACACCCCCTTGTACCACGATGAATACCAAGGCTCCTAGTGATTAGTGGTTCGCCCAAGGCCGCCCAGCTGTCACAGACGCTTTCTTTCCGCTTCGCCCACTCTGCTTGCTGTTTCTGCCCTCTGCCTATTCTCTAAATGTAGATGCACTAACTTCAAGGCGTTTCCCCTCAGATGCTCCCTTCTCTTAAACCTGATGTGCTCAAAAAAGAACTCGGCAATTATCTATGCAACCCCGAGGGCATCATCTGTCCTTTTCTCTGTGCATCCAGGTTGTCACCAAATCTTATCTGCTCATCTTCTGAAATACCGGTTTCACTCTTTCCTTTCCATAATCGCCACCACTCCCCGAAGTATTTTTGAAAGGCAGAGCTTTTGAATTACAAGTCAAATTTCAGCTGCGGTTACATGAAATCAAAATGACTGGGAGGAAATATCTACCGTGTAATTTTTGGCCATCATGTAAACTACTTCTTGAGAGTTTCTACTTTTCAGCTATCTGTAGTGGCTTAGGGAGATATAACCTTAGTAAAAACAATAACGTTTAAAAACATGAAACGAATAAGTGTGTGCAGTCCCAGGTAATCGATGGAAGAGCCAGAGTCCAAGCAAGTAGGATTCGGCTCCTGGGTATCCACTTCCATACTGCAGTTCCTGAGGCCTCCAGCAGCGTTGCCACAGACCCAGCATGACAAGCTAGTTGCAGCGTCATCGTCATCGTCACTGTCATCATCATAACCAACTGGCCTGTTTCCATCTGCCCCTCATGGTGCATGAACCCTCTTCTGACTTCTACTTGCCATTTATCCTTGAGGCGCACGTGCTCGCTTGTGATGCTCAGGGAAGAATGATACAATTCCCGGGGATCGGGTGGGGAGGCATTCTCGGGCCATCAGATGTACCTACTTAGCATTTTAATTGTTCCTTTATGGATCATGGTGCTTGCCAAAGAACTGCTCATAGCATCCAAAGATGCTTTTCAGTTTCAGGAAGAGCTTGAGTTTAATAAGAGAAATAGATGTGTAAAGTTCAGCCAGCATCGTGGGCTTTTCTGTTATTCAGCTGCGACAAGCCAGGTTTTGAAACCTGGCTGACTGACTATTAGTGTTGGTGAAGTTATGAATCAATTACTATCTTCCCAATGTGTGCTTCAGACTATACTAAGTCTTACAATTTATCAATTCCTTAATGGCCCAAAACTAACCCCAAATACCAAATATCTGTCTGACTGAGGCTACCAAATTAAACATTCAGTTTAATCTGGTGCTTTATTTTTCTTAAAGCATTTCCACGGACATTATCTCACTTCATGTCAGGGCAGCCTCGTGAGCGGGGTTGGGTAGGCATCAGAAGTCTCACTTCACAGATAAGGAACTGAAAAAGAGGAAGGCAAAGGAGCCGGTGAGTGCAGAACGGACTTGAACACATCACACGTACTTAAGTCAGAACTGAAAATGTGGCATTTTGGAGATCTGCATAGACATTGATGGGAGCGAGAGCGTGTGTGGGGGTGTCTTTTTCGCTGCATGCAGTTTGCTTTGTCATCATGCGAAGAATGTTTCTGTCTTCTGTCGCTCCAAATAATTAGCTGTTTGCCGTTTTCATTATTTGCTCTCTGCCCTTTTCTGGAAATGCCGAGAGACTTTCAGAAGTATTAGAGGTTATGACTCTTCAGATGGAAACCACTGAGCGTCTGGAAAACACAGTTGAACTTGACAGAAGAAGCAGATATTTGATGGCTATCACCACCCTATCTGATGAAACTGGTTTTCTTGTATCCTGAGAGTCTTGAGGTTGTTCGTTGCTAAGCTAAAGGTCCCCTTTCCACCCATTTTAAGAATGGAAAAATTAAAGCTTGTAAAAGTAAAAGTGGCTTTTCAAGGGTCGTTCATTATGGAAGGCCACGTGTCCACAGAAACAGGACTTCCAGTACTAGATAGTTCATTTTTAGTGGCCCTCTCCCCCACACTACCAGCAGCATATCCCCAAGTTGTCAGAATTCGAGGAGGAAAATGAGGTGGTGGTGTTGTGAGAGAAACACAATTACCTATCCTGTGAGGAAGAAAGAACCTAAAGTACATATTTATTTTTTAAAAAACAACTTAGGCTGATTCTCTTTCAGAAGATGATAGAGTTTTTCTTCCAAAAAACAACCCTATGCACTTCTTCAAAACCATCAGAAAAAGTCAACCAGCCTAATAGGAAGAACTATGTTGCCTGGTTACTATGAAATCACCTGTCAGAAACAAGTGATATCACATTAAACACTAGTCCTGCAAGAGCCCAGTCTCATCTTTAGGACTGTCCTGAAATGCGCTGTAAAAATCTGACCCGTGTTTCTGAGAACAGGTTTCCAAGCTACCCCCACAAACCCACTAGAGAGAGCAGGTATTGCCCCCATCGTGTCTCTGGGTCACCGGTGGGAGACCAGGGCAGCCATGGGCCCAGGGCAGTCCTTAGAGCTGTGCCTCGCACAGAGCAGAAACGCTCGTTGACTTCTGGGAGAGGACTCGAAGACTAACACATGAACACCTCTTTTAGAAATTGATGATGCAATGCGGAGCTTCGCTGAAAAAGTGTTTGCCTCTGAAGTCAAAGATGAAGGAGGCCGTCAGGAGATTTCCCCCTTTGATGTGGATGAGATCTGTCCGATTTCTCATCTCGAGATGCAAGCACACATATTCCAGATGGAGGCTCGGTCCACCTCGGAAGGCAGGAGGTAAGTGGCGTGGTAGGGGATGCTTAGTACAGGGGGACACAAGGAAGGGGAAATGTCAGGGCAGAGGTTCAGTCTGTCTGGATGATGGTTCCTCTGGGAGGAAGAACTCTGCCGGCATTAAAAACTCCTGCCCCCATCTGACTGTATATACTAGGGCTAGTGAACAATACTGAAGAAGAAAGCAGTGACCCTCCTACCCTCATCCACATCTCCCCTTAGTTGAAGCCTCCCTGTCCACCCAAGTGAGAGCAGGAGCCACTATGCAATTGTTCCAAACCCAAGTGGGCTGATGGCTGCTGTGCACACACACAACCTATGCACGGTGCGTACAGAGACTGGAGCTCGAGGGCTTCATCTGCAGACTCCATCCTCAGCCAGCCTTAGCGTTGTGATATTCAATATGGATCCTGCCCTCTGGCCAGTCTGTCCTCCTTCAGGCCCCAGGGACACAGCCCTCCACTTCTGCCCTCAACCCCTGCCGTCCTATGCCTACGATGCGTAATTCCTGTACCCGCCCCATGGCCCGCCCAATCCCCCTCCACCATGTCTGCTCATTTCCCTTTATTTGAACTACTCTCGTACTCACTATCTGCCACAATTTAGTCCTCAGATCTATATTGATCACTTACCTGGAACCCCTCCTCATGGCACCCCCCACTCTCTCGCTCCTGTTTCATGGAGGAAGAGACCACCCTGCTGTCCTTCTCTTGGGTTTTATGTCTTTAAGGAGAGAGCAACAATCCACCTTTGTGGGCACCCCCATTGGACCCATTACAAGGCTCAAGTCAAAGTAGAAACTCAACAAATACTTGATTGGAGGAAGTAATATTAAGCAACTTATAAGTTCCAGATATTGTGCTAGGCATTTTATATACATTAAATTTCACAGAAATCCTATAAGGAAAGCATTATTACACCATTTTTTTTTTTCAAATGGGGAGACAGGTCACAATTTAAGGAGTATGCACAAAATGACACACATAGTAACTGACACAGCCTGTGCTTGCTTATGGCAGTACTAAACTGCCTACTCTGCTAGGAGCAGACACCTGTGAGGAACAATGTCATGCTGAACGCTTTCTAGTATGTTCCCTTAGGCCCATTGTCCAAGGTACACCGGGAAGAAGGGAACACTGTCATGTGATATCTCCTCCAAATGGTTGATCCTGTTTTGACACTCAGTCCACATTTTAATTTTTACTTTTTGTCCTTGAAATTGTATAGTGAAATATCAATTGTATAGTGAAATATCAATGAAACTCCCAATGAAGAGCAAGATACACCCTTTTATTTTTTTAAATTTCAAACCCAGGAAAAGGCGTTTCTTCGGACGAAAGACTGTTAATTTGTCCATTCCACAAAGTGAAACATCTTCCACCAAAATGTCCCACATTGATGAATACATTTCTTCATCTCCAACTTACCAGACGGTGCCTGATTTCCAGAGAGTACAGATCACTGGTGATTATGCCTCTGGGGTGAGTCACTCCCTTGTTCCTCCCCCCTGAGATGTAGCTGCTGGGAAGACAGCCTGATTGTTTCAGCTTCTTACCTTCCTCCACTTCCTTTTGAGGAAGGTGTTAGCTCACCTGTTCTTTGTTATACTTCATTCCTGCATTTCAACACCAATGTGCCATGGCTTATATTTCTGCCTTGCTTTCTTCATCCCACTGAGAGAGGTTAGAATATTCGGGGCTATTTTTTCTTTGACCAACTGTCCTCTCCAGTTTTATTGCAAATGCTTACACAGTAGAATATTGCTTGGAAGAGACTCTAGGATGCCACGGGAACAGTAAACTAAGGTCATAAACAACTTGACTTGCTTGTTCTATCCAGAACAGTTGGTCAGTTAATAAATCTGTGCCACATGGACTTGCAGAATCAGCATCATATCGGTGAAACTGCTGTTTAGCCATCAGTCTATGCTCCAAATATAGTTTTCATGATCGGTCCTAAGCCCCCTTCTCATGTAACTGACCCATTTAGGGTTAGCCCTAAGGTATTTAAAAGTGACCGAGCAATGAAATCAACACTATTCTTATTGATTCATTTTCTGTACAATAACATGGGTGCTCTGCAAATGGCAGGAAGGTTTTAGACGCTAAATACTAAAATGGAATGTTTAATAGTGACATGGAAAATAAAGTTTGGAGAACTCTGGAATTCAAAGACACAGAACAATTAGGAGACAAACTTGATACCTATGTGCTTGGTAGAAATGAAAACAGAAATTCAAAGGAAGAAGATGGAAGGAAGGGCAAGGTTCAGAGGAGTCAGTGAGACACGGCTGGCCCTGTGCAAGCTGCAGGGCACCGGAAACCGTGGCCTGGAGACTTTGAGAACGAGTATGTTGCTGTGCCTGTTGGCTGAATGTAGCTGAGATGCTGGGCAGCACCATGTGGTCCACGTGTATACCCACATGAGTCTTCACCCTGTTAATTGAACAGAGGGGTAAAGGGGAATCAGAGCTAAATTCTCAAGACCGCTAATCCCTAATAACAATCGATTCAATTTAATTGGTCCTTATTGAGCCCCTATTCTGTGCTAGGCACTATGTGCTGTGTGCTGAGGACTAGAAGGTGAATAAGATTCAGCTCTTGTCTTGAAGAGCTTATAGGCTGGTGGCCCATTAGGTGGCAAGAGAACAAGCAGCCCCACAGACCTAGCACCTGTGCTAGACTCTCTTGGTCAAGGTCAGCAGGTCTTTAAAAAGAGTTCAACCTATTAGGATCAATATCTGGACCTTAGACCATTGGTAACAAGCTTAGGTTGATCCCAGCTCAACCTAATGATGATGAGCGTACAATGATTTCAAGTTGTGACTACTTGGGCATACCAGGCCCTGCCAGGGGTCGGGGATGGGGAAGGGGAAACAGATCGGTCAAGGAAATTTCCAGCAGTTCTAAGACAATTTTACTCTAGTCACAGATAAAGTTCTCTTTAAAATCATCCAAAAGAATGACTTCTCACAGGATAACATTCTGATCCATCTATAGCTACAGAAGGCCGTGCATGCATGCCAGGGGTTGAGGGATATGTGACACCTTATTCATCCCCAAGGATCTCCCTCACTGACCAGCAAGTGGCTTGAATTCTCAAATTAGAGTCACATCTTTCAGTTGAGATACTGTCTTTAAACAGCCATACTTAAAATGTCTGTATGTTACCTGGAAGGAAGGAAGGATTTTTCATGTAAGAACGGTTCTTCTCATCATATATGCTAGATAATCACTCCCATCTAGCAAAAGACAAAACCAAACACAGGACGGTAAGGAAACACCCTTACAACAGGTAAGTTTGAGTAGAAATGGAAGAGCGAGAAAAACGTCAGGACCTGCTCCTAGGGAGGGGCTCAAAGCCCAAGTCGAGGAGGAAGCAACCCCATGGGCAGGCAGGCGAGGCCCAGCTTGGGCTGTGACACCCAGGAGATCAGGGAAGTGCCAAAGGCAACTTCACCCACTTCTCAGATCTTCACAGGAGTGATTCTGATACCCTGAAATTTTCTTGGCAGGTTACAGTTGAAGATTTTGAAGTGGTTTGCAAAGGTCTGTATCGGGCACTGTGTATACGGGAGAAATACATGCAGAAGTCATTTCAGAGGTTCCCTAAAACCCCTTCCAAGTACTTGAGAAACATTGAGAATGAGGCATGGGTAGCAAATGAGAACTTTTATCCAGGTAAATAATTTTCTTCCATAATGCATGGAATGTATATTTAGGTTTAACTGCTAAATATTAAATATGCCCCTAGATTATAAGTAAGCCAGTCTAAAAATATCATAGTCATCTTTGGTTCCATTCTTTCTTCTGCTCATATGTCCAGTCACTCGGTTCAAGTTTGTACAATATTTCTTAAAACTTCTTCTCTCTGCACCATTCCCCAAACTCTAATTTAAGCCTATTATTTCTCTTTGTCCAAATTATTGCCATAGCGTTCTAACTGCTCTGCTAAATTCTAATTTCACTCCCTTTCAGTTCATCCTCACTTTGGTGCCAGTTATCAAAACACAGACCTGAGCACATCCTTCTTCTGACAAAAGCCTTTAATTGCTACCCATTACCTACAAAGCTAAGTTCCGTCTTTAGCCTACCATCTGGCCTCCTCACTCCATTTTATTTATTTATTTTTTGAATTGCACGCTCAACCTATTTATAAACTTGTCTCCTCTCTTCCGTTCTGGCTGGAGCACTTCCGGTTCTTCCTTTAGTCCAGCGTTTCCGTGCCCCTGGGCGGTGCTGTTCCCTGCGCCCGCTCCCCCTCCCTCCACTTTTTCACCGTGTCTCCAACGTCCATATCCAACCTCATCTTTCGAGATGCAGCCCAAATACTATCATTTCCTGCCTTCCTCTGACATCTGGATAAAAGTACATGTTTTGACTTTCCATAGTCCTTTATTTATATATCTCACTTTCTACTTTCTGCCTTGAATAAACTCAAGTACAGATATTTAAACAATCAAATTTTAATAATTTCACAGATTTCGATTGTGTAACTGTATCATAGTTCATTCAACTATTTCCTATTTTTAGGCATTTAGATTTCTGACTTTTAACAATTGATTTACAATAAGGCTATAATAAACGTCTATATAAACATCTGTGCAGTTGTTTTGTATCTTTAGAATTATACTTCTAGAGTTGGAATTTTAAGGAAGGCAAATATTTAAGATTTTTGAACTTTTGAAATCTTGTATTGTTAAAAATTTCCAGGCCTACAACTTCCTCTCTGTCATTCTTTTTAATATTAAGATCAATATTAAATATATGTCTAGTTTGGTAACTCATAAAATTGGTTTACCTAGCTTCTAAAATATTGACATTTAGGATGTTTGTCTTGCTTTTGTTTCTCCTAAATTATACTTTATCTCTCTAGTAGATCAAGATTAAGGAAAATTGATATTTGACATAGTAACATTGCATTTCATGTTTTCTTATCTCCTAGTTTTGAATAGAAAAGGTGCAAATATTTTCTTTCTATATTTTTTTCCTCACTCCAGCTGTCTTAGTCGCCTGCAGAGACTTTTTGATGCCTTGGGCACATATTTGTTGAAAGTACAGAGTTTGAGTGCTTTCCAGGCTGTGACAGCATGGATGTTGTTCTTGGCTTTTTCGGGTTGAAATTGTTAGTGGCGAGAAGGGGACATTTATCTACATAATCCCTAATTCCTAATTCCTTTAGTGGAAATGTACAGCACCAAGAGTGAATCTGTAGGTAACCTATGGACTTTGGGTGATAATGAGATGTCAGTGTAGGTTCACCAATTGTAACAAACATACCACTCCGATGGGGGAATGTGTGTAGTGAGCATCCGTGTGTGTTGTTGGGGGGTGGGGCAGGGTCGGGATATTGGGAACTCTGTGCTTGGCAATCAATTTTGCTGTGAACCTAAGACTGCTCTAAAAATTAAGTTTATTAAAAATAACCACTCTAAATTAAGATTAATAGAGAAGGTTGGTTTAAATAAGGAAAATATCCAAACACTACCTTTTAACCTTAGTTTTATTTTTATTTCTATATAATTATCTCATAAACTAATAAAACACTATAAACAGGAAGACTTTGATAACCAACTTTAGTAAATAATTAAAATTATTTGTAAGTCGTAGTTCGATTATGTAAAAAGTGCTTCTAAAGAACTTGAAAATCATTCTTACACTAGGCAAAATGTTACAGTTATTTTATGCTACTAATTTAGTCACCTTTGAAAAATAATGTAAAAATAAACTTTAGCTTAGCTCTGGATAATAACAATTAATGACATACGGGATTCCAAATGAATGGGATTTTATAATATTTCATATTTCGATTATTTTTATGTGGTCATTCATCTTGTGTGCTGATATATTATTCTGTGTTTTATTGAAAAAGTCTTTACCCCTCCTGTGAAGAAGGGAGAAGACCCCTTCCGAACAGATGACCTCCCGGAAAACCTGGGTTATCACCTCAGAATGAAGGATGGTGTAGTTTACATCTATCCCAATGAAGCAGCAGCCAGCAAAGATGAGCCCAAGCCGCTTCATTACCCCAATCTGGATACCTTCTTAGACGATATGAATTTTTTACTTGCTTTAATCGCCCAAGGGCCTGTGTAAGTGTTTAGCGAGACCCAAACTCCTACTTCTACTGCTGAGTGTAAGAATAAGTATTTATTTATTAAGTGCTTACTGTGTTCAAACGCTATGATATACCCTCCATGTACCTTATTTCTTCTACTCTTCACAATCCTTCTATGAAGTGGGTATTTTTATCATTCCCGTTTTATATGCTGAAACTTTGATGAGTTAGGTAATTTGCCCAAAGTCACACAGCTGGCTGAGCCAGGATTCGAGCCCAAAGCCACAGCACTGTCTCCTCTGACTTTTAAATTCCTTCCCACGTCCTCTGTCATCATTATGTCCAACCTTGATGAGAAGATTAAGCCCTTGGAGCCCAATCCTTTTCAAGTGAGATTAACCACAGAGTAAAACAAATTGTTTGTTCCAATCATGGTTTCCTATAGGTGTTAAAGGTCCTGATAGTTTTGAAATTGTGACTGTTTTCCTTAAATGTCTGGAATTTTTTAGAATTGTGTGATTTACTTTTTCACAGTAAGACCTATGCCCACCGGCGCCTGAAGTTCCTCTCCTCCAAGTTCCAGGTTCACGAAATGCTCAATGAGATGGACGAGTTAAAGGAGCTGAAGAACAACCCCCACCGGGATTTTTATAACTGCAGGAAGGTGAGCATGTCACACGGCTCGGAGGTCGCCGTTCCCAGGCAAAAACGGGAACTGAATTCGTACTTCTTCAGTAGGACAAGAATGATCCTGTTTTTCTGAGTAATGTAAGATTTCTGCAGGCTCACTGGAATTTAGTGAAAGCAGATAGATTACGTAAAAAACATTAAAATGCCATGTCTATTGTTTTCCATATAGAAAGGTTTACCACATTCTTGCCATAAAAATTATAATCATCATCGACAACAAAAATATCAAAAACAAATAAAACCTTAAAAAACACTCTTCTAGGATTTGAAAGATCTTCATGCTAGTGTTTTGTTCTCCTTCCCAACTGTTAGATGTTGGGGAAGTGATTTAATATTTCTGTTTCCATTTCCTCATTTGTGAAATTGGGAAATATATCTGCTTGCTCTAGCTCACAAGAAGATTGTTAATATCGAATGAGCTAATGATCGTGGAAAACTCATCAGCCGGAAACACTTCCGAGATGTGTGCTGACCGTTTAAGCGGCTGCAGGGACGTGAGAATGGGAAAGACATGAGCAGAGATTCGAGACCAAATCTTGGCTCGACCTCTTGTATCACTTTGGGCAAATAATCTATCGAAACTTCAGCTGACAAAATTGTAATTATAAAAATATCTAACTCATACATGCCATCATTGTGCCATGGCTTCAGAATTTCAATCCTTTCGCTCTTGGGGGCTGAAAGCTGTGGTCGCTGCTTCACTTCCAGTTGTGTCTCGGGTAGAGAATGATTCCTAGGGATTTCGCGTGGGTCAAATGTGGAAAGTAAATTGTAAATACTGATAACCAAGAGAAGCAGTCATTATTATTGTGTTTAGCCTAAGCTGTCACATCCTTACAAGGATACGAAAAGGTGCTGTGTGTGTGTTTGTTTCTTTGTTTTCTGGACCTTCTCCACCATCCGTCAGGTCACAGCCCTTCTCTCTCCTGCCACAGTGGGATTTGCAGGCACCAGAGCCTCTAACGGAACAGCATAACTAAAGCTGATGTCAGTTTTTCTTTCTCTGAATGTACACACAGGTGGACACCCATATCCATGCAGCTGCTTGCATGAACCAGAAACATCTTCTGCGCTTTATTAAGAAATCTTATCAAATTGACGCTGACAGAGTGGTCTATGGCACCAAGGAGAAAAATCTGACCCTAAAGGAACTTTTCGCTAAGTTAAAAATGCATCCCTACGACCTGACCGTTGATTCTCTGGATGTTCATGCTGTAGGTTGAAAAGATAATGCCAGTTTCACTGTAACACTTGGAACCCCACATGTCTTTCTCCTACGAACTCTCCCTTCTCAGAACCCTCTTAATCATGCTGGCTCACTGTGCTGACTGATAGCACCCGCAGACAACTTCGAGGTTCACTCATTTGTCAATTGTCCTGGACTCCAGTCTTGGAGGCCAACACCCTCCCATGCTACCAGACCCCTGTTCCTCGTGGCCATTCTCCAGCTCTCTGCATCCAGGCAGCTCTGGGAATGATACACTTTTGTTCCTGTTTCCTGATTCAGGGCCGTCAGACCTTCCAGCGTTTCGATAAGTTCAATGACAAATATAATCCTGTAGGAGCAAGTGAGCTACGGGACCTCTACCTGAAGACGGACAATTACATCGATGGGGAATATTTTGCCACTATCATCAAGGTGAGGAGGAAGCAATCAGATCTATGGTAGCTGGCCTGGTTCTTGTGGAGGTGGAGGCAGAGGGGGCGGGAAAAAAGGAAGAAGACAAAAGGAAGTGAGGAAGGGAGGAAAGGAGAGAGAGGGAAAGAAGGGGAAGGAAGGAAGGAAGGAAGGAAGGAAGGAAGGAAGGAAGGAAGGAAGGAAGGAAGGAAGGAAGGAAGGAAGGAAGGAAGGAAGGAAGGAAGGAAGCAGGTGCTTTCCTTGGGGCCAACCACTACACAAATGATATAAGAAATTCTAATATGTCCACTGCGATGATCTTAAGACCTCTATTCCTAGCATAGCTAAGGGGGTGGATTTGAGAGCGATTAAGAACCCAGCTCTTTCAGGCTTTGAAAGTTGTAAGTTCAGGAGGTGTTGGGATTGGAATTCACCCTCATCTTCAAGACTCCCGGGCACTAGGAAGCAGGAGTGACGTATGGAGTTGGGAGACGTGTGTTTGGGGAGGTAGAGGGCATAGGAAAAGCTGAATTTCTTTTGCAGGCGCCTTGGATAGCTCATCATCCTTGGTCTGACATTTTTCACTCCCTACACTCTATTATGTCCTGTCAGTCTTTTATTCCCACTAGAACCCCGCTCCACTCTGTTCTCTTAGAGCTTACTCTCGATCATTTTCCCACCCACTTCCTTTCGCTTTCCCTCCCTTCTTCTCAGTACCCATCTCCCATCCCCAGACCTCACAGGTTCAGATCCCTGATTTACTTGTGGGAATTCCTGGCTTTGGACTCCTCTCTTCGCTTTGCAGGAGGTGGGTACAGACCTGGTGGAGGCCAAGTACCAGCACGCTGAGCCCCGCCTGTCCATCTATGGCCGCAGTCCTGACGAGTGGAGAAAACTCTCCACCTGGTTCGTCCGCAACCGCATCCACTGCCCCAACATGACGTGGATGATCCAGATCCCCAGGATCTAGTACGTCCCTGCTCATCAGAAACCTGCCCTCAATCCCACCTGCCTCACCTCCTCCACGCCAACAAGGAATTCGCAGCACATCTAGACAGAAATAAGCTTTGTTGAATAGGACGCAGTCCTGGGTCCCGGGTGCCTGGTTTTGCTCACTCTGGCTTCAGCATTCTTGACCATAGACAGAGGTGTTCTAACCAGAAGGTTTTTTATTTCCGTTTTTTAAAATATAGGACTTCATGCAGATATTTGGAAATGATGAAAACTTAGCTAGGATAAGACCTATGTAAATCTTACTACACATTTTCTTTCTCCCGCTTTCGCCATGTCAAGTTCATGCTTTTCCATTTTCATCTGTACTGGAATGTAGCTCTCTTGTATCGGAACCTCCACCACTGTCTGGAAATGTCTCAACTGCAAGTGCTCCACAATCAATGAGTATTTATCAATGGTACCACCACCTGCTAATTAATTACTCATCACCCTCAGGGATATTCAGTGTCATTGATCTCTTATATAAGTGTTTATGTATTTTCTGGCCACCTACCTCCACGTTCTGTGTGCCCTGTGGTGGTGCAAGACTTTTATCCTGTCTCTTCAGCCCAAAATGTAAGTTTTTGACAGGGGTGGTACTTCCTGTCTGATATCATTAAGGCAGAGAGGCACTAGGTATGGTGGTTTGAAGTGTGGATTTGGGCCAGACTGGCTGTGCTTGAATCCTGGCTCAGTCAGTCCCTTACTAGCGGCGTGACCTTTGGTAAGTTATATGACCTCTCTGTGTCTTAGTTTCATCATCTTTAAAATGGAGTAATAGTGGTACCTAACTTACTGAGTTGTTATGAGAGTTAAATTAGTTAATGTTAATGGAACATTAACATTAGTGGACCCAGGATGGACACACTAGGTCTTTTCCTGAACATGGCATTTGGTCCTCTGGTTCCCTCGTACTGGGGCCATTGGTCCTAAAAATCTTCCTGTCCTCTGAAATTCTCTTCATTCTGGCCTCTAGTGATGTGTTCCGATCTAAGAATTTCCTTCCACACTTTGGAAAGATGCTGGAGAATATTTTCATGCCGATATTTGAGGCCACCGTCAACCCCCAGGCTCACCCAGACCTCAGCATCTTCCTCAAGCGTGTAAGCATGACCCCGGTGGCCTTCGTCTTGATGCATGTGAACCACCCCTCTCACCTGGCCGTGATTAATCCTTAGCACTTATCTCTGATGTTTGCCTTTGGGAGCCGAAACTTGGTCTGAGGACTGGGACCCTGCAGTCAGATTGAACCCATTGCATGGCTCGCTTCTCTTGACAGATTTCCGGCTTCGACAGTGTGGACGACGAGTCCAAACACAGTGGCCACATGTTCTCCTCCAAGAGCCCCAAGCCCCATGAGTGGACAATGGAAAGTAATCCATCTTACACTTACTATGCCTATTACATGTATGCAAACATCACAGTGCTCAACAGCCTGAGAAAGTAAGTAGACGAGAACGGGAGCCAGGACAGTCTGTTTGACACATCTCTTTCCTCATACACGGGCACTCTAGGTGGCAAGGTCCTGCCTCGTTGCCGGGGTGCTTCCGATTAGCCCAAATCAGAAATTTCCTTCCCTTGACTCACAGTGCAATTTATTATAAAACTCTACACATTTTACCCTTCCTGACATATCTGGGTGAGGAATAGCATTATAGGGTTTTCTGGAAATATTCCCCACCTAAAATGTGAGTAGGCGAAATGACATGATGATACAGGTGAATTTCCTGATGAAACCAAAGATGTTTCTATTCAGGTAATCAAATCTTGACTTTCCTCTGTACCCTCATGCTTCTTTTTCAAAAGTCTGCATTTACGAAGAATTAAGATTATGTGGAATTGCCAGTTTTGCTGACTCCTTTGGATGCCACATATTGACACCCTTCCGGACAGTTAGTTTTTCTACCCAATTTTCTTGTGAATCACTCTATACCCAGAACTGTTGCCAGGTCCTAGTCTGTTACCTGCGACTCCTATAGCAGTTCCATTTCCCTAGGGGACGAGGCATGAATACGTTTCTGTTCCGACCTCACTGTGGGGAAGCTGGAGCGCTCACCCATCTCTTGACGGCATTCATGACCGCGGATAATATTTCTCATGGCCTGAATTTAAAAAAGGTGAGTTGAAGTCTCTCTTCTCAATATTGACTTTTTTTTTTATTGGAGCAAGGGAATATTTTTTCTCCTTCTTGTCATTCTGTCACAAGTCATTATCAACACTACCATCAAGTTAAAGTAGAATAAAAAAAGATTTTTGAGATAATTTAGTGCGGTTCATTTTACAGGGGCCGGGAAAAAGAAGGGGACTTGCTCAAGATTGCCTAGCTAGTTAGTGGCAGTGATGAGTTAATGCAAACCACCTGATTTCTATTTTAGAATTCTGACAAAAGATAATTACAGACAGGCCTGGCTTACTTTAAGTGAGTTTTTGCCAGATTTCTTGTTATAGCATGTTCTAAATGCCTCTTGTAAGAGTCAGAACATTCTTAAAGAGAAAAAAAAATGTTTCTAGGTGAAGTGTTTTGCTGGAGACAGATCATCTAATTTAGGCAGTTAAAACTCAAAAAATTTGGTTGGACTCAATGCTTCTGAAAATTAGTGATCTCAAATGATTTTATTCTAACAAGTGTTTACATTCAAAAACTATTATTCTTTACTAAGAGATTTAAGGAACGGGTGATAATTTTGTTGAAAGCCAAAACTTGAGGGAGACCACGGGTTTTTGACGTTTCTAGTTTCTAGCCCTTTTCAACACCCTTAAATAATTTTTTTCACTTTTCCTTTTCAGAGTCCTGTGTTACAGTACTTGTTTTACTTAGCCCAGATTCCCATCGCTATGTCGCCCTTAAGTAACAACAGCTTATTTCTAGAATATGCCAAAAATCCTTTTCTAGATTTCCTCCAGAAAGGCCTCATGATCTCCCTGTCTACAGACGACCCGATGCAATTTCACTTCACTAAGGTACATGAGCGGAACCTTAAGCGCTACGAGTACATTTTGCTGGGCTGTTGTTTCCCACCCAGAATTTTAAAGCTAAACCAAGCTGTTTGACTGTTCTTTCTGTGCAAGATGCATGTTCTTTTAATGTATTCCTTTTCCTTTCTTCTTTCTTTTTGCCTCATTTAAATACATAATCGAAGGAGCCCCTAATGGAAGAATACGCCATTGCTGCACAAGTCTTCAAGCTGAGTACCTGTGACATGTGTGAAGTGGCAAGGAACAGTGTTCTGCAATGTGGGATTTCTCATGAGGTAGACCTGTCCTTGGCTGGTTGCCCTTCTGAATTTAGGATCTGGGGAAACATGTAGAAAAATTACCCCACAAATCACATGCAGTTACTACGAACAGGGGCTAGAAAGAGTTATTCTATCTCCCTTTTGAGCAAGGGAAGTAAAATGCACTTGACTTCTCAGCAGACCATGCACATTGAGGCACTTTTAATAGCTCGTTTTCTTCTTTTTGCCAGTGGCTAACATAAGGAAGGAATCTTTGTGGAGGATGTAATTATTGTCTGTATCAGGGTAAAAAGAGACAAAAATAATTCTGCTTCTTTTTCTCTTATAGGAGAAAGCAAGGTTTCTGGGTAACAATTACCTTGAGGAAGGCCCTTTCGGAAATGATATCCGGAGGACAAACGTAGCCCAAATCCGCATGGCCTATCGCTACGAAACCTGGTGTTATGAACTTAATTTAATTGCTGAATGCCTTAAGTCAGAATAAAATAAATAAACCAAATAATAATATGGGTGAGATTTTCACTGTAGCATGTGAATAACAATAGTTATTAGTCACTGAATCTCTACTGTGAGCCAAGATATGGGTCCATTAATATTATCTCATTTAATTATTTTCACAACTTTATAAAGCAGATATTGTTATCTCCATTTGGGGGAAGATGAGTGGACTGAGGTTATTAAAGTTACTAACCTGCACAAAGATACACCTAGCGAGTGTATAGTAGTGGGGACCTAGGTTTGTCTGACTCCAAAGTCACCGTGCTTTTCAGGCGAAACAGTGATTAAGGTGGGGCAGAAATACAAGCAATGACTTGTTATGGAGAGAATGTAGGCTTCTGGTTTATTGAATGAAAATTCCTTAAGGCACTTAGACCATTGAAAAGTCTTTTTGACAAGATACAACGGAAGAGTGGTTTTCTTAGACAAAAACAGTTTTATCACAATATAGAAAATTTGTACTTAGGAGTTATTATATTTTGGGAATATAATATTTGGGAAATAAGAATTTAGCTTATAAAAGGATTCTTAGCTTTAAGGATTTAATTGACAATAAAGTTATAGTCAGCTGTAGTGGTGCTTTCAAATGAGTTCACTTACCAAAGTAAGATACACATATAACTTTTTAGAAACATGCCTGTTATTCAAGGTCAGGTGACCAAGTCCTATGAGCCAGACTATACTTCTACACATACAACTGTGTTGCCATCTAGTGGTTGGGCTGATACTTCATTCAAATTATTCAATTAATTTCTGATCAAATATCTAAAGTATCAGGTACTATTCTAGACATCAAAGGTATAAAGAATAAGATTTCATTCCTACTCTCAAGTAGTTCACAGTGCGAAGTTATAGTATGAATGAATACAAATGTGGAAAAGATCATTTTGTGAAATGTCTCAGAGAGTGACGTTTCAAGTGGGAAAAAAAATTAATAGCAAATTCCTGCCTGTTTCCACATTCTCTACAGGCGGCTATAGGCATGGGTGTGAACCTTGACAGCTTGTTTGTACTAGTGCTAGTATAAGAGTTCTGCCCTTAGTTTCTGATGTTGAAGTTCTGTTTGAGGAGTATTTGTAAATTCCTTAGAGAACCTAATTTTATTTTATCTTGGCTTGCCTTCAAATAAAACAAACTGCTAAATATTCTATTCTCAGACTTAAAAAGGCATTAACTACTGTTATGGATATCTCCATCTTACCCATGAGAGGGCAGTAGAATACATATATGGTTAATTCATTTATTACATCCATAGAACTCATGCCAGACTTGGTTTCATACTTGGTACAAGTTATCAATCTACCTCATTTTGCCAAATAATCTTGAGTGCAAAGTTTGAACTTTGAAATACATTTCAAAATACTATTCTAACCTCAAATTTTATATTAGACAATTGTTTGAGAAGCGTTCTAAATATGTAAGGATTTTTTTTGGGGAAGGAGGTGTGGAGGGTAGTTCATAAAGATCACTGTTCCAAATTTACCAAAAACAATAGTCACATTTATTCCCTCATTGAGACATGATTTTTTTCCCCCCTACCATAGAAGGCAACTCCTGTTTCATTGTCCACAACTCAAGGTTTCACAACGGTTTGAGATGTGCAGCTTTTATTGCTTTGGCTAAATTGGCTTGTGACAGTCATCTGTGATGTGTAACCAAACGCCTCTGTTTCTGGAAGTCTTCTATTTTGGTACCTCTATGTGAACAGATGTGGGAAGAGTTTGGTCACCAGACCCAAGAGGCTCTGGTGGAGTGGGGCGGAATGGGGCAGGGCGAGGCGGGCGGGGTGGTGAGCCAGCGCCTGGAAAACAGGTTCAACTCATCCTTGACTCGCAGCTTTAGTGAAACTGGGCTGCTGCTGGCAGTAGGCACAGCGCCCTGCACATACCTGAGCATGAGCGTGTTGCAGGCGAAGTGCTCATGCATGTGTGTCACAACAGGGCGTGGGGGCCGACCTCAGGCACTGGGAGTATCAAAGGCACCGGTGCTCTGGGATTTCAAGCCTCAGGTGTTCGGAGCGTTATTTACATCTACGTTTCAAGCTGGCACTGTATTGCAGTTGCCGGAGAAATGTTTGCTCCTTGAGCTCAGCCAGAGAAACGGTGCTGTTGTTCCCCTGGAGACACGAGGTCTACTTCACCCTATAGCAGGGGATAATTCTGTGGTTTCCTTGAGGGAGGTGCCATTTGGATTCCTGGTTTAAACTAGGCTTTATCTCGCGGGTAGCTGTGAAGTCATGTAAAGTTCAGGTCCGTCGCGGTGGGGCCAGTCGGACGGCAGGCACGGCGAGGATCCTGGAGCTTTGGCTAGAGGCCTCGGCCGGACGACAGTGACGCGGGTCGCCTGCTGCTGGGGCCGCAGTGTCGCGGCACCAAGGTGCTGGACAAGGTTCTGCCTGGGTACGCGGACCGGAGCAGAGGCGGTTCCCCGTAGGACGGTCCCTGGGTGGTGCCGGGGGGCGGGCCCGAGCGTGAGGGGTGGGAACAGGAGCCAATAAGAACCGGGCTCTGCCGGGTGGGGCGTGGCCTCCGGCGCGGCCTGCGGGGGCAGGACGGAGCCGACCCGAGTGGGACCCGGGAGACCCAGCGCCTGGGCTGACCAGTCGACGACCTCCTCGCAGCCCGGCCGCGCAGGCGGCGTCGGGGCGGGGGCAGGTAGGAGCGGGGCGGTGCGGGGCGGCGCGGGGACCGACGCCCGGGCTCGGGCGTCGTCGCTGGGCTTCGGAAGCCGGGCTGCGGGCTGCGGGCTGCGGGCTGCGATCAGGGCGGGGGTGGCCGGCGCGGTGTCGGCGCTGCCCCGCCGTCTCGGCACCTCCTCGGCCGCCAGGACGTGCGGGTGTCCGGCCCCGCGGACGCCGGGCTTGCGGAGTCCCGCGTGTCGCCCGCGGCGGCTGTGGTAGAGCCGGGCTAAGGGTCTCCTCGCCGCTCTCCTCGGGGGGCGCAGGAGAGAGAGGGAGCGCCCCAAGTGCAGGAGGAAACGCGGGACTTTGGCCAGGATGAGCCGGAGACTTCAACGTCGACAGGCTGAGACGATGGACTTTTTAAAAATTTTGCTTGTTTGTATTTGGGTTCTTAACAGAATCTGACAAGCACAATACTCAAAGTAGTCAAGTAGGATTTTGATTCAGATCTGACAAGAGCCTTTGAGTAACTAGTATAGCAGAAGATGATTAGATTGTGAGTCAAAGGCTGAGTCTTGGCCAGGACCCATAGACCAGATGTGACACCTCTTCTGGGCCTTCATTTCCTTAGCTATAAAACTGGTATGCTCATGCCTGGGGGTATTCTGAGGGTCAAATGAGATGAGTGAGAGTAATCTACAAATATAGGTATTATTTGACTGTGCACCAGCAACATGCATATTCTGTAAAGAAGCTACTAAGTGCTAGACACGTAGTAGGCACTCTGTACACGTAAAGAAGCTACTAAGTGCTAGACACGTAGTAGGCACTCTTTACCCTAAAGCTAGCGATTCGCCTACAGTGTTTTAAATAAAGACCTAAATCTCTGTTTACTGCGTAGATAAATTGTTTAAACTCATTTCCCACAAAATCACTATTGTTTGAAGTGTGGTCCATTTTTGATTGATTAATGAACTTTTCTAGAATAGCACCGTTTTACTGAGTCATTTACCAAGAAATTTGTTAGCAGTCAAATGTACTTTGCTTTGAATAAATAGTTGCAGTTTAAGTTACCTGGGAGTGTTGCTTTTTTAAGTCCTCCAAAATAATATATGGCTGTATTTTTGTATTCTCTTTATTATTTGCATACTTTTCTGGGGGTATGTGAGTGTGTGAGGGATTTTAGGGGGAAACTGGAAATTAAACATGAAATAGCAATTTGTAACCAGCAGATTTTTACTGGGGATACTTGTTAGGTGTGTTCTGAAGTAGATTCCCAGGAAGAAACCAGGAAATGTAGTAATTGTGTCTCTTGGCCTTTCAGTAGTTTTTTTGTGTGTCGAATGGGGCAGTAGATTTTTTTTAATGCACATGTAAAGGTTGACTATTAATTTTTCTGATGTGACAATAGGCAGTTTTCTAAAGCTGAAAATTTATTTTAAATGATCTATGGCAAGTCATAGATGAGAGTTTTAGATCACTGAGTATGAAGATCAGATTAAATGGAGGAATAAAGGGAAAGGTCTCAGTGAATATAATTTTTATGTTGTTTTAAAAGTTTTACATGTTTCAAAGTTTCATTGGAAGATAGATGTTTTGAAACTACTTTAAAACACCAATTTTAAACATATAAATTTTGCTGCGATTTATAATTTGATGATATTGAGAGTCTGAAGCCTTACATTCACATTATTTATTGAGCACCTATTATATTCCAAGGCACAGTTTTAGCACTTACATTGTACAGTATCATGTATGGGCAGGATATAATCCATCTAGAAGATTACACTCTACCAAGTGGGCTAAAGTAAGTACTGAGAAAGCCATTTTTAAAATTGTTGATAACAACATTGGCCAGCATTTATCAGGACCTGCTCTGAGCTAGGCAGTGTTCTAAATTCTTTGCATGCATTGGTTTATTTAATCTTTACCCAGCACCATGAGAGGTGTTATTATTATGATCTCCGTGTCGAAAGACATAGAAAGGTTGAATAAGTTGCCCATATCAAAACAGCCGAGGAAGCAGAGCTAGGATTCAAACCGGACAGCTGGGCTCCAGAAATTCTAGTCTTAACCTCTACACTGTACTGAGTTTCAAATTCTGTGACTGAGTTGCAGATGAAATCCAACAAGTATTTAAAAGAGTTCTGTAAAGAATGTCTTCAAAAAGAAAGAAAGAAAGAGAGACAGAGAGAAAGAAACTGGTATTGCCAGATCTATATGGAAGGCATGTTCAAGCTACAATTTAATTATACTTTGTATATAAGAGCATTTTTTTCCCCTGGTGAATGACATGGGATTCTTTTTGTTTCTAAGTTCTCAGTCACTCAGTTACTACAATTATGGCATTATCTTCATAATAATAAGAGGTGATTATTCTTCAATAAGAAGTTCTCAGACCATGAGTTAAATGCTAGATTCGAGAAAAGAAAATGCTTCTTTGCCTTCCAGAAGCTTATAACTAGACATATAAGTCCCTACAATTTCAGTGTAATAAGAGTTAAAACAGAGGTATAGTTAGAGTTTAATGGTAATATCGATGAGGGAAAATAACGTGTGGTAGGGAGGAGGATTAGAGAGAAGCTATCGTATTTTAATTGGCTTTGAAGAATGAATAGGTGTTTGCTGAGTTGGGGATAGAAACAAGATTGGGTGAAAATCAGGAATATTATGTGAACATGTAGGTATCTGTGAGGAATGTGTGTACTCCATTGTCACTGAAGGTCAAAGTGTGGACAGATGAGGAGCCGGGCTAAAGGAGGTGGTGCCTGGAAATCAGCTGGAGAAAGAAACTGCAGAGCTTAGCTGTTGATCACATTAGGATCACTGAAATTGCTAGAAATAAGGTAAGTGTAGAGTTTTAGTGCCTCTCACTTGAAATAATGAAGAGTTGTCCAGTTTGGCAGAATTTTTCACTGTAGACTATAGTGTTAAAGGTAGTTTTATTACTTTGAAGTACAGGATATATTATAAAGGGACATACAGATTTAGGTAAAAGGTTATGACTTGGAGAAAGAGAAAAAAGACTGCTGATGCCATGGGGCGAAGTGCCTGTGTATCATGCTGAGGACTTTGGACTTGATTTTAAAAACAATGGCGAGCCGGTGAAGAGTTTTCAGTAATTAGGAAAGATAACATGGTGGTGGCATGGTTCCGAGGCTGTACTGTATGGAGAGAGATAAGTTAGAAGGCTATTGCTATTGAAGTAGTACAGATAAGAGAGGATAAGGGCCTGGAGTAGGAAAATAGTGGTGGAGATGAAGAGCAGAGGACAGATAATGGAGATGTAAAATTTACAGGGCTTAAAAATTGATTGGCTTTGAAGGTGAACAGGAAAGAGAAGACTCAGTTTCTTAGCCTGGGAAACTAGAGGAGCTTTTTTTTGAATGTTAGAGGCAGATAATTGTTTCAGTTTTGAACACGTTGAGTTTGGCATGTCTGTGGAGCATTCAGGTGGAGATGTCAAGAGAGGATCCAGAGCCCCGACGTTGGTGACTCGGATTTCAGGGTTAGCTGGTGAGTGGCAACTGAAGCCGTGAGAGGAGGTGCAGTTGCTCAGGGAGAACGTATGGAATTAGAAGAAGAGAGGGCCAAGGATAAATGATCTGCTTCGTCTGAGTGGAAGGAATTAGTTATTTATTTATGCTAATATTGTCTTATAAATTATGATTATAAAGCAATAATGGGTGTTGATTGAAGGTTAAACCACTTGTACATCCAAATGAATCCTGTTCTTTTAGAATTTCTCTTGGGCGTCACTCATTTATTTCGAGGATATTGCCCAAAGTATTATTGGAGTTCCTCTTTGTAAAAAAAACTTTATGGCACATTCACAGCCACTCAAGAAAGTAGATCTTCCAGCTTTATTATCGAATTATTTTTCCTCCTCACTGCTTTCTATTTCCATGCATATATAGCCTACTGACCTTGAATCAAAGCTACGAAAGCAAGTGACTATCCCTTCACTTGATTATTAGCGTTCAGAATTCAGACACAGTGCTTTTAAAAAAAATCGTTGCTTTTCATAAAGTTAGATTATCAGTAAATGTTTGTTGCTTGATTCATTTTGATAACCAGCCATATTCAGTCTCAGCTCCAAATAGCTTAGCCACTTCCAAAATTCATGCTCATCTTCAAAGAATGAAGGTTCGCCTCCACGGATGAGACTCAAAAGAATGTGTTATGGCTTTGAAGGTGTTTTCAAAGAAGGAGTTTCAAAAATGTTTTTCTAATTTTTAGTACAATTAGCATAAGTATAATGTTTTCTAAGGCAGAGATTGGCAAACTTTTTCTGTGAAGGGCTAGAGAGTAAATATTTTAGACCTTGTGAGTAAGTGAAAAATAATCCCTTCACTGGTTTGGATCCTGGGATACAGAGAAATAGATGAACTTCTACAATGTCAGGATCAAAAATAAGTTTGAAAATATTTTTCAATATTCAAGTACTCCTTACTAAATCAGTAAAGCAGTGATCTTTTTGCTTCAGTAAAACTAAGAACATTCATTGAAAGCTGAGTGGAATGAGATCAAAATTTGGAGTGCCCTGCACTGGTTCCCGGAGGGTTGGGCACGATGGAATCTTTTGTCTTTTTCAGACTCTCTGACTTAAATAATTTTTATCCTAAGGAAAAGAAAACGTGAAGTTTTTCTTCACTTCATGAGCAGTATAGCAGCTTATAAGATTGAAGGATTAAGTAAATGATGGTGAGATGAGAGGAAATTCGCAGGACTGACTTCTTCCCCTCTGGCCATCCCAGTTGTTTTCTCTTGTATCGCTTATTTTTTTAGGAGAGAATTCAAGATATTATTTCCCTCATCAGTCTTAGACTCCTGGTTAAGCCTGAAAATAGCATTTTTAGCATTCGGTTCAGGCAGTATTAACTCATTTATATTAGTTAAAGATCATTATTTGTGCTGTATTTTTTAAAGTTAGATTTCTGACTTTCATGGTTTTCATAGTAATGATAAATGTTTACAACAAAGGACATGGAAGAAAATTATTAGTTTTCCTTTGAAATTTAAATTCATAGAAATAGAATATTCGTGGATTTTTTTTCTGTGTAGATGTTAAAATTTAGAACAGATTGGTGTGTGTGTGTGTGTGTGTGTGTCTATTTTATTCTTGCTGCTACTTAAAAAGAGATGCTTTCTCTCTTTATTTTTCCCCATTGGAGTAAAAAAAACAAAACAAAACAAAAAAATCAAAACAGCTGTCCAGGATATTTTTGAATTGGTTACTTAGCAATATGAAGCATAATTTTGTATTTAAATATTTATCTGTATTCTCTGATACTCTGATTAAATAAAAGAGTCTATTAAGGCTGATGATAATAGGGCCTGCTGGGAGGAAATGACACAGTCTGCTCTACAGCGGTATTTGCTGCAACTCCTCTTTGCCCTGGTCTCTACTTAAATTGTAAGAGGTAACATGAAACAGAAGAGAAAAATTATGAGAATTAGAAAGCTGGTCATTTTGATCATGATCGTAATCATAATGCAATGGTTATTCTTACATAGTTAATTTATACTAACATCATTCCAGGTTGAGCAAAATGTATCCAGATTTTATCTGCTGTTAGTAAAAATGGTGAGAAACTATCTAAACAAGGTTGATTTTTGAACTTTAAATGCATTCTTCAAGTGCGATATTTTTAAGAATTTAATTATAATTGCAATTTAATTGTAAACTAGTTCAATTTGCCCCTAACATTATTTATCATTTAAATACTAGAAGACAGCGTGAAGTAAAAAGTACAGAAGCATATTCAATATAGCTGCATCTGGAAGTATAAATATGTTGAGGAAATGGTGACTTGAGAAAAAATATAAAACTTTTAATGAAGATTATTTAAAATATGGGTTTATCAAATGTGCCAAACCTGACTAAAATGACAGACTCCATGTACTTCTATTGTTGTAAATGAAAGTTTAAAATCTTTAAAATTAAAAAGATTCTTGGAAACATAGCATACTGGACTTTTCAATAAACCCTTTCAAATATTTTAAGAGGAAAAAAATATATGAAATTATCTCAATTTCCTTTTTATTCGAGCATCATTCCTAAAAAAGATTCATTAGGTTTTATTTAGTTGTATGTCAGTGGTATAAGAGAAAAATGCCTGCATATCTCTTGAAAAAGTATTTGTCTAGAATGCACAAATGTTATGTTTATGATTATTGATGAAAAATCAGCCAAAAATTAAAAATTGCACCCCTTAGTGATGACATGCCTCTGTTCTGTACCATTATGGGACATTTCCACAATACTTATATGTGGCTACAGTCTGCTGCAGATTTTACAGTTCACATTGATGAGATCATTGACATCATAAGTTGCGCTGTGCTTTTAGTTTGTCAAATATGATATCAAGATACTTAATAAGGAGGATTTTCTTGTGCTGTTTAAATTTAACCACAACCATACGGGCATATTTACAGAATTTTCAAAGGGAATCATTGACCCTCGTTAAGTTAAACTGGAAAAAAATTAAAACAAATTAAGTAATGAAATGGAAAATATGATTAGAAAACATAAAGGAGTTATTCTAAACATCGTTTGAAGCTGCTGCTAAGAGTGCTTTTTTTTCTTTTCCAAGGCGCTCACATTTTATTAAGTATTTCCTAAAAGTAGTCTTCTCATACCCAAGGAGAGAGAGGGAGCGGGAGATAGACAAATAGTCAAAGCAATACAACTGACAGCGTAGACATCCTCTTGCCTTCTTCTGAATCTCCAGGTCAGCAAGACCGCTGGTCTCTGGCAGAAGCAGTAGGCTGGGCATGAGTGAACACACTGCCCAGCAGGTCATTGCTGGGTTCTCTTTCTGTCCCATTCGTTCTAAGGGTTTAGAGCGCTTTTTGGAATTACTGTTTTATGTATCTCAGAGCTCTGATACACATAGAAAACCCTCTGAATCTCATGCATATATTGAATAACATTAAAAGTTATTAAATATATTAAAGGGGGCTTGCTGAGTAGCTAAGTTTTAAAAATATTTTATTCAGAACTAATTATACCTATTTACTATGTCACAGAAGAGTTCGTTAATCATTAAGACGAATAATTTTTTTAGTTGAAAAGCATTTCATTTTGGCAGTTATCTTCCAGTATTTTTTAATAATGAAATTTGCATATTTAACCGCTATTTTTTGCAATGGGTGAACTAAATTTGAAGCTAGATGTCTATGTGTTCCAAAATACATTGTTATGGCAAATAAGACTTTTGCTGTAGCTACTGTAGCTTTTGAAAACTGTTGCCACATCTTGAAGGGAGCATTATCAATGAAGAAAATGTGAACAAAATAGATTGTAGAGATACTGTAAAATCTCATTTCTCTGTCTCCAAACTTGTGATTATCATTTTCCTGAAGAGAAATTTGAAACACAAAAGAAAAACATTTGGCTGGAAGATCCATTTGCCCTGCATCAATAATTGAGTTCGATGTGTATTCCGAGAAGAAGATGCATTCTTGTAGCTTAGTTCTTCATTTACTCTGAAGAATGATTACATGACATTGTTTATCATTGTTTTATATTAAGACCAAAGAATTTCCATTGCTAAGTAAAAAGAGTACAGTACTGTTTTTGCCATTCCCAACAACTTATTGTTTCAACTAGGATTTTCAACCCTGACCCAATTTAAAGCAAAAGTGAACCTGGTAAGTACATAGCATTGTTTTTGTGTTTTCCAGACTGGAATTAATTTATAAACAGGAAAGATTACCATTGCATCACATTGAATCTTTTCTAATTTTAATATTATTAATTTTGTAATTTAAAATGTATTTAAATAATGATGAAATAATATTGGCGTTACCTTTATGTTTTCCTTTTTTCATATGTAGTCAGGGTAATTATTGTTTTGTGAAACTTCTTTTTCAGTCTGTGTGTGTGTATGTATTGTGATATCAAATGTATTTCTTACCATGGGTTTTGGTCAAAAGAATTCATGAAACACTGATCTGCAGTAGAAGAGAAAGAAGATTTAATTCAGTAGGCCATCCTTCTCTCCCACTAAGTAGACTCATGACACTTGGAAATTGCGTGTGTCAGTGTGTTTGTTCTGTAGAACCACACCAACATACACTTCTGCTTTTACTGCTGTTAGATGATGCCTCTTTAATTTTCCATTCATCCTCTGAGAAATTATGATTATTCACTCTATCTCCTCCCCTGTTGATAATACGTGCCCTTACTTTCCTTGTATTTATTGCTTCTCACATACCCAGTTTTGCCCCACAAACATGCCTCTCTTCCACCCGGGGCCCTAGACTTCAGTTTTGCCCTTATCATGTCACTAAGTTCCTTGGCTCAGCTGATCTTTCATTATGCACAGCAAGAAGCGAGGCATTCCCCCATTTGCAGATAATTGTTAGTTTTCCTATCTTTGGTCCTAGTTTACTCTGTGCCGAGCTTTAGGAGGATGGTGAAAAATCACATAGGCCAGACAGACCCTCTAGGATATCATGTTTTTCAACTTCAGTTCAGTGTCTGACCATTCATCTATTACATCAGCGGTCCCCAACCTTTTTGGCACCAGAGACCAGTACTCCTATGACAATCTAATGCCTGATGATCCAAGGTGGAGCTGAGGCGGTGATGCTAGTGCTGGGGAGCGGCTGCAAATACAGGTGAAGCTTAGCTCGCTTGCCCACTGCTCACCTCCTGCTGTGTGGCCCAGTTCCTAACAGGCTGTGGACCACTAATGGTTTGTGGCCTGGGGGTTGGGGACTCCTGTGTTACATTACCTGGCTTGTTGTTGAGTAGTCGTTGAGTAGTTCTTAAAGATTTTATCTTCAAATATCAAGCAAGGTTTTTTCTCTAAATCTTAACCTGGTGATTTTTATTTTCATAGATTAAGGTTATATGTTATGAACACGCTTAAGTGACTTGATCTGGATCTTAATCATACACATATCTCCTTACCTTTCTTCCATCTCATGAGAACTGCCATCCTTCTCAGACCCCTCACACCTCTTTCTGCCATGAGACTTCTCCTTCCTCTTCCACATATTTATTATATCCTTTATCTTTTTTTGTTATAGTTTAAATAGAGGTTTTCCCCCCAGCTTTAAAGAGTTGTATTTGAAGAATTGTATTCTTTTTAATTTTATTATTCTTCTCACTGACTTTAAAATAAATGTCATGTTTATACTTGCTCCTTTTCTTCACTATTTTTCTCCCTAAGCTTTAGCTGTCTGTTATCTGTCCTTACTGTCCTTTTGACATCATTTATTTAACGCCCTGTTACCAAATACAAGAACTGTCTGTCAGTTCTTATTCTCCTTACCCCTTTCTTCTCTTCTTAGGACATTTTCTTCTCCTTTCATCTGTGATCTACGTTAGCCCGGCTCTGCTGCCTCCCACTAGGCTTTTCCCCACTCTCTATCTCTGTTTTCATTTCAATAGTCCCTAATCACGATTAAGGTTCTCAAAGGTTTAGTCCATGACTCTTTGTCTTTTTAAAACTCTCTGCTCATGGAACCTATGTACTTGCTGCTTTTTCTCCACAATGTCTATTTTAAAACTTCTTTACTCTCCTTAAACCTTTGGCTTTTCCATCTCTCTCTCAGCTCTCAGCAGATAATCACGCCTATTATTTCAGAGAGAAAATAGAAGCCGTCAGAGAAGGGAAGTTTATCAATGTATGGCTCGGAAAGCTGCAAATGTACCTACATCCTTATCTTTCTTTCTGTTCCAAGGGAAGAGCTGTCCCTCTTCCTGTCAAATGCAAATCCCTCCAGGCCCTCTCTCCCTCTTGGGGTTTGTTCTCTACCCTTGTTTCTTCTCTCTTCTCTACTGACTCCTTTCCACTAGTGATTAAACATGCTTAGTTCTTGCCTATCTTAAAAAAAAAGTTTTCCTGGACCTCATGTTCCTGTCCACTTTCCTACCTGGTTAAACTCCTTGAAAGAAAGAGTTGTCTACAGTTGCTGTTCCCTTCCTTTCTTTCCCATCCACGTCTCAGTTCACTGCAGTCTCCCTTCAGCCTCCTCCATGCTGCTGAACCAGCTCTTGCCCGGGTCCTAATGACCAGCAGACACTCAGGTCCTTACCTTTGACTTTTTAATAGCACATCCGTCACTGCTGACCATTTTTTGTTCAAAAATTCTCTTGCTTTGGCTCCCATGGTTCCACAGACTCCTGGTATTTTCTCTCATCTTCTAGCAATTTTCATGATTTAAATTACCATCTGCGATAGAAGCGGATTGACCCAAAATGTCTAGAACTGACTCTTTTTAGATTCGTAATATTTTTGGAGTTTATAAAAGCTTAATTTCAACTGAGCATGATGATCTATGAAAGTCATTTTAAAAAATAAAGTATAATTGTATAGTAATAAAGGATGTGTGGACTGGTATGATAAGAAATAAATTTTATTTAATAAACCTTAACTACTGTTATTGCTGTTTTAATTCCCACAATGTCTTATATGAAGTGGGTGCTCAGAAAGTATTTGGCGAATCTTTTAAAAAATAAGTTACCTTTTTTTGAAACAAATGCTATACATATGACTTATGTTTATTTTTAACAATTAGGAAATACAGATAAACCAAAAGAAAACTTAACAGTACTTCAGAGATAATCATTGTGAACATTTGGCATGTATACATATTTATTTGTAAATTCTGTTTATTCATACAGATTTTTAAATTAACTTATAGTAAACTGTTTTATAACACTCTTCTTTTACTCTGAACATGTTATAACGTTATAATATTTCATTGCATGGATTTACTGTAATACATTTAAATTCCCATTGGAAATTTTAGTTAATTTAAATTTTATGATATATTAGAAGGAGAATGAAAACAATATTTTAAAAATTTGGTCTAATTCTATAAAAAGTACCAGCATAAAAATAATGAAACTTTCTGGACATAACTGACGATATAGTGAACTGAGAATGTCCGAATGATCAGAGGGATCACTTCCTAACCTTGGAGGAAGATAAGAGGTCTAGCCCGTCCATCCCCACCCCCATTTCAAAGAAGGGGGTTTAGACAGAGGATAGGACTCAACTATGTAACATAGAAATTGACATTATTGCAAGGTACATGCATATATGTGTGTATATATGTATATATGTGTATGTGTGTATGTATATATATATGTAGATATATATATATCCTTTTTAAAAAGTCTATAGAAAAGGAATCTTACTGGAGAAATTTTTTTTCTTCTTTCTTTTTCTACATTTTGGACATCTTCCCACATCTGCATACAAATCTCTACCTCACTCTTGTTAATAGCATAGTGCTCAGCCAGGGTGCTCTGTTTGATTGAGTAGTTTGTGAATTACGCATAGGCACCGAGCCGATGGACTGAAATACAGCCAGCCCCAGGTCCACTTGTCAGCATTCTGGGCCAGTCTTCCCCTTCCCACAGGTTCCTCTTCTTACCCACTTTGCCTCTGACAACCCACATCAGCCACCTATCAGCCTGGCCACCCACTCATTCTGCTCAGACACTAATATCCCATGCTGGGCTGCCCATCTGCGGGGCCACCCACTTTACCCTGCTGGGGGGTCCTGACAGCGCACACCGGCAGCCCTCCTACACAGACGCTCCCCTTACTCCTCCTGCTCCGGTGCTCCTACACCCTGCTCTGGGCCACTGTGGCTCCTCAGCATCGGGAGTGGATGCCTGCCTGCCTGGCTTCCACCCAGAAACTTGAGGCTGAATTGTTCAGGAACAAGACGTGAAGAGCTGATCATTTTTGATATTAGTAATAACTTAGATGATTTCCAAATGATATTATTGGGCCTGAAGGTTAATATATCATAGACCTAATGCTTCATGTGTTTTACGTGGTAATCTGAGTGTTAGGAGATGTGTTTAATAACTGTGCAAGTGCAGTTTTACTTTTTGTTGCTTTTATATTGTCCAGTGAGAGAAAATATCCAATGAATGTATAATTTGGGGATATGATTTGAAAACTTGGGAAATATGTTTTCTGGTTTTTTAGCTTTAGAATGAAATAGGAAGTTAGTTACATTGTATACTGGGTATGAATGTATGTTTTTAGGAGAGCCTGTTCTGTCTCTGGTTTTGAATCCTTGAAATGTGCATCTTTTTATATAACACTAACAAGAAAAGCAGGATACAATTACATATACACTATAATTGGAACTGTATAAAAATATGCTTATGAAATAAGACAGGAAGGAAATCTACTAAAATACCAGCGATTATGCTGAACATGGTAGGCTTATAAATATTTCCCCCCATGTTTCTATATATTCAAAATTTCTAAAACAAAGTATTACTTTATGACTTTTAAAACCTTTTGAAAATTGCTTCTTTTTAGTTTCTGAAAAAATTTTCAACCTTTCAGCACTCCAGGAAGTAAGAATTTTGCTCCCTTTGGTTTCCAATGTCTTGTTAAGAACTTAGCCAAGTTTGAGTTTGTGATTTAAAAACTAGGTTTTTTAAAGTTATTTGAAGCTGTTTGTAAAGCTGAAAAGTTCTCATTTGGGACAGTTATTTCTTACTCTAGAGGGAGCTTTAAAAAGAATAATTAGATAAAAAAAGATTAACTTCACTTAGAAGGTGTTCAGATGGCCAAGAGGCACATGAAAAGATGTTCGGCATCACTGATCATCAGGGGACTGTAAACCAAAACCACAGTGAGATGTCACCTCACACCCGTTAGAATGACTGTTATCAAAAAGACAAGAAATAGCAAGTGTTGGTGAGGACGTGGAGAAAAGGGACTCCTTGTACACTGTTGCTGGGACTGCGAGCTGGTGCAGCCCCTATGGAAAATAGTATAGAGGTTCCTCAAAAAATTAAAAATAGATACCATATGATTCACCATTTCCACTTCTGGGTATTTATCTGCAGTAAACAAAAACAATAATTCAAAAAGATATTTGCACTCCCGTGTTCATTGCAACATTATTTATAATAGCCAAGACATAGAAACAACCTAAGTGTCCATGGATGGATAAATGGATTAGAAAATGCAACACACACACAATGGAATATAGCCATGAAAAAGAAGAAAGTCTTGCCATTTGCAACAACATGGATGGACCTTGAGGGCATTATGCTAAGTGAATAAGTCAGACAGAGACAAATACCATATGATCTCTCTCATACGTGGAATCTAAAAAGCAAAACAAAAACAAAAAACCCAAACTCATAGATATAGTGAACAGATTAGATTGGTGGTTTTCAGGGCCAGGGATGCGGGGGAAATGGGTAAAAGCGGTCAAAAGGTACAAACTTCCAGCTAGAAAATAAATGTCATGGGATGTAATGTACAGCATGGGGACTGTAGTTGATACTGTATTGCATATTTGAAAGTTGCCGAGAGTAATCTTAAAAGTCCTCTTGATGAAAAAAATTTTGTAACTGCGTATGGTGATGCACATTTAACTAGACTTACTGTGGTGATCATTTGGCAATGTATACAAATATCGAATCACTACGAAACTAATGTCGTATATCAGTTTTACCTCAAAAAAGGTAAATTCATTTAATTATATAGATTGTTACTAACATCGCATTAATGTAATGAAATTCTAAAGTTTATGTTATATCATTTTATATGTCGTTTTCCACATCGTGGCATTTTGGAAAACTGCTGCTGCTGTTAAAACATTCCATTTGACTGTTATACCTCAGCAGTCTTTAAAATTTAACTCTGAGCCAGCTCTTTTTATCCTCTGAGCTGGGAGTCGTTACCAGTAAGTCTCTGTGTCCCTCCTACTTCAGGACACATGCTAAGCACTCTGAGTGATTATTTTAAGGTTCCAGTCCCTTGGCTTGAGGTGGGCAGGAAGTACCTCCCATTCCCCTTAGGAGGCAAGGAATGCACATTACCTCGTTTCTTTAAAGAAGTTCTCTCTATTGTCCCTTGTAATCCTTAATATTAATGAGTCTTAATTTTCATATAGTCTTGATAAGGATGATGAATCGATGTCAGCAGAGCCAGTTTTTGGCCACCCCACTTTATAAACCTTGCACTTCTCTTTAGAACATGGAAATATTTGACTCCTATTGTTTTGATTTTGGCCTTTGAGGCCTCTGCTGAAACTCAGGGAAGGAAAAGTTGCCTTTGACATCCTGTTATATTAGCTGATATTATTGTTATGTCTACCCACAAACAAGTCCTACGTAGTGGGTAAGCGCACAGCTTCGGAGTGAAGCGGAACTTACTGTGTGTTACCTTGGGTAACAACCAGTCCAGCCTCAGCTTCCTCATGCACAAACTGGCAGTAACAATAACTGTCAGAGCTGGGAGAAGTAAATGCAATAATGAAAGTAGGTACTAAGCACGCTCGCTGCTTGACACATGCAAGCATTTACTAAATAATTATTTTCATTTAAAACATCACATTACTATACAGACAGACCTCTTCTACACCGCCTGTATTTTTTTCCTCTTTACATTGTATTTGCTGAAAATATTCGAATAGTAGTAATTAGGTCCTAATGCTGATTAGAAAGATGTAAGAACTGAATTAGTCTGAGAGGACCGCTTTGACCTCAGTCATGCTATCAGAGGAACACTGGTGTGGATAGTGGACCATGTCATTGGATTATTTGGAAGATTATTTTTAAACTTGGGGATTATATATTTTTTCATTTTCTCAAAGTATCTAAATTTCTTTTTCTTAGGTAAATTTAGTTGAATATCTTTAAAATGCTGGTATTTGGTAAAACAGTATAGGCCAACTGTATTATACTAGTCTTTTATTTGGTATAATTATTATGTTTCAGTCCAAGGATGTGATTAAATCATTGTACTAATTAGCGTATATATTATAACGGGGATTCTTTTTGATTGTGCATTGCTTTATTGACCTTCACAGATGCCATGTTTTTTATTTTTTTTTATTTTACTACATTTTTCAGAACAGCTTTATTGAGATATAATTTGCATATCATATAATTCACCCATTTAAACTGTCTAGTGGTTTTTTTAATTTTTATTTTTCAATTAGAGTTGACATTCACTATTATTTTATATCGGTTTCAGTGTACAGCATCGTGGTTAGACATTTATATAGTTTACAAAGTGATCCCTCCATTAGTCTAGTACCACCTGGTAATATATATAGTTATTAAAATATTATTGACTATATTCCCTGTGCTGTACTTTTACATCTCTGTGACTATTTTGTAACTGCCAATTTGTACTTCTTAACCCCTTCACCTTTTTCACCCAGCCCCCAAAGCCCCCCTCCCATCTGGCAACCACCAGTGTGTTCTCTGAATCTATGAGTCTGTTTCCGTTTTGTTTGTTCATTTATTTTGTTCCTTAGATTCCACATATAAGTGGTATTCCACAAATCATACGGTATTTGTCTTTCTCTGTCTGACTTATTTCACTTCGCATAATACAACAGGGATTCTACTATAAGAAGGTTAGTTTGCATTCTCTTCACAAACAGTACCTAATACAACAGTTCCCCCTTGTTCATGGGTGATATGTTCCAGGACCCTCCACAGATGCTTGAAACCACAGGTAGTAGTGAACCCCACATATGCTGTGTTTTTTCTATACATACATACCTATGATAAAGTTTAATTTTTAAATTAGGCATAAGAAGAGATTTACAGTAACAACTAATAAAATAGAACAACTATAACAATATACTGTAAATAAAAGTTACATGAATGTGGTCCCTCTCAAATTATCATATCGTACTGTATTCACCCTTCCTATAATGAGATGAAGTGAGGGGAACGACGTCGGCATTGTAACGTAATGTTAGGCTACTACTGACCTGATGACACATCAGAAGGAGGATCATTGAGCCATGTTGATGTCATATCTTCCATCCACAAATTTAATGCCTTTTGCATTTAAACTAAGAACTTATCATGCATCGTGGCCATAACTTTTGCAATTTGAGGTGTGACAGCAAAACTAGCATGAATTTCTTTTTCCTTTTTCACAATTTCACAGATGGAAGATTTGTTCTTATCTTAGATCTTACAAGTACAGCATATGATTTTTTCTTTCCTTATTAGGTCAAGAACTTTCACCTTTTCACTTAAAGGAAGCACTTTAAAGCTTGTCTTTGGCATATCTGAATTGCCAGCATCACGACTCTTGCTTCGGGGTCGTTATTAATTAAAATAAGGGTTACTTGACCACAAGCACTGTGATACCTTGACAGTCAATCTCATAACTGAGATGGCTACTAAGTGACTAATGGGTAGGGAGAGTGTATAGCATAGAGACACTGGACAAAGGGATGATTCATGTCCTGGGCAGGACCAAAAGATATGAAATGAGATTTTATCAGTTTGCAATTTAAAACTTCTGAATTGTTTATTTCCAGAGTTTTCTACTTAATATTTTAGACAGCAGTTGACCACAGGTAACAAACTGCACAAAGTGAAACCATGGATAGGGGAGGTACTACTTAGCAGGAAACAACTGATTTAGAAATCAACCGAATGGGTTGAGAAACCAGCAGAATATTATAGATTTGAACAGTGCAGAATATCATCTTGTGGATCAACTAGGCATTCATCATCTAATTTTGACTAAAGAAGTGCCCAGTGTACAAGGTAAACCGTTCTCATCATCCTCTTTGGCCCGTACAATATTTTATATCTCTTGCTACATCTAACACCACCCATGCTCTGTTTCGCTGCATCTCTATCTCATCCATTAATGAAACGTTTTTATATCTTTCACATCACAAATTGAATGTGCATCTGAAAGAAATTTCTAGGCTTATAAAGAGGACATATACGACAAGTCATGAGTTGCTGGGAGCGCGGTCCCTATGTTCCTAATGTAGAAATCAGATAAGGATTTTTAGCACAGAAAGCACTTTTGGCTCCTGTGAATCTAATTTCCAAGCCTATATTGATCTCTATACTCCAAAGTAATTCTTTGGAAATCAAAATTATCTGCTAAATTCTAAGAGGTATGGTTAGCTGAAGAGTCTGCTGCCGCATTCCTAAAGATTTTGAATTTTTCTATAAATCCTGATATCAACTCACTTCATGGTATAAGAAGCTGGTTTAGGAGGTTAGTGGCCCATACAGCCTAGTATATTTAGGATATGATACGATTTGTAGTGCCCATACCTAGGTTGTCTCTAAACTAGATTACTAGCGGAAATGCTAAGTTAAGGTCTGGCTGCCCCAGAAGCACAGCTACTGTTGTGATTTCTAGTCTCCTTGATATTTAGACTGAGGAAGAGTTTTCCTAAATCACATTCTTCTTTCCTCCTGCCTGTGGTGCATATTTCCCCTTCTCCTCTACGCTGCTTTTGTGTTTCCCTGTCATTTTGGAAAAGCCTAAGGACAGATTTGAATGACCACTGTAGGCCTGTACTTCCGCACCTTTCAAAAAATTTCTTAGTCACTAGGTAATAATACTGTTGCCAAGAGAGTAGATCTTAAATGTTCTCACTACCAAAAGAAAATAGTTGTTATGTGAGGTGATGAGCATGTTAACTAACCTTATTGTGATGATCATTTCACAACATATGTATATTTCAAACCATCACATTGTACATCTTAAGCTTACACAGTGTTCTATGTCAATTACATCTCAATAAAACAGGAGAAAATAGTTATTGCTTCCTCTGAGTACTTTGAGTCTCAAAGGAAAGGGTTGTTTCCATTTTACATTCATAGAACTTTTGGCCACCTGGTTACTTTAGCAGACCTTTGAATATTTACCTCTGTGAAATGGTGAACATTAAAGTTAATGCATGTGTAAATTGAAATATCTTACTTTGTTTTCATGGTCTCCTGGGGGGTGCTACAAGATGATACAGTAGGATGGGAAAAGAGCATTAGAATTGTTACTTATATTTGTTTTCTCCTAAAATAGCAATAAATTAAGATAAACTAAATTTTTAATGCACATTTTGACACTGGTGCCTTTACTTGTCACATTTCATCTAAACAATCCCAAGGAGAAAATGGTCATTGCCCAACAAAAAGCAGTTGACAGTGACATCTTTACTTGGTGTTCACTTTTAGCTGTTGCAACACATAACAGTTTATATGTGTGCAGTTTACATGTGTCCAAGTACGTGGATTTATAAATTACATTTTAAATGATAGAATCATTACAATTCTTTGAAAATAAGATGTGTAATAGTCATGAAAATACTTTGTATTTAACAAAAATTCTCTACTTTGTTATGGAGAAATATTTTGAAAACTTGCCAAACTTAAAATAAGTCACACAATTTTTCTTTACCAAAAGAAAAGTTCCAAAATTGTTAATTTTCTGTGATGACAAGCAGTGAATTGCTGTCTCATGAAAAAAAAAAAACCACATTGCTCTTACTTAAAATATTTGTCATTAATAATATTTTAGTAAGAGTGAAATGGTTATTTATCCTTCTTTTACGTATTTAATTTTTAACAAAACTAATAAAATTATTTTTTAAAATATCTCATGCTTTTAAACTTTTTATTCTTGTATGCTTTATAATAAGCATCATGCTCTTATAGTTGTATATGTCTAAAATTCACAAATACACATAAATCAATCATTTTTTCATAGGAGTTTGGAGACACCAGATTTAGATGTCATCCCTTATCAAAATGTCTTTCTATCCCTGCTTTAACAAAAATGCCAGCGACTGGGTGGCTTAAATAACAAAGAATTATTTCTCACAATTCTGGAGGTTGGGAAGTACAAGATCAAGGTGCTGCCCAATCCAGTTCCTGGTGAAGCCCTTCTTCCTGGTTCACAGATGGCCATCTTGTCTTGTGTCTCCCATAGTGGAGAGAAAGATCATCCCTAGAGTGTCTCTTCTTGTAAGGGCACTAATCCCATTCCTGAGGGCTTCACCCTGACGACCTAATTACCTGCTAAAGCCCCACCCCAAATACCATCACAGTGGGGATTAGGGCTTCAACATAGGATTTGGAGGGAACACAACACTCATGGCATAACACCGTGGTGTTAGTGATGGGGAAAATCTCTTACGGTCACACAGCTGTGGCAAACGAAACCTCCAGGAGTACCCATTGTAGCCACTGACAGCAAAGAAGGAAAATGGTAGTCATTTGGAAGTTTTTAAAACCATGTGGATAACCAGCCATGTAACGCAGTCACGACGTTAGCATTATTCTCTTTGGCTTGTACCTCAAAATTCTATACTCTGCATTAAATCAGCTATCATTTTTCATTCTTCCTTTTTTTAAGTTTATTGGGGGTAATATTGGTTAATACAATTATATTTTCGGGTGTACATTATAATTTCACATCTATATATTCTATTGTGTGATTACCACCTAGAGTCCAGTTTCCTTCAGCTACCATATATTTGATCCCCTTTACCCACTTCACCGTCCCCCATCCCCCTATATTTGACCCCCTTTCCCCTGTCTACCTCTCCCTCCTCCCTACCCTCTACCTCTGGTAACCACTAGTCCGTTGTCCATGTTTCTGAGTCTCTATCCTGTTCATTTGTTGCTTCTAGGTTTATATCCCACATATAAGTGATATCGTGTGACTTTCAACTTTTTCTGTCTGGCTTATTTCGCTTAGCATAATTATCTCGAGGTCCATCCATGTTGTCGCAAATGGCAGTATTTCATCTCTTCTTATGGCTGAGTAATATTCCATTGTATATATGTACCACAGCTTCTTTAGCCAATCATCTATCATAGGACACTTCGTTTGCTTCCATGTCCTGACCACTGTGAATAGTGCCGCTGTGAACATCGGTATGCAAATATCTTTTTGGATATGGGTTTTCAAGTCTTTGGGGTAAATACCCAGTAGAGGGATTGCTGGATCATGTGGTAGATCAATTCTTAGTTTTTTGAGGAACCTCCATACTGTTTTCCATAGTGGTTGTACCAAGTTGCAGTCTCACCAGCAGTGTATGAAGGTTCCTTTTTCTCCACATCCTCTCCAACACTTGTTATTACTTGTCCTGTTGATTATAGCTATTCTAACAGGTATGAGATGGTATCTCATTGTGGTTTTGATTTGCATTTCCCTAATAGCTAGTGATGTTGAACATCTTTTCACGTATTTGTTGGCCATTTGTATGTCCTCTAGGGAGAAGTGTCTGTTCAGGTCCTCTGCCCATTTTTTTGATTGGATTGTTTGTTTTTTTGTCATTATTGAGTCATATCAGTTCTTTGTATATTTTAGACATTAGGCCCTTATCAGAGGCGTTGCTTGCAAATATATTTTCCCATTCGGATGGTTGTCTCTTTACCTTGTTGATGGTTTCTTTTGCTGAGCAGAAGCTTTTTAGTTTGATGTAGTCTCATTCTTTCATTCTTAAAAAACCTCAGAAAGTTTCCATGACAGATAACAGAGTTGTAGAACTGTTAAAGAATTCAATTTATTTTTTTTGGAGAAATGTATTTCTTGCTTTGCAGTCAGGCTCAATAACTGCTCGTGAAGTTTATATTGTCCTTTTTTCGTAATATTAGGGATTTTTAAGTTTTGTTGCTATTTTGGGAATAATTTTTCGTTACCTATAAGCCTGTTTCCTCTGATAGCAGTGAGATAAAAGGCTGATATCCTGTATGTGCTTGCTTTGAAGATTTGTTATTCAAGGAACAGTCAACAAGATGATAAAAGTTTGAGAGGTAGAAACCAATTTGACATTTGCTTTTTTTTCTCTGTTACTTTGGGTTTTTTTTGTCATTTAATATATGTTTAGCTAAATTCAATGAAGAATTTCTCCAGAGGCTTTACAAATTAAATGCTATAGTAATATTTTAATTATACTTAATGAAAAATTCAAAACAAATAATGTGAGTGGTTCAAATTCCTACCCATCTTCCTGAGCAGATTTCATTATATCTAATTTTTCTCTGATACATGTCTTAGCATCCTCTGCTATAACAAGTACAGGAGTGACATTCTGAGATTTATATTTATGTTCGGTCTTTCAAGATAGCATCACAGAAGCATTTACTCGTCTTGGCTATTAAGGCCACCTCTTTTTCATTTTCATCCCTGAGTATCTTCTTTTTCTAAGTATACCTAGCAAGAACAATTCCAGAATACTAAGATTCTTGAGGTCATGGAAAAGGAATGCAGAAATATTTGTTGTAAGGAGAATTCAAAGTTGGAAAACGACTACAGGGTATTAATAGATGTAATGGCAGCACACAGAAGGAGTGATTAACTCTGGGTAAAGGGCTGAAGAAGGTTTCACGGGAAAAACTTTGAACTGGTCTTGGAAGTACATTGTGTGTTCGTGAAGTAATTCATAATAGCTGTCATTTATTGGTCAGTTACTGTATGCCAGGAACTGTCTTAAACACTTTATTGACATCATTTCATTTTTAACTCTCACAAAACCTTATAGAATTAATAAATATCTGTGTCTTTTGTAGCAGAGAGTGCTAAGACATGTATCAGTTACTTAACCTTTTGTGTTTTGTTTCTTCATCTGTAAAATGGGGATAGCAATAATATTTACCTCATGGGTTGTTGCAAGAATTAAATGGGTTAATATTGGTAAAGTGAGCAGAATTATGCCTGGCTCATACTAACTGCTCAATAAGTGTTATCAATCCAGAGAGAACGGCTGGGGGAGCTGTAATGATCACAATTGATTAGAATCTTGGCATATGGTGGTAAGATCTCTATTAGATAATTAAAATGGTGATGGCTGATTTCAAGACCTCTAGTGCCTTTTGGGGCAGACTGGGATGGAACATCACCTTGCTTTAGAGTATCTGCACCTGACTCAAATATGGGAGAGATGGGAACCAGGGAGTATTCCCACAAATGCTCATTCTAGAGATAAGGATCATTCTGTAGATAAAAGAAGCAGGCTTTAGAAGGATTAAGTAATGTGACTAAGGTTACATAACCAAGAAGTAAGTCTGGTGGTATATTCTAGCTCTGAACTGTAGTTGATGCAAATTATTCAATGTTGGAACATAGCATGTGAGCAAGGCAAGTGGCAGAATCAAAGCTGGAATCAGAGAGTGAAAGATCTTATATGGCATGTTAAGGAATGTGGACTTTATCTTGTTGCTGGCACACCATGAAATATTTACATGTTTAATTTAATCACTTGTACCAGAAACTATTTTAGTAGCAAAATTATGACCATATTTTGTGTATACACTATAAAAACACAGATCTGTGTGTACTTATGACATTTTTTAAAAGCTTTAAATCTCTTTCTGATTGGCTCGTCCTAATTTTTTTTTATTAATATTTGTTGGCCATGTACTTATTTGTTTTGCCATTTTGTCAGTATTGACTGGCACCACAAATATTAGCAAGGGACAAATGTTTGTGGAGGGAAAAAACTTACTATCAAAGAAGTTGTGTCTACCAATTTAACTTATTTCTTCAAACTGGTGGTAGTGAGGGGTATTATTCAATTTTGATAGCAGAAAGTTGGTTCAGTTCTTGGAAGTCCATTGTTCTTTGGGACTATGTTTTGATAGCAACCTTGGAAGATTATGGAGCACCCTAAAAGGTTTCAACTGGTTTGTAACTCGTTAATATCTAAGTTTTAGGAATAGCACTCTGGCAACAGTATTGGAAGGAGGTTGATATTGGAGGCAGGTAGGCCATTGAGAAGACCATATTATGGTAGCTCTAGGAGAAGAATGATAAGAGCATAAATCAAGGTGGTTGTAACAGGGATAGAAATGAAGTGAGATGCATTCAGGAGGTTAGATTGTTGAGTATGTGTACTGACAGCCATAAATGTAAATGAGTTGTGATGATAGTGTCATAGCCATTACTGGGCACTTATCTATACAAGACACTTTATATGTCATTTCATTTGACCCTTTCAGTAACTCTACTGGTGAATTTTATTCCCTTGTTATAGAGTAAGGCTTGGATTGGTTAAGAGTACAAGACCACATCACAAAGTATGTTGCAGAGAATTTAAATCCAGGTGGCTGGCTCCACAGTCTGTATTCTTTGTACCGTATACCATGCTGCTTCTCTTATATATTAAATATTATGGTCTCCAGCTGTGTTTTATGGCATATCTATTTCTATGGTTTATCTCATTGATTGCTAAATTAAGTAATTTAGTCTGTTCACCTAGGAACAACTTTTCTGCATTCAGAGAATCTTCTTGTTTCTCTTACTCTAAAAAAGAAATTTTAAAAAGATCTTTATTAAGGAAGCCACATATAAAAGCAGCAGATTCTCTCTCCAGATTCTTTATTTTCATTTTTAATCTAATAATAGCAACTAGTAAGCAGCAAATTCAATTATAGTACGTAGGCCCAGAAACTGGCTTTAATAAAAAATCGAAGACTGTTTGTTATTAAAATATCTGGATGTGTTTTACTCTTCTCTAACTGCAGATGCCTATTGTGATAACATAGTTTTTGTGTATTTTTCTAGGGTCTTGTTTTTTTCCTGTGTTGATATTTAAAATCCTTTGAATTTCTGAACAGTTTCAGTGCATGAAGTTGATCTATCAGTAGACTATGTCTTTAAAGGTTGGTGTCCTATTAACCTTTCTCTAAACTTGTTGCTTTATACCAAAGTGGATTTTAATGACTCTAGAACAGAGGCTTTATGAAAAATTTGACCCCTCCATCATCACAGTAAATACATTTAATATATTTGCGATCCATTACATACATGCATGCGTGCGTGTGCGCACACACATACACACACACCCCTGAAACAAAAATTTCTGAAGCAATACTTTCCCTTGCTTACATGCAGTGTGTTCTGATTTTTTTCTATTCTACACTATTTCATTAAAAATATTTTAAGATTTTCTCTTCCAGTTAGGATATAGAAGGACTTTAAAACATTTGTTCCCATAGTAACAAGAAAATCCTAGATAAAATAAAAATCATTATTTCTCTGGTCTGGTGAATAGCACTGGACTCAAGGAAACTTTAGTGAATTGGATTTCCAAGTGAATTTCTTTATAAGTGAGCAAAGAGCCATGGCAGCTTTCAGTCCTGGAGACAGCCTGTGTTCTGCATATAAGTAGCCCTGACATAGATGTTGAGACTTTATAGAGGCAAAGGGAAATTCACCAAGCCTTAGTTAAAGGCTTAGAAATAGAATATGGATTGGAATCTAGAAGAATCTCAAATGCAAAATTAAACTAGTTAGCCCAATAATTATGTGCTGTGCCTCCCTTCTTCCAGTTTTTGCTAAGAAAGCAGCATTGCAGGAAGGTGTGAGAGGCACAAAGAAATTGTGCAGTCCCATGTATTTGTGTAGTGATGTCCTGTCAGAGTTAAATCCAAAGGTGAACCAAAAATATCTGAAACTGTAGCCAAGCTCTTTCCAGTTCAACTACTAACAAGATTAAAAAGGTAGTAGGTCAGGAGGTTAGAGGCTTGGCTAATCCCAGTTGAATTCCTTGTAATAAATCCTGCCACCCAGCCTCAGCTCAACTTGATTGTAGGAAGAATCTGAATGATCAGCTCCTCAACCTAATTACCAGGTAAAGGAAAGGCTTGACGTCTCAAAAATATATAAAGCAACACAAACAAAAAGTGTAAGTGTATCTTTTTCTATACTGTTTTTTTATATACAATTTCAAGAATGTAATTAAAAATTACAAGACACTAGAACAGGAAAAATATGAATCATAATAAAGAGAACATATGGTCAATACAAAGAAACCCAAAGATGATCCAGTTATTGGAATTAGCCAAAAAGAACTTTAAGTTCTTGCAGTCTATGATATGTTATATAGTATGCAGGAAGAAATTAATATCATGGGTGAAGAGATGGAGTATTTCAGAAGATAAATGGAAACGTTAAAAAAAAAAGAACCAGATAGAATATTTGAAGCTGAACAATACATTATCTAAAATAAAAATTATTAGATGAGCGTAAAAGCAGATTGGACTCTGTTCTGTAGAAGAAATTATTAGCAATCTTGAAAAGAGGTCAATAGAATCTATCTAAACTGAAACAGAGAAAGGAATAAAAGGAGAAAAAAAGAGAAATGAACAGAGCAAGAGTAACTTGTGAGATAATATTAAGTGATATAACATATGTGTAATTAGAGTTCCAGAATGGGAGGAGAAAGAATGGGCAAGGGGAGAAAAATTGGATTTGATAGAAAAGATCAACTAGAATCTAAAAAGCCCTGGGACAGACCTCGGTTAAGATAAATATGAAGAAAACAACATTTAGGCTTATCATAGTCAAACTGCTGAAAAGCAAAGATGAAGAGTAACTCTTGAAGCAGCCAGAGAACAAGAGCCACATTATATTACAGGGGTACTAACGCAAGAATGGTTGCAAACTTTTCATTAGAAACTATGGAAACTGCAAGTCAAAGAATGATAACCTTGAAGAAAAATACTATCAACCTAGAATTCTACATCCAGAAAAATTATCCTCCAAAAACAAAGGTGAAATGAAGTTATTTTAGATTAATGAAAAAGAACATTTGTAGGCCACAGATCTGCACTACAAGAAACACTAAAGGAAATACACAGAGAGCAGTGATTAATCAGGATTTACAGATGAGAAAACAAACTCAGAAAGGTAAAGTGATTCTCCTAAGGTCACATAGCTACTAAGTTGCAGGCTTAGGACTTAAACTCCATTTCTTCTGATTTCTAGTCCAGTACCCTTTGTTTGGGGAACAGTAAAACACATTGAGTGGGAAAATCAAATGACTTTGGAGCAGTCACATTGAGGTCTGAATCTCAGCTCTACCAGCTGTTGGAACTGTAGACTATGGAGAAGGCCTCCAATCTCCATTTTTCAGATAGAGAATATGGCATAGAGAGATTACTACCTACTTCATATGGTTGAAAGAGGGATTGTAATGTTTGCTAAATGAGCTTACACATTGTAGACATAAAATAAGTATTAGTTCTCTTCTCTTTTTTCTACTATACTGCTTTGTTTTAAAAATCAATAGAGGATTTTTTTTTGAGGGGGTCATCTTTCCTGGAGATTTTTCTTTAGTCTTATCTTTTCTTGAAATAAGCCACTCTAATGACACCAATAGTGATTCCGTTTCCATGTGGCTCTGTTCCTTCTAGCGGCTGAGTAGTTGGAATCCTTTTGGCACCCATTTTCTTCAGATAAACAGCCATTCTAGCACTAAAGCTGAAACTGGCACTTGAGAAGTAGGCATCTACATCTTAAACTCCCTATTTTCCCAAGACAAAAGAAGAGCTAGGAGCTTAAGGTAAATCTGCAATGAATAGTGTAGTATTCTTGGGGGATACTGAGGAAGAAATCTCAGATTATTTAGATGTTTAAGAATATGGTTGTATGACAACTTGTTTTAGATTTCCTGATCAAAATCTGTGGTTCAAAGAAAGGTGATACCAGTTCTACAGAATTTAGCTTGACTACAAAAAATGATTTTTGTTTAGAATAATTAATATCTTATCCAGCATATATTCACAGTCTCCAAAAAGTCCGAAATTCATGACACATATGGATTCGAAGCTTCCTTTGCACCCAAGCAGGAAGCCTAATGTGAAACTTGAATTGGAGATTAATGTCTGTCAAATTGTCCCATAGGCGAAATTCACTCTTAGTATATTCTTTAGTAATGTGTTTAGTAACACTATTTAATTAAATGATCATCCCTTCATTATTAAGGACACAGAAGACTAGTAGCACCTGCTCTTAGAGTCACTAACTTCACCAAAAGAGACCATTTGTTTTTAAATTTGGTGTTGGCAGTGTTGTCCCTTAAAATATTTAGATTTAGGAATTTAAATCCTGTTGGTGTTTTTCTTTTCCTTTTTCCCTGTGGGAAAGAATTAGAGAGCTAGTGGCTCTGGCAGAGGAAAAACAAGTTGAAATTAACTGTCAAGTTTTTAATAGTAGCTGTGATATAGAAGAAAACCTTGGGCTTTGTAAATTGGCAACCTAGGCAATTCATTTATCTTCTCTCAGCCTAAATTTGTATTTTTACCTGTAAAAATGTACACAGTAATATATATCAAGGTTCTTATTAAAAAGGAAAGGAGATAGATTAACTGAAACTACTCTGTAAATGAAAACACTACACAAATTAATGTTGAGGTAAATGGTATGTTTTAAACCCTTTTTTAAAGTCAGGATGATTTTCTCATTTATGATAAGAACAAAAATGTATAGAATTTTCAGAGCGTACTAGATTATTTTACCTTTCATCATTTAAAAAATTAACTTTATTGAGATATAATTTCATACAATAAAATGCAGCCATTTTAATGGTATTGTCAATTAGTTTTGACAAATGTATGCACTTACGTAACTACCATCCCAATCAAGATCTATAACATTTTCATCACCCCAAAAGTTTCCTTATACTCCTTTGTGGTCAGTCCTCACTCCCCTGGCCCTGAGCGCCCACTGAATCTGCTTTCTTTCATTGTAGATTAGTTTTGCCTTTTATTGAATTTCATATAAATGGATTCATACCATATATATTATTATCTTTGTTGCATAATGTTTTTGAGACATTCAAGTTATTGTGCATGTAATTAGTTTGTTCTTTTTTATTGCTGAGTAATATCCTCTTTTATGAAGCTATCACAATTTGGTTATGATTCACTCATTGGTGGCCTTTCATTTGTTTCTAGTTTGGGGCTATTATGAATAAAGCTTCTGTGAATATTCATGTAAAATCATTTATGTGAGCATATGTTTTCCTTTCACGAAGAATACCTTCGAGTGAAATTGCTACCACATATGGCAATCAAATGTTAAATTTTATAAGAACTGCCAAACTTTCCCAAAGTAGTTGCACTATATTAACAACCAGCAGTGTTTGAGAGTTCCAAGTGCTCCAATACTTAATATTGTCATTCTTTTTAATTTTAGTCAATCTAGTGGGTATATAGTGGTATCTTGTGTTTTAATTTGCGTGTCTTTGATAACTAATCATAGTGTGCACCTTTTCAGGTACTTTATTGTACTTATTGACTACCCATAAAATCTTTTATAAAGTATCTGTTCTTATCTGACACATTTTAATCGTGGTGTTTGACTTACTCAGTTTTAATAGTTCTTTATGTATTATGGACTTCAGTCCTTGTCAGATTTATGTGCTGTGAATATTTTCTCCCTTTCTGTGGAGATAATATTTTTTCCTTTCTTCTACTTGCTTTGGGTTTAATTTACTTTTTTTTTTTCCTTCTTAAAGGAAAGCCTTGAATCATCGTTGGGTTTTTTTCCTTCAGCAATTAGGTGGAATAATGACACTTATATTTAACTACAGGGTTTAGAAGAGTATAATATTGAAAAGAATAGTACATTTAATTCAGGATTGGAAGTAGGATAATTTAAACAAAAGTTAAGCTATAGTTTTTAATCTGGAGAGAATTTTAAAATAACTTAAGTGAGTAAAATGTGTTCCAATTTAAAACACCAAGAAATAGTATTCTCATTTATTGTTTTTTAAATGTTTTTCTTTTTAAATATGTGTTTATTTCCAGATATTTTGGGATTTTCTGAATATCTTTTGGTTATTGATTTTTAATTCAGTTCCATTGTGGGTTAGATAGAGATCATTCTCAGATAGATTCCAATCCTTTTAAATTTACCAAGTCTTATTTCATGGCCCAGCTTTTGGTCTTTTGGTAAATATGCCATGTGTACTTGAAAAGAATATGTATTCTGTTAGTGTTGGGTGTAGTGTTCTAAAATATCACCTAGGTCAAGTTGATTGATAGTGGTATTCAAGTCTTTAATATATTTTCTTATTTTCTGTCTATTTTTCTATCCATTACTGAAGAAGAGTGATAAAATCATCACGAAAATTATGGATTTGTCCATTTGCCCTTTTAATTCTGACATTTTTTGGTTCTTCCATTTTGTAACTCTTTTATTAGGTCCACGAACATGTAAGATTGTTAGATCTTCTTGATGAATCGACTTTATTATCTATTCAAAATGTCCCTCTTTATTTCTGCTACTATTTCTTGCTCACAAATCTACTTTGTCTGATGCTAACATAGCCAATTCAGTGTTCTTATGGTAGTGTTCCCTTAAGTGTTTATCTCTGTAATAGATCTATGTCTTTATAGTCAAAGTGCAGTTATTATAGAAGCAATGAGTTAGGTCCTGCTTTTTTTAAATCGAGTTTGATCATCTTCGCCTTTTATTTAGAGCTTAGCCCATTTACACTTACCATAGTTATTGTTATGATCAAATTTAAGTGTACCATCTTACTATTTATTTTCTATTTTCCCATGCGATTTTTTGGTGGTGGTTCTTACGGTTCTTCCTCCTCTCCTCGCTACCCATTCTTTTCCTGCATGAAGTATATGTTTTAGAATTCCATTGAATCTTTTTTATTAACTTCTTGGATATTTCCCTTTTTTCTTTTAGTGGTTGCTTTAAAGTTTTCAACATACACTTTTAACCTATTGTCTTCAAATAATATACCACTTCCTATATAAAGTAAGAAACAGTACTACACTTCCATTTTTCTTTCCCTTCTTGTGCTTTTGTCTGAGATTTTACTTCCACTTTGTTATAAATTCTACAATACATTATTTTGTGTAGTTTAAACTGTCTTTAAAAGAGATTAATAATGAGAAAAATGTCTTTTTTACTTATCCATGTGTACATTTTTGGTTCTCATCATTCCTTTGTTTATATCCAGATTTCCATATGGTATTCTTTTACTTTAACTTGAATAAATTTCTTTGACATTTCTTATAGTGTAAGCAGAGCCAACTCCAATGGTATATGATCAGCGTAGTTGCACAGGGTCCCACACTCAGGTCTCCGTGGGATTTTATGCTCTGCAGTAGCCATCTTGAAATTCTGATAATTTTATCTTTGAATTTGTATGTTTAAAGTGAAGGTTGATTGAACAGTATAGTGAGAAAACCCTTAGCTGCCCTCTCCAGCCCCCTGGCACCGCTGGCTCTGCCTGGTTTTCCTTTCCCCAACCACACCCTGTGACCCCTGGTGTGTGAGGGTTGAGGTTGGGCGTGTACATCCCATGGTACCTTGAGGCAGGGCAGGACAGTGGTTATCCTGTCCCACTCTGGTAGCACCATGGTATATCTGGTGAACAGCCAGGCAGAGACCTTGGTTTCGTAGGGCCAAGCCTATTGCCCACCCAAGTCCAGATCGCAAGCTTGTTCTGTGCAGAGGTTTAAAGATCTGTGGGGTTTATCTGTCTACTATGAGTTGGGGAGGCAGGCCTATGAGATGGGGAGACACCTGGCTATACTTGCCCAGACCCTGCCTCAGGCAGAGCATGGCATGTTGATTTGGTGGCTGGCAGGAGGGGGATTCCAGCCACCATTAGGCCCTAGTTAGCATGCGCAGGCCCTACATCATGGGGCTGGGCCCCCAGGTTCTGCACTCACCCCAATAGTATCCTTAGGCTCGAGCATTCTCTTGGCTGATTCCATGCCTGAGGAGACCGTTTCTTCCTTCTGCCAAACTTCTTGAACCTGGCTGTGTTTGTGTCTTCTTGCCAGCTCAAGGTACCCTTTAAAACAAGCCACAGAATAGAAATTGTTTATTTTCAGTGATTCTGCATACAAGTTAAATGCTCTGATGTTTGCATTTAAAATGTCATTCATTGCACAGTATATAGAGGAATGAGAAAACACATGCTAATTTAAATTTTTAAATTTTGTTACTTAAAATAATATTAAATAGTAAGTAGAAAACACCATGGCAAGTTGAGAGACCAGATGAAAACACCATGGCAAGTTGAGAGACTTCAGATAAAAAGGAAAAGTGTCATAAAGCACTTTTCTTGCATTTTGAACAAGGGGTCTCACATTTTCACTGGAACCCAAAAATGATGTCATTGGCCCTGAGTGCAGGTTTGCTGTTGACAATTGTCGCAACTTTTGTTTAACTGAATATGTCTTCATTTCACCTTGTTGAAGGATAGTTCTAGAATTCTAGATTCACAGTTTTTTTCCACCCCAGAACTTTAAAAGTTTTTTATTGTTTTCTGACTTACCTTGTTTTCTTATATGTAATATATTTTTTCCTTTGGCCACTTAAGAATTTTCTCTTTATCCCTGGTTTTTAGCAATTTGATTACGGTTTGCTTCGATAAGGTTTTCCTTGTGTTTATCCTTTTTGGTATTTGTTGAGCTTTTTGGATCTACTGGTTTAGAGTTTTTATCGAATTCAGAAAATTTTTCAGCTTTTTTTTTTTGAAATATTTCTCTTCGGCCTCCCCATCCTCTTTACTTCTGGAATTCCCATTATATGGAAGGTTAACTGCTTTATATTGTCCCGGTGAGGCTGTCTTTTTTTGTTTTTTATTTAGCCTTTTCTTTTCCTTGAACTTCAGTCTTTGTTTTTGTTTTTGACAGTTTCTAATTGCTACTTACTCAACTTTATTGATCATTTCTTCTTCTGCTGTATCTGAAATCTGCTATTAACCCATTTGTGAATTTTTCATTTCAGAGAGGTTATTTTTCAGCTCCAGAAGTTCGTTTTTTAAATATTTTACATGTCTATACTCATGTTCATGGTTTCCTTAAAGTTTATGAATGAATTTAAAATATCTTACTTGAAGTCCTCGTCTATCATTTTTGATTCTATTTCTGTTGACTGATTTTTCTCTTGATTGTGCATTTCATTTTCAGGCTTCTTTGCATGTTTAGTGATTTTGATTGGATGCTGGGCATTGTAAATGTTACATTGCTAAGTTTCTAGATTTTGTTGTCTTCATGTAAAAATTATTGACTTTTGTTTTTGTGGGCACTTACATTTTTTATGAATCAACTTGATCCTTTTGAGGCTTTTTTAAAGCTTCGTTAGGGTTGCTCTAAAGTACCCTTCACTCTAGGGCTAGTTTAGTTTAGTCCAACTGGTAAGCCATCACCTTCCAGTGTCTCCACTCAGTTACTTGGGTGATCGACAAGGCCACTTCTCTGTAGATCATTGGAAGGTGAACATTTCCCTGACCTTCGTGAACTCTGGGTCTTAGTCATCTCACAGTTCCCCCATAGTTGTTCTTTCCCTATTGTTTTGTTCTTCAGCATCATGAAGCTTATCCATTAGCAGCTTAGTATTCAGCCCAAGACTCAAGTGGATCCTATGTGAATTTCTGGAGCTTTTTCTTTGTGTTGCTCCCTACTTTCTGATACTCTGCCCTAAAAGTTCCATTTGCTTCAGCCCTTCCAAACTCTGATCTCTTTATCCTTAACTAAGCAAGGTTACTTTTGCTTCCAGGGCAAAAGCTGGGCCATCATGGTGCCCCCTTGTTTTTCTTCTTTCAGAGATCACAGTCCTGTGCTGTTATCCAATACCGGAAAGCATTTATTTCATATATAAGTCCGGTTTTCTAGTTATTTATGTTGGAAAGTCAAGTCTAGTCCAATTACTCCATCGTGGCCAGTGGTGAGGGTCTTCCTGGTCCTTTTCATCCATTTCCTTTCTAAGTAAAGTAAAAATTCATGTGGCTTAAAATTAACCATTTAAAATATACCCTTTGTCAGTTTTTAAATCAGCTTTTAAAATGTTCCAAGCTCTTCCTGTTTTGCCAGATGCTTATATTTAATCAGATAAAATATCTTAAAGAATTTGGAGTGAGAAATTCTCTTTCAATATTCTTTCCCAAAGAGAGTTTCACTTACCTAAATGGATTCACATTGGTTTCTTTTAATATGTTAAAAACATAGAACCCCATATATGATACATTATATTATAAATTACATTTTAAGCTGATAACTTTTAGTTGATGTATTTCTTAAATGAAAGTAAATACTCAGAAAAGCAATAAAAAATAAAAACAAAGGGACATGATTAAGAATCACCTCTTTGGGAACAAAGAATAGAAAAAGAAGTTTGATTAGTACGCTTTACTCCAAGCATTCTGTTTTATTATACTTTCAAAATCACACTTAATTTTTCACATTCTTCACAGTCTCATTCCCTGAAGAACTGAATGACCGTTGCTATTTCCTCTGTTGAGATCATATTGCCCATTGTGGTTACTGTTTGCTCTACCTTCTTTGTTTTGTGAGTCCTGCTGAACTTCATTAGTCTTTAATAGTTGAAGAAGTCTTTGACTCATTTTGTGCTATTAAAAGAAAAAAACCAAACAATTTTAAAAATCGTTGAAGCTGTTGTATTTTTTCAGCCTGTATTTCACTTAGAACGGTTGAAGGGAAATTGATAAAGCAATTTCTAGGGACAAATATGTGAATATTTGGCTTTAGGGAGTTTTCATAAGATGACACTTGGAGAGACCTAGGACTTGAAAGCTGAGCCAGCCTGAAGGAGTCAGAATGTCCTCTGATAGTGGAAGTAAAGGCAAGAAACTCAAGAAGAGGTCAAAGCAAGAAAGAATATTGCAGACCAGTTGAGCCATGGGGGAGGAGATTCTGGGGTAGCAAAATGGCTCAATTTAAATTAGATTAAAGGGACAGTCAGATGTGAGATGCTTGTAAGGAAAAAAATGGAGGCAAACCTTGATTTGGTGAGTGAGTCTTATTTTTTGGACGGGACAGAATCACAACTTGTATGTAAGAATAGGTAAGTCTTACATTTTGAGTTAAGTTAATTTGGCATAAATTAGAACTGTGAAATCAGACAAAGACATTCTCTCTACTATCAATACAGGCATGGATCTAGTCACAATGCATTGAAACTTTTTTGTTTTTGAAATAATTTGTCCATTTTTTGAAAGCTACAGTGTATTAATACACACATTTAGGAGCAAATAGCATTTATTGTTATACTATCTACCTGTGTCTTATGTTGCTATGCTACTCTGTTACCACTGAAATACCATCAATACACATTATTTATATTTGTGTGTGAATTTCAGAGATTAAGCCATTTGTTGCTAGTAATTTTCAAGTTAAGATTTTTTTTTAGCCCTAGCAATTTTCATCTTTTTCTTCTCAGTTCGACCCGTTCATACTTAAAACACATTATCTGGGGAAGAGTGAGGAGAATTAACAAGGATTGCCAAAATCCTCCGCAAGGCTCCCAGGAGACAGAAAAATACTCCCCTCTTGTCTGTAGTGAAGAAAACCTGAGTCTCAAGGATACAGTAAAGTCTTTAGGAAGTCTCTGTAAATATCAGAGTCAAGGAAAGGATTTTCAGAGTTTTAATAATGAACAATAGCTGATTGGCTCTTCAAATTCTATGCATTAATCTTTTCTGGAGTTCTGCACAACAGCTTTGATATTTTGAGGGTTTTTTTTTTTTTTCACCCATGCGAGTTTAATTTCTTGAAGTCTTTTAGAATGATGTTCTTTGCATCAGACCCCCATCCAAGTTTATTTGCTGGCAAAGCTGGTTTTCCTGCAGACTTGTAGGAATGGTTTAAATGAAAGTTGATGGAAATCTTGATTAGCAGTTGCTCTGCCTAGAATAAATTTTGTGTGTGCACTGTGTGTGTGTATCAGTTTTGGTCAGCTACACTCACGGAGCTGGGCCAAGATGTTTTCCTGCATGTTAATCAAGGCCACACAGACAAAGCTCAAGGAAGGATGACCACTGCCTCAGGAAGTTTTGAATCAGTTGCTATTTATAACCAGAATACAGTAGAAGTCGAGACCAGGTCTTCACTCAGTTCATAGGAAAAGTCCTCTGCCAAATTTTATATTTGAGGAAATAGTTTATGGACCTATATGAGAGAAGCCTCTATGTGAAAGGAAGGAATATGACAATGACTGTAAGTATTTTTGCTGATTTGGGTCAAGGGTGTGGTGACAGAGATGTGGAAAGTTCAGTCAGTGACATAATAGATTATTACATTCTAAAGCAGGTGATAGTTAATGGCACTTTGGATTCACTTTAGCATTGTGCATATGGAATTCTGTGTTCCTAATAGTAACGTTGAAATACGGGTGCGTGATGGGCTAATATTATCTCTCGACATAGGGCAGGAGGAGGAGAATTGCTATTGGTGTGTTTCTAGACTAACTGGTTCTTCCCCTGGATCTATACATAAACCTTTTGATTATATGAGATATATTTCTGTACATGTGTGCTTGTTATAATAGTCTATCGATCCTTGTTTCTTTAAAAGGTTTCATAAAGAATTGATTTATTATAAAGTAATATTGTATACTACTATGTGTAATCTCTTATAAAACCTCATTCTACCTAACTTCAGGAAATTAAATATGGTAGAACATAAAAGCTGACAATTTGAGGAATACCACAAGTAATATTTTCTTTGTATCAGTATATCACCATCTTAGGATCGCCTTTGTGGAGCTGAATTACTTAATGGCTGATAGGTACATTTTTTTACACGTGCAGTGTAAATGAATTATTTAGGGATAGGTGGGCAATGTTTTAGTAAAGTTTAAATTAGAAGATTATAAAACCATGTTAACATGTTCTCGTCTTGTTTTAATAGGATTATTCAAGATAAAGTTGCAGCCATTTTCAAGAAGGATCAATGATCAGAATTTTTCTTTTTACAAAGAGATTTCCGAGTCAAAGATGAAAAGAAAATGCTGGAATTATTTGGATTCTAACTGACAGGATAAAGAACACGGTATTTCACAGTTACTTGTAATGGGACCTTGGTAAAATTCATCACTCTTGTTATGCACCCAACTGGGAACATGGATGTTGGTTTTTCCCGTTCTACTGTTCAGACACTATCAAGGAGCCACTGCAAAAACATCAAACAAAAAATTTCTCAGTGGGAAGGAAGAACTAATGGTATATCTAATCCAGATAAGTGGCACTCAAAGGACTTTGGAGTGAAATATAATAATTGTCATCAGGAGATTCTGAAGAACAATCCTGTTGCTGAGGGAAAGAGCAAAAAGTTGAATGGAACCAACTCTCAAAACGTCGGTCTAGATATTAATGACGATGCCAAAAGCCATGGCCAGAGTGAGGATGAAAATGAGAAACGTGAATATGATGATACACGTTTCTTTAAAAATGAATCAGAATCCAATTGGGTATGTTCTCGAGTCAAACAAATTGAAAGCTGGAAAGAAGTCGTTTTGGATCCAGAGACTGCATTACCTCTAGGAAATTTCTATACCTCACCAATACTGTGGAAGAAAATAGAAGCACTTCCTCCTGACAAAGTCTTGAATTTGGCTTTAGAACGATGTGACTCTTCAGAAAAAGAACTGAATTTCAGAGTTCTGGATAGTTCTTATGGAATAACCAAGAGCTTAGAAAATATTTACTCTGAACCTGAGGGACAAGAATGTGGACTTTCTATAAATCCTTTGCCAAAACCTCGTAGGACATTCAGATATTTATCTGAATCTGGTGTGCCGTATAAAGAAAGAAACTGTGACAGAAAATACTGTGAAAATAATTCTTGTGCAGAGTCGTCTTTGGCCTCCTCTCGGGAACCTGAATCAAAGAAATATGGCGGGAAAATCAGAGGGAGGTCTAAAAGGTATGTTTTAATTTGATAGGTGTCATGATTAGTAAGTATTTTCCTTATAGAACTCTTGAGCAACTTTTTCTTTTTCAAGCCAATTTTCATTTCCCTGCATGGGTTACAGCCCTAATTTGATCATACGAATGTTGTAACCCAAGGGGAAAATATGTACAAAAGGAAATGGTGGAAGTATGGGTAATATCCAAGGCGATCTACTGACATCACAGCATCAGAAAACTTTCACTTTCTGTCTTTACGAATGTGTAGGGAAGTCTTCTTCTTCTTCATTTAGAGCATGCTGACCTTAGCCTCCTTTTTCTTTTAATTTAAGAAAGGTGCCCAGTGAAGAACGTGAATGTAAATTGGCTAAACGCCTTCAATTTTCTCATGGTGCATATAGGACATCAGCCTGATTTATTACTCTTGTGTATCTGATAAAGCACCTTTGTAATTTTGTGCACAAATCCTTATCATTTTAATGTAAAGACTAGTATTTGAAAAGATACAATTTTAAATATATCTCTTTTCATAAGGAAATCCTTTGAATTTGAAGACATTCAGCACTTTCGAAATCGGAACACAGAGAAAATGCACGAAGAACTTGGAAGAAATTCTGGCTCAGCACTTTATTACACACAGTCCCAGGACAATATCTATGAAGATATCCTATGTAGGTATCCACAGACTTTGCGATTAAATTGAATGAGTATGAACTTGGTGGAGCCCTTAGCTATAGGATGGTTTGTTCTTTCACAATCAAGCCTATCTTGCTCTAGATTTTTCTTTTTAGTATGGAAACCTTTGTCGTATAATTTTGTTTATTCTTTAATGGATTTTACAACTAGTTTAGTGGACTGCTCATTTCAGAAGTGGATGTTTATAGTGTAATATTTCGAGAATTCTTTTAGCTTGGTTGGATGCCTGAGTGGTTTACGAGCTTAAAGTGCCATTGATTTTGAGACCCACATCCCCTATGGCAATGTGGAATAGAAAGCTGAACATATTTAGTCAGTTTTTAAAATTTCTTTTCCTAGCTGTAGTCACTTTGTTTCCATTCAGTTATGTTCCTCTAAACTTATTTTTTCCATTATTTTTCAAGATCCCACCAAAGAAAATCCATATGAAGATATTCCAGTGCAGTCTTTCCCCATGTGGAGATCCCCTTCAGCATGGAAGCTACCGCCCCCTAAAAGTGCTTTCAGAGCACCCAAGGTAGAACCAGAGAGTTAATATAAGAAAACATTAAATCTTGTTTATAACTCCTACAAAAAGGTCAAAATGGTTTAACAAGGGCCAAAAGTAAGAGGCACCGAAGTATGGGGTTTTATTGTTGGTGGTGGCAGTTTTCTGTTCTTTTTTTTTGCGGGGGTGGGGTCAGCACACAGCCATTTGTTTTCTTTGAGTTGGGGGGATTGTTTGTTTTTTTAGTACTTCCAAAAAATTGAATATGAACATCTTCAGACAGGCCGTGAACTTTTTGCCTCACTGTAGTTACCACGACTCCCTGTTAGTCTCACATCAGCCTGTGGCCGAAGTTTCCTGTCTGATCCCTGAAAACATTCACTACCCCTGCAAGCTAAGGCTGCCTTGAGTTCACGAGGTTCTCTGAACCGTTGTTTTTTGGAAATTCGATTGCATTGTAGTAGAATTTTGGATTAGAACCTTGAGAAACTTCTTTCCAAATGGTGAAAAGGAAATTACGGTGTCCTCACGTGAGATGATTTTAAAGGAAAGATAAATATTCTTTGACTTTGAGAACACAGGCGTTTACCAGATGACCTTACCCTTACCATACACCTTCTGTTTTAGCTTCCTCCCAAACCTCACTTCCTCAACCGGAAGACGATGGAACTGAAGAACTCACAAGCTTACTTACGGGCAAAGCTCACTAAAGACACCACTTTGCCCGTCACTTTAACTGAGTGGAAGCTTTTCCGAGCTGGAGAAGTTGCGAACAGGAAAAGGAAAAATCTTCCAAGGGTAAGGACTCCAGTGCTTTCGTTCTTTGACTTTCATTTCAACATTTTCATAAATGAGAATAAATAAGCTTTAGACTGATATGAATAATAGGTTAGAACTGACCTACTGGAATTAGAAGATTTGGAAAACCTTAGCTTAAGTTTTAGCTCATGCAAGAAAAATGTATGAATGGCTTTTGCCAAATTTTTTTTTATGGATTTAGAAAATCGATTTTAAATGGAAGGCTTCACTTCAGGTACTTTAGTTCTCATTACAATCATCTGCCTATTTCAAGGAAGTACTGGAATGTCATACGTAAGGACATTTTATTAAGCCGGCTTCAGTGTTCTCACTCATTTGTATAATTGCCAAAGTGAATTCAGTTTTGTGTATGTGTTTTCAGATTTTCAGTAATGACAAAGTATATGCCATCGATTTGGGGCAAATATTTCCATTCAGAGGAAGGAAGAAAGAAATTTGACTACTACTTGGGAATAGAAATTTGTAGTAATTATACTAAATAAATGATTTCTCAAGGGAGAAAAGGGAATAAGTCTGTAAATCATCTTGACTAGAGCAGTTGGACCAAAATGAAGAAATTGGGATAATTTGTAGACATATATATATTTTTAGGAGAAACACTTAAGAAATTAGATGAAAATATTTTAAAACCCTTTATGTTACTTTGTTCTTCTGTAATTCAGAATGTTTTCAGGATTACTATGAAGAAATGAACAAATCCGATCATTTAAATTTGTAGTCTATACTATAATAAATAGTATTCCTTTCCTTAATCCCATCTGAATTAGCTACATGTATTGATTTAGCACAGTTTTTCTACACGATTTTAACATTAAACAGAAGTCATAGCTGTTTCTTGGTTTAGTAACTGCTGATTGGTTCCTTGGGAAATATCCTGTTCCACAATTACTTTAATTTTTCTGATCTATTTCCTTCCCCTCCCTCTTTAATACGTGAAGAGTTAAAGACACAGTTTCTAAAAAGTACTAAACTGATCTCTCTCAGTTAAAAAGAAAACTTTTAGCTGCTTATTCTTCTGTGTGTGGCGAAGAAGAGTTAACAATCAGAGGTTTCAAGAATTGCCAGGCCTCCTGCAGTAGTTCTGTCCTGGCACAGCAAAGCAGCCTCCCTCACAGCCCAGAAATAACAGATCATGTGTTCCTGGGGGCAAGAGCAAAACACGAAAGGGATCACATGTAAGATGTGGTTCTTGGAATGACATTAACAAATATTTAGGAGTTATGGATCGTAGAGTTTAATGAGACCTAAGGAGATTTGCAGTGCTTTCGATTTCATGCCTTAGTGTTTTATGCACTGCTGATCCCCTGAGTGCTTGAAGCTTGTTCTCTTTCTGCTTATAGGTGATATGGTCCAACTTTTCCTTTTCTGGTATTTTCCCAAAGGTTCTTTTTTAAGAAATGTGGGATGGGGGAGGATGGTGATGGTGATGAGCTCTTGATTGTCAGGCAGGAGCAGACTTAGCATTTCTACCTGCGACCCTCCTTGGAATCAATTCTTTTAGGATGTTCCATTCGCAATGCAAATTTTGGCTTTAGAATATCTTCAAGAGCAACATTCCATCAGGAAAGCAGTTCTCATCATTTCCTCTTTGATGACCAGAGCTACCCCTGAAAGAGAAACTGGTTTCATAGTTTGAAAAGCACTGATCTTCTCCATACGCCTCTCCCCCACCCTTCCTTTCTTTCCCTACTGTGGAAGCCCGTGTGGAATTGTTTGCTAGAGCAGATTTCCTAATGTGTTCTGTAGTCCATGTCAAGTATGCACAGCAGCGTGGTTTCTGTCATTTCCAAGGATGTTCTACAGTATTGCTCCCACCTAGAAGATAAGTGCAGGCTCCTCTTCCTAGCTCAGGACCAAATTTAAATTTTATCACTTAACCTTATATTTCTAGAACAGATAGTTCCCTTTCCTTTATAATATTTGAGTATCCTTTTCAAAGGCACATTAATAATTATACTACTTGTGTGTCATTATGTACCCAAAATACATGTTCAGTCTCATGCATCTTTCCTATAGCCCCTAACAATACCTTTTTATGTTGGATTCTCTTATTTGTTTTTTTAATAATGCTGATATTTAAGAACTTAGTTTTTCACTTGAATGGCAGCTACAAAAAAAAAAAAATCTTTAAAAGAAAAACTCATCCAAAAATGTGGGAATAATCTGCATATTGAAAGCACATGTTTCTCACATGTTATTTTTCTTGCGCTGGACTGATTCACTGCCTATGGATTGCCAGGACTGCCAGAGGAACAAGCACAAAAGAAAAAACAGGAGCATTGTTCTCAAGCAACTTTTTTTGGTTATCATCTTATATAATGTCCCTAACAGTTGTAATTCTGGGCATTTAAATATGTTAAACCAGGATTGCTAGGGAAAAGCTCGGAATTTTAAGAAAGAGAAAAACATCCCTGGAAAAAAACTAATCAGTTCTTCCTTTTAAAAGTGTCCGTTGATTAGTTTTAATTCTTTCCTTTTTTTAAGCCCAGTCTGTGTCTATGTGTGTCTTTGTCTCTCTTTCACACATACCTCCCAGAAGCAAAGAAATAATTCTAATGAATAATGTTTATTAAATGGAGTATAGTTTTTGAACTTGAGCATATTTGACAGTCTCCTGTTTTAATGACATGTTTCTAAAATAAATGGTAATATAGAGTACTCCCTTTGACAAAAACTTTCTAAGCATGATTATCCTCTCTTTGCTAAAAATTCCTGGAAGCAAAAATAACTGAGCCTCACCCTGCCTTCCAAGTGAATAAGTATTCCACTTCCTATTCTGGGCAAGCAAAAACTTGAGTCCAACAGTAGAGGCTTGGTCACCATATGGAGTGCAGCAGCCAGATTTCCTGCATGTTGTGACAGGGGATAACAAGGAAAGAGCCTGTGCTGAGTTCCTCTGGAAAGGAAATATCCTTTCCTATTTCTTTTACCCATGTTATATGGACTTTGTGTTAGAACAAAATATCATCTTTCTAAAAATCCTTTTAGATTCCAGATTGAGAAGTGTAACTTTTTATTTACAAAATGGACCTTTTTCTGAATGAGAATCACTAATAAGTTAATATCACCAAGCTGCAAAACTTGTTGGTGTTGGTTTTAACTTGTACTTTTCTGGTCTTTTTTCAGCTTGTGTTGAAAATAGATGACATATTTGAATCAAAGAGAGGGAAGAAGAGAGTAAAGTTACACCCTTACAATGGAAAAGACGTACCTCCCTCGAAAGGTAAAAATTGTTCCAGCTACCCATAGCTTTCAGCATATGAGGGGAGAAAAATTATATAACTTAATGTTTGATATGATTTATAATTTTTGGTTTACTTTCTGTCTATCCCAATTTAATATAAAACTTTTTTTAGGATAAGGGACTATTTCTTATTCTTCTTCAAATCCCTTTTATTTGGTTCTGTACCAAGTAATAACCATTGGATGACTAAGTAAATAAATTAAAAAATAATTATAAACCAATGAGTTAATTTCCATAGGTATTATTTTATAGTCCTACTTTGATTTATAGTCACTTTCCACTATAGACTCAGTGGAGAAATGAAAACATTAGGTATTTATAGATCGAAGGTAGGTAGTACTTACCATGTCATCTAATAAGTTCAGTAGTTTTATCCTTCAGATGCCTAGATAAAACTTACGTTGTCTTAATTAAAAAACGTTCAACATCTGTAGCGAATTTTAGAATTTTCTGAAAAACTTATGCAAGATTCTTAATGTGGTTGTCTGGCAAAGGATATGTAGAATTTACGAGTTCTTGTCTATGAGATTCATAAATGAGAAACAACAGCCCAGTCATACCAGAAAAGAATTGTTTCATATTTTTGCAGACTTTCAAACACAGAAACTTCTTAAGTTCCCCAGAAAAGCTATTCCATATTCTAACAATTATTATGTGAAAATAAAATTCTTCGTGCTATAATTCAAGACTCTTTCTCCTTACTCTGGGATAATAAAAGTCAACTGGTTACCATTTTAAATGTATTTATATTTTCAAAAGGAATTATTAAAACACATTTCAGTCTTCTGCAGAAATACTTTTGATTATTGTTAATAATAGGTACCATTTACTGAGTGAAGTAATAGTTTCTTAACGCACTTAATCTCATGTATAACATACCACTACATTAGGAGGTGGGGACCGTCCTAATTTTACAGATGAAAAAGCTGAGCCAGAGAGACAGTGTTGATTTGAATCAAGGAACATGGAACCACAAAGTCTTATCCTTTTCTGTCCTGAACAGTTACTCTCAATTCTTCTCACGAACCTTGATTTTTAGCAGTTTAACTATCTCCTCTCCATATCTTCACTGAGAATATGACCAAAGGCTTTTAATTTGTATTATTCAGAACTAGATACAGAAGATAAAAACCGATGCCAGATATTATGCTAGAGCCTTTCAGACACATTGTCATTAATTTTCTAAATAACCCTATGTGGCATTAATTTCAGTGTTTTATAGATAAGGACATAAATTATAAATTGCAAATTATATACAATATCAAGACACTGGGGCCATGACAGATTCTTAGAGAACATTATCATTTTCCCAGATTAACAGCATTCTATTGATAATTCTACTCTCCAGATATGCCACTGTAAGTGGGTCATTTGTATACTGTATGCCTTAAAGTTTAGGAACATTTTAGGAAATTTGGCTCTTAGATAAGTTTTTGAAAAACCCTCATTTTTTTTTGTACTATGTCGTTATTGAAAAAAAAAACAACATTAACAGCTAACTTCTAGCGCATGCATGCACACACAGACAGTCCCTAAATTGTAACTCTTTCCTACAAGTGATTTCTCCTTTTGCATGGCTCAAAGGAAATATGCATTTACCCAGTTTCTGTGACCAACTCCTCCAGTAAACCAGAGGAATTTCTCTCATGCATGAGGATCTCCCAGCTCCATAGTTACTGTTCTCAGATTTTTGTTTTCCTCTTCAAGCTTTTGTCTGTATTTCAACGATGCCTAGTAGAACCAGATAATTATGTTTACCTACTGTCAGTACACGCTAAGCCTTACTGAATCTATTCCAACCTAAACATTGCTTAAGATTCAGTTATCAGGTGTTAAAGAATGATTTATTACCATTCTTCTATTCTGTTGTTATAATTTTGTGTTGAAGTCATGTATGAAAAAGGAACAACCTAGTACTTCTTTTACCCCAACAGATTCTCAGTAGATTTTCCTTTTGGCTAATAAACCCCTTAACCTTCATTCAGTGTCTCAGAATGCAGATCATCAAAACCCATAGATGTGAATATATTAAAACCACTGAAATGATCTTTTATAAGGTCTTTCCCGGTTATATTACCTTTCCTCCCTTCCCCTTCCTTTTCTTTCTTTCCAGATACCTTATAGGTTCCTAAGAGGTGCCTGGTGCTAAAGATAAAAATAGGACTCAATAGAGCTCACAGCATCTGCTCCTTCATACTGAACAATATTTTATAGCCCCAGTATACTTTTCATCATGGTGGTTAATTTGAAGTTATACATTTAGAGTACACAATATTTAAACAGCTACTTTTTCTGTAACATCTCTTATGTACCTTTTCCACCTATCTTATGAAGAAGCAGTGTTTTTAATGCTCTGTTATTCCTTATTATAAAATTAAAATGAGCTCAGCAAGAAATTATAATAATATAAGATAAAATGAAAATCAAGAGTTCCCCAAACCTCCTACTACTCCAGAAAATTTTATGCACTCTCTAACATTTTTTTCTACCCAAATAGTTTTATACCATTCAGAATTTGTATGTCTTGCTTTAAAAAAAAAATGTAATATATGTTGGAGCTCTTCCAGTATCAACACAGAAAGATCCACATAGCTGTACTGTATTTCTTTGTAGAGAAGTAAAAGAATTTTATTTAGTAGGCAGACATCTTGGATGTTTCTAATCTGGTATTTAACCTGTGCATATTAAGTTCTCTGTATATACATACTTCTTACTCTTCAAACAGTGCGGCAAGATACATCTTTTGGCTTATATTTTTATATATTGGTAAGAGTACATCTGTGGAATAAGTTTCTAGTGGGGAACTTAATTAAGGACTATATGCATTTAAAATTTTTATAGCTGCTGCCAAGTTGTCCCACAAATAGGCTGATCATAACACTTTGTTTCTATGAACAGCATTTGAAAATGACTTTTCCTCATAATCTTTACTGATACTGCGTTTTATTAAAGTTTTTTATTTTTCGTCAATATCATGGTAGGAAATTTTATCTTGTTATTTTAATTTACATTTCTTTAATTATCAGTTTGACAATTATCATGTTTATCAGCAGTTACAAATCTTTTCTATGGATTATCTATTCCTTCCCTTTATTCATTTTTCTGTTGCACTATATTTTCTCTTATTTATTTGTAACAGTTATTTGAATGTTAAGAAACTTAGCCTTGTGTCTGCAGTGTGTATTACAAATACTTTCCCAGTTTATCGTTCGTTTACCTTTTGAAGTTACTAATGATTTTTATTAGATAGAAATTTTACATTTTTATATAATCCAATGTGTATACATTTTTTCATTTATGCTTCCTAGGCCTTGTTTTTCCTGGTACCTTAAAATTTTTCCCTTTACAGTTTTAAATTTTGCTTTGACTTTAACTTTTTAGACTTAATCTAGAAATTTTTCATTCAGTTGTTCATATTTTATTTTGTTTTGTTTGTAAATTGGCCGTGTCTAGCATTGTGGTCCAAAACACTCCCTTGTAAAAGCGTAGTCCTTTATCTTCAAGACACTTAAAATCTGTTTGAGGAAAATAAAAGCAGTTCAAAGCAGTCGGAGTACTATAAGAATTCAGAGTAAAGGAGAGTTCAAGTTGGCCCTGAGGTAGTTTAGCGATATCACAGAAGAGTTAGAATGTTACTTCATACACTTATCTGGTAATCTGCTTTAGCCCCACATTTTCCCAATATTCTAAATTTAGATTGTGTCCCATGGTGAGATTTTTGTTTAGCCACGTTGGTATTCTACCCTTGATACCTTATTCAGGAACTTAAGACAAGGATATGAATGTAGAAATAGAATCCACTCTAAACTAGACTTTTAAAAAGTAGTCCGAACTACTGTTAATTTCTAGAATTAGGGATGAGAGGAGAGCTGAAGAAGGAGTTAAGGTATGAGAAGAAGACGGAATAGTTTCTTCTCTGAGCTTTCATTTCTTTTGTGACTGCCCTGCCCTGATATAACTACGTGATTTGGAGAAAGGCTCAGCATTCTTATTATTCTTTACTCCAAGTCCCCAGGTCTGTGGAGATTTTCTGTTGTTCTCATCGTCATGTGCTTCTACTGTTGGAAAATACAAATAGAAACTCTCTCTTTTCAGGTGAAACCAGTGGTAACGAAAGTGATGGCGAGTATCTGCCAAAGAGTGAGTGAGTCAATGGGCTGCTCCCTTCCTCGTGATGATCATGGTTATAGGTGGAGTGGCATCCTCCTTTTGTGATTAAGCATGTTTTTCCCACACAAAGTTTCATTTTGTGGATGATTTCTTCACTCTAAGAAACCTGTCGAGATTTAAGGAACTAAACAGTATACTGTCAGACGTTTGACAGTATTAAAAATTTCCCATGGCAGAGTGAGGCAAACTAGTATGGTTCTTAAGATGGAATGTCCTCAGGGGAGTGGCTGAGCTGCGTGTTCAGACATATGTGCAGAAGTCTCCCAGCAGCCAAGACAGGGTGTGTGTGAATCATCCTGAGACAAATATCTAGCATAAAATATCTGATTTTTCATAGTCTCTCAGGAGTCATTAAGTAACTTTGATATCTCTGACATTGAGATGAGAAACATTGATCTCTTATTCACAGGCATTTATATTCCAAATTATTGTGCCATTTACTTTCTTTTGGAATATAGAATATGGCCGTATAGTCAAGTATCCTTCATCTAATGGATTTTCACAGCAAGTCGTTTAGTTCATGTTTAACTGGCTGGCGTACCGAGGCATGGAAAAAGTGGAAGACATGAATTATCAAAGACGAGTACAGTGCAATTTCAAGTCTGACACTCTGATCTTATGATTAATAGTCAGCTGCTCCCCCACTGGCTTGAATTGCTTCAGGTGTTTGATTCTGTAGCCTGACCGAAGGTGAAACTTAAGTCAGCATCAGGTTCAACCTGGATGCATAAAGATGACTAATTCAGTGCTGTTGCTACTGAGAAACAGAATCTAAAATTTTCTTGACTCGAACTGAGCCCTTTGCGGGTAAGTGAAGCTTTGCCTCGAGCGCCGAATGTACCGGATAGTCCTGGGAGCCACTCCTACATGTATTTTTGATCCATAGTGTAACTTCTTTGGGGGGTGGAATGCATCATATCTCGAAAGAAAACCAAAACAATTAGTCAGAGGATGAGGCTGTCAGTGGTTGGCACGGAACGACACATATTCAGGTCCCTGGGACCCTGAGACTACTTCCTCCACAAGTACCACATTTCCCCGAGTGGGGACGACCCCAAGTTGTTCAGGATTAGAGATACATGAGAATAAAGGGTACATGCTGTCCAGTTTCGAGTGGTATTGCTTATAGTATTTAAATAGTACACTTTCATAGTTTCATTCTTTTGAGAAATAGTCTGCTAATGTCTCCTGCTTCGATTTCCCCCTTCATTTAGCACGTTTATTGGTACAAACATATGTCCCTTATGGCACTGTGAGATGCCAAGGAAACAAGGGGAAAAGACAGTGTCTTTAATGTGAGGATAGCGTTTGTTTTAATTTTATCAAACTTGTCCCTTTATGTACTTACCTCTGTAGGACTCAGTTCTTTTATCAGACACCTCCCTGCCCCGCCTCGTAAGTTCATGGTATGTGTTGTCATCAGTGTTTTTACCTGACATTTTCTTCATGTCCTCGTGTCAGGCCATGAAAGGTGGGATAGCATGGAGTATGTGCTGGGACACACACAGAGTGTCTGTTGGGACACAGAATGTCAGTTCCACCACAGGGCCCCAGGTGCTTGTGTCCCCAAGTGTATCATAGCCCTAACAGGTATGTCTGCATGGCAGACATTGGTTAGCCACCATTCATTCAGCTGTCACCGAGCGAAGATTAGTCCTGTATGGGTCATGGCCTCTGGGTGCCAGAGGGAAGGTAGGGCGACCAAGGAAAAGCAGGGCTCCATGGTGTCATTACAGGTCGCCACAAGCGCTTAGCACAAGTGCAGCAGTCCTCCAAGAGGAATCCCCACTACCAGACCTTAGAGCGGGACCTCATCGAGCTACAGGAGCAGCAGCTGTTCGAGCTTTTCGTGGTAGTGTCTCTAAAGAAGAGACCATCAGGAGTCGGCTACGTTCCCCAGGTCATACAGCAGTTCCCTGGCCAGGTAGGCGCAGAGGGCCAAAGGCACTCGGCCTGTGTCTCCGCGTGCATTTACTTCCTCTCTTCTTGCTTTTTGTTAGCTCAGTCAGCTTCTGCTAATACTATACTTCTTGTAGGATCTGGTAAGTGGCTCTGATGACATGCCAGGCATGAGCTACAACCTAGCAAGGAAAGAAAGCTCATTATCCAAGTTGGTTTTATTTTTTTTGCTCAGCCGTTTACTAAGTGACTTATAGCAAGTTACAAAGCCTCGATTTCCTCATCCTTAATGAGGGGGATAATAAATGGCAGCATAGGGTAGCAGTTTAGAGCACAGACTCTAAGCAGACCATCTCCGTTTGCCACATATTAGCTCTGTGGCTTTGAGCAGTTACTAACTGCTCTGTGCCTCGGTCTCTTCATTTGTAAAATGAAGATAATCATAACAGTGTTTACCACGCTGAGTTGGAGTGAGGACCAAACGAGCTGTATAAGGCCCTGGGAAGCAGTGTCTAGCATATAGTGAGCACTATGTAATGCTACTCATTTATAGTGGGGATTTAATGAGATAATGTACATAAAATACAGTTCTTGACACATATTAAACACTTGACAAATGGGAGCTATTATTAACAACATTATTCGGTTTGCTCTGTCTTTTTCAAAAAGTGATTCATTCGTTTAATCAGATCTTTCTTAAAATACCTACTATTGCTGAGATCAGGTGCTAGGAATACAAATGAAGAAGGTCTTCTTGGCCCCTGTCCTCACAGAGCGTGCAGCATAGACCTCAAATGAGGCTTTGTAGCAGCACATACAAAAAGAGAAACATGATCATTATGTCACAGCTTGCAGACTGGCGGCCCCTGAGCAAATTGAGCTCGCAAACATGTTTTTTTTTAATTTGTAGTGTTTTTCTAATAATAACAAATTATTTGTTGCCAATGTTTAAAATTTAAATTTCACCTAAAAATCTGCATTTCTACTTTTTCCTGAGAAACTGGAAAGACCACCAACACTCAGCCTGCATTCCTAAGTGGCAGGAACCGGCTGATGCTGAGTAAAGCAGGACCAACGTCATGGGCATGTGACTAGCGCAGTCACAGAAGGCCCCTCACTCAGAAGGGCCCTGTGCTGGGGGTTTAATGCTCTGTAGTCATCACTGAAATTCTGAATAATTTTGTCTTTGAATTTGTGTTTTGTAAGTGAGATCTCGTGGGATAAAGGGGCATGTGTCTGTCTTCAGGCCTGGGTTCATGCATGGTCTCACCTCCTGCCACCTTTCCAGGATGGGTTCTCTAATTGTCCTCTCTCCTGCCCCCTGGTTTCCTGGAACCTATTTGTTTTTCCTTTCCTATCCCTATTCAGGGAATTCTGCCACTCACTGTCCCTGCCAGGGGCTTGGGCATAGGCAAAGAGAGGGTTGGGATCAGGCAGCCATTGCTCCATAGCATCTCTAGGCAACACGTGGTGGGACCCTCCCTGCCCTGGGCTGGCACTTGTGTGCCTGTGGGTGGCTTGGTGGGGCAAGCCTCTACACCACCCCCAGTCTAACTGCCAAGCACATCCCCGTGTGGAGGCTGCACTCCTTGGGGCTTGCCCGGCTGCTGTGGGTTGGCGTGGTGGGCCTGTGGTTTGCTCTGGCTCTAGGGAGACGTCAGGCCCTACTTCCCCACCCCCATTGGGGACACAGTTACAGTACTGCGGCTGGCCAGAGGAGAAAGCCAGCAGCTCGTGGGCCGCTTGTGCACCAAGTTGTGGGCCAGGATCCCTGGGCACCCGTGAGGGGCTGCACTTGTCCCCCAGGATCCTTGTGCCTGAGAGAGCCTGACATTAAATAGCAAATAAAAATCCCATTACAGGTTGAAAGAGAGACCACAGTAGACAAGAAAAAGTTTTATATTTAATTTTTCCTGCTTTTTGAATAAAGAGTCCACAGTTTTATTCTGCACTGTGCTCTGCAACTTCTATAGCGGGCCCTGGTGAGCAGTGGTGCCTTTAAATAGGGGCGTTGGCTCACTCTTCAACCTACTCCTTGGACCACTTCTGTCATTTAAGTTATCTGTTCAATCCCTTTAGGACTTTGAATTTATAACCGCGATTACATCTTTCACTACAAAAGCTAGTGAAGCACAGCTGTACCAGAATCTAAGAGGTATTTCCTGCATTAAGGAAGGGTTCTCCATTTTTAAAAGAAGTCCTCAACAACATCTCTACTGTAAATAAATCAATATGTTTAATTTCCTACCAAAATCTTCAGTGTAGCCTGAGAGCACAGTGTCACAGCCCTGTTTATAACAGGACCTTAAGAGTTAAAAATAATGGAATCTAGATAGTCTTGAGAATCAAATTTTCCATACAGAGGGAGAGCTGAATTCCCCGCCCCTAGTTTTGATCAGCCTTATATTTGCAGAGAGACATCTCGAGGCTGAACCTGTTTTCAGCACAGCCTGAATTAATGAGCTCGGAACCAGATAAAGATCCAGTTGATCTGGCAGTGATTCGGGTGTCTCTAAGCAAGTTACTCAGCATCTTCGTGCATTAGGCACCCGTAAATCAGGGAGGGGGAGGGATGACTGCGCTCCACATTATCCCGTTGTGGAAAACCTTGAATGCAGATGATTGTGAGTCATTTAACAATATAATAATAATAGAATGTCATACAACTAAAATGTTATTAGAATGCTTTTCCATTTCTTAAGAGCTTAAAATTCAAGTGACCCGGAACAGCTGCATGTTTTGCTTTAGAACTGAAAGGATAGGTCGTTTGTATTAGTTACACGAAGGCAGTATGGAAATTAGACTTATCATCTGATTTTTTTTTTAAAGTTAATTTTCTTTTGGTTTAACTAAATTGAGACTGTCCTTTAAAGTACAATACCGGCCTTGCACAAAAGGGTCTTCCATGCTAAAATTTTACAGGAAGTTGCAAACCAGTAATTAGGTAGCAAAGATTATATGCTAAGAGAAATGATTATATATGGGGTGGATTCTAAAAATAGTCTCTTTTCTAAATAACATTCATCTGTCTTTTCAAAACATCTTTGATTATTGATCAAAAAGTATCTTGTGCTGACTAGGTTTTTGCTATTAGTATATTTTAGAATAGATTTTTATTTATTTTATGTTCCGTGTGCAGTCAACTCTCTTACATCAGTCGGATCTCCACAATACCATTCCTATGTAAAAACAGGATTCTTATTCTGAGTAACCCTGTTCTCAGTGCATCTTCTGTGATTACCAGTCTTGGCCTTCTCATTTTGTTGAACAGCAGGAAACTACGCTGAGGCACTACTTAGGTTCAACAGAGGCCTCTTCCTCAAGACCAAGCTGAGTATTTTTATTTCTCTTCTCCACCTACAGAGAATATTAATCATCTATATTTTGTTATCTTTTTCAGAGTGACCATGGCTTTAAGCAATCCAAAGACACCGAAGAGAGGCTCAAAGTGATCCCCAAGTTTTGTTTTCCTGATTCAAAGGACTGGGTGCCAACCTCAGAACTCAAGAGGTAAATAGTCTACACGATCTGATATCTATTTATTGGAACTGCAAAACTAGAATCAGAATGCTTGAGAAATGGGGAGAACCAGTGATGACGCTGTGTGGACACTGGCAGGTCAAGGATGCAGTGGGAGGAAAGGAAGAAACAGAATTAGAACATTTCCTATGTGGGACTCGAAAAAGAAAGACATGGAATGATTTCAATATCAAAGGGAAAACAAGTTTGAGAGTGTCTTCAGTTTGCCAGTTCTGCAGGAAAAGAAAGTTACACTTTACATGCAATCAGAAATGCCACCAAGTGGACAGAAAAAGAAAAAAGCCTTGACCGCAGGGACTCAGAAACAGATAAAACAGCAATGTTTGCATCTGGTTTCCCCCTTGAGCTGATAGACAAGGCCACAGCCCTGATTGTGTGTTCTCCTTTGGAACTTGTATGAAGGGAGGCTCCAGTCTGAGGTGTGCAATGTATTGAGTGGGGAGATATAAAGAATTTCTTCCTGGTATCTAGAGGAAAATACCACATTCAATCAATAAACTGTCGCTGTCTCTGAATCCTGCTTGTAAGTAGACGACTACTTTGTTCAGAACTCTAATTACCAATCATGCTATTTAGGCTGAAATCTGGCTTGTGTGAACCGTGTCACATGCTAATGACCTGCTGGGAGACAGCCTCAGTTGTTGCCTGAGTAGCCCTGCCCTTCCACCCCATGTTGCTCCAGACTAAGCCGCTGTCTCTCATAACCAGTTTAGCCTGATCGCCACTCTCGTCTCGGAGCTGTCGGTTCTGATGTTCTTGTGCTGTCACTTGAGCTGCTAACTACACAGACAGCTTCTTTCAGATTGGCCCGGCTGCTCCATGGTTGGCTTCCTCCCACCCCTGCCCTAACAAGTTACGTGTTTATTCTAGAGCATTTGGAAAATACAGAGAAGTAAATAAAAAAGGAGAAATTAGAAATCACTGGCATTCTGATTACTCAGGGATAATCGCTGTAAATATTTTGGCGTGTTCCCTTTCAGTCTTTATTTTTGGCCATGTGTAGACATGTATCACTGTTCAAATTTAGATTTCTTTGATTATTAATGAATTTCTTTCTTGGGCATCTGTAGATCTTTTTGTAAATTATCTATACGTATCTTCTGTCTATGTTTCTAATGAGGAGTTGATTATTTTCCTATTAATTTTTATTTGTAAATGTAAAGGATATAGTCCTTTGCCTATCACTATTCCATAGGACCTCTCAGAACTAAATAGAAGAATTTGGAAGGGAAAAATAGCTTATCAAAAGCCTTTATAGCTTACCTACGTGTTTTGACTGAATTGGGCATTCAACGAAAGGAAAATAGGCTGGAAGCATAGCTAGACTGGATAAATAAGAAAGTAAAAGGAGGCAACAGCATCAGAAACATCCTTTACCTATTCTCTCACTCCAGTACAAGGCAAGATTATTCTCTAGGCCTGGACTTCCTCCCTCAGGAGGAATAAATTCAGTGTTAATGCCTCATCTTACGGCTCAAAGTGACTGCGGTTGGACTCTCGTTTTCAATCGTTTGTTTCATGAGGCATGTCAGAAGCAGTTGTTTGGCTCTCAAACTATTGCCTATTTTTTTTTCCAGTGAAACATTCTCTTTTGTCTTAACTGGTGAAGATGGGAGCCGGTGGTTTGGTTACTGTAAGAAATTTGTGGTAAGTACAGACTTGTGCTACAGGCGGGGTTGGCCAAGGAGCAACAGTCAGACAAGGAACTTCTAAAACACTGTCTCTGGATGAGTTTGAGGGCTACTCACTGCTCTGTGTCTTAAAGAAGCTGTAGCAGCTGTAAACAGTAGGAGCAAGGTTGAGATTAGCCACAGAATGTTCTAGAATAAAAAGGGTATGGATTTATTTTATTCATTTGTTTGTCTGTAATAGACGAGGAGACCATTGACATAGTGGCTGGGTGTCAGTCTAGTAGGTGTATTTGAGGAATATAGTACAATGAGCCAGTCGGTGTAGCTCTGAGTTACTTTCTTCTTGCTTCAATTCCTCCACTAAACCTGGAATCATTTGTGCCATCATTTTTAGCATTTTCCCATCTTTCAGTGTTCATTGAAGATGAAAGCCTTGGGTTCTACTCTGTACTAAAGAGTATTAGGAAAGTACCAATAGTCCAAGTTAGTAAAGACTTGTGCTACTTAATTTTTGCTTTATTGTTTTTTCCTTTTAGCCCGAAGGCAAAGGAAAGCGACTTCCTGAAGTGTACTGCATGGTTAGTCGCCTCGGCTGCTTCAACCTTTTTTCAAAGGTGAGGGGAGAACGGACCCTATGAAAAGTTGTATTGGTCTGAGCTCTGAGTAAGCTCTCGTTTCTGATTACTTCACTAGGCAATGTTAAGTGGTACAGACTTTTATGTACTACTTTAAAAAGGGGTCTTCACCAGTAGGTTAGAGCCACAGGTTTGAAAGCTTAAATTTAGATCTCTAATCCAGATGCTGTTGTCATGTCATCCTCATTTTGGTTTGCTGAACCTCCCAGCTTAAAGGAGAACATAACCTGAAGCTTTTCTTGTCTTTCCCAGACCCCAGGCTGCGAGGTATCATTGTCAATGTCACTTCTTTGCCCCTACCTTCGTGAAAGAAAAAGGGGCTCCTCTTCTAAAAATAAGTTGATTTGTTTTAGTAACTTTTCTTGGGAATATAAAGATGCCCCAAGAGGTATGATGCCTTTAATGAATTTTCATGGATTGCAGAAGCTCGTCTGTCTTAAAATCTGGTGGTGTTATTTTCAAGTTCGCACATCAAGTTTGGCAGTTCCTTTAATAGGGTTCTTTTATGTTTTTGAACTGAGTCCCTAATAAAATAATACATTTTGTTTATGTAGATTCTGGATGAAGTAGAGAAGAGGAGAGAAATGTCTCCAGCCCTGGTCTACCCGTTCATGCGGAGCGTCATGGAAGCGCCTTTTCCAGCCCCTGGATGCACCATCACAGTTAGGAGCTACCTCCCTGGGGCTGGAGATGGGGTACGTCAGCCCACAGCTCACTGTGCAGAGGTTTGACAGCTGCGGAAGTGGCCTGCACCGGCAGGGAAAGTGTCCAGAAACCTCAGGGCAGAGTTTTCCCTTTTTCTTAAACTGCATAGAATATGCTTTAGTCCCATAAAGCACTGCAGAAATATCTGGTTGATCTGTGAGATAGTTGATTTTAGACCCGGGAACTAAAGGTTTGCTACCACTCAAAGACTGAGCCCCTTCATAACGACAGTTTCAGTATGATTAATGAAGATTTTACATACTGCTGTCAGGTGAGATAAAGGATTTTGCCAGAAACTTACAGCACAAAAATCAGGTGTTAGATCTTGGAATTAGTGTAGGCAGCTTCACAGTCTTTGTAGCAGGCCCTCTTTCTTGAATTTAACCTATAAAAGAGTGACAGGACCCATGAGTGTTGTCATTAGGGATTGTTTTCCAGCCTCAGCTCCCCGATTCAATTTCTTGCATTTCAGTCAATTGAACTCTGCCGCCCACTGGATTCCCGACTGGAACACGTTGACTTTGAATGTCTCTTTAAGTGCCTGAGTGTGTGTCATCTCATCCGGGTCTGTGCCTCTCTCCTTTTGGAGAGGAGGGTAATCTTTGTTGCCAACAGCTTAAGGTGAGACATAAGTAAAACATGTCACTCATACTGGTGTTTTACGTGTTCTCACTACTTTAAAATTGGAGCATATTAAAAAACTGTAGGGTCTCTATTATCTAATGCTATAGTGACATGAATAATTCTAAATGGTAAATAATCCAAAAAGTCTTTGCATTAAGCTATAGCAGTGACTTTTTGGGTTGCAATTAATTTATCTTTCTAAATGTGTTTTGCTTAAGCTGTGTACTTGTCTAAGTACACACTAGTTTTCCGCAATTTAAATAGTGGGAAAGAGCTGGATTGAGTTTAGAGATTTTTCAGTAAATTAGGTTAAAAATTTAAATAAAATATTAAAAATTAATGAGTAATCATAGAATGTTTAACCTGTGATCACTAACTGCCATCAATTTGTAATTCTATAAACATAACATTGGAAATGCCCTCCATATGTTGTTGCATTGTATGTGACTGTCATTTGCTTCCTCCTCTGGCTAGCACCCTGTCAAAATGTGGCCATGCTGTGGTTGCCACATTGTACCCATTTACCTGGCAGCATACCTACATCCCGGTCCTGCCAGCATCTATGATCGACATCGTGTGCTCACCTACTCCATTCCTTATCGGAATCCTGTCTTGCTCCTTACCACAGCTCCAGGACCTACCCATTGAAGAGGTGAGATGGGAGAAATGGTACCTATGGAAAAGACTAGAACACTGACAAAGAAAATAAGTGGTCTTTAAGAGTGATGGAGTTGTTGTTAATTAATATTAATATATAATTACCAATACATTGTGCTATCATATTTTTCCATCTTTTTGTTAAAGTGAGAAAAATTCTGTAGTTTACATGAATCCAAAACCCTATCTTATTTACAATAGCGAACTGGGGGTTATTCTTGTGTTATTCTTTATAGTTTTACATCCTAGACATATATCCCTAAACAATATAGTTCAGTTTTGCCTGGTTTTAAACTTGATATAAATGGACTGATACGATAGATAGATAGATAGATAGATAAGGTAGATAGGTAGATAGAGATAGAGATATTTGTTTTTGGTCAATATTATAAGATTTATCTTCGTTGATAAATTTGACAGCAGTTTGTTTATTCTAATTGTGTGTAGCATTCCGTTGTTTTCTTAACCATCTTATAAATGATGGACATCTGAGTTGTTTCTAGTTTGGGGTTATTATGAATTATGCTGCTATAAATATTCTCATACATGACCCCTGGTACATATATTCATGCAGTTCTGTGGGTATATACTTAGAAATGGAATTGCTGAGTCATAAAGTAAGCATATTTTCAACTTTAGTAAATAAAGTCAAACTGTTTTCCAAAGTAGTTGTGCCAAGTTAAACTCCCTCCAGCAGTGTATGAGAGTTCCTGTTGCTCCAAATCCTCTTCAGCACTTCTCATCATCAGTTGGTGTAATTTAGCCTCTCTGGTGGGTGCATAGTGGTATTCGCATTGTGGTTTAATTTGCATTCCTTGATTACTGTTGAGGGTGAGCATCTTTCTATGTGTTTATTGGCCTTTCAAATATCATCTTTTGTAAAACTGATTGTCTGTCTTTCTACTGGATTGTTTACCCTTATTGATTGATAAGAGACCTTTTTATATTTTGGATGCCAGCCCCTTTGTGACTTGCCTTTTCATTCTCCAAAATGTTTTTTTTTTTTTAATGCACAGACATTCTTAATTTTAATGTGGTCAGAATTATCAATCTTTTCCTTTACGATTAGTATTTGTGTGTGAGCTACTTAAGTTTTTCTTTATAGTAACTTCACGGAGATATTCTGCATTATCCCCTGGAAGCTTTGGAAGTGTTATTACTGAGCCTTTAATTTTTGGTTCTGAATCTTGGGCCTTGACTTTTTCATGTATAATAGGAAATAGGGGTTGGGTTTTTTTTCATATGAATAGCCAACTATCTTGGTATCATTTGCCGAAAAGACTGCTCTTCCCCATTACTCTATTGGGTTAACCTTTTTCCCTCCTAGTATTATTGAGATATAATTGGCCTATAACATTGTACTAATTTAGGGTATATAACATAATAATTTGATATATAGAATATGTATTGTGAAATAACTACCACAATAAAGTTAATTAACATTTATCACTACACATAATTACAATTTTTTTTTCTTTTGATGAGAACTTTTAAGATCTACTCTCTTAGCAACTTTCAAACATACATTATTGTTAACTAAAGTTATCAGGCTGTACATTACATCCCCAGGACTTACTCATCTTATAACTGGAAGTTTGTACCTTTTGGCCACCTGCATCTATTTTGCACATCCCCCAGGCTCCCACCTCTGGTAACCACCAATCTGTTCTCTGTATCAATGAGTTCTGATATTTTTAGATTCCACATATAAGTGAGATCATACAGTATTTCTCTTTCCTTGCCTGACTTATTTCCCTTAGCATAATGCCCTCAAGGTCCATCTTTGTTATCACAAACAGCAGAATTTCCTTCTTTTTATGGCTAAATGATATTCCATTGAATATACATACCACATCTTTACCTGTTTATCTGTCAGTGGAAACCTAGATTGTTTCCATGTCTTGGCTCTTGTAAATAATGCCGCAGTGGACATAGGAGTGCATATCTTCTTTCAAGATAGTGATTTTGTTTCCTCTGGGTATATGCCCAAAGTGGAATTGCTGGATCATATGGTAGATCTTCTTTTAATTATTTGAGGAACTGTCATATTGTTTTCTATAATGGCTGTACCAATTTACAGTCCCACCAACAGATCACAAGGGTTCCCTTTTCTCCACATCCTTGCCAATATTTGTTTCTTATCTTTTGATAACAGTCATTCTAACAAATGCGAAGTAATAGTTCGTTATGGTTTTGATTTGCATTTCTCTGATGTTTAGTGATATTGAGCATCTTTTCATGTACCTGTTGGCCATTTGTATGTCTTCTTTGGAGAAAAGTCTGTTAAGTCGTTCTGCCCGTTTTTTAATTGGATTCATTTTTTGTTTGTTGTTGTGTTTATTTGGCTTTTTTTTTTTTGCTTTTGAGTTCTATGAGTTCTTTATATATTTTTAGATTTTAACACTTTATCCCATATATGATTTTCAAATATTTTGTCCTACTCGCTAGGTTTTCTTTTCATTTTATTGATGGTTTCGTTACTATGCAGAATCTTTTTAGTCTAGTGTAGTCCCCACTTGTTTATTTTTGCCTTTGTTACCTTTGATTTTGGTGTCAAATTAAAAAAATCATTAGCAAGACTGATATCAAGATGCTTAACCTCTGTTTTATTTTAAGAGTTTTATGATTTCAGGCCTTACATTCAAATCTTTAATCCACTTTAAGTTGATTTTTGAGTATGAGTAAGATTCGGTTTTTTCATGTGGCATTCAGTCTTTCCAACACTGTTTATTGAGAGACTGCCATTTCCCAATTGTATATTCTTAGCTCCTTTGTTGTAAATTAATTTACTATGGACTCTATTGTATTGATCTATATGTCTTTTTTTTTTTTTAATGCCAGTACTATGCTGTTTTTATTACTATAGCTTTGTGTACTATACAGTACTTTGCAATTAGGAAGTAAGAGGCCCTCAGCTTTGTTCTTCCTTCTCAAGATTGCTTTGGCTATTCGGGGTCTTCTGTGGTTTCATACAAATTTTAAGGTTGTTTGTTCTCTTTCTGTGAAAAATGCCATAGGAATTTTGATAGCGATTCCATTGACTCTGTAGATTGCTTTGTTAATATTACTTCTTTCGTGAATACAGAACACAGAACATCTTTCTATTTTTTTGTGTCTTCTTTAATTTCTTTCATCAGTGTCTTACAGTTTTCAGTAAGATCTTTCACCTCCTTGGTTAAATTTATTCCTAGGTATTTTATTCGCTCTGATGCAATTGAAAATGAGATTTTTCCAAAAATTTATATGGAATCATAAAAGACCCGAAGAGCCACGGCAGTCTTGAGAAAGAACAAAGTTGAAAGTATCACACTACCTGATCTCAAACTGTACTACAAGGCTATTGTAATCAAAACAGCACGGTACTAGCATAAAAACAGACGCACAGATCAGTGGAGCAGAATAGAGAGTCCAGGAATAAATCCACGCCTATATGGTTGTTTTGGAGGCAAGAATATATAATTAGGGTAAAGACAGTCTCTTCAATAAATGGTGTTGAGAAAACTGGACAGACATATGCAAAAGAAAAAAGAAAAAAAAAGAAACTGGACCACCTTCTTACACCATACACAAGAATAAACTCAAAATGGATTAAATACTTAAATGTAAGACCATGAAACTCCTAGAAGAAAACATAGGCTGTAAACTCACTAACATTGCTCTTAGTAATATTTTTTCTGATATATCTTCTTGGGCAAGGGAAGCAAAAGGAAAAATAAACAAATGGGACTCCATCAAACTAAAAAGGTTTTGTACAGCAAAGGAAACCATCAACAAAACTAAAAGACACCCTACTAAATGAGATAAGATATTTGGCTATGATATATCTGTTAAAGGGTTAATATCCAAAATTTATAAAGAACTCATACAACTCAACACCAAAAAAACCACAAACAATTCAATTAAAAAATGGACAGGTGTTTCTCCAAATAGGAAATACAGATGGCCAACAGACATATGAAAAGATGGTCAAGGTCACTAATCATCAGAGAGATGCAAATTAAAACCACAATGAGATATCACTTCACCCTTGTCAGAATGGCCATCATCAATAAATCAAAAAACAACAAATGTTAGCGAGGATGTGGAGAAAAAGGAGAACCCTCATGCACTGTTGATGGGATTGCAAATGGGTGCAGCCACTCTGGAAAATAGTTTGGAGGTTCCTCAAAAAATTAAAAATAGAACTACCATATGATCCAGCAATTGCACTTCTGGGTATTTATCCAAAGAAAACCAAACACTAATTCAAAAGGATATTTGTACCCCTATGTTCACTGCAGTGCTATTTGCAATAGTCAAGAAATGGAAGCAACATAAGTGCCTATCGATAGATGATTAGATAAAGAAGAGGTGGTGCAGATATACAATGGAATATTATTCATCCATAAAAAATGAAATCTTACCATTTGTGATGCCATGGATGGACCTAGAGGGTATTATGCTAAGTAAATAAGTCAGAGAAAGAAAAGTACCATATAAATTCACTTATATGTGGACTCTAAAGAACAAAATAAATGAACACATGAAAGAAAAACAGACTCACAGATACAGAGAACAAACTGGTGATCGCTACGTAGGAGAGAGGTTCAGGGGCTGGGTACAAAGGTGAAGGGATTAAGAAGCACAAATTGATAGTTACAAAATAGTCATGAGATGTGAAGTACAGCATAAGGAATATAGTCAATAATGTTGTAATAACTGTGTATAGTGCCAGGTGGGTACTAGACATATTTGGGGGATCACTTCGTAAATTATATAAATGTCTAATATCTATGCTGTACACCTGACACTAATATAAAATGATATTTTTAAAAATGAGATTTTTTTAATTTCTTTTTTCTTAATTTCTCTTTCAGATAGTTCATTGTTAATGTATAGAAATGCAACTGATTTTTATATTAACTTTTTAAAAAACCTTTTGTTATGAAAAATTCTGAACATATGTAAAAGTAAACAAAAGAGTAAAATAAATCCAATCACCCTTCTTCAATACTTACCAAGTTATGGCCGTCTTTACCCTTACCACTCCTCTCTCCCAGCATATCTTGAAATAATTTTCTCTCTAAATATTATGAAATAAAGGCATAACATAAAGGCATTTTTTAACAATCACAATACCATTATCCCACCTAAAAAATTCAATAATAATATATTAACATCAGCAAAATCCAGTGTTCAAATCTCCAATTATTTAATAAATATTCAATAGTTTGTTTGAATCAGGTCCCAAATGAAGTCTACACATTACATTTGGCTGATATGCTTTTTAGTCTCTTTTAATCTATAGATGTGCTTGCCATCATTTTTTTACTTGCAGTTTATTTGTCGGTGTATTGATGAGTTAACTTTTAAATGGGTCATAACTTTAGGTTAATTTTGTTTAAAATTATTCCCATTGCTTGAAAGAATAAAGCACTCTTCTTGATCTAGCAGCGCCTAGTGTGTTTCTCTGTGACTGTCTCTGGTTAAACTTGCCTGGCTCCTTTATCCCATAGGTGCTGATAGTTGATCTCTGTGCAGACAAGTTCTTACAGGAGGTGAGTAACAAAAGAGGTCATTACATAATGTTTGGGGATAATTAGACAGAAAATATGTGAAAGTACTTAGAGAAGATGACTCAGACAAGACTTTTCGTTCCTACACATCCTTGACTTGACACTGTAGCCAATCATACAAGATTGACCTGAAAATTTTGGCTTGGGTTTATACCTGTCTAGCCCAAAAAAGGAAGGAGGAAACAGATTAATGTCATTCTCAAAAGAAGCAACCCTCCCTTCAAGTCCAAACGGGTTGACCAATAAGCCTTGAATTTAATTAAATTTAAACAAGCATTTAGCACCGATTCTTTCCAGATAGATGTTAGTCAGAATCGAAAGATGAATGAAGACACAGAATGAAGACACGGGCCTTACAGCCTAACAGTGTGGACGGGGATGATCTTCGTAACATATAAGACTTGTGGATTGAGAGACATTTGGTGGAAAGTGGCAGAAAATTTTATAAAGTATTTTATTTATTTGATATAGTTAAGATGTACACACCATAAATATCATGGATTCTGCTCAATGTGGGAAGAAACCTTCAGACTGACTCTTAAGCCAAAATATATACAAAGTCACCTGCGGGGTGACTTTGGGGGACCTAACTAGTGCATGTTTCAGGCTTTCTCTCTCAAAGCTTATGAAAATTTTCAATTTCTTCTCTTAAGGTATCTGATGAGGATGAAATTCTACCACCTAAACTCCAAGCTGCCCTAATGCAGATTTTGGAAGAACGAAATGAAATCTTGGCTCAGGAGCAGAAATTTTCACCAGGTGACTGATGAGACAGGTGACTGTGGACTCGAGGTCCAGGCAGTGAATGTTGAGTGACTGCCCAGCACCCTGCTAAAGGATATGCAAAAGTCGTGTGGAAGTACCTGTGCCTCGAAAGCTTATAATCAGCTTCCTCGCTGACCCTCAGATGTGCCAGGTCCCCTTCTATTTTAGGATTTCTGCACTCGCTCCGTTCCATTTATGGAATGCTGTTCCCCCAGATATCTGCTTGGCTCTTGCTTTTTTTTCCTGCAGGTTCATACTGAAATGTCACTTTCTCAGTGAGGTCTTTCTTGACCGCCCTGTTTCAAATTGAACCCATTCTCTCAGCACTTCCTGTCATCCTCCCTAACCTTTCTTTTGTTATCTATCATCTGATGCGCTGGAGTGTAAGTTCCATGAGAGCAGCAACTGTTTTGTTTTCTATCTCCAGTACTTTAAACAGTTTTCGGTAAAGCGATGCTCAGTAAGTATTTATCAAATAAATGGGTGAATAATATTTATTGGGTGGGTTGCTCTGTACCAGGCGTTGTGCTAAGCACTTAGTTTATATCTTATTTCAGCTGTGTAATATCCTTATGAAGCAGGTATCATTACTTAATCACCATTTTCCAGATGAGAAAACAGGCTTTTTGCTAATGGGGAACATTAAGGAAGGAGTAGGTTTAGTGGAGTAATTAAAAGTTCAGTTTTAAATGTTGAGCTACCTATTTGACATCCAATACTTAGCAGACATCCAACTAGAGATATCAAGTAGGCTTTTATATACATGAATTTGGGATTCAGAGGAAAGATTGGGCCGGAGACATAAATTGAGAAGTTGCCATTTTAAAGCTGTGAGACCAGGTGAGATAACCCTCTAGAGTAAGTATAGATTTAAAAAGATAATAACAAGTATTTAAGGATGGAGACCCGGGTTGGTTGGGGACGGTGTGGTTAGATTTCCAGCACTTGGCAGTTGAGGAGAGAAGGACTGAGGAAAGGACACTAAAAGGAGCAGCTAGAGAAGTAGGAGAAAAACCAGGGGAGTGTGAAAAACACCAGGACCCTGATACTGTAGGAACTGAATGAAGAAAGGCTCATGAAGGAAGAGTAAAGTCTGTCTAATGCTGCGAGGAGGTCAGCAAGATGAAGATTGAGAATTGGGTGGATTCGACAGTGAGAGGGGCTTTGGAGACCTTGGTAACGACAAACTAAGTTAAACGGTGAGAAGAAAGTGAGATTGGGGAAGGTTAAAAGAGCTGGAATAACATTCAGCTTTTTGTAAAGTTTTAATGGAAGTACAAAGGGCCAACAATAGCTAATACACTCTTGAAAAGGAAGATCAAGATTGAAGGGCTTGCCCAACAAAACATCAAGATCAGTCATAAAGTCACAGGAATTAAGATCGGTTGGGTTTGGTACAGAAACAAACACATAGAATGATGGAAAGAATAGAGCGTGCACATGCTTAAGGAGACTTGACTTGTGTCAGCACCAGACTTGCAGATCAGTGGGAACACAATGAACTGTTCAGTAAACAATACTAGAGCAATTAGTTTTCCATGTGAAAAGAAATTAGTATGGATCCACAGCTCACGTTATACACAAAATTAATTCCAATGAATTAAAGACTTACATGTAAAAAGTAAAACATTAAAAAGTTTAGAAAAGAATAGAAGAAAATATTTTGTTTGGGGACAGTATGAATTTCTTAAATGTTATTGTTATACACATCACAAACCATAAAGGAAAAGATTAACTTGATAATGTTAAATTTCTGTTCATCAGGAGACACCATGGAAAAGAAATTTTTAAAAACCCTGCAAACTAGGTGAAGACATTTTCAACCAACATAACTAACAAAGGAATAATATCTAGAATTTATTTTTTTTAAATTCCTACAATTCAATAATAAAAAGATGAACAACCCAAAAGAAAAATGGAGAAAAGATATGAACAATCATTTCATAGAAGAGGAAACATGAAAGGCCAATATATAAAGAGATTTGCAAGCTCATCAAAATCAGGGAACTGTAAATTAAAACCACAATGAGATAGCATTTTATACCTACCATATTGGCAAAAATTAAACAGTCTGACAATATCAAGTGTTGATGAGAATGTAAATTAGTTCAATCACTTTGGAAAAACAATTTGGTATCATCTAGTGAAGTTAAAGATGTACATATCCTACAAGCTAACAATTCAGTTTTTAGAAATATACCCTAGCGAAACTTTTACACATGATAACTAAGAAACAAGTACAATAATTTTCATAATGGCATTGTATGTGATAGCAAAAACTAAACACAACCTAAGTGTCCATTGACAGGAGAATGTCACATTAAAACAGAATCTTAAAAACATATTGAATAAAACAGTAGAAGTAGAATATAATGTTTTATATTATGTTCAAAGACATACAAAACCTAACAATATGTTCATGTTGCATGTGTGTGTAGTGAAACTAATGTAAAGCAAGGGAATGATAAACACAAAATTCAAAACAACAGTCACCCTCTATTGGAGAGCAGAGGAAGAACACCACTGAGAGGGTGTCCCACGGGAGCTTCAGAGACACACGTCACGTTCTGTCTTAAGCCGTGTGGTAGTCATCTCACTGCTGGCCTCAGGAAATAGTCATACTTGTAAAAGAATATATAAAATATATAAAGTACATACATTAAAACAGAACCGAGGAATAGAAGGTAAGCTATAGAAAAATATAATTTTAAAAAGAAAGGAATTAAATGTAAGAAAGTGTATAAAACAGGTATAAACAACTCTTCTAAGAAATTTTGCTGCAAAATGGAGAAATGGGGCAGTAGCTGGAGGGGATGGGAGAGTGATAAAAGCAGTAATGGACCATGGATTCTCAGCTGCAGAAGAGATGGAAAGGAAGTCTGCTGAATGATATATAATAAAAATCTAGATTAGAATCAAAACATCATTAACCGATGTCACCATTAAAAAATATGATTAAAAAAGGAAAAAAAAAAGAATCAAAATGTAACACTGGAAGAGAATTTAGAAATCACCTAATCAACTACTTCATTACACAGATATAGAAAGAGCAGACATGAGTGGTAAAGTGAGTTGCCTACCTTTATACAGCTGTTTCGTGGTAGACTAACTAAACCTAGATTTCTTATTCATAGTCTAAGGTGGAGCCCATGGGAAAGAGCAAGAGGTATTGTGAAGGGAGAAAAATACTTGTTGAATATGGAAGAAAAAGGAGGAGTCTAAGCTGAATCTGAGTTTCGAGCCTGGAACCAGGAAGGCATTATAATGTAGTATACTATAGTGGTTAAGAACCACCTGACTTGGGAGTCTGGAGGCTCTTCCATTGTATAAGATGAGATGACCCCTGGAGAATGTCTTTGTTCTGAGCCCCAGTTTCCTCATCTATAAAAGGGAAATAATGATACCTGTGTCATTGGCTTAGTACATTTTTAAAAACACTTCATACAGTCTCTGATGCCTCTTAAGTACTCAACAAATTATTATTATGGAATAAGCATGGTGCAACATGAAATGAGGAAGTTGAGAGAAATTAATTTCGTGGAGAAGTATAATGAATTTGGTTTTGGACATATTGCTTATTGATTTGATTCATATTTTACCAATTTCCCAAAAGGACATGATATAGTGATTTTTAGACAATCTAAGTGCTAATGGGAAAGCCAAATGGTGATCACCATAAGAAGTCTGAAAAGATCAAAGGTGAATTTTGGTGAAATAACAAGACTGGAGAGCTATGGTTTAGAATAACTAACATGGAAAGCCCCCTCTACTTCTATGCCAATTAGCTCAGGACCATGCTCTGGAGGAGGACAAAGAGACAGGAAAAAAACAAATGTTTCATCAAAAGACAGGAGAAGAATCAGGAAATCAGAGCGTAAAGTTATAGGAGACCAGAGGAATGAGGAGGAAGTCAGCAGAAATGCAGCATAGAGTGTAAAGCAGGATAGAAATAGAAAAGCAGATTAAACTTGGCTGGTTCTCACTGCTGGCCTTTGAAAGAGCAGTTCCAGTGAAATCACAGAAGCGCAAGCCAGGCTGAGAGATGTAATAAGAGTATGTGTGGGAAGAAAGTGAACGTAATATAAACCATTTGCTTTTTGTAGGTCATGGAGGGAGCAAGAAAGCTAAGAATGAAGATTCCTATGTTTATTCTCATTCTTTTAATCTGTGATTTCCTAGGCATCACTTTTATAACCAGAGCCAGTGTTCCCATAAACACAAAACTTAGGGGACTTTTTCTTTTTCTTCTCTCTGATTTTTGCAGCAGATTTGACACTCAACTCTCTGGTGTCCGAAGCATTTGTCAGGTTTTTCGTGGAGCTGGTAGGACATTATTCTTTTAGCATGACTGTTACTGAGCGTGGGGAGCGTGTATTTCAAAGGGAGCCATTCCGTAAATCCCACACTTCCCGAAGTGTTCGCCACTTCCTGGATCTCTTCATGGAAACTCAGATGTTTGCAGGATTCATCCAGGACCGAGAGCTTCGGAAAAGTGGGGTAAAAGGTCAGTTTCATCATAAAGTTCTCCCTCTGTATTTAGTGAGTACTTAGAAGGTTTGAAAACGATGTAAACAAAAAATAGCGTAAAATACAAGGGCTCAAAATCCGAGTTGTTTACTATGGGAAATATTTATTTTGTAATATTGTTTCAGCTGTGGAAGTACATTGACAGTGAGCAGTTTTATTTAATTGATTCTCAGCCTTGAACATTGGACAGTTTCACCAACATGAGTTTTCCTTGTAGGTTTGTTTGAGGTTCGGGCCTTCCAGTATTTGGAAACAATTCCTGAGTCTGAACCCAGTGGGGTGAACAGAATTTTGCGGAGTCTTGGTGAGTTGCTGTGTTTTCCTGATAGAAAAATGTCGGTGAAAAAGCTTTTGCAGTAAGCATGCCTCATCACAAAAGCTTTATAATCAGATAAATAATATAACCTCAGGTAGGCTGACCAGAAACCATGACCCTGGTTCCCAAGTGTTTTGGAGAAAAAGAAGTCTCTTTCTCAGAGTTTGGGATTCTCCATCAGGGATGTCTATGGGGCAGTTTTCCTCAGATGAAACTCCCTCATGTTATACTAGTTTGCATATCATGATTATTGATCTTCTCTAGGTTACATCCCTGGGAGAATCTTATGGAAACTGTGAACTTTTTCCCCAGAAAAATAAAGAGCATACAAACAAATTTTGCACATAATTTTAGGGTGTTCGGGGACCTCCCTAAAGTCCATTTATGGGTTCCAGATTTAAAACACCTGGTTTAGAGGTACCTGAAACAAAAGAGGATTTCCTAGAAGTCTCTAATTTCACACTTCATAATGAAACATGATTGTTTATGATTTTTCGATTATACTTAACTTTTCATTATCCAGTATGGTATAGAACAGTGGTGTGTTAGCCAAAAACAATGAAGAACCTATATTCTATGGTATTTATATTGGTCTTCGAAATATATGCCCATAATTAAAATCAGGCCCCATTCTTAACTAGCTGAGAGACCATGGACAAATTATTCCTTGGGCTGCTGTTTTCTCTTGATACCATGGGGTTAGAATAGATCAGGGGTTCTCGGCTCTGACCACAATATTATAATCTCTGGAGAGCAGGCCAAGTGATTTTAACCTACAGTCACGGTTGAAAGCCACTGGCTTAGATGACATCTGAGTTTCTCTTCTGACTCTACAGTTAGACACTTGGTGTCGGGGGTTAGCGGGCATCAAACACATCAACTGATAGCTTGCAATGGCAACTTGCTCCTGGGCTGTTCTCAATGCCTAGGTTGTCAACCCCTTGCCTCAAATAAGTGTACAATAAATAAAAATAAACTGATGAGAGTTAATTCTACCTTTTTCTCCCTTTAGGAAGTAAAATGAAATTTCTGCAGAAGAAATGAAATATTTGATTGATTGTCTCATCCTAAATGGAACAGAAAGTGCCAAAGAAAATATTTTTCCAAGAGTCAGGATGCCCTAAAGTATTCTACAAAATCCTCGAAAGTTGAAAAGCTTACAGAGCGGGCCAGGTTCTTGGAGGAGGATTCTCCTGTTGCTGCTGTGGTGATCACTGGAGAATTGTTGGGAGCCGTCTGGAACCAATGCTCTCTCTACTCTGCCTTCAGTTTTTTTAAGTGGCCTTTTATGTTTGATTCTTGGCCTCATTCTTTGTGTTTTGTGCTTAGTCTATGAAGGCATTTGTCTTTTACAAGGGAAAGACTTGTCGTTTTATTTTTTTAAAAAAAACAGCTCAAAGATGAGCACAATAAGAGAAATGCTGAGTCTAAAGTATGAGGGAAACATGGTAAAAATGGAGAATGTCAGCCCTACAAACATAATTCTCATCACTGAAATACTGTGGCAGCTTTATACCTATGGGTTGTTCGAGCTGAGCTGAAGAATCATAATCTCTCTCTCTCTTTTTTTTTTTTTGGTCTAATATTCCGTATAGGAGAATTGAATCACACTTATGTGCAAGCCCTATTTATTAGTACCATTTCTGAATATCTTATAAAAGTAGACATCTTGCAGCTTCTCTTCCACATTGGGTGGCAATTGAGTAGCTTGTCCCTCATGTGTCATCATTAAACTGTGGAATAATGACTAAAATGTCCTTTCAAGGGCAAGAGAACTACCTTTTTTTTTTAGTGTCCATCATGTGCCAGGCACTATGGTACATGTATGTATGTCATCTTATTCAGTCTGTAAATCAACTTTCTGAGGTATTTGCATCTCCATTTTACTAATAAAGAAACTAGAATTCAAAGACATTAAATAACTTGCCCAAAGTTATACAACAGAGACAGAACTGAAGCTAGAACTGTAATTTTGTAAACACAGAGTAAGTTGGGCAGTTCTGCAGATGGAAATTTGAGCTCTGTGAGATTATAGCTATTGAAAAAGTTTTCGTTTAAGGTGAAGTATAGCAGAGCCAACTGTCAACTCTGAGGATAAAGGACTTCAACTAGAAGGGACTTTTTTTGGTCCCTCCAGAATTGTTGGACTTTTTGCTCTAATTGGATTGGAGTCAGAATATGAGCATTTCCTAGGTTCACCACCACATAGTCACCCAGCTTTTAATATGTAAAGTAGTAGTAGTGATTGGAAGGAGGAATTTGTCAGTGATGCAGTTTTCATTGATAAATGTTATAGCAAATGTCAGTTTGTTTTCAATTCTTGTTGATGGTTTTAACTGGCATAAAAGAAAATATTTATGCAAATTTAACAAAACCTTACCAGTCGTATGAGGATACAATTTATTGATTTGTACAGTATTGTCATTACATCCCATTCTGGTGTGCATGAATGAATCTGAAGCAGATACCGTTAAGATCAGTGATATATATATGTGTGTGTGTATATATAATTCCTATAGATGTGGGTCCAGAAGATAGAACTGAGCCTATGTCTTTTAAAAAGTTTATTAAGTAGCTTACCCCAGTGGGGCTTTAACCAGATATCTCACCATTTGGTCTCTTCTAACACTCCAACCCTGAGGAAACAATTAGTGATTGGGAATTGAGTGTTTATAAAATGGGGGTAGGAGGTGGTGGTTCCTGGCCATCCCTCTGTGAGGAGACCTTTGCTTCAGGGGTGGGGGTCTTATTTTATCCCTGCAATCTGAAGCTGCTTCCTTTTCTTAGGTCTATTTTTATTTTGTTTTTGTAAAGTTTTATGGATTCTAGACGTTTGTAAAAGAATTATTCAAGATTTGTATAAAATATTGTTTACAGTTCTTCTAATGAATAAATACAAAAATTCCATGGGTCTCTTGGAGAATTTTAAATAAAATTGCTTAAGGTGTAAAGATCTTTTACTTAACCCCGTAGCTAGAACATTTATCTAATAGTAGGTTAAAAGATGATCCGAATTGATCCTAGACTAACCAGGCTTAATAACCGTGGCCAACTTTTCCTGGCTCTTGCAAAGCCTGGGTTTATGTTGTACCAGGCAGGGTATATAGTCCGATTGCCTTATTTGGTCTTCGCTTGCTTAACCAAACGGAGCTGGGAACCACGGACTTAAGATAGTGCACCAGCAGCCGCCGCAGTGGCTGGAGAGGCAGTGAGGAGCGCTGTTCTATTGCCGGAAGCCCTAAGCGCAAAATGATTGGCGTTTATGTACGTCCTGAAAGTTTAAAAGTTGGCGTCGGTGGTCAGTTATCAATCTCTCCCTGCGGGGTAATCAGATTCCTCTTGTTAGGCAGACCCTAAAGCCTCTCAGTTTTAACTGGGGACGGGCACCCTCTTCTACAGTCTGTGGCAGACCTGCACTTATCCAATACATAGATTCTCAAGGTGCCGAGAACGAAGTGGCGATGCAGCACGAAGTGCACGGGGAGAGATGCGCGGCACAAAGGGGGAGAAGTTTAAAGGAGAAAAGGCGGAAAAAGGAGTAGACGAAGTGGGAAACCAGTTTCTCCTTCCCCGCCAAATCATGCAGTCAGTTCCTTCCAAACGTTTTAAAGGACTCCTCTCCCAGATAGCATATCAGCATCCCGGAGGAAACCAAAAGTTGCACTCCACTACAAATTGCTGCCCATCGGAAGGAAAAAGTGTGAACAACCGAGGACAGGAAATTAAGATGTTCCACTGACTCTGGGAAACTACGACGTGACGTCACGTCCGACCAAAACAAAATGGCTGGGCCGTTCCTCGCAGCCGGGCGAGCGCGCCTTCAGAACGAACAACTGAGCATGCGTCAGAGCCGATACGCAGGGGACGTAGATGAGCTCGGCGGCGAGCGCAGGCGCATTGACGTGGGCCTGAGCCTGCGCAGACTCAGCAAACTCAGGCGAACCTAAGAATGGCGGGTACAGGTTTGGTGGCCGGAGAGGTTGTGGTGGATGCGCTGCCGTATTTTGACCAAGGTTATGAAGCGCCTGGTGTGCGGGAAGCGGTGAGTTTGCAGTGTCTTTGTAGGTGACTCAGCGCTCGCTGGCTCTTAGTGCTGGAAGAAGCACCTTACAATTGCTGCCCCTACACTGGCCCCTTTTCTCGTTCTTAGGCTGCGGCGCTGGTGGAGGAGGAAACTCGCAGATACCGACCTACTAAGAACTACTTGAGCTACCTGACAGCCCCGGATTATTCTGCTTTTGAAGTAAGTGTAAAGTATTGAGCCCAACGTATGAACCAGGATTCCTGCGAATTTTTTATTTAGTTCGAGAGCCTTACCCACGAAAACGTGAATTCCAAATTCCCGCTCTAAGTATTGCTTGCTTGGTTTGTGTAGTTATTATCAGTCCATTGAAAACAGCTAGATAGATAAACCTTTTCCTCCGGGGTTCTTATACTGAGACTCACAAAAGGACTTTCTTGGGCTCCGCTAACATCCTAAAAGTGCAAAACTTACTTTGTATGTTTTTCCGGGATAGGTTCCTTGCATGAATCCTCAATGGGATCCTCTCCTTGCTAAGGACCACTCTAAAACAAGTGGTCTAGAGTTTTTAAATATACGTATAAGCTTAATTGCCTAAGGTCCTGAGAACCGCTGGAGGGCGGCCTTTGTATAAAGCCTAGATGTTTACCCAATGTGTGTGAATTACTGAAGGGATCGATCACATCTAAGTAATATATCATTTAAATATTTAGTTTAGAAGTGCCCTCAAGAAGTGCCCTCTTTAGTGTCTAGTCAGCTAAGTGAAATGTAAAATATTATTTCTAAGTTAATGGATTCTGTTAAGCGTTTTAATATGTTTGGGGGTTTTTCTTGTTAAAGGTAACCCTTTGTTAATGAAACAATTTTGTTATTAAAACAATAGTTATATTGCAGTAACATGAAAAAAATGTTGGCTAAGTCTTAAGTGGGAGAGAGAGATTCCTATGATAAACAATTTCCTCATGCTTTTTCTAAATGTTACTACCCAAATACAGATCTCACCACATCAAGAACTGAGTACAGTAATGCTTTTTATTAGATTGATTCTTGAACCTTTCGGATAACTGCATTCAGTCAAAAACTTTTCGAACCAGTTTTCTTTTTAGCTCTCTTAAATACAGTATATGCATCCTATCTTTATAATTACTATACTGATTATGTAACTCTTTTTAATAATAAGAGCTCATAGTCTGCTGAGCTCACTATCATTTCTAAAGATAGCCCTGTGGACCATATAATTATGTGTTTATTATCCCAGTTTTTTTAGATGGGAAAACTGTAGTTTAGAGACGCTAATTTGCCCAAGACCTAAACCACTCCTCAAACTGTCTTTGAAACTGCTCTTTGATTAATTCATTTAACAACTAATTTATGAAGGTCTGTGCTATGCCAGGTATAGGGGAAAGGATAGGCAAGATCCATACTCACGGAGCTTACATTCTAGAGTGTGAAGACAGACAAATAAGTCAGGAAATTATTAGGTTACTGATAAAGTTATACAGAGAATTAAAGTAGTGATGTGCTTCAGTGACTGGGTGACGACTTTAAATAGGATGGTTGAAGGAGGCCTAAGTCGGGACGAGAGCGCTTCATGGCAGGGATCTTTTTTGTCTTCTTTACCACTTAGAACAGTGCCTGGCACACGATAGGCACCCAAATATTTATCAATTGAATGTATGGAGAACTTCTAAGGCAGTAAGAACACTGTGTGCCAGGCATACCTGGAGTTCTTTTCATGCCTTAGCCCTGTGAGCGCTGGCTCAGTCTTTGGAGAGAGTTGAGTTAAAGCTCCAGATCCGTCACTTACTAGTCTTGTGAGTTAGGTTAGGGCACCTATGTTAATGGCTCCAGACTGCTTGTACTGCATTTTTATAGTTTCTCCATCTTATTGTTAGCTGTTTTTCCTTGTCTATCACTCTGCATCGCCTCTAGCTAGAATACCCTTGTTTTCTGCAGGAAACTAGATAACTACATTTTTTTAAAGCTGGATGTAACTCAGCAGTATTCCAAAAAAAATGCTTTCTCCGATAAGAAATACTTAATATAAAACTTTTAAACAAGGAATATGGGCTCCTGGAAGGCCTTTTTTTCCTTTAGGCTGTTAAAGTTGAAACCCTCAAAAATGGAAATTACATGAGATAACTCTGGTATTCCTAGAAATGAATATTTCACTTAAACAGTTTTTTATACTCAGCAGGAAATATGCAGAACAGAAATTGAATAGGATAATTGACCAAAACATTGGACTCATAAAAGTAAAGTTATACCACCTCTTTTTTGAAAACAGTAAATTTGTTAGACCAGATAGTAGAAACCAGTTCCCTTTGCGCCTTCCCCCTCTCTTCATTCTTGGCAAACAGTAAGTGTGAAAATAGCAGCCAAGACCAAAGAAGGAGATACAGGCTTAGGCTCATAGCCCTAAAGCAAATTTATGTCCAAGTCCTCTTCTGCCTGTCCCCATAAATACTTAGATAAGTGGTTCTCAGCACTGGCAGCTCCACTTTAAGATCAGTGGGGGAGTTAAAAACAAAAGTTACAGTCATGTTTAGTCTCTACCTCAACAGTTAAATTGGGTTGGGGAAGAGAGTGAGATGTGGCTGGGACTGGAGTTTTCGGAGCTCTCGGGTCATTTCTGATGTGCTGCTGGAACTGAGAACCGCTGATCTAGGATAAATCCTCTTCTCTGTGGGCCACTTTACCTATGAAGAGAGAGAATATGTGTTCTTCAGACCTGAGAGAGCATTTAATGCAGAGAAACGGGAGAAAGGAAATGATCCGTTAAAATGGATGATATAAAGTATAAATATTGAAGTAGGTTAGATTCATCGTTTGGTGGTGGTTAATTTTAGTTTGTTGACATGATTTCGAAAATAATTCTTTCTCTCATTTATACGTCAGACCGACATAATGAGAAATGAATTTGAAAGACTGGCTGCTCGGCAACCAATTGAATTGCTCAGTATGAAACGGTAAGTCCTGTTTCTGTATGCAGCTGGGCGCAGAGCATTTTTTTAAGGCAAGGCAACCCTTGGTTGACCTCACAGATTACAAGGACCTTGTCAGCTTACAATCCCTTATTTTTTATTTTTTATGCCTGCAGCACCTGGTCTTCCTAGGTGGTCTCCCATCCAAGTACAAACCAGGCCCGACCCTGCTTAGCTTCCGAGATCAGACGAGATCGGGCTTGTTTGGGGTGGCATGGCCGTAGAGCATTGTTTAATTTTAATTTATTAGTAAAACTACTATAGCCATGTTAAAATAAATGTAGAAAGGGAAAAATTTTTGTCTGTTTTTATGTATTTTTTCATAAGATAGTGGTTCACAGAATCCTGTGTTAATGTTCAAAGATATTCTTTGCAGTGTTGTTTAAAAGTGTAAAATATTTTAAAATTCGACTGTAGGAGAATGGTTAATTATAACGAAGTTCATGCTTAAGAATTTCCAAGGAAATGTTCTCGATTAGACCTGTAGTTCTTCACTGACAAAACGAGCGTTGGGGCCTCTAATGACCCCGCTTCATTCTTCCGCAAGGCGGCTTTAGGCAGTGCAGAATGCCTGCGTGGTTGGACTTCGTTTCCACAATCTCCCCTCCCCCCCGCCACTTCACATGACTGTTTCTCCTTCCTCAGAAAAAAAAACGAAACCACCCTTTGTTCATTTCTCTAAAATGGAGAATTGGATTGCTTAACATCTGCGGTCCCTTCCAGCTCTGAAATAACTGTGGAATTATGGGAACCACAAAGTAACCTGTCAGAGCAGAATCCTTCAGGAGAGGGCTTGGTGAGGCTGTCTCCTCAGCATGCCTGTACACTGACTGTAAGAGGGATTCGAGTCTGTGGGACTAGAGGACCACTTCCTGTCTGGTTTGAGTGACAGAGGCAGGACAGCTGCCGGGACTCCTTTGTGCTCCCGTTTGCAGGTGCTCGTGCTCTAAAGGTTTTCATGATACTACCTCCTTTAGGGTAGTAGGTTTCAAACCATAGGTAATGACCTATTAAGCAGCAGATTATGAGGTAAATTTAGTTAGGTACCACAGCACTTTCTTAAGGAAATAGGATAGAAAATGTCAGAATGCATTGCATGTAAAGGTAAGTATTGTTTTGTGAAATTTTTGTGCAGTTATGTGTATTTGTGTACTGGGTCACAGTGTAAAATGATTTTTACTGTAAGTTATAATCAGAAGTTTAAAAAATACCACATTTATAAGATGTATGTGTAAAGCTTTTTTAAAAAAAACCGAAATGCTGTATTCTTGATCCCGGTTGCATATTTCTCAAATTTTTTCTAGAAATAATTTTAAGGTTTTGCAGTATCTAATAAAAACATTAGAATGGAAATTAAAACTTACTTTGTAGTAACTGATAATGAGCTGAGATTTGTGAAGAGTACATTTGCTGGCTCTTGGCAGTGTTGAAGGACTGGGTATGAAGAGAGAATAGAGTGAGGTCCAGTATTTTTCTCTAGAGGAGTGTGGTTTGTGGGTTCGAGATGTGAGTTTGAGAGGGGTGTGGTTTGTGAGTTTGAGATGAGTGTTAATGGATGTAGATGTATTTACAAAAATGATAACACAGTTTTTGTATCCCACTTTTTTCTTTAGTATATTACAAAGGTTTTAATGTTTTAAGTATTCTTCAGTAACATCATTTAATAGCTAATATAACAGCCAGCCACTTATGTGAACGTACTGCAGCTGAGTGAATCAGTTCACATTGATAAGAACATTTTTTTGTTCCTGTATGTAATGATGCTAAGTCTTATTTGTAAATTAATTGCTCCTTAGGATAAATAGTTTTACTATTATTGTGAAGTCTGCATCTTATCTTCAGTCTTCTGTAGTTTTTATATTGTATGTAGATTCATGAGGCATTTTGTTGGGAGGAGAGAAAAGATTTGGGGGGAATATGTAGTTTTATTTTATTGTTGTTTAATTTCAGGTATGAACTTCCAGCCCCTTCCTCTGGTCAGAAAAATGACATTACTGCATGGCAGGAATGTGTGAATAATTCTATGGCCCAGTTAGAGCATCAAGCGGTTCGAATTGAAAATCTTGAACTAATGTCACAGCATGGATGCAATGCCTGGAAAGTATATAATGAGTAAGAAGCTTTTTGTTTTGCTTTAGAAAGAAAACCCACGCCACCCACAACTTTAATATTTTTTTTTAATGTAGGAAGTAGGGTAGAGGAAGTGGGATTAAAATAGCAGAGTTGAACTTTCACTTGGGATCATGTCCTAGAACCATAACCCATATGAAAGGCCACTGCTTCGAGACCCACCTCATAGTTTGAATACTAAGGGGACCTAGACCTGACTGCCGTGTTTATTGCGTAATGTTGTAATAAAATGAGTTCTGAGGTCTGACTTACATCACACCTTGGCAGGACGTGATCCTTAACATGGAGGATGGTTTATACAGTCGATTCACCTTAGTTGCATGTTATGTTCTATAGAAGTGGCCTTGAATACTCAATTAGCAAACACTGTCCTATTTCTCCTGGGGGAAATATGTACATATGTACATGTACGCATCTCACATAGATTACAAGCTTAAATCCTAAAAACAACTTATCCTGGCAGATTTTATTTTCTTTATTTTATAAAGAGAAAGCAAAGTTCAAAAGTGTTAAGTAGCTTGCCAGAGTTGGAAATTAAACTTCATCCTTTGGTCTGCTCCGTAGACGACCTCAAACAAGGCAGAGCGTCTTCCTCTTCCACTCCAACTGGGAACGTGCATATCTGACAACTCAGATTTTTCACTGCTCTGAGCATGTCTGCGAATGATTGAAAAACACTACAAGTATTTGACTTTGGGGTTAGAAATAAATTTGAGTGAGTAGCAAAATTCATAAATACAAAATCTGCAAATAATAAGAGTCAACCGTGTAGAGAGCACCAGAAACAAAAGTGTCAGAACAAGCCACTGAGGTCCCGGTTCTGTTGCATATAACTAGCTTCAGATTTAGTAATCTCTCTGGGGTTCAGTTTCCTTATTTGTAGTATTAGGCAGTTAGATGACCTTCGTAGCTCCCTCGAGCTCTCCAGGTCCCCTGAATGTCTACTCACAGTTTGAGAAAAGGCCACGGAACCTCATGAGTGTGCAAAAAACTGTTTGTTAGAGTATGTTTCCTGAAAAATGAAGAATCACAAAATGATAAATACTTTTTCTTGGATTTTCAGAATTATGTTTAATATGGCCAAGTAAGGCTCCATTGGGCAAAATTCCAGAATTTGGGAAGTTACAGAACAAACCTTTTTCTTTGGTGAATATGTCGCAAGGGAGATAAATGAAAACTGGGGTTAAAAGACAGATCAATCCAAGAAAATTTGTGTGTCAAATGGAAAAATGTGATCTTTTTTCCTCAAGGAGCTTTAACTAGTTGAGATAAGATAGTCTATACCAAATAACCAGTGGTACATTTGGGGCAGTATGGGGAGAAGTGTTGCAGTTGTGTTCTATGATCTATAAACTACAGAGATCCAGAGAAGGGACATTAAGAATTAGGGTCATTAAGAAGGGGTGAAATTTGGACATTTAGAGGAGAGTGAGAACATTCCAGGAATGGTGGAAAACATGCATGCAGGAACAAAAACAAAAAACAAACAAAAAACAAAAACATTAAATTGAGGAGAACTTTGCTGTCAACTTGCCTAGAAACTGGCCTTTAATAATTCCTCATGGGGTGGCTCTGTAGAGTAGTGGTTGGCATGTCTGCTTTACATGCAGAAGGTCCTGGGTTCCCGCCCCAGGTGGAGCCATGGACCATACCCCAGGTGCCTGCTGTGAGTTTGTGGGAGGAGATGCCCCGCCTTCAGAGATCCAGTTCTTAAGGGGGACAGCAACATCCATAGGTCAGGGGTGGAAGTGGGGAGGAGGAATTAAAGAGGGAAAAAAATAATAATTTCTCATTACCCGCAGAGTAAGGTTCATACTATTTAGCATGGTATTCAAGGCAAAAGGCTGTACCTCAGTTGTAGTCTTTGACTCCAGCCAAACTAGTCCTCGCTGATGAATATCATAAACCCGCCCCTGAGCCCTTACTCTTGCCTTGCCGCTTCCTGGAATACTTTAACTATTCCACCCAAATTCAGTGTGTGTAAGGCCCAACTCTAATCTGTGCCCTTGTTTTTCCTGATTGAAATTCTGCCTCTGCTACTCTCTCCCTCTCTGAGTAACTATACTGATTACTGTGCACATCATTTATTTTCCATCAATTACATAACACTTCTGCGTTAGCCATTCCCCAAGCATATTTTGTCTCCTTCAGATCCAATGGATGCGTCTCCAGAGGAGGTGTACTGTATGTTATCAAAGTTAAGTTTTTCTCCTCATGAAAGCATTTGAGAGCATCAGACACGCTGGGCGGAAAGCTTCCAGTTCTAAGTAGATCTTGGCGCAGGACTCCTAGAAAATAGTATTTGGTTAATAAAGAGAGAATTCTGTACCCTGATTTTATAAATAAGCAGGCTTAGTTCCAGTGATGTCAAGTGACTCATCCAAGGACAGTCGGCTGTTTAGGGCAGAGCTGGGACTAGAACCCATCTTCTGACTCACTATACAATGCAGCAAGTTTTACTAGAAATAAGTTGAGACTTGTACACTGAAGAGGGAGATGGGTGAAGCGGGGAGACGACAAGTAAACTGGAAGAGGTAATTCAAAGGAAAGCTGCCTGTTCCTGGGCAGTTTTCTTCTCTCTAGGCAGCAGAGGAGAATGACAAGGTAAATGTGGATGCAGAAATATAGAAACGAAAGGGTTTAAATGGGCATATTTACATCAGGTATTTCTATATTCTCTATGAAAAGTTCACAGAATTAGGGTATCAGTAAACTGCTTGGGCTCTAGAATTTAGAAGACCTGAAATAGAATTCAGCTCTGACACTATTTTACCTTGACCAAGTTACTTAATCTAAGTCTCATTTTGTCATCTATGAAATGAGGATAATCGTACTTACCTCAAAGAATTCTTGTGAGAATTAAATGAGCTAATATTTTTAGTGTCTAATATGGTATTTGGTGCAGAGAACTCAATAAAGATTATTTTTGAGCAGAAAAAATTGACCTTGCGTCAACTAGATAGTTCACTTTTAGTTGGTGCTATTAGATTTTAATGTACATTAATCTAATTTTTCTGTTTTTCTTCCTTAGAAATCTAGTTCATATGATTGAACATGCACAGAAAGAGCTCCAGAAGTTAAGGTAAAGTGTGTTTTCCTCTTACTTCAGAATAAAGTTTAGGCAAACCTTTAACAAATAGAGTGAGAAGAAAAGGGAACCAGTGGACTCTGGTCATAGGAGAGTAAGCAGTGGCTGATCCACTCTTTGTCCAGCCTCTGGTGTTGGGTTTGCCCTCTGAGTGGAGGAGAAATAGACGTGAGGCCTGAAAATATCTACCAGATCTTTTGCAATTTGCATGTCTGCAAACATTGAAAGGGCACTTTTAGAAGGGGGAAAAGTTGCAGAATAACACATATATTTTGATTTATGTGAAAGAAAAAAAAAAAACTCTACATGCACAAACACATGTAGAAAAGAGTCTGGGAGGACACCCACCAAAAACTGAGCAGCAGTTATCGGGGAGAAGGAGATGAACATATGAGAAAGGAGTTTAAATTTTTAATCTCTGCGCGTGTGTAATTTTCACAGTGAGCATGTTTTATGAAATTTAAAAATGAAAAATAATTAGAAGAAATTTAATCCTTGGAATTAGTGTATAACTGTTCTCAAGGGATTAAAAATATATTATCTCGATTATGGATTTTTCTTTTGATTTTAGTCTTATGTTAAAATGCAAGTGGGTTGTATAAATAATTTTTTACAGGAAACATATTCAAGATTTAAACTGGCAGCGAAAGAACATGCAACTCACAGCAGGATCAAAATTAAGAGAAATGGAGTCAAAGTGAGTACCTGTAATTTCATCATTTAAATTACGTAGCAAATTTAAGATCAAGATTCAGCAATGTGATTCAGACAGCATTCAAACGGGATGCCACAAGTGTCACAGAAATCCTGTTTTCTGAATCGTGCTCTTCATTGCTTTGCCTCTTTCTGAAGTATGTGTGGAAGGCAATGAAAGTTGCCAAAATCTGAACCTCTGCTAACTGAGTCTGGTCTTAGAGTGCCTGTTTTCAGTTCAGTATTTCTGCTCTGAATAGAATTTTACCTATTTTTAAAGGGAAAAAATTACCTATGTTTTAAATTCTTGCAGAAAGTATGGATAGTCTATACTTTTTGCTAATTTGTTTGCATCTCAGTTTTCTTATCCTTTGTTTATATGTTTTATTTTTTAAATGTTCTTCATACACATGAATAAGTTTATCCAGATCTTTAAATGTAATCATGAATTTTTGTATAATTTCTCTCTTCCTTTTTGCTCTGCTCTTTATCCTTTCTCCATCACTCACTTCATTTGTCTTGTTCACTTTCCGCTCCGCCTGCATGTACCCAACGTTATCTGTTACACATCTTCTCATATTTTTTCCAAGCTAAGATCATCAAATTTACATGTGTATTTTTATTTGTCCTAGAGATTTTCTTCTGGGGTCAGGGGAAGGCTTCTTGGATCTCTGGAATTTTTTCTTATCAATTCTAGAAATTTCTCCATTTTTCTTTAACTGTTGCCTCTGCCCTGTGTTCTCTTCTTTTGGGTTAACCCAGTTAAATACTGTCTTCCTTCACTCTCCTCTCTCTTCAGCTCTTTCTAATTTCCCGTTTTAATTAAACTTTTTATTTGTAGATAATTATAGATTCATATGCAGTTGTAAGAAATAATGCAGAGAGACCCTGTGCACCCTTTACTCACTTTCCCCCATCGTGCCTCAGCTTTTTAAAGTGGAAAGTTAAAAGTGAACGTCAGTGTTATGACCCTGGCTCAAAATGTATATTTGATAAAATCTTCTAAGAAATTTTATAATGAGTAATTTTTCCTTTATTTTTTTGTTCTAGTTGGGTATCCCTGGTCAGTAAGAATTATGAGATTGAAAGGACTATTGTGCAATTAGAAAATGAAATCTTTCAAATTAAGCAGCAACATGGAGAGGCCAACAAAGAAAACATCCGACAAGACTTCTGAAAAGGAATTAATTCTGTGGGTAGAAAGGAAGGCAAGTTGGGCCCTCACAGAAGATCAGGCATCTGAACTGTGAAGGACATAGCATCTTACAGAAGTTATCAGTGATTAAGTGTGCAGAAACCATAGAAAGTGAACTATTCTGTTTGCAATTAGCAAAATAAAAAATTTCAACTTGGTGTTATTTTTTTGCTGTTAAAAAAGACTTTCAAAATAACTATGACTTTAGAATAACATTATATCACAGAATAAATTTTGAGCCACACTTGGACCTTTTTTGTATCCAAGAGATCTTTGTTGAAAGTTTTCAACTTGTACAGGAAGTTGGAAACTTTTGGTTTATATGTTTCAAATAAGAACATAGTTCTATACAAATTCTTGATTATCAAACGAGTTAAATACAGTGGCTCCATGTACGTGACATGTCATCATTGTCATCATAGGTAACAGTTACATAAAGCTTAGTATGTGCTGAGCGCTATTCTGCACACTTTAGATAGATGAACTAAACTTACATGAATAAAAAAAATCATTTGATCCTCAGAAAAACCGTAGAAAGTAGCTACTGTTGTTCCCATACACAGACACGTAACAGGTGCTGTTTTAACTTGCCCAAGTTCATCCAGGTTTCAGATTGATAGTCTAGCACTGGAGTTGTGTCCTTACCCCTCAACTTGTAGGGAGTTAAAATGTGTAAAAAATTTCCTGCCCAATTCAGAAAAAATATTTGCAACATATCAAAGAACAAATAGTCTCCAGGTAAAAAGACCTTTACAAATCACTGCTACATATTTATAATGGTGACAGGGGTGGGGCAGAGAATTACATTTTAATTTTAACATTAAAAAAAGTTGAGCATGAAACGTTGCAATCTTTTTTTTTAACTGTATTGCCTTATGGGAGGATTTGTTCCACTTTGCCTGATCCAGTTAGCTGCACCTACTGGGCCCCAAGAAATTGTATCTTTTGCTCTTCCCTGCCTGAGAGACCAGATTTCAGGTAATCCCTACCCCTTGCCAAACTCCTTTTTCTGTGATGTTCCCTCAGAGCCCTCACTTTCTTGTACTATTTTGCCGGTAAATCCCAGTCCAGTGTAGTGACCAGCTCGTGGAGCTTGTGTATTTCCTTGGCTTAGGTGAGTTGGTGTGCTGGGCTCAGGGTGTATTACTACCATAGAAGCCAGCAGCTCCAGTGAATGACAAATAGCTAAATAAGACTGATGATGGGTTCTGTTTCTTTAAACTGATCATACTCATAAAATTTTATCCCACTGATTGAGATTCCTCATGTCCGCAAATAACTACATGGAGTTTGAGGATGGCAGGATGGCCCCAACAAAACTAAGAGAAAACAAAATGTGCATGACGTTGGATGAACTGCAGCAGGTTAACCAGCCGTCCTGCCAGGCCTTCACTGTGCAAGCTGATAAACTGCCTGTTTTGCAAGTAGTTTGAGTTGGATTTCCTGTCACTTTCAACATAAACCATTCTTAAGGCTCTCAAGGTAAAATGCCCAGGTTTTTTTTCTGAAGGGTGTTAACATATGCAGTAAAACAATTGATATTTACAACATTTATCTCACAATATACAATTTGGTTTGAGGTCCCTCTGTTGCCATCCTACAAGGGAAAATACTGGGCAGAAATAAGAGGAAAGTAGTCACCTTTACCTATCAACCTCAAGAGAGACAGCTTCCTAACGCATATGAAAGAAAGCTTTCGATTACCATCAAGTTTGCTGGCATGTTTGTAATTTGTCTTAAATATTTTAATCACATTACCACTTGTAATTTTTAAAAATTCTTAATTTTTATAAAATACATGTTTTCTCCTCCCCCTCCTCCCTTCCGTTCTGCGTTCCGTTCCAGTGTGTTATTACTGTCACTCCGAACCTAGTGGTATAAACAGTGACATGCATTTATTGTCTCTCATAGTTCAGGTACGGAGTACTCTGGGCTGCTCTCACATTGTGGTCAGATGGTGTCTGGGACTAGTGTCCTCTTGATTCTTCACTCATATCTGACACCTGGGCTGGGAAGACTCAAGTGACTGGAAGCTGGAACATTCATGAAGCTTTGGGCACCTCGCTTTCTACGTCTGTGTGGTCTCTCTGACCTGGTGGCTTCAGCATCGCCAGACTTCTTACATGACAGCTCAGGACCCCAAAGGCATATGTCAGAGTCCAGCAGAGGCTCTGTCACCTTCTAGGACTTGGCCTCAGAAGTCACATGGTGTTCCTTCTGCCCTATTTTATTTGTTACGGAGCAAGTCGGTGAGGCCAGTCCATATAAAGAGAAGATCTAGATTCTACCTCAGATGGAAATAGTGTTGAAGAATTTGTGGACTTTTTTTTTTTTTAACTTGGACATGTTTTAATACCCCACTCCCTTTCCATCAATTCAAATCCTAAAGTCATTGTTAAGTGGACAGAGCCAAGGAGGCACCATCATTTAGGGGGTGGGCCCTAAATCCACTCTGGTGTCCTTACAAGAAGGGAAGAGGCGTGCATGTACGTACACACACACACACACACACAGGGAAGGCAATGTGAAGACACACCGAGGGAGGAACACCACATGAAGACAGAGATTAGAATGAGTCTACAAGCTAAGAAACACCAAGGATTGCTGGCGACCACCAGAAGCAGGGAGGCAGATGTGGAATGGATCCTTCCTTAGAGCCTTATGGAAGAGCATGGCCTTGCTGACACCTTAGACTCTAGCTTCCAGAACTGTGAGGCAGTGACGTTCTTTGGGTGTTTTAAACCACCCACCTTACAGATGGTTTATTATGGCAGCACTAGGAAATTCATATGACAAGGCTGAGGGCTATGGTTCCGTATTGAAAACGGATTACCTGAATGAACGTGTACCAAGGCTGTGATCCATCCCTCCGTCCTTGCCCTCTTCCCTCTCTCAGCAGGAATTGGAGGCGTCTTTTGGAGAATATGACTGGCCTAACGGTGTTGAAGTTGAGGGTTTCCCAACAAATGACCCAGCCCATCACTCGGTAGTGAGGTTCAACAACCCCTACCCACTCTTAAATAGAACAGACAATTGAGGATTACCAGATAGATGAGAGACATCTTTATCATGAAAGACAGAAACAAAACACAGGAAACCTGTGGAGTGAACAACAGATAGTGCAGGAAGAAAACCTTTTGTTTTTTAAAAAACACATCCTCAGAGAAGTAAGAAGATATTGCAGCCATAACATAAACAAGAAGCCATTTTACTAAGGAACATTCAGAGAATAAAATAGCTCTTAAATTCAAAATCATGGTAGCAGAAATTAAAATTCAATAGAGTAGTTAGGAATTAAAGTTGACTTGCTCAGACTGGAGCCAACAAGAAAAAATGGAAAACAAAGAAATAGACTAGTCCAGAAGGTCAAATCATTTGAGATCCAAAAAAAAGAGCACAGAGAAAACAGAAGAGGGACTTATCAACAAAAATTCAGAATTTTCCAGAGCTGAAGGTTATGAGTTCCCAAATTCCAAGATCCCAGCTCAGTGGGTGAAAACAGACCAACTCCGAAGTGTTTGTGAAATTTCAGAACAGACGGACAAAAAAGATTCTGCAAGACCTGGGAGAAGAGGGTCTGTTATGTTAAAAATCAAGAATCGAAATATCTTCGGATTTAACATCAACTCCGGAAGCTGGAAAGAAGGATATGGAGCCGCGCCTTCAGAATTCTTATGGAAAATGCCTAACCTCAGACTCTATACATAATCAAATCATCAGTTAAGTGTGAGGATAGAATAAAGACATTTTCAGCGTGTGATCTCAAAAACATTTTCTTCCTGAGTATTTTCTAAAGGAGCTACTGAAGAATGTGTTCTTCTGCTCTGACACAGGGGGAAGGGACTCTTTCAAGGAGAACGGGACTCCAGGATCGTACACTGTCTGTACACTCAGCGGAAGACAACCAATTCATATTGGGACGGCACAACTCCAGAATTAAACCTTTTGAAAGCTGTCATCACAAAGATGCTCGCTACCATTGTACCAGCTTTTACCCCGAGGAACAGCATGCCCCTGCGAGCCTGGCCCACATTTCTGTCCTACGCTGGGCTTGCTCTGTGTCTTGGTGGAAGCATTTCATAGTTGTTCATCCCCCGGACTTATTCTTGCCAACCCCGTAGTACTCAGCCTGCTTTCTAACATTGCCAGAAAACCCAGAGCCTGATCAGGAAAGCTGGAACCAGAGATTGTTCCGCTTATTTTTCCCCAAGGACCTTCATCCGACCATGGAAATATTGCCTTCTGCTATAGACTGAATATCTGTGCACACCCGAAATTCATACGTTGAGGCCTAATCCCCAAAGTGATGGTATTTGGAGGCGGGGCCTCATGAATGAGATTAGTGCCCTTATGAAAAAGACCTCAGTTTCTTCCCCACTTCTGCCAGGTGAGGACAGAATGAGAAGATGCTGGCTATGAACCTGGCAGTAGGCTCTTACTAGACACCAAATCTGCTGACACCTTGATCTGGGACTTTGAAGCATCCAGGACGTGAGAAATCAATGTTTGTTGTTTAATCCACCTGGTCTATGGTGTTTTTGTTAGAGTAGCACAGATGGACTAAGATGTCTTCTCAGTCTTCTCAGTTTTTATATTAATATATTTATATTAATTACCTTTCAAGATTCATTCATATGTAGATAGTCGTGGTAGGCTGAATGATAGCCCCCAAAGATGTCTATCCAGGTCCTGATGCCAGGAACCTGTGTTACTTTCCTTGGCACAAGGAACTTTGCAGATGTGATTAAGGTTTCTGAGATGGGGAGGTTATCCTGGATTATCTGGGCAGCCCAGTGTAATCACAAGGGTCTTCATAGGAGGGAAGCAGGATGCTAAACTGGCTTTGAAGAAGAAGGGAGGTGGCTGTGAGCGAGGGAATATAGACAACCTCTTGAAACTGGAAAAGGTACAGAAACAAATGTCCCCTAGACTGTTCTCCCGAAGAAACATCTTGTAGATTCATTTTAGACTTCTGCCCTCCAGAACTGTCAAATAATAAATTTGTTTAGCTTAAAGTCACTAATTTGCTACAACATCAATAGGGAGCTAATACAATAGTTAATAATAATAATGACTGTTGGATTAACATAGTAAAAATGGTGTTTATTATATAGGCAATTCAGAAAATGCAGACAAAAAAAAGAAAATGAAAATTATTTATAAGCCAAAGATAGCGACCCTGTGTACCAGAAAGTACTATTTATGTTTAATTCCAGAGGAGTACATGGCCACAGGTAGAAACCCCGCATTTCATTTAATTTTAATGCTAATGTATTAGATATCACGGAATCAAAAATGAATAGGATGGACTAATGAGACACTTTATAAACCTATTTATGAATGAAAGTTTATATATTATGTTTTATCTTGCTTTCTACCCTAAGGACTAGCATTTATTACATTAGAGCCTCGTTGCTTCCTTCATCCTTAGAGTGTATTTCTGCGTAGTGGAACTCTGTTTGCAAGTGACAGAAAGCTAACCAAACTATCTTAAACAGTAAAAGGCAATTTACTAGTTCATTTAACTGGTAAGGACAGAGGTGGAGCTGGCTGCCGGGTCGACAAAATCCAAGAATTCTGTGTCATACTAATTGTTTTTTATCTCTCTTTTTCTGTCTCTGCTTTTCTGGCCTGTTCTCTCCTCCTACAGAGAGGCTTCCTGTGTACTATAGCAGCCAGAGCAGCTCGAGGCTTACGTCATCCCACTTTAGCTGTCTCAGAGGGAAGCAAGTATATCAGAATGTGGAATTCAAGAGAAGGATTCTGATGGACCTGGTCTGGGCTCCATGTTCAATCCTTGTACTCGGAGGTATGGCAAGGGTTTGGGGTACCGTAATTAGCCAGGCCTCTGTCACGTATCTATCATCTTGGTCCTATAGTGGGCAGTTGACTGGATCAGAGTGATAATTCCCCAAAGTAAGATGGAGAAGATGCTTCTATCAGCAGAAGGAGAGAAAGAAGTTATGCAGATAAAAATATCTCTTATACATCAGATCTTCTCTAGTTCAGAGAGAACCCCTTGGACTTAGCTGGCCTGGTATGATAAACAACTCACCAACCTATACCCCATGATGTTTTCCTTTATAGAAAAAAAGTATAATAGACCCATTATGTTTATTATGGTATAATTTTAGTAGTAAAGAACTGGGATATTTTTGCTGGTCTATTATATAGATGGGCTGAGAAATAGCCACAAAAGTCAACAGCTCCTAACTTTGCTATAGTGATTTTTTTGAGAGATGAGGGATAAGTAATTCATTACTAACAGTAGGTCAAGATCTGAACATTTTAATAGCTACCCTTAAAAATATATGATACATACGTGAGATTACCCCTATTAATACTAACTCATTTGGTTGAATTCTTATATTTCTTTTGAGAGGGAAAGGGATAAACTCAGAGCTTACTATCTCATTGACTTATAGCATGGACCACTACTTGTCCCTCTAGTATATGTTATCCCCTTCTATGGTAATAGAAGTTTTAAGCTGGGCACATGGCAGCTCAGCTAAGAACAAATTTCCCAGGTTCTCATCTAATCATGTGCATAAACCATGTGACTAGGTCATGTCCAGTGAGACAGGAACTGAAGTGGTAATGTGAGTTGCAAGTCATGCCCTTACTTTCCACATTTTACCAACCAGGAATCTCACACCTAGATAGCGATGCCTTATCTAACATCACACCATAAATTACTGTCAAGCTAACATTAGAAAAAAAGGTGTTGTGTACACAAAGAAAAAAGATACTGTGCTGATAATAATGTGAACAATACGCTTAGCATGTATTTTACTTAAATGATTAAATAGTCTGTCTATGCACGGTAGCAGTAAATTTCCATTTTAATGAGATCTGGATACAACATAGCAATTCATATTCATTAAAATGAGATTTTACTGCACAGTAAAAATCATTAATACCAACTGCAATGTTTTGTGTTTCCTTAAGTTAAACTTTTGTTTTCTCAAAGCTGATTTTGCACCATCATAAAAAAATTAATTACAAGAGAATGTCAAAAAAATTGAAGAAGACAGAAAGGACACTAGCAATATTAATTTATATACAATTTGCTACAGATAGAAATGCCTTTAAAATGGGTATCAGCATTTCATTATAACCAAATTTTGTTATATGAATATGTAATCTCACTCTGCAGAACCTAGAAACGAAATGGAAGGTATACCAAATGTCCTATTAGATTTCAATGGGTAAAAAGAAGTGCTTTAAATACAATAGGAGAAGGAGGGATGTTAATAACCCTAATATCAATTTTTCTTTTTCTAGGTCTTAAAATTTTGGTCAAGTAATTTAGGTATGGCGCTTACAGTTACAGAATTCAGGACAGTAAAAAGCTCAGCTTCATTCTACCTTAGTGTTCCCTTCTTCCTCCATATAATACGATCAAATTATTTCAAAGGAAAAATGTGTATTTAGCTTAGAAAATAGCTTTCTTAAATTGAATTCTGTTAATGACCATGTATGCCAGGGTTTTGATTATAATTATAATTAAATCTTAGCCACTCATGAAAATTGACCCTGAGAACATCTACTTAGCCACACTTAAATGTCCTTTGTCTTTATTTTATATTTTGTACTTTTCACGCTAAGTTTGAAAGTCTCCCTTCGATCCACATTCTGGTATGCTCTCCTACTTTTAAGAGAGGAACTGCTTATTCCTTGCAGTATTCTAATTTGACCAGAGAGGGCACAAGGTCACTAAAAAGTTAAATTACTCATGCAGCAATTCGTAACAACTGTCTGTTCATTCCATGACTAGAGAAAATGGAGATATTTAATTTACTATGGTGTTTCACACATTGAAGGATCCTTCTGTTTTTTTGAGTTTAAATTTAATCTCACATAGACTTCACTTTAATTGTTAAAAATATAAAGAGCACCCACTCGCCAAAAGAGTATGAGATTATCAACTTGTGCCGCTAAACTGTGAAATTCACACTTTGGAGATCTGCAAAGAAACAGAATTCTGTATTTAAATAGCAGTTACCCTGCCACCTCAATTTCTCAATAGGATCTCAATTCTTTTCATCTCGATTTCTAACAAAATGTAAACAGTAGTGGATATTGATGTACTCCAGCTATTGCAGTTCTTTTGTATTATTTTGTTCTAGTAAAAAATGCAGATAGTATTCTGATAACACAGGAAAAACAGATTAGAAAATTAGAAAACATAATAGCATAACACAATGAAAACTGTAGCACAACTAGATAAAATTTCATCATGGGTAATAATACAAATTCTCAGTATTCTTCCAAATTCACTGATTTTAATTATAAAAAGGGATTTTAAAGAGAAACCAGATATCGTAAGCTATTAGAGTCTTCTTGTGGAGTAAGAGAATCTAATGAAATGAGCACATCCTTTTATGTTAAAGCCAACTAATCAATTGTAATTGGTATAATTACAACTTTGCTGTTTTCTCCTAGTGTTCATAATTACTGAATACATAATTATAGCACAGGATATAACTTATTTTCTGGCAATATGTCAGTTGCAGATCCAGCATTTTCAATACGTTTCCCTTTACAGAATTTGTATGTATTATAAAGAGAGCAACGTAAGCCCATCTACTTGAGGGTTAAAAACTTGATAATTTCAGTAAGCACGAAGGTTATTCTAAACTACATTTACTAATCTCGCTAAAGAAAGGACATTTTGGAAAACGAAACATCGTAAGGACACAAAAGTGACGTGGGCCATCAGCAATACAGATGGCCAGCCTCCCCACTTTCCCTCGAAAGCTGCCGGCCCAGTCATCGCCTTAGCAAGGTATTTCGCATGGGTACTTTGATGCTTGCTGTGGACACTGAGGCAACCCTGCCGTGCTAACCACTTTATCGCCACTTTTACCATGGTGATGTTTGGTTGACTGTTTTTATTCTAAGCTTTAAATTTCTGAACTTTGTTCATGATGCTTTTAAACTGAAAGAGGGTAATATCTTAGTTTGAGAGCCATCTGGTAGTGTAATGGTTGATGATTTTTTAAAAAGCGGTGCTAAGTGCAAAATATATAAAAGTAAGATATTTTGGACAACTGCAAAAAAAAAAAAAAAAAGTCAAGTGGTGTCACAATTTCTTTGTGACCTGAAGCAGCACTCTGTGAAATTTCCAGCGAGGGATTGATCAATCACCTCTGCAGAGCACCTATGACCTCCGGGTGTGTTATTACACAAGGCACCCAGCAGTGTGCTTCGGCAGCCAAGGACATAGCCTGCCAGGGCGTGGTTACCACCAATTCATTATTTCCTTTTGATTGGCATTCATTAGTTATGCTTATACTATACTCTCTTCACAAACTGACCTGATGTATATTGCCAAAAGGGGTATGTGATCTTAGATATTGCAGGTTTTATAAAAGGTAATCTTGATGTTCTAAACTACAAATGTCAAAATTGTCGAGAAAAACTGCTCAAAGCAAAACCCGAGCTCACAAAAATCTTCTACAGTTAAACTGTTAAATAGCATAGATGAAAAGTCGAGTGAAAATATAATTATCATGTGCGTTGCAGTTTGGTTTCCCAGGAAAACATTCCGAGATGGAAATTAGCAACAGGAAGTTTACTGGGGAGTGTTCTTGGGGTCAACACATGCGGGGAGTGAAGGAAGGGGACTGAGCGGCAGGAGAGGCTGGACTGATGCTACTGCAGCCAAGGCCTCAGTCAGTCCCTGCCGGCAACTCTGGAGCTGGGATGACACTGTTGACTTTTTCAGAACTGGGTAGGTTGGCTGGGCCTTTGTAAACCCATCAACCAGTTATTGAATGTGGGCTGCTCCTGGTGAGGTAGCATGACTTTGGACAAGGTCATTGCCAGCTTTTGCTCGCCCAGAAGTTGAAGTGCTTCAGACATGGCGGGGAAGAGGGGCGGTGATCTGGGCAGCACACCACAGCATCCATTACAGTGTGAAATTGGCAATGGGAAAAAGCGCCAGAGCAGTAACTTTTTGTGCAGTAAAAATAGCTGATATCAACTTGCCTACATCCTATACTTTAAATAGATCACAGACCTGCCCAGGAATCTACAGTAGCTCTCTATAGCCTCCTCGTCATTTCTAAATTCCATTTTCTGGTTTATGAAAACCACCAGTACCAGGCCTTACCCTACCGATCTAAAACCCTGCTTCCCATGAATTCTCAACTGAGGCCTCCAAGTTCAGTCAGGTAAGGGGATTCGTACCTTTATTTCTGCCCATGCTTTTCCTCTTCTCTATCTAAATCCAGCCCATTGCCACTCTCTTCCTCCATTAAGTGTCTGCATACGTGTTCCAGTACTGTCTTCCTTCCCTGGATTTGCAGCCCATAGGCTGTGCCACAAAATCCACCCCTTAGTTATAAACAGTCTTCTCAGTTGTGTGCGTGTGTGCGTCTGTGCCTCTGTGGGCCAGGGCCCCCCGTAGTTTGACAGCTCTTCCAGAGCAGGAGTTGGGCCTCTGTCTTCCCCTGTCAGTGGGACCCTGAGGTCTAGAGACAAAGGAGACTTCAGGGACAACTTAGTCCAACCTCGTTTTACAGATGACTTAGCAGAGGCTCAGCAAGATGTTGTAATCTGCCTCTGAACTCCCACATTCCTTTGTACTTCTTTATGGTATTTATTGCTTTCTATTTTATGTTAATCATCTTCCTACCTGTTTTACCAGTCTTTATCTGTGTTTTTGTAGGCTACTTCTCTACTTCTACACATTGCTTAAAAGCTGATGTTCCCTAAGGCTCTGTTGGGCCAGTTTCCCTGAGCCATCCATTCCCTGTGCTACAATTACCACCAGTAAACCCGATGACTCACTAATCTGTTATCTTTAGCTGTGAGCAGTCCTTAGACAACTCCACCTGGATGTTCTGCAAGATTCTCGCACTCAACTTGTTGCCCTGACACCTCTGTAATCCTCACAGCCTGTGCCCTTTACCCTATTCCTTTACTTTGGTAATTTCACACTAATCCTGAGCTCCTCTGTATTCACTGCCACTTGTCATGAAGTCAGGTCCTCCTTGTCTCTGAATGATAGGAACGTCCTCTTCCCTGTTCTCCGTGTAAACATTCTTTTGCTGCCTCTTCACCCTCAAAGCTGCCACCAAGCTAATATTCCCCTCGAAATTAACCTAATAAGTCACTCCTTTCTTTAAAATTGTTATTGGCTCTTTGTTACCTGTAATTAAAAGCTAAACTTTTTACCCTGGCATATAAAACTTTTCAGAGGCAGTAGTGAGCCTAGTGGTTAAGTCAAAATTCTAGGAGTAAATCTGATTGTCACATAGCTATGTGACTTCGGGCAGGTTTATTTATTCTTTGTGTCTGTTTTCCATGTGAAAAAGGTGCAAATAATTGTACCTATCTAATAGGGTTGTTGTAAGGAATATATGAAATAATACACATAAAGTACATAGAACAGTGACTGGCACATATTAAATTCTGCTAATATTTCTAAATCTAAGACAAGTTATCGTTTAAGTGTCATCTACCAATTCGTTATCTTAATCTAATTCTCAAGACGTAGTGAAATTATTCATAATTCTCCAAAACCACTATGACATACCCTTTTATTACTTTGTCCCTTTTCATATGCTTTTTCCTCCCCTGAAAATACCTTTTCCACTCTGCTGAAAGGAACAGGTGAGGGTCATAGCCTCATTGCAGCCTTCCCTGCCACTCTCCTCCATGGGGCAGTTACATTCTTCTCTATCTATGTTCTTTAAGTTGTAGACATACTTTTATGTCAGTCTTCCCAGCCAGGATATGCGCTCCTAGAGACCATGTCTTAATTTTTGTGTCCCTGATACCTAGTAGAGCACCTAATATATATGAGGCATTCAGGAACTGTTTATTAAAATGAAATATATTTTAAAAAAAGAATTGAATAAAATGTAAAAAATGTTTGGCTCGGAAGACTAAAATAAATGATACATATACCAATTTCTCACCAAATCAGTCTGTAATTTCAAGATGCCTCCAAACCAAAATACCAATTGTTTTGTGCTTGCTTATTTGGTTATAATTTCATGAAATGATTTTGTGGTTTATCTAGAAGAGTAAGCATGTAAGAAGAGCCAGGTAACAGCTGAGATGAGAACAGGTGGCTAGTCATACCAAATAACCAGATAATAAATCTTATTCTAAAACTATAGTAATTCACACATATTGGCACTAGTGCAGAAATGGACTTAAATCAAATCAAAGGAAAATATCGAAAGTAGAAAAATAGACCTAAATGTACATAAAATTTAGTATGTATTAAACAATTGTTTTCAAATCAGTGGGGAAAGATAGATTACTCAAAAAAAAAAAAAAGATGTTAGGAAAAACTGTAAGGCCATTTTGAAAAAAAGCATGTAAACCACAATTTTTTCTTTATTCCCTGTACAACCATAAATTCTAGATAAATTAAAAGTTATAATGTAAAGAATAAAACCACTATAAGTATGGGTGAATCGAAATAAAATTTGGAGTGGTGAATTCCTTATTAAAAGCATATCTGAAAACCTATAAACCATAAAGGAAAATAGTAATAAATTTAACTACTTAAGAACTTAGGGTGTTAACAACCAAAATGACACTGATACTAGCTTTTAGAAAAATCATTGTGCTTTTAAAATGTGCTTTTAAAATGAAGTTACAAACCAAAGTTACATACTGGCTTTTATAATGGCCCACGCATTTACTTGTACTGAGAACTTTATATCTTCATATGGCTTCAAATTATTGTCTCCTGTCCATTCCTTTCAACCTGCAGGACCCTCTCCAGCATTCCAGCATCCTGACAGGGCGGGTCTAGTGAAAACAAACTCCCTCAGCCTTTTTTGAGGGGCGAGGGGGGGATGGGTGAGTAATGTTTTAATTTCTCCCTCGCTTTGAAGAACGGTTTTACCAGTTAAGGGGGTGGATTCTGTGGCTGACAGGTTTTTTGCTGCCAGCACTTTGAATGTATTGGCCCATTGCCTTCTGGCTTCCAGTTTCTGAATGAGGATCCCTCGTATGTGACAAGTCATTCTCTCTTGCTGCTTTCAACATTCTTTCTTTGTCTTTGGACAGTTTGATTATCACGTGTCTTGGTGTGGGTCTCTTTGAGTTCATTATGCTTGGAATTCATTGAGCTTCTTGGATGTTTGTATTTATGTCTTTCAAATTTGGGAGGTTTAGGATCATTATTTCCTCAAACAATATCTCTGCCCCCTTTTCTCTCTCTTCTAGGATTCCCACAATGTTTATATTGACTCATATGATGGTGTCCCACAGGTCCGTTAGACTCTGTTCAGTTTTCTTCTTTCTATTCTTCAGAAATGATATTTTTTATTGTCCTATCTTCAAGTTCACTAATCAAATCTGCCTGGTCAAATTTAGTATTGAGTCCCTCTAGTGAACTTTTCGTTTCATTTATCGCAATTTTCAACTCCTCTTTTTGTTTTAATTTTATGTTTTCTACTCGTTTGTTGATATTTCCATTTCGTTTGTACATTGTTTTCTTGACTTCATGCACTTTCTTTCCCTTATTTCTTTGGATCTCTTTAAGACAGTTATTTTAAAGTCTTTGTCTAATAGGTTTGCCATCTGGTCTTTCTCAGACTTCTTTTTTTTCAATGGGTCATAATTTCCTGTTTCTTTATATGCTTTGTGATTTTGGTTGAAAACTGGACTTTTGAATCTAAAAATATGGAAACTATGGAAATCAGATTCTCCTTCTCAGGGTTTGCTATTTTTTTTAATTTTTGTTTTCATTTTTCTTTTTGATTATCGTAGACTGTCTTTATGCTGGGAATAAACCTGAGGTGTAAACTTAATGTCTTTTCCATCTTTTCTGAGCCCGCACCATTCCCTAGGCATGCATGGTGATTTTATAAATTCCCTTCTACATACGTTTGCTTTGGAATGTCCTAGTCCTTAAATGTCTGGGTCTCAAAAAGGGAAAAATAGAAAAGTGAAAAATAAAAAAAAAGCATCAGTCCTTTAAATTCCCATGAAGTCACTGCAGCTAGAGCTGGAAGGTCTTGTAACAGGAAGTGTGTACAACAACGGCTGTCTACCTCTGTGTTTGCGCCTCCATGATCGGAAGCAGCAATCATCCATCAGAACACAGATTCTCCCATATTTAGAGGACAGGGTCCTTATTGCCCACTCTAGCTTCCACAAGCAGCATGCAAGCTGCTCCTGGAACACATGCACAGCTGCCTGCTATGGGCCTGGGATGCAGGGTATGGGGAGCCGCTGCTGAGCTAAGAGCTTAAATGGACCAAAATTAACCATCATGTACTGTGCAAGCCTTCCTCTGGAAGTTGCAAGCCTTACAGTAGACTCTAAAGTTCTAAAATAGCTACTCCTGACAGATTTTGCCTGTATAATTGTTGTCTAGGTGGGGGAGATAGATTCCTGATGCTTTGTATTCTGCCGCCTTTCCAGAATTCTCTTTCTAATAAATCACTTTTTATTCTATCATATTGTTCAATATAAAGATAATTGATAATACTCAGTGATGCAGGAGATTTGGGGGAAGAGGAACTTTCATAATGTCGAGGGTAAGGTTGGAGCAAAAAGTACTATAAACAGCCATACCCTCTGAGAAGGCAGTTTGATAATACCTATGCATTTTTCGTTGGAATGCATGTACTCTTTGATTCAAGAATGAACCCTACATACTTATTTGAACAACAATATCCTAAGTGTGTGTTAATGAACCACTGGTTAAATGAATTATATAACATCCAAACTATGAAATACTTTACAACCATGAAAAAGCAATGAACACAGAATATTTAGTAATGACAAAGTAGTCCTTGCCACTTTTGAAGAACACTGGTCAGATATTTTATATGCTGTCCCACAGTTGGAACAATCATCCTGCCATTGTTTGATGTTTTCTCATGATTAGATTGAGGGTTCTGCATTATTGGAAAGATATCACAAGTCGATGTGCCCTTTTGAGTGCATCGTATCACGTGGGAAAACATGATGCTTCTGTATCTTACTGGTGAAGTTAGCCGTGATCACTTGGTGCTTGCCAGAAGTCTCTACTATGAAGTATTTGTTTTATAGAAGAATAGAATCCTCTAGGGAGCAGCCAAACATCTTTGCAAATTAATAAGTGTATTGGGGAAAACCTATATGTGAGTGAACATTAAACTGTAACTTAAATGTACTGTAATCCATAAATGCTATGGCTTTTACAAACTGGTGCTTTCAGCACCTAGACAACATTATAAAAATATGAATCTATGTACAGTTTTAAAGGACTATGATTCTTTTATCATTGTGGTAGGTTGTGCTTTCTAAATTCTTAGAGCACCTTTCCAAAATTTAGACTATATAATAATCACATAATAATATATATACTACTAATAATTACGTATTATTTATCTGAACACTTTTAATAAAGAAATCACATTTCAAAAGAAAGGTATTTAGGATAAAATATAAGAAAAGACACTAGTGTCAAAAAAAAAAACTAAAAAAACAGGGAAATTTAGGCAAAACCTCAGACTTGTATTTGAGGGATTTTAGCTGACATACTAGGCTTCCTGTTGCATGTATTCTTTAGTTTTCCTTTGGAGGAAGGTTGACGCTTTTTCTTCTCAAAGAGTTAGTGATCAAACGAGCTACCGAGGGAGGTCCTGTGTATTCACATACTTTGGAACCAATCGCAGGGCTCCTGTGTATGTCAAAACTATGTATGTCAAAACTCAAAACAGTACACTTTAAGTATGTGCATTTATTGCGTTAACATATACTACCGGCACCCCATGTTGCTACAGAGTTACTGGGCAGGATTATTTTGGATCAGGGTGATAGTATCTCTTGAAGGAAAGGTGAGCGTGGAAGTCCTTGGCCTCAGTCTTTGTTTTCGGCAAGGCCTTTGTCCAGTCATTTCCGTGGCCATCAGATGAACTGCTAGAACAACAATTAGTAAATATATTCAAGCAAAAACTAAATCTATCCAAATTTCAAGGAAGAATTATTTGGTCAGCCACATAGATAAAGTCTTAATTTAAAAGAGAAAGAGAATCACATTGGCATAGACTTTCCAACAGCAAAATTGAATGCCAGAAAACAGAAGAGCACTACCTACGATATACTCAAGGAGGGAAATTGAGCCACAGATGAGTTATTATTCAGCCAAACTACCCCTCACACATAAAGGTAAGCCCGGGAGCCTAGAGAATATTAATTATATGAATCCTTCTTGAGGAAACTACTAGAGTACTAACTGCAGCCAGCTGAGGGAACATGGACAAACTTTAATTAAAGGGCTGGTAGTGAGAATCAACTCAGCTCTAAAACAAATAAACCAAAATAAAGGTAGGGACAAAAAAAATACAGGTGGTAATGAGGGGGACAGAATGTTACATACTCTGTCAATGTAGAGAGACTAGAAGTACCCAAAAATGAAAGAAGGGAGAGAGAATTTGCAAGTAGAATAAGTTTGAAAGCCTCATCTGTGATAGTTCAGAGTCAAAGGGTATAATTTAAAGGTTACAAATCAAGTAGAAAAAGGTTAAGCATATTTAATGGCATAAAAGTAAGCCCTGAGCCAGGTAATGTTGCTGATTAAAATTAGATGGAGGAAAACAAGATGAGACAGAAGGAAGAGGGTACAAGGTCATGTTGTCATGGCAGGAAATAATACATATTGCTTAAAAACAAGAAGGAGGGAAAGGATATTACATAAAGTTGTAATTATAAAGATAATCATGAGTAAGATAAAAATAGCATTTAAATAGCAGAACTACAGTAATAGTAACAACAAAAATAAAAGACAGAAAAGAATTAAACTTCTCGTTACTAAATATAACAGAGATACAGAAAAATACATAAAATAAGAATTATAGGATGACCAGTCATTATAAAGTACATACTCATTAAACACCCAAATCAGGAAATGCAACATTTCTTGCATTCCTTCCTGGTTATAATCTCTTCCCCCTACAGATAACCCATGTCCTGACTTTTATGTTTTATGGTAATTATCTCTCTATATATAGTTTTATAATCTATATCTACATTCTTAGTTTTGCCTGATTTGGGAGTGTGTGTGTGTGTATATATATATATATATATAATCATACTATATTCTTTTGTATCCTGCTTCTTTTATGCAAATATATGTTTCAAGATTCATCCATTGTGTTACATGTATCTTTAGTTTGTGCATTTTTGTGAAAGGATAATATTCTGTTGCCTGAACATAAAAACAATTTACTTACTATGCTTCTGCTGATGGACATTTGATTTGTCCTCAATGGATATGTTGTGGTGGCTGATTTAGGTTTTTATTTGCATTTCAATGATTATAACAATATTAAGCAGTTCTTCATATGTTTGTTAAATGTTCTTATTTGTGAATTGTCCATTCAAGGCTTTTTGCCCATTTTCTCCAGTGGGTTGCCTTTGTTTTCTTACTGATTTTTGATACCTTCATACGGTTAGCTTATGAACCCTTTGCGAGTTATATGTGTTGTAATTATCCACGTCTTGTCTTTCTGCTCTTTTCATGGTGTTTTTGGAGGAACAAAAGTTCTTATATACAATGTAGACTGATTTATCATTTTTTCCTTCATAATTGATACTCATTATAGTGACTAAGAAACCTTTCTCTATCCCGAGTTCATGAATATATTCTATATTGTCTCCTAAAAGCTTTATAGTTTTGTTTTTCATGGTAGAGCCAAAATTCCTCTGGAGTTGATTTTTGTGAATGACACTAGTTACTTTAAAAGGTGAGAACAAGAATCTGGGCTGAAAACAAGAAAAACTTTTGAACGTCTATATACAGAGCAATTGGACCCATCTGCTATGTCTTGATCGGGAGCCCTTCCATGTCACCTATCTGGAGAGGCTGTTGCCCCTTCTCCAGGCAACAGCCTCTCCAGATAGGTGACAGGGGAAGGGCTCCCGATCAAGGCATAGCAGACACACCTAGGGCAGGGGTTTGCTTTGGGTCTAAAAGGAAGGGAATAAGTGAAAATCTGGTCCCTTTTCCAGCTCTGGCTTCTGAACTCAAGCAGCCAGGCATATGCTCTCTGGGAGACTGAAGAGTTGTTCTAGAAAGAAATTGAATGGCCCCAGAAAAAAAAGCAAAAAAAAAAAAACCGCTCCAGATAAAACCATTTGTGAGCACAGTACACAGCTCCCCTGGTCACCTTACATTGTAGCCCACTGTATAACAAATTACTGCACAGATGACCAGTATCCTGACTTTGATGCTAATTATATGTATATATACACACATACACACACACACACACCTATATATATATGATATATATATATATATATATATATATATGATGCATATCTATGTATATAGTTTTATAATCTATGTCCACATTCCTAGTTTTGCCTGATTTGGCTTACATTTATTATCTCACAGTTTCAGGGTGCAGCTTAGCTCGTACCTCTGGCTTGAGGTTTCTTGCAAGACTGCAGTTAAGCTGGCAGTCAGGGCTGCAGTCTTATGTGAAGATTCAACTGAGGTGAGATCTACTCCCAAGATCATATATGTGGTTACTGGACCCTTGCCAATGGGCCTCTCCACAGGGCTAGCTCAGGACATGACATCTGTCTTCTCCCTGGGTAATTAGTACAAGAGAGAGCACCCAAGATGGAAGCCTCAGGCTACTTATAAACTAATCTCAGAAATGACATACCATCACTTCCATCATATTTTGTTTGTAAGAAATGAGTCAATAAGTCCAACCCACACTCAAGGGGAGAGGATTACACAAAGGCACCACAATTCTGGGGGGCCCCAAGACCACCCTCAGGTTTGATAATTTGCTGGAAGAACTCACAGAACTCATTGAAAGCTGTTATGGTTACAGTTTATCTGTGAAAGGATACAGATTAAAATCAACCAGAAGAGGCACATAAAGCAGAGTCCAGGAGAGTTTAAGTGCAGAGCATCTAGTCATCCTCCACATGAGAGTTGTGCAGATGGCACTTACTTCTCATGACAGTGATGTATGCCAATCACCCATGCCTTGGTGTCCAGAATTTTTACTGGGGCTCAAACATGTAAACATGATTGACTGCCTGTATGGTCGACCTTTGTCTCCAGTCCCCTGGAGGTTGAACTGATATTGCATGGTCCAACCCCCACCCTCACCATAAATCACAGGGTTAGCGTAGAGTATCTGGCATGGCTCTAGGCCCACAGGTAAACAAGACACTCTTATCAGGCAGAACATTCCAAGGGCTTAGAGATGACCTCCCAGAAGCTGAGGGCAAAGGCCAGACCTCTCTTTGGGAAAGGTTAATTCTTCAGTGCACAGGCAGGACTACCAGGAGGCGAGGAACCCCGGGAGCCATCTTAAAGCCTGCCTACCACACCCACGGCTTAGAAATCTCCCCCCACCTGAGTTCCTGACCAGCTCTTAAGTGCCTCATTCTTAAATGTAATTGGACCACCACCCATTTAAGGAAAGTCTCCAATATAAGAGAGAGGCCAAAACAAACCATAAGGAAAGAAAGAACTTAGGGGAAACAAACAATTTCGGTAATAAAACTAAACTAAAAAACCCCCAGCAAACCCACAAAACAAAACAAACCCTACAATATTACCAGAGAGATAAGATATTGTACCCATGAGACAAAACAAGATAATGCAGAAAAGATAAAGAAGAGCACTTGGGGGTTAAAACGGGGTAGATGAGCTAAAAATTTTAAATGTAATTAAATTGCGCGAGATTGGGAAGGGGAGATCTGAGTCTTTTTGTGGGTGTGTTGAGGGGGTGGGATATAAGTTAGCTCAGTCCTCGACATCCAAAGCAGTAGTAAATCAGGGGTGGATTCGGGTTTCATAAGGCCAGAAAATTATACAATTCAAAGTGTGCCTTTTAAGAAAAGTAATACAAAATTACATGTTCGAAGTTAAGAATGAGGCCTTGGAAAGGACCTGTGAAAGTGAGGGACTTCGAAACTTATGCTTTATTAGCTTCACAGTAAATCTCCCTCTACAGTCAATGGAAGACATCTATAATTGGAAAATAAAAGAATAAGAGTTTTAAAACTTTATTTTGAAATACAAGCTAAGTACCAAAAAGAAAAACCTGAAAAAGTTGAATGTTTGGGGTTGTGGAAATCGGAGTAGGGGGTGATGGGGAAAATAATTACTATTTCTCATAATAAAACCGTCAATATGATGTGACTTTTTGCCCCATACAAGGCCCTTCTCATGTTTAATTCATTTATTCATTCATTTGCTTTTTACGCTATACCCCGGACCCAACTCCCCGTTTTTTTCCTTAGCATCATTCAAATGAGTTTAATGGCATCTTTTGACCAATGTAGTAAAATAGGTAGTCTACTGGCTCCTCCCCTTGATATTAACCTTGGAGAAACTATAGGTTTCCAGGAATTGGATTGGCCAACGCCTTGATCTTGATTTCCTATCCTCCAGAACTGTGAAAATAAATTCCTGTTGTTTAAGCCGCCCAGCTTATGGTATTTTGTTACAGCAGCCTGAGCTGACTAATACAACTTAGTAAAGGTGGTGACTAGATGGCTCTACTGGACAATTATTTCTCTTTGTAATCATTAAGTAATCTCAGGAGTGATATTTTGAGACCATGTGAATATCTTGTTCCCCATTAGCCTTTCACTCAGTGATCTTGAATGAATGGTTCTTGCCTGAATCAAATTTTCCATGGGGTTTGCAAAATGGTGATTTTCCCAATTTTATGACTTTTTATATGTGTTAGCTGGCATTCTTCTATAAGAAGAGCTTACCCTTTCCCCCTTTCTCTATTCTCTTTAAGTCTTTACTTTTGGTTTCCCCCAAAGCGGACCCTGACACAGGAACCTGGGAGTGAGTAGTTTATTTGGTAGATGACACCAGAAACAAAGGAGGAAGTGGGGAAAGTGAGCAGGGCAGAGAGAAAAGCCAATAAAGGGTATATTAATGAACAGTTCTGTTGTGGATAATTAGGGCTCGGTCCCGCTGGGGCCCACTGAGAAACCACGTGGAATGTCTCCGAATTGTCCCACTGGTTCCATCACCCATTAGGAGCTGTCCCCCAGGAGATATGAACCACTCCCACCTTCCTAAACCCTCTACACTTTCAGATTGCATCCCTCAGCAGCCATATACTTTAAGTGGTTCCTGAGAAAGACCTCGGGCAGAGAAGGCGAGCACAGGCAGTGAGGTGGGACTCTGTCAGAGTGCTGGTAAGTGGGTAGCTGCAACAGAATTCAAGGGGATGTAGAACAGGGCATTGACAGCATTTCTCTCTCCCTCCTCCCCCAATATCATTGTGAACTATAGAGTAATTAAAAAAAAAAACCCAGCATGCTGTAATTCTTTACCATCATTATGCTCTTCGATGCTCATATTGTCTCAAATTTGAACAGTGGGATACCCTTCATACTGAGTCCTTTGTCTGTTTGATAGGTTCCCAATAGTCTTTGAACACTTTCTTGCTTGCTGGCACAACCAAACATTGCAGGCTTACCTTGTACTCTCTCTGCCCCAGACCTGGACTCAGCCATTTCTCTAAGGAGTTATGGTTCTTTATAGTGGGGAATAATATTTAGAAAGCGTCTGGGTTGTCATTGCTTCTAGGAATTTTTAATGGACAAAGCTAGGAAATACACTTAAAAGTAAAACAAAAAACTAGACAAAAAAGACTATATTATGAAATAGATATGTTAAAATTGTTGTACTGCATGTCTCTACATTGTATGCAAATCAATCTCTAGTTAGGAGCTATCTGATTTGTGCTTCAATTTAGTTCAGTTTACAGCTACTAATCTCTGAAGTCAGTTAGACTTGTTTTCTCTCTCAAGTATGACAAAATCTTATGGTATATAAATAGGATGACTATATGCCCTGGTTTCCCCACGATAGTCACAGTGTAATTATTACTAGCATCCCCCTTCATCCTCAAGTGCTTTGGTTTTGATGACAAATCATACAGTTTTCTTTATATCTAAAGAACAAGGGCGGGTGAATTGGACCTGTTAGTAGTGGCATGGAAGGGGTCAGTAAGGAGTCTACCTTCTGGAAAGGAGTAAATCGCACTTACGTGTCATTCGAAGCTAGTGGGGTTTCCCTTGTGCTAATACAGAAGACCGGGGGCATCCCCCAGCTCCCATGTTCCTTATAGCCACAGAAAAAGTCAAAGTTTCTGTAGACTGGGAAATGCCAATTCCTCCCTTTTCTTTCCTTCTCATTTGTCCTTGTTAAGAACAGCTGACAGAATTTCCTGCAATTTAAGCATAGCTGAGGGTGGGATCTGGTGGTGGAGGGCAGCGAATGAGCTTTCAATAATATAGACATTCGAACAGAAGGAAAATCTTAGGACTCTCATAAATTTAGAAGGCTCACACCGGTCTCTTATATTAAACTCTACTCCAAGTCACAATTAATTGTACTCACAAATCATATATTATTTAACTACTTTACAACAAATGTTTTCATATCCTTAGGTGCTTGCCTAATTATTTTATTATAAATCCCTCTTCTATTTATTTTCTTAAACACATTAATTTACATATATAACGATAATTTGTGGTACCTCTTAATGTATAGCATATGGAAGTACATTTTTTTATCACATCTTTTTTACAACATTGAATGATATTTTCTTGGACCATGATGTAATCTGTGACAAATGACATTACATTTTATTCCTATAGTTTTTTTTGATTATCAGTGCACCTTAAACATTTTTCATACATTTAATGACCATTCATTTTTATTCTTCTATAATTGGTTAGTCATGCCTTTTGTCTATTTTGTATTGAATGTTTTTTTCTTGATTTTTAAGAGTTCTTTCCATACTAATATAACTAGTATGTTCTGTTCCACAAACTCAGGGTACAAATGTGGTCAGTTACATCGGTTAATTTTCGCTACTGTAGTTGAGGCCTCCCACATGCCACATTAGAAATCCAGTTTTTCCCATTGTGGTTCCCTTTCTTTCCGCTGATTGTCCAAGAATCCTGAGGGGGGCTTACTCAGCCTGCAGCACAAATCAGAGTCCTCTTCTAAATGTCAAATACAGAGAGAACTAAAACTGGTGTCTATTCAATTCAGTTCTCCTTTGCCACTGGGCCTTTGCACATCCACGTAAAGTCTTCTTAACTTCAGATCATGGTGAGCAGAAACTAGGGACTTGGTCTCCCTTTTCCTATAACATACTGTTGAGGTCTCCAACCGTTTTGGCATCAGACATGGGTGCTCCTATGAGAATCTAATGCCTGATGACCTGAGGTGGAGCTGAGGCTGTGATGCTAACGCTGGGGAGCAGCTGCAAATACAGATGAAGCTTCGCTTGCCTCCTCCTGTGCGGCCTGGTTCCTAACAGGCCACTGACAGGTACAGGTCCATGGCTCCCAGGGGTTAGGGACCCCTGATGTACTAGGTTCCTAAGGCAAATTGATCCACCTCCTCCCCAGTGACTAACTAGGCAACACTGATGTGAGCCAGTTTCTGTTAATTAGAAAAGAAACACACACACACACACACACACGCACACATGCACACCAAAAAGTTTGGTTAGAACCTTCTTGCAGGGCAGTAGATGCCTTCACCAATTATATTTGCATGACTCAACTGACTTGTCACAGAACAAAGAATAACATCAGACGAAAATGTTTAAAATAAAATACTATTAAGGAATAGTCTTACCCCTTTACAATATATGTTGTATATATGTTTTTCCATTTGTGGATTGCTTTTTAGCCTTGCTTATTTTTTTTTATCAAACTCTTTTTTTTTAATGCCTACAGCACCTGTTCTTCCTAGGTGGTCTCCCATCCAAGTACTAACCAGGCCTGACCCTGCTTAGCTTCCGAGATCAGTCAAGATCTGGCACGTTCAGGGTGGCATGGCCGTAGACTACTTATTTATTTTTTTTAATTAAAAAAAAAATTAGGGGGTAGGGCTATATCTGTTTTAAATTTTTTATTAAGTCAAATATACAGCCACAACTTTAATTCTTTATCAAGTGTCAAAAGTCGTTTCTCATCCCAAATTTATGAAAGATATTTACCCATACTTTCTGTTGGTACTTTACTGTTTTCATTTTCTCACATTTAAAATTTTAATTATTCCAGAGTTTATTTGGTGGAATGAGGTAACAATCTAATTTTCTTTCTGCTGCATATGACTCGCCAGTTGCACAAACATAACTTACTAAGAATCTTAACTCTTCTGCATGATTTGAACTGTCTTTATCACAGGCAGTTCCCACAGCAATTGTTTCAAAACTTTACAACTCTTTTAGCCCCATTAGCCATTTTTCCATCACTCTCAATAGACAACTTTACAAATAATAAAGTCTCTTTCAACTTTTGCCACGACTCCATTCTTCCTGTGCACCTAGACTGGACTTGGCAAGCATTTTCTGCAAAGGGATAAAGAACAAATATTTATTTTAGACTTCGAAGAGGCAAAATTGAGGATATTATATAAGTATTTATATAAAAGGTCTACCAATAAAAAGAATGAAAAAAAAATTATTTTTTAGGAATAACATTTTTTTAATTGGGGCTCAAATCTGTTGCAAATACTCATCCATTAAAACCATACTCCTTCCTGGGGCCATGCAAAAACAGGTCAGATTTGGCTCTTGACCTTTAACATCTTCCCTCAGGCCATTAAATAGAGAAGAACAGCCTGGAGCAGCCCTTCCTCCCCTCCAACGCCAGTTCCTTATCTCAGTTTTTCCCTGCTCTTCAGTGACATTAGCCATAAATCTATTTAGTAGTTCTATTCCAATCCCAAACCAGCTTTCTGGACCATTCCTTTCAGTGATTAATTTGTGTATTTATATAATAAAAAGATAGGCTTTATAAGGCCAAGTAAAATATGAAAGTAATTTAAATAGGAAGACAGTAGACAGTAGTTCCTGTTTGAGTATAGTGTATTTACAATTAAAGGAAGTTATAAAGCATGCCATCTAGTAAATGCACACATTTCTGTGACAAATATAATACAAAATAAAAAAACAATTAAAATCACTTGTTAGTTTCAGAATTCAAAGACGATTTATCTGTTCATCACTTGCTTTCCTATTTTTATTCTCTTTTCCTTATTATTAATTTATATCTACCTTTCCTGAGGATGCATTGTCTGGAGGATGATGACTCATAACACAAGAATGTGCTAGGTAGTTAGAAAAAGCAAACCTTTAACAATAAAACCCCATATATCGAAAGTACATACTAGTGATGTAGTGTTTATTGTGTTAACTTTGCATTGACGTGTGGGAAGGTGCTCCACATCATAAGCCAGGAGAACTGAGCTCAAAGCCTGATGCTAAAACTAACCTGGGATTCATTGTTCTCAACTGTTTAACAGATGACAGCTAATTTTCATTTTTTAGTTTGTGTTTAAAAATTTTTTAGAAATAATCTCAGGCATACTGAAGAGTCATAAGTACAGCATAAAACTTTTTTTTCCCCTCAGCTCGTTTGAGAGCAAACAGTGGATATGATGCCCCATCATTCCCAAATATTTTCATGCACTTCCTACAATGATATTCTCCTAAATAACCACAGTGCAGCCATCGAAATCAGGAAATTGACATCTACACATTACTATTATCTCAGATCCCATTCAAGTTTTACCAGTTGTTCCAGATACGTCCTTTGTATCAAAACAGTCATACCATTTTAATCATTTTTAAGTGTACAATTCAGTGGCATTAATACATGCACATGGTTGTGCAACCATCACCACCATCCATCTCCAGAACTTCATCTTTCCAGAATGAAACTCCATACCCATTAAACAATGACTCTCCATTTTCTCCTTCCTCCAGCCCCTGGTAACCACCAATCTACTTTCTATATCCATGAATTTGACTACTTTAGATACCTCATATGAGTAGAATCATACAAGAATTGGCCTTTTGTTCTGGCTTATTTCATTTAGTATAATGTCTTGAAGTTTCATCCACGTTATTGCATATGTCAGAATTTCCTTTCATCTTCAGGCTGAATAATGTACCACATTTTGTTTATCCATTCATCAATCGATAGACGCTTTAGGGCTCCCATGTCACCCACCCAATTCTGTTCTCCCACTGGCTGTCTTCCTTAACCTGTCAGACTCTAAAACGTTGCACTGGGCCTTCCTCATACACAGATGCCTCTCTCATCCACCTTTCATCTTGCTTCTTGGGTTCTGATTCCAGAGCCAGGCCACCCCAGTGCCTGGCCTCCCTCCTCACTCACTCATGTCCCATGCCGAGTATGCCACCCCGCCCCCCCATGTGGATGTCCTCCTCTTCCTGCCTGTGTTGGGTGATAATCACCTGAGTGGACACCCTCTTCACCCTGCTTGTCTCCTAAACTCCTTGATGGCTCACCTCCTACGCAGAAGCCTTTTTACTCACCCTGCACACATTTGGCACCCTGCACAAAGATGACCCTTGTCTTCCTGCAGACAGCCTGCTCAGTCTCTGACTCTGCTCTCCATCTCAGGCATGGACATGTACATTGCCAATTCCACTTAATAGCTTCTGGGCAGAATTGTTGGGGAAGAGAAAAAGAAAGGGAAAGAAGAGCACAGTGACCATTTTTAATATTTATCAGTTGTAACAGACCATGTTGATTGCCTTCTCAATAACCATTCTTCCCGCATCTTTTGTTCCTTGCAGCCAAAAGAATTCTAACTGCTCAACTAACCTTATGGATGCCCCTTCTCTCAGCATACCTTGTTTCTTTCTCAGAGGCTACAGCCTTTTCCCACTTTTCTTTTCCCCAACCCCTAAACCACAAAATTACCTGCATCTCCACGTAATTCCGCAGCAGCGATATCCTTTCTCTTATCCCATGTGTGTTCTACATCCTATCTTCTTCTAGATTCTTAGAGTCTGCTTTATTAACAAGTTTCCTTTCTTTTCTTTATTTTCAAACTCTGGATTATCATTAGTTCTTTCCTGTAAGCAGAAACATGATCAAGTCTCTCCCTTATAAACAAAATAAACCCTCAGAATTTGGATAAGTATAGGAAAACATGTAATATCTACAAATTTTTTGATCCAATAATTCCACTTGTAAAAATCACTACTAATTTATCAAATATTTATGAGCACCTATGTGCCAAGTACTGTGAATAAAATGGTAAACAGAAACATATAATTTCTGCTTTAATGGAGCTTAATGAGAGAGACAAATGTCAATCAGATAATCACACTAATGAATGCATTCTTGTCAATTGAGACCTTAATGATAAAATGAAATGTTATATACTTGTATTTGCTGGTCTCTATTCCAAACGCTTTCCATGTGTTAATTTAACCATAAAAACTTATTACATGCTCTATAATGTTTATAGTTTTAATATGCCCACCACTATTATACCCATTAGCAGATAAAGAAACTGAGGCAGAGAGAGGTTCAATAACTTGTCCAAGGTCACACAGCCAATAAGTGTTAGATCTGGCTCCTGCTCTTAACCATTATACTATATTGCTTTTCATGAGTAGCTATGAAGGGAAAAAACAGGGATCTATGAGAAAGGAGCTCTCTGAGGAAGTACTGCTTGAGCTCAGACCCCAAGTTGGAGTAGGCATTAACTCTGCCAAGTGGGTGGTGGAGGCAGTGGCGGTGGTAGAGGAAATAATCATTCCAGCTGAAGGACAGAATGTGCAAACGCCCTGAGGCAAAAGGGAGCATGGCGCAGTGAAGAAATTGAAAGGCCGGTGTAGCTAGAATGTAGAAAACAACAGGAAAGTGAGACATTACATTGCTGAGAGGTAGGTAGTCCCGGCCAGATGAAACAGGGTCTGATAGGCTCTTAAGGATTTTGTTTTCACCCTAAGAGTAGGAGAAAGATATGGAGTTGAGGGTTGAGAGAGCAGGGAACAGTTTCCCTTTGAATGGATTACTTTTACTGCAGCTTACTGCAGTGGATTGCTGGGGAGTCACAATGTAGGCAGAGGTGAGTGTGGTGGTATCTTTAATGCCATAATTTGATTTAGGGTGGTGACAGTGGAAATGGAGACAAATGAAGGGATTTGGAGAAATATTTAGAAAGTCAAATTGACAAGACTGGGTAATAGATTGGATATGAGGGGTAAGCAGTTGTAGGTTTCAAGGATGACCCCCTCCTATATCCAATCTGTCAATAAAATCAGTGAATTTATCTTCGAAATATCTATCTTTTTAGTGTAAATAAGTAAGCGGTAACACATTCTTCGAGACAGGGAATGTGGAAAAGAATGAGGAGATTTGGGGAGAAGATTATTGAGTCTTGGACATGCTGAGTTTGAGGCGTGTTTGAAACATTCGAGTGGAGGTCGTTGAGGACCCACCTCAGCAAGACCTGTTTTGGTGTAGCGATGGGAGGGGCAGCCAGGGTGGAACAAGGAATGAGTGGATGTGAGGAAGCGGAGACCGCTACAGAGACAAATATATTTGAAAAAAGGTTACATGTTAATTTGCCTGTATTCGTAGTAGCAACAGACATCGAACGCAATCTAGTTATCTGATAACTTATAGGAATCCTTCAAATTTACACATTAAAAAATTTTACAATGAGTATACTCCTTGAATCAGCAATTCCATTTTTAGGAATATTCAGAAGAAATAATTATAGACATGAAAGGAAGTATTCATCACAATGTTTATCACAGTACTGTTTATAATAGCAAAATACTGAAAACAACTGCATTGTGTAAAAACAGCTAATACATTACAGTATACTCACATTATGAAATCTGTTTATTGTCTAAATTGGGATGTATCTTACTGGTTGCAAGAATTAGAGAAATGTGTGTGGAAGCACTTCGTAAATTGTAAATGGCTCTTCAAATATTGTGTTTAATTACTGTAATTACCAGTGTGCCCCTGGAACGCCTTGGAAATATAGAAAAGCCAACAGTTAGCAATTAGCATTCTGCCATTTGTCCCTCTTTTCCTGGTAACAGTGGTTCTCTAACTCATTTACACAACATAACCCCCAGAAGTCGAAGTGCACTCTGCATGGCATCACGAACATCTGAGAAGCAAACTTTATTATTTTTCCTTTGATTTTGTGTTTATCTTAAGCCTTATGGTTATGTAATTTAAAAATTTGTGATTTTTATATCTCCTCTACTTTAATCCTGCTAATGAGTTGAGAAAAGCACCCTTACCAATCACACATACATAGGAATTATAGAGAGGTTCATGTGTTTTTGATTAGCTCTCTAAAGACAATCCTGAATCATAACTTAGACTTACTTAGCTAGTAAAGTGTTCAAGAGCAAAGTTTAACTTGCTATTATGGCTTGTCATGCTGACTTTCAAAAGCATCTGATCCTGATAGATTATCTATACAACGTGAGAAGTGTTAAGCATTCTTTGATATTATACACAAACCACACTAACATGCTTTTCATTAAGTAAAAGGCATCGTTTTCAATAGAAGGAATTTTAGATTGGCATGGTAAAGACCAAAAAGATAAAGAGGATATTACAACCTTATCTTCAGCCCTTTAACACCCTAATGAACACAAAATGGAACACAGGTGAGTCTTGCTCAGTTCTATGAGACAGTGGAGAGTTTTTCCCAATATTTAAATATATTCGTATAACCAGTTTTTTAAATCTAAATATAAAACTAGTCTCCTATAGTTTTGAGATGACATCTGCCATCTTTGTGAAAAGTTGAATATTACTGATCAAGTCCAATCATATCTTTAGAATGGGGAAACAGTGATAGCACTTGCTGAACTGGAATTACTATCTAAATTTTAAGGGCTGATCATATTAATTTAAGTACAGGCCAATCTTATTTAAATCAGGACTGACCAACAAAATTATTCTATCAGCCATTCATGATCTGAATACTTGTGCATGAGATCAGTTTAAATGTTACACAAAAGACATTTCCATTTTGTAAGAAATAAGGCAGTGCCTAACTATTATTAATTAGTATTTTGAGATAAGCTATCAAGTCTGCCTTTCTGTCTTCTTAATGCCAGTGAAGATTATTTTTATCCCAGGGGTGTACTTCTAGGGATTCTCTAAATTCACTTCTCCCCAGGTGATGCTTTTGTTCTCACTGGCATCAGTGTTTGAGAATCCAGGGGACTGACCTATCTTCTGCCCAAAGAGACCATGATTTTTTGTATTTGTCTTCCTTTCTGTGGTGTGGCACTGGACACACTTCTGGACAAAAATCTTGCCCTTTTTAACGTCATATACGTCCTGCTGAGTCCAAGGACATGCTAAGTCCAAGGCACATGTGTTCAGAGACGTAAACTTTAAATCACAAAATGCCACCCTTTATATCCCCTGGCCTCACCGACTCGTGACTGCAAGTATGACACGTTAATAGAAATGCCCCGTATCTCTGTTGCAGCCGGGCATTTCTCTGCTGGTCCTCGTGAACTCTTTTGCTCCTGCTGTTAACTACTGTTTCTCTGTCCCAGAGTTGCAGAACTGCCTTTGCAAATTTTCCTGCTATTTTTGGGCCACTGCTTTAGGGTCACCAACCTCCTGTGCCCAGCCGAGGGATTATGCTCTAATCATTGCTCACCTGTGTCATTCCCGTGCTCTTTCTCTTTTCTGGACAACTAGAAAGTTCTTTCCACCCTGGTTACCAGCAATTTCAGGGGAGTTTTCTCCATAGCAGAACTGCTAGGCACCTACTGAGAGCTCTCTCCTTTATTTCAGAACTGTGTTTTTCTCATAATGCTTGGGCAAACGGGTCCGGGGTAAAAGATAGCCTAGGTCAGGAGAATGGCTGGACACAGCCTCTACTGTACACTTTGCACAGTTCATACCCTTAGTATGATTTCTCTTTTTGAGATTTTTCTCTGCGGTACCTTTGCTTCTTCCTCCAGTTCTGCCCCTTTCAAGAACCTTCGGGTCTACTTTTACCTTCATTTGTTTACCATACTCCAGGTACTATTAGCACTTAACAAATACTTAATTGTCAGACAACCTTGGGGTAGGTCACACTAGTAAGAAACACCCTTTGACAACTGAGGAAACTGAGGCAAGTTAAGTAAGTTACCCCAAGTCACACAGCTAGTTTTTGGTGGAACCAGGCTTAAAACCAGATATGTTGGCTCCAGAGCACAGATTCAACCTCCAGGCTACGCAGTCTCTCTGTCACAGATATGTCATATCATATCTCAGCCTCATGAATGAATTCACAGTTCTCCTGCAGGATTTCTAAGCTCCCATTGCAAATCAAGGATGTGGCCAGGTATCTTTTTTAGTGTCTCCAAGTATTACATAACAGTTTAATTCCAGGCACTGCCTTCTCAGAGCACACAGTAAATTGCATGGGGGCAATTTCCTCTCTCTAAAATTATACAGTCTTTGAAAACAACAGTTTTACACTAGATTTTAATAAAGGCAAACAGTAGCAGGCATCAAAAGGTTAAGAAAAATTCAAAGCTTTTGTTTGAGAAATTCGGCCATTAACTTATGTTTTTTAAGTCAATTTGAAGAAAAGTATTTGCTCCTTATTATATATACTCATACTTTTCACCACCTGCACAGATGCCACCCTAGTCCAATCAACCATTATTGATTAGTAGCCTAAAATGTCTTCCTTCTTCCACTCTGGCCCTCTACAAGTGATTTATCCAAGAAAGCCACAGTGTCTCTTTTTAACTTCGAGTCTTTCCTCAAAATTCATCCAAGACTTCCCATTTCTCTCAGCATCTTAAAACTTGGGTGTGAATGCTCCTTGGGTACTCCAGTGGAGGAAAATTTCCCAAGGGGTATACGAGTATGTATATATGTACAGATTTTTTTTTTAATGCAGTGCTTATATCTATAAAAATGAAAAAAGTGAAATTGACACAGGATCTTATCTCTTCCTAGTAATGCCGTACACACCAATGTCTACATAAACTAATTGAAAAAAGAAAAAAAAAACCAAACTACCAGCCATCTTATTAAAACACTACCAATAACACTTTTCATGTTTAATATTTAACAAAACATAACATTTTTAAATTATGTACCTTTAAAATGGATGCTGGTGGAGCTTCCAGCCAAGATGGTGGAATAGATGGATGCTGTGCTCACCTACTTTCATGACTACATCAAAATTACAACTAAAGTACAGAACAACCATTGTTGAGAATCACCTGAAGTCTAGCTGAACAGAAGTCCTATAATGAAGGACATACAGAAGAGGCCACATCAAGACTGGTAGGAGAGGTGGAGATGTGGAACAAGCTGGTTCCACACCCACATGTGGTGGTGAAAAATTGGGAGGGATATCTTAGCTGTGTAGGTCCCCCTTGAGGAGTACCAGCTCCACACCAGGGTCCCCAACCCAGGGTTCCAGTGCTGAGAAGAGAAGGTCCCACAACTTCTGGCTGTGAAAACCAGCAGAGATTGTGGCTGAGTGAGACAGAGGGCAGCTGGAGTCGCAGGCTTCCTCTTAAAGGGACAGCACATGGACTTATTTGCTTACAAACTCACAAGCTCTGAGCTCCAGTGCTGGGGCAGTAGCTCAAAAGGCACGAGGGACATACGGGGAGGAAGTGAATTGTCTGACTTTAGGGCAAGGGCTGAAGGGGCAGTGTTCTCAAAGACAGAAGTGCTGGCAGAGCCATTGTTCCTTTGTTGAGCCCTCCCACCATCCATCCTGCACACGTAGGTGGGTACCATCAACCTGGTTAACACCATTCGCTCTGCCCTGGTGATTCCAAGACCCCATCCCACCCAACTTGTGGGCATACCTAAGCCCCTTCCAGTGTCTTTTCCATACAAATGACTTGTCTTGACTCATGCTGCAGACTTTCCTAAAATCTCTTGAAGGTTCACAAACCACAAACAAGCAGCATCTGGCCTCAGTGTGCCCTACTCCTCTTGCTAAGCAGCTCCAAGCCTGGCACTAATGGCAGCCAGCCTCAGTTTTCAGCCTAGCCTCACCCATTCACCTCCAAGCCCAGCACAAATGACAACCATCTGCAGATCACTTTGTAGCTCATACCGAGTGGCCCCCAGGTAGGGCACAGGCTGAGGCTGACTTGGCCTGTAACAGAGCTTCCCACTCCCAAGATTCCCCAGAACCAGCAACCCTGTGGCCAACTTCAGATCACACTAGAGCATCATCCAACCACCTCCACAAACAACACACTTGGGCAAACTCAGCAGACACCAGAGCCCCGCTAAAGCAAATCCTGCTCTATAAGGTCAGCCCCTGCATAACAGGTCCTCCACTGTAGTTAGAGCCAGTCTTCAACAATCAGCCTCCCACTGATTGACCAAGGTTCAATCCCTTCCACTGACGTGCCAACAGCAATCAATGATCAACTACAACAGGAGGAAACACACAACTTACACAAGGGACACACCTGGAGCACCCAGCTCTAGTGACCAAGGAGACTGCACCACTGGGCCTCACAGGACACCTACTACATAAGGCCACTCTACGAAGACCAAGAGACATAGAAGCTTTACCTAATACATAGAAACAAACACAAGGAGGCAGCCAAAATAGTGAGACAAAGAAACATGTCCCAAATGAAAGATCAGAAGAAAGCTCCAGAAAAAGAACTAAACAAAATGGAGACAAGCAATCTACCAGATTTAAAGCTCAAAACACTGGTTATAAGGATGTCCAGTGATCTCAGTGAGAACTTCAACAAAGGGAGAAAGGAAACATAAAAAAGAACCAGTCAGAAATAAAGAAAGCAATAACTGAAATGAAGAATAAAGTGGAGGGAATCAACAGTAGATTAGATGAAGCAGGGGGCTGAATCAGCGATTTGGGAGATAAGGTAGCAGAAAACATCCAATCAGAGCAGCAAAAAGAAAAAAAATCCAAAAATGAGCATAGTTTAAGGGGCCTCTGGGAAAATACCAAGTGAACCAAGAGTCACATCATAGGGGTAACCAGAAGAAAAGACAGAGTAAGGAATCGAAAACCTAGTTGAAGAAATAACAATGGAAAACTTCTCTAATCTGGAGAAAGAAATAGACATACAAGCCCAGGAAGCGCAGAGAGTCTTAAAGAAGATGAACCCAAAGACGCCCACACCAAGACACATCATAATTAAAATGCTAAAAGTTAAAGACAAAGAGAGAATCTTAAAAGCAGCAAGAGAAGGGCAGTTAGATATCTACAAGGGAGCTCCCATTAGACTGTCAGATGATTTCTCAACAGAAACTGCAAGCCAGAAAGGACTGGCAGGAAAATTCAAAGTGATGAAAAGCAAAGACCTACAACCAAGATTACTCACCAAAGTTATCAATTACAATTGAAGGACATAAAAAGAGCTTCTGTGACAAGAAAAAGCTCAGGGAGTTCATCACCACCATATTATAAGAAATGTTAAACAGATTTAAGAAGAAAAAGATCAAAGTATGAAAAAAATGGCATTAATTATATATCTAATAATTACTTTTAATATAAATGGATTAAATGCTCCAATCAAAAGATATAGTGTGGCTGAATGGATAAGAAAACAAGACCCTTGCACAGGCTGCCTACAAGAGACTCACTTCAGATCTAAAGATGCACATAGACTGAAAGAAATGGAAAACATATTTGATGAAAATGAAAAAAAAAAAAAGCTGGGGTAGCAACTTATACCAGACAAAATAGACTTCAAAGTAAAGGCTATAACAAGAGACAAAGAAAGACCCAATAATTCGACTTCTGGGCACTTAACCAAAGAAACCGAAAACACTAATTTGAAAAGACATTCATTTATATGTTCATTGCAGCATTATTTACAACAACCAAGGTACAGAAACAACCTAAATGTCCATCAATAGATGAATGGATAAAGTAGTACATATATATAATGGAACATTACTCAGCCTTAAAAAAATGAAATCTTGCCATTTGTGGTAACATGGATTGACTAGAGGGTACCGAGTTAAATGAAGTAGAAAAAGATAAACACCACATGATTTCACTTATATGTGGAATCTAAAAAACAAAATAAATGAACAAACAAAATAGAAACAAACTTATACAGAGAATATTTTGATGGCTGCCAGATAGGGGGATGAGGTAAGGGATTAAGAAGTACAAATTGGCAGTTACAAAATAGTCTGGGGCTGTAAAGTATAGCATAGTAAATACAGTCAATAATATTGTAACTATGTATTATGTCAGATGGGTACTAGATTTATCAGGGTGATTACTTTCTAAGTTATATGTCTAATCGTTGTACACCTGAAACTAATATTGTACATCAACTGTAATCAAGAAATAAAATTATTTAAAAAATAATACAAAATGGATGCTGGTGTTTAAGCCACTTTAGTGTTTACTGTTCCATTGGATTTAAAAGTAATGTAACAGTTAATTTAAAAATGTGAGTTGTAAAATGTCAGAAATTGAACTCTTGTCACTTATTATATAGTCAACTTACAGTGTTTGAGGGGGAAAAAATAGTTTTTTCAAAGTTCTTTTCAAGGGCATAAAAGTTAAAATTGAAGACTATTTCTGTGTATGACCTGGCCCCCTAAATTTTCTCATGTCATGTTCTACTTTTTCACTTGTTCAAGTCACTCCAGCCACACCGTCTCCTTGCAGTTCCTCTAACAAGCCATGAATCTCTGCCTCAGAACCTACTTACTGTTTGTTCCGCTGCCTGGAACACTCTTCTGCAAGAGAGCCACCAGGCTTGTTCACAGAGACCTTCCACAATCATCTCTAATCTCTTTTACAGTGCTTAGGGTTTTTTTTAATAGCATATATTTATTTTCTATGTCCCTTCGTTATTGTTGAACAAACTCAAAAAGAGTTTAGAGGCTTTGGCTAGAAATGATTTATACAAGGGTCTTTAGGTTTGCAAACCAGAAACACAACTAGGCAAAAACCCAGACGTGTTCTTAAGAGTTCTTATAGTAAAAAATGCATGTTTGAGGAAAATCAGTCCTGCGTTCCTAGCCCTAGGATTGGTCGAGGATGGTTATCAGTCAGATGTCAGGTGGTCCGAATTGGTGAGTCTAATCAAGAGGGTTATCGGAGGTCTGATGTTATGTCCAGGCATTGTTGCAGAACAGGAAAGTTCAAAAGTTTAAGTTCTCAGGCTAGTTAAAACAAAATAGAATAGTTTCCTCATACCACAACCTACTTGATTTCAGTAATTTAGAAGCTTGCCTACAGTGATTCCGTTTTATTTCTTCACTCTATTCATTTGATTGCAGACTCCTTGAAGGTAAGGATCTCCTTTGTTCTCTGCTGTAATCCTAAAGACTCTAAAACACTACTGGCTACATACTAAGAGGTCAATATTTTTGAAAGAATAAATGAAAAATGTTTCCAGATGGCTTGTTTTAAGGACTTATAGCAGCAGCTTAAAGAACAAGTTTCTTGGGAACACTGTCAGAAGAAAGCGCTTCATGACCCTAACTTTAAAACAGTCCATTGCACTCCATAAAGTCCCCAGTGTACTTGTTTCTCAAAGACCCCTCTCTGAAAGCTTCTATAACCAACATTGTTAAGGCAGTTGTAATCCGACTCATGCTAAGGCACTAAGAGGGACTCTTAGGACCTAATCTGGTTAGATGACTGCTTAGGCGACTCCCTAAACTGACGCACATCAGACTCAAAGAGACTTTTCAACATCCACCAGCCCGCTCTCCCACTTCCTGATACAGATTTGGGGTGTGGTCCTGCTATCTCGGCTTTGAAAAAGTTCCTCAGTTGATTGGTTTTCTGATAGGAAACCACAACTGAAATATCAATCACTTTAAGCTAAAAACAGCTGTTAAAGAGTTTCTTCCTCGCCGGGTCTTTTCAGCTGATTTCTGGTAGGGCTCATTAAAAAAAAAAGCGCCGCTTTACTGTGCCAGTCAAGAAAAACCACCCAAAGGAACGCGGACGATTAAAGAACAGTGAGGAGGTCCGCACCTCGGCCCTGGCGTTCGACAGTGCAAATGAGGTTTCCGCGGAGACGCGCCTGCCTCTGGGGACGGCGCCGCCCTGGAGACGCTAGAGGTGCAGGAACCAGCCCGAGCCTCTTCCGCGCTCTCCGCCCGCCACCGCCGCGACCGAGCTCACAACTACCCCTAGGCAAAGGCAGTTCAACGTCAACGGCCTGCAGCCTTAAAGGGGAGCCGAGCCGCCGCAGCGCACAGGGCGCGAGCCCAGGGGCCCGGAGGGGCTGTGAGGACCGTTCCGCGCCCGCGCCTCGAGTTCCCGCCTCCCCCAGGACGTCCGTGCGTACGTGCGCGCGCACGGCCCGCCCCACTGCAACCGCGCGACGCGAGGGCGGGGGCGCCGCGTGCGCGCGCGCTCTCGTCCGTTCGTTCGTTTGCCTGCTCGCTCTCGGCGGCCGCTCTCGCTGCGGCTGCGGCTAGGGCTGGGGGCGGCGGCGGCGGCGCGGGCGGCGGGCGGCTGGCGGCGCGGGGCGGTCCGGCGGGTTCAAAGAGGAAAACATGGCGGAAAACAAAGGCGGCGGCGAGGCTGAGGGCGGCGGTGGGGGCAGCGGCAGCGCGCCGGTAACTGCCGGGGCCGCCGGGCCCGCGGCGCAGGAGGCGGAGCCGCCTCTCGCCGCGGTGCTGGTGGAGGAGGAGGAGGAGGAAGGCGGCAGGGCCGGCGCGGAGGGCGGCGCGGCCGGGCCCGGCGACGGGGGGGTGGCCGCGGCCTCCTCGGGCTCGGCCCCGGCTGCTTCAGCCCCTGCGGCCTCAGTGGGCCTCGGAGTTCCCGGGGGGGCGATATCGACGCCGGCCCCAGCTCCGGCCTCGGCTCCCGCTCCAGGTCCCTCGGCGGGGCCGCCTCTTGGACCTCCAGCCTCGCTCCTGGACACCTGCGCCGTGTGTCAGCAGAGCCTGCAGAGCCGGCGTGAGGCGGAGCCCAAGCTGCTGCCCTGTCTTCACTCCTTCTGCCTGCGCTGCCTGCCCGAGCCGGAGCGCCAGCTCAGCGTGCCCATCCCGGGGGGCAGCAACGGCGACATCCACCAAGGTGAGCGGGAGGCCCTGCCCGAGGTCTGGGCTGAAAGGGATCTGCGGGGCCGAGGGGGAGCTGGAGACGGAGGTACTCGGGCCCGGGGCTCCTCGACCTGCGCGATCCTGAGGGGTCTGAGAGGTGGAAGGCCCCTGGGACAGTTTTCAGAGGAGCTGGACCGCGGGAGATATGCGGAGGGTGAAGGGAGGGGTGCAGACTGCCGGAGACGGGGGGAGGGGACACCGCCGCCGGGGAGGTTTGCGATGTGCGGATACCGGCCGGGAAGGCGTGGACTCGTGCGCAGCGCAGATTCGTGAGCTGCTGGACTTGGACTGGGGGAGAGGATGGGGCCTGGGGCACGACTGGTGAGAATCATTTTTAGAAGGAAGGCCCAGAGCCGGAAGAGGTGTTGAGGAAGGAAGGAGGGAGTAGGTAAGGGATGGGGGCTGTGAGGAGGAATTGCCTTGGTGGGAAAGGATTTGATCTGTTCCAAGACTAAGGGAAAGGAGGGCTAGGGATCAAATAGAGGAGAATAAAAGGCATTGGAGAGTTTGGGGTTAAGAGAAAGCGCCTGATAGTAATTTTAAGATGACATTGGGACAGAGGAACTTGGCAACGAAAATAACTGTGAAGGGCCTGCATGGTTAGGGAAAAATCCCAAGGTTTAGAGTTGAAGGATAAATGAACTTTGAAAGGAATTGGGAGTTAGAGCTGGGCATGAATTTCAGTTCATTGTACATTAAGGAGCCCCTAGTGTTCCAGACACTGTAGGATTGAATAAAATACTCAGTGAGGAGCTCATTCACAGTCTAGCGGGAAATAAATGTAAAATCTATAGTATCGGCGGCGGGTTCTTGCTACAGTGGTTGTGGCACAGTCAAGAGAAGGTCAGGGAAACTTCACTGAAAAGGAAACCCTTGAGCAAGTTTCTTGAAAGGTGAGTAGCTCACTGGGTTGGAGAGTATTCAGGGCACAGGGCACCGGGCACCGGGCACCTTACACATCCCTGAAGCTGAGGGATGTGTACGGTGATTGGTAGAAATTAGGTTGGATTCATGGGCTGAATAGATAAGGGGTCTGCAATCCCTTATCTGAAACTCTTGGGACCGGTGTATTTTAGGCTTAAGAGTAGTTGGAAAATTTTCTTTTTCCTGATAAGGTCAATAATACTACAGTAGAGTCTTGGTTAACAACACAGCATTACACTAATATTTCTGTAGTGAGCATAAATATCACGCTAATAGTATAGACAGTAGTCTTCTGCAATTCAGGGTAGGTTTTGTCACAAATTTGAGAGAAATTTTAATATTTCAAAGCTTCTGAGTTTCAGTAGTGTGAGTAAGGGATTGTGGACCTGTACCAAAGGGTTTAGGATTCATCCTGTAAAGTGTATTCTGTATACTGTAGACTTAAGGGAGTCTCTGAAGGACTTTTATATCAAGAGGATAAAAGGATCACATCTGTGATCCTAAAGATCACTTGGTAACACATTGAAAGGTAAAGGAAATCAAGACTGGAGGCAGGACCAATTAGAATCTTGACGGTAATCTAGGTAAGAAATTAGCATTTGGAATGGGTAGTAAAGAACTGATGGTCAGGTATTAAAGAAAAGCATTTTTCTGTTGGTGAGACATATTTGAATTTGAATGTCTACTGTGTCACTTCCTGCTTATGGCTTGGAACAGATTTTTTTCTTAGCCTCAGTTTCCTTATTTTTGAAACAAAGGCAAAATTATCTACCTCATAGGGTTATTGAAAGAACGAAGTGTGTACACTGACTAGTACAATCATTAATGAAATGGCAGCTAGTTTGTTAGCAATTATTAATGAAATGGCAGCTAGTTTGTTAGCAGTAGTAACTAATTGTAAGTAGCCATGGGAGTGGAGGTTGCGGGGGCATTAAGATTGGTGCGATGGTGTGAGGGAGAGGCAGGTGTCTAGTCTGAGTCCAGGGTTTCTTGTTTGATGGGTTGCAGTGCTATAAATGCAAGTAAAAGAATTTAGGCACAGAGCAGGTGTGGTGTGTGTGTGTGTGTGTGTGTGTAGTTCCACGCAAGACACACAATACAATAGAGGGGGAATATAATGAGTTCAATTTTGGTTGTTTTGGGTTTGAAGTATTATTGAGACATGCAAGTGAGAATGTTATGTTAAGAATAAGGGTTGGATTGATGGAGAAGATACTAAATGATAATGGGTGTACTGAAGAGGGATAATGGGTGTGTAACTAACTGCTCATGGCCTCGTGAGTATAGTAAGATATGTGAGATTCAGTGTTCTTTTGGGAACCTGGATTAGGTGAGAGATTTAGAGAACACAAGATGAAAATAGTGTTTGACTTATGTGGCTGAGGGACTGGGGTAATGAAATAGGCCCTCTGATATTTATGCAGGAGAGAGAATAATAGTCCGTAGTTTGCGTGTTCATATCTCCATCCTTCTTTGTTTTTTGAAATAGACATAAGTGGATGGGACTAAGTACTGTCAGCCTTAATGTTGCTTTCTAACCAGTATCTAAAAGTCTGGAAGCCACATGTTTTTGGGCAAGGAGTCTAGAAAATAATTTGTTAGTATTAATTTCTGTATATATCATTTGCTTTGCTTTTTAAAAAAGCAAGCATGCTGTTTTGGAAGGAACACTGGATTTGGAGTTAGGGGACACAGTTCTGTCACTTTTTCCGGTTTCCTCAGGTTCATAATGTTTCTGTCCTTCAGTTTCTTTCTCTCTAAAATGTAGCTAATAGGCTTTCCTCCATATCTCACTAAGTCGAATTAAATAATAAACGCGAAAATGCTTTATAAACTGTGAAGTGCTTTTCAAATGCAAGATATTATTAAACAACCTGTGATTCCATCTCTGGTCTGGGAGCCATAGATGGTTGTTTAATTCAGTCTCTCAAGTGGTTCTGAAACAATAAGCAGGTTACCCTCCTTCTTAACTGGCCCATTTTCTGTCCCTCTAACACACCAGGTTACTCACAGCTTTTAGCTGTTCCCTGTAGATTGATGATTGATGGTTCTCCAGATGTGGCTTCTGGACCAGCAGCATCAGCATCACCTATGATCTTGTTAGGAATACAAAAGCTGTGCCCCACTCTAGACATTCTGACCAGCAGTCTGTTTTAACTAGTCTCCCAGGTGATAATGATGCACACTAAGTTTGGGAACCACTGTTCTTGAGCAAAGGGCTCCTCACGTCAAATGTTGCCTCCTGAGAAGCACTTTCGCTGTTTTTTTTTAAGGCTTTATTTTTTTTAGAGCAGTTTTAGATTTATAACAAAATAAGAGGCAGATATGGAGATTTGTCATATATCACCTGCCCTCAGTGCCTGCGTAGCCTCCCCCTTTATCAATATCCTCCACCAGAGTGATACATTTAGGACCTACACTGACACATCATAATCACCCAAAGTCTTACGTGAGGGCTCACTCTTAGTGTTGTACATTCTATGGGTTTGGACAAATGTATAATAACATATATTCACCATTACATCATAGAGTATTTCCACTGCCTTAAAAATCCTCTGACTGCTCTTTCTAAAGTAATCTTCCAGGTCACTTTCTGACATCTTATTTATTTATTTTTCTTCATAGCACAGATAAAATCCAAAATGTTTACCTGTTTTTGTTGTTCTCATTTGCCTCTTGTTTCTCACTAGAATATCATAGACTGAATGTTCAAAATAGCTTTTGAATGAAGAAGAATCACCTGGAGAGCTTTTTAAAATGTTTTGGGGAGTTTAAGAGATACTGTTTCAATTAATTTGGGGTGACACTAGGAATCTGAATTTTTAACAAGTATCTCATGTGATTCAGATTCTGGAACCTACCACACTTTGAGAAACATGGATTTCAGTATGTTTGAAGAGAAAGGCTGATCCATTTACTGTTGGAGTATTTGGAAAATCAAAGTAGATATACACTAGTTAGTATTTGTTGAATCTCAATAGTAAGTTTTTTAAAGTGCTTTTGTAATTATTTTTAGTTCTGTTTCAGGTTGAGTCAGAATAGCTATCAGTATTGATGATGTATACATCAATAATGTATCAATAAAAATACAGATTTGTATTGATGCACCTAATAAACTCTAAAATGAACTCTTGAAGGAGATGAGACTTTTGTAGTAGGATGCATCTGAGAGAGCTGGTGATGTGGATGAATTAGATTGGGAGTAACTTGCATTGGGTTCTGCTATTAATTCACTATGTAACCTTGAGCAGGGTATCTAGGCAGCCTCTCCAGGCCTGCAGTATGAAGAGGTTGAGTACCTATTCTATAAAATTTTATGATTTTATTGTCTTTTATGCTAACTTTTTACATCTACATAAGTTTAATATTCTTTTGTGGGGAATGATAGAAGAGACAACATGGAAACATGATTCTGTTTCTGAATCTTAAACTTATTGTGAAAAATCTGAGATGGCAACAGTCATGTTGTAGGTGGGAGGGAATACCTCTGGGTGTAGTGTGAAGAGCACAGAGGTTCTGTTTTTTAAATCACTGAGCGTGCTGAACCACTTTGGGGAATCTTTCGCTTGAGCCCTTTGAATTTTTTTGCTCCAGTAGTACACATACTGTATTGCAGTCGGCTAGTTCTATGTGGGGTTTATCTGGGGACTTTTTTCCCCCACAAATAGAATTTTTTATTTGTCACCATCGAAAGCCTGAATTTTAAACAAATTCTTGGACTGGGACTCAAGTCTATCAACTTGTTCAGCTTTAGCACCTGTCTCATCCCACAGTAACTTTTCTAGAACTGCTACCTTCACCATGAAGCTCCATGAGTTTTCCCAATTCAAACTTGGGCTTCATTAGCATTTTGACTTTTCTAATAAAGACATCAGTCCTGGAGCAGATAAATAGCAAACCCTTTTTTTTTTCAATGCTATCGGAATCAATTTACTGACTACTTCTTTCAAGTCATTTGTCTGCACCTCTCAGGTCATGATTTCCATCATCTTCTTCCCGTTTCTTAAATATGTATGATGCCGAGTTTTCTCCATATTCTTCAAACAGAACAAATCATCACAATCAATTAAATGCAAAAGCATATATTCACTCATCTTCTATTAAACCAGACATTGAAGAGATATAAAAAATATAAAAACAGTGCCACTCTTTGTTAAAAATTTGTTTTGGAAAATGTAGTTATTTCTGATAAAAATGTTATTTAAACATGTTATGAGTTTCTTTTAAATGAATTAAAATATTTACTTTCAATGAACAGTTATTTGATTTATTAAAATTATTACTATATTAATAAAAATATAAAAAATCTGTTTTTATTTCTAATATTGTGTATATTGATGGATAAAAATTCATCTAAACAGAAGCTCTTTGAGATTCTCAGTAAGTAAGAGTGTATGAAGGCTCCTGAGATTAAAAAGTTTAAGACTTGCTCCCTTAAAGGAACAATCAGAAAATGGCAATGTAGAGTCATTGAGAAGAATTTCAGACCATGGAATAGTAGAAGGTGACAGATTCATGCATTTGTAATACTTCATTTTGGGGTACCCAGCACAGTTCATAAAGAGCTTACCCCCAATCGAAGGTAGAGATGAAAAAAGTGCTTAGTAACTGAAATTGACCTTTTGTAAATACCTCACTGTAGATCTGATTTTTTTTTCCTCCATATTTACGACTGTCTGGTTTACTGAGTTCTATCCTGAAGCCCGTTTTGGAGGTTTGGCACATTAACCTTTGTCTCTTTGGTGGGCATGAGCCTTTATCTCTAGCCAGCTTCTAGAATGGACATTGGTTCCAAGGAGAAGTGAGAAAAAACGAGGATGAACATAAGTGCATCATTTTTAGAATAATAAAGTCTGTACCTTAATGATGGGTAAATACCATGAATTATGTGGTACTAATGGCTAATATTTTTGGAATGTTGATTATATGCAATTTGCTGCTTCTGTGAATTGTCCGTATGTCTTCTATTTTTCTTTAGCTTGCTTACATTTTTTGTTTTGATTTACAAGAATTCTTGATATGTTCTGCATACTGAACCTTTATTGGTTAAGTTGAAGATTTATTCTAAGCCTGTTATGGCTTGCCGTGGTAGCTAGCCTTTTAGCCTTCCAGATAGCCTCAATGTTCCTTTCCCCTGGCATTCATACCCTTCTTGGTCTCTGCCACAGGGTTGGTCTGGGTGACCAAGAGAATATGGTAGAATTAATAGTGACTTCTGAAGCTAGGTCATTAAATGCATACAGCCTTGCTCTTTAGATCCCTTGTTGTAGGTGAAAACAGCTGCCACCTTAGTAGTCCTCTCTAAAGAGGCCCATCTGGAGGAGAACTGAGGCCTTCTACCAGCATCCAGCACCAGCTTGTCAGCCATGTGAGTGAGCTGTTTTGGAGGTAGATCTTCTAGCTTGGTCAGGCTTTCAGATGACTGCAGTCCTGGGTGGCATTTGACTACAGCCTCATTAGAGGCACAGAGCCAGAACCACTTGCCAAGTCACCCCTAAATTCCTGACTCAAACTCTGAGAGAAATAATGAATTGTTGTTTTAAGCTGCTAAATTTTGGGGTAATTTGTTATACAACAATAGATAATACACTTGACCTTTTTTTTCTCTCTTGAGAAAGTTGTCTTTTGATGTATGAGAGTTATTTTTTCCCCTTTGGTTCTCCCCCCCACCCCCATTTTCCTGCCTTTATTGCTTATTATATAGCTATAGTAAACTGTTACATGCGTACCTCAGAGATATTGCGAGTTTGGTACCAGACCACTGCAATAGAGCGAATATTGCAATAAAGTGAGTCACACTCATTTTTTGGTTTCCTAGTGCATTTAAAAGTTACGTTTACACTATACTGTAATCTGTTAAGTGTGCAATAGCATTTTGTCTTAAAAAACCCAATGTATGTTCCTTAATTAAAAAATACTTCATTGCTAAAAGATGCTGACGATCATCTGAGCCTTCAGTGACTGGTTAATCTTTTTGCTGGTGGAAGGCCTTAGCTTCAATTTGTAAAAAAGGCAAGATCTCTACTGTACAATAAAGGAGATCTGCTTGTATTCATTATTAAGGTAACTTCATTCCCCTCTACATGCGCCTTGTTCATCTTTAAGATTATCTTGACTGATCTTGACTCTGCTCTTACACATTTGAGAATCATTTTGTGAATGTGCATTTCAAAAACTTGTCAGCGTTTTTGTTGGAATTGCTTTGACTATATAAATTTGAGGGGAAATGCTATATTTATAATATGGTATCTGCCTATTCATAAACATTGTTGGCTTTTCCATTAAATCTTCTGTTTTTGAATGTTATGCAGTTTTCTTTTTAGAAAGGTCTTTCACATCTATTATGAGTTATTCCTATATACTGATGGTCCCAGACTTAACTATGGTTTGACTTAAACAATATTTCATTTTTACGATGGTGCAAAAGCAATACCCATCCTATAGAAACTGGCTAGGTTAAGCTATGGTTTATGGTAGGTTGAATGCATTTTTGACTTAATATTTTAAACTTACAATGGTTTTATAGAGACATAACCCCATCGTCAGTTGAGGAGCATCTGTACTTTTTTCTTTCACTGTACACGGTTTCCCTTAAAACACACTTAGGTGTATTTGCTTTGTTTTCTTGTTTTTCATTTTACTTTTTATATTTTAATAACTAAAATATACTGATTTCATAGTTATATATGATAATTCCATGATCTGACATTCTTGAGGTCTTATTTACTACTTGCTTCCGCCCACTCTTGGTCGTAGTAAGTGGTGTTTCCCGTGCTTTCTAGTTTTGGATTGTGAGCTTGTTCACCACGGCTTTATCTGTGAATCCTGTTAGAGCTGTTTGTGAGAACAGGCCTTCAAAGAATGTTTTGCTTTTGCTTCTTTCAGTTGCCACCAACACAGAATCACTGAAATAAAGTTTAGTGTGTTTTGGAACTGGCAGATGTTGATTTAGGGTTTACTTTACCTTATAGGCTAACTTGTATTTGAAAATTCTCAGGAGAAAATTTTTTGCCTCATTCAGAACTCGGGCAGTGACAGACAATTCTCTTTCTATGCTATGCTGTTGGTCAGATTTATTTTAAAGAAATTTTTTACTGTCATTTTTATTTGCTATGGACAGACTTGTGAGAATGTAATCCTTCAAGTCTGCTCTGTGAGAGTCTTGTTTCTAATTACTTTGCACAACCCTAGGCTCCCATGTCTTCTCCATTCTTTTGCTCACACCCTTGTTTGTACATACTAAGAGTCAGTGAGAGTAGAATTTCTGAGCCTTTATATTTTTCGTTTCTCTTTATTTTATCTTCTACTTAAATGGTAGCTTGACTCGATACGAAATTCTAGGTTAAGTCTTTTTTCCTTAGCTCTTTGAAGATGTCTCTTGTAGTGTCTTGAAGAAATCAATGTTGCTGATGTTAGTCTGATTTTGCCTTGTACAACCCCAGTTGAGTTTTGTTTGTTTGATTTACCTCTTCTGAGACCTTTAATATCTCTTTATCCTTGTTCTGAAATATATCATGTACCTCTGTTGATTTTTTTCCCCCTTTTCATTGTTTTTAAAAGTTCAGTGTGCTTTTTCTATTAGTCTTGTGATCTTTATTTATAGTAACAAAAGTTAAACTTAAATTTTTTTTTTTTTTTTTTTTTTTAAATTAGGATCTCCGCCCTTCTCCCTGCCATCTGCAAACACACTTTTTCGAACTGTTTCTGTTTGGATGTTGACACTCCATTTCATACTCTGGCCTACCTTTTCTTTTATGTTCTCCTTCTCTTTGCTTTCTTATTCAGCTGACATTCTGAAAGATCTCTTTGACTCTACTTTCTAATCTGTTTTTCTTTTTATCTTGACTTCTTTTTGTCTTTTCGTTTGAGGTTTCCTCAAGCAGTGGATAATCCTTATATTCTTCCTACTTGAATGGGGCAATAAAATTCTGATCTGGAGGTTCTGTGCTTGTTAATTGTTAGACTTCACTGATCAGGTGTTGGCAAATTGTGGCCCATGGGCCAAAACTGGCCTGCTGCCTGGTTTTATGCGACTCATAAGCTAAGAATGATTTTTACATTTTTAAATAGTTGAACAAATTGAAAGAATATTTTGTGACATGAAATTCAAATTTGTTCATAAATTTTTAGAACACAGAGATGCCCATTTGTTTATGTTATCTGTGACTGCTTTCATGCTACAGTGGCAAAATGAGTAATTGTGACAAAGACTATGTGGTACTCATTGCTTTGCACTGCTTTTTGGTGCACTGCAAATTGCAGTGATACTTTAATAACTTAATAGGCATGTATATGGCTGTAGCACGACAATTTACAAAAATATTTTAATTACCAATGCATACCTGTCATTTCAAACAAGAAAAAAGTGGATTTCAGATGTCCTCTTTTTAAGGCACAGTGGGGTGTGGATAATTTTGTTTTTGAATTAGATGGCAAAATGTTTATTACATACTTTTACTATAGCTCTGCTAAAAGAGTACAGCATATGTGGACAGACTAAATTCTGGTTGTGATATTCCCAACTCACAGGGAAGCAGTGGACAGAGAAATTAGAAAATTTTAAATGGCATAGTTTATCATAGCAGAATTTCTTAAATGAAATCAAGGGTAAGTTTCTGAGTGGCTTGTTAATCAGGCAAGGAAAGCTCTTAGGATGACAAGTTAATTAAATCTTCTTTGTAAGAATTTCATAATTCTTATTAGTAGATTTGAATCACAGAAATCTTTACTAGATTATTATATTTTGAATTTTGTGAATAAAAATTGTGAAAATTTATTTTCTTTTTTACGTAAGTACCTACATGTGCTTGATATTATATCTTTGCCTGCAAAGCCTACAATATTTACTGTGTTTTCTCATGCCCTGTCCCACATTTGGATTTGATAAGAAGTGTTAGGCATTGGTTATGAGCCAGGTTTCAAGGAATATGGTGTGTGTAGCCTGACTTGTTGTTCACAGTGGATTTAGATGAGAATTTCCAGATTTCTTTTTCTAGCATCACAAGTGACTGCCAGAATAAGAATTTTAGACCACTCTGGCCTGTCATCCCATTTGTGGTTTATTAATAGATTGCTAATATTCAAATTAAACAGATTTCCTTTTCAATTACTAAAGAATAGCTTAAAAACTAATCATAATAAGTACTTATGTAAAAAATTAAGGTCATTCAAAAGATTTCCTTTTTTCATTGGAAAGAGAACAGATATGAGGGTAAGATATTTAGAATCATTTAACCATACTGTTTCTGAGGCTGAAGAATTGAAAATAAGAGAGAACACTGCATTTCAACTGTCCTCTTCAAATTTGAAATTCTGTTTTGTGTTGATCACCTTTATGTGTTGTGAGATAGGTAAAATGAACCTTGAAGTCATTGAATTTTACTGAAGAGATAAGATGTTATTAGAGAATAATGTAAGACTTTATAATATATGAATAATCAAATGTACATTGGAATATCGTTCAGAAGTAGGGATTAGTCATGGCTGAAATTTACTCCTTTTTTGCTCTTAATGTTGGTTTGGAGGTGATGCTCTCCTTTTCTCGTATGCATATTCTGTGATTGATTTTGGCTCTTATAAGCCTTTGGCTGTAATCCAAGCTGTTATAACATTAATCCAGTTTTCTCTTTCTCTGGTTTCCATCCCCAGTTTATGTTGTATTGTTTCAAGGTAGGTTATCTGATTAGTAACGGCAGGAGAGAATTAGATGTGGACATATTTATTCGAATATGACTAGACTTTGTGTTCTTTATCTGTAAAATAATACAGCTCCAAGTTAAAACTTTTTTATTTTATCTTATTTGCTTATTTAAACAAAACTATTAGGTAATATTCTCTCTCTCTCTCTCTTTTTTTTTTTTAAAAACATACAAGGCTACTGAGGCAGGTAAAATTTTGCCTAAATGTGGCTTTCCCATGTGGAGATAGTAGCACAGCCTCAGATGGATGCTGTAAGTGCTAGGCAGGAACTAGTGTAAGATATTTGGAGTATAAAAGTTTGCCCAGCCTAAAAGCAGTAAAATTAGAACTTAAAAATATCTTATCCTGGTCAAATAGATAATGCCAGATAGGCTACCAGTTTTCCACATTTGTCCTAACTCAGAATATGATTAGTCACGTTTATTTGAGTTGGATATAATTAATTTATAATTAGTTTGATTTCATAATTTTAAAAGCTTAACTTTAAGCATTTATGTAATCTTTTCCCTTTAGAGGGTTTCAGTAAGCTATATTGTAACATTTTAATGAGGATTACACATCATTAGAGTGATCAGTATTATTTTTACTATCTAGGTAGATAGACAAGAAACAAATGCAACAGAATTTTCAGAGTACAAACTTTGTAGTCAAATTTGGTAAATAGATTGAAATGCTGAATAAATAGTGGTTAGCAAGTTCAGAAAAGCCAATTTAATCTATGACATATGTGCCTTCAGAAGTTTACTAATTCTGTACCAAATCACATTATAATGTCTTCCTGAAGTTTGCCTGTTTTTCCTACCTTTTGAAACACTCAAGTGTTTTACATGTTTAAAATGGAGTTAGAGCGTCTCAACTGATGTGTCATAGTAGCATGTTACACTTGAGCCCTTTGAAGGTTTACTGCCAAATTTTGAACAGTGTGTGAAATTTATTTTTGTTACAATTGCTCGTTTGATGCCTATTAATTACTGTTGAGTCCAGTGGGTCATTTAATGTGGCATAAAACATGATATAACTTGCTTATGTTTCTTATCCTTGCAGAAGCATGAGATAAAGTCAACCTGATGCCAAATAAAGTTGTCTGAAGATTGCCTTTTTAGTAGAGTACCTGGTCAAGGTAGTAAACAGATTTACTCATACAGAGTAGTTTTGTGATGGAAGACCAAAATGTTGGTGTATTTTAAGTGATAAGTGTAATTTTTAAAGTAAATGTTCTTTTGAAATATGCATACACAAAGTATAAAAATCGAAAGATGTAGTTTGGTGAATATGCATAAGCCACTTGTAAGTCTAGCAACCAGAATGAGAAACAGTATATTACTAGCACCGTATAAACCCTCTTTGTGTCCCCTTTCAGTCACTACCTATGATCCCGACTTCTAACACCATAGGTTAATTTTGCTGCTTTTAAACTTCATTTAAATGGAACTAAACAGTGTGTACTAATTTGTGACTGAATGCTTTTGCTCGGTATTGTGAGATTATTCATGTTACTTATGGTTGTAGTTTGTTCATTGTCTTTACAGGATTCATAGTATGAATATACTAAAATTTATCCATTTAAATGTTGATGGACACTTGTTTGTGGTTTTTTACTATTATGAATGTGTTCATGGAAGCTCTACTTTAACATGACTCATAGTATCTTAGAGTGGACTTCCTGAGTAATAGGTTGCATAAATTCAGCTTAACTAGATAACTGCTACAGTTTTCTGAAGTGGTTTATTGATTTATACTTCTACCAGTAGTAGTAGAGATTTTTAATTGCTTCATATCTTTACTAATACTTGATAGATATGTCTTTGACATTTTAGCCATTCTGTTGGGCATTCAGTGGTCTATAGCATTGCAGTTTAATCGCGCTGATAACCTGTAAAATTGAGCACCTTCTTTTTTAATGTTTATTGCCCTTTAGATATCTTTTATTGTAATGCACCTGTTCAAGTTGTGCTCATACTTATTTTCTGTGTTCCGTCTGCCTTATCTCCAGTGTAGACTGCTTAATATGTTCCAAGGATGAGTCCTTCGTCAGATAGGCCTACTTTGTGGCTTGCCTAGTAATTATATTTTACAAACTTGAATTTATTTTAACTTTAAGTGGTACCTTCACATTGCTCACAAGGTAAAAAAGTACACAAAGCTAAATAGTGAAAAGCCTCCCTTTCACTCCTTGCCTCCATCTAGTTTCTATCCTCCCCTTGACATATAACATGTGTTAGTAGCTTTATTTTTCTTCCCATTACATCCAGATGATTTTTGACATGGCTGCCAAATCCATTCAGTGGGAGAAAGAATAGTTTCTTCAACACATGATGTTGGGATGACTATATTTCCACATGCAAAAGAATGGAGTTGGACCCCTACCTTACACAGTATAAAAAAAATAACTCTTCACCCCCAAAAGAAATCCCGTACCCATTAGCAGTCACTCCCCATTTACCCACTATACTCTCTCCCAGACCTAGACAACCACTGATCTACTTGCTTTCTCTATAGATTTGCCTATTGTGGACATTTCATATACATGGGATCATAGAATATGAGATCTTTGGTCACTGACTTCTTTGATTTAACAGAATTTTCAAGGTTCATACATGCTGTAGCATGTGTCAGTACATCATTCTTTTTGCCTTTGAATAATATTTTGTTTTATAGCCATTAGCACATTTTGTTTATCCATTCTTCAGTTGATTGACATTTGATTTGTTTCCCCTTTTCGACTTTTTTGAATAATACTGCTATGAACATTTTTTACACATTTTTGCATGAACATATGTTTTCACTTGTGTGTGTGTGTGTGTGTGTGTGTGTGTGTGAGAGAGAGAGAGAGAGAGAGAATGGAATTTCTGGGTTGTATAGTAACTCTATATTTAATCTTTTGAGGAACTGCCAGACTTTCCCAAAGTGGCTATAACATTTTACATTTCTATCAGTGTATGTATGAAGGTCCCAATTTTTCCATAATCTTACCTGACAGTTGTTATGGTTTTTTTTTATTACAGTCATCCTTGGGGGTGCTAGGTAGTATCTCTTTGTGGTTTTGACTTGCATTTTCCTGACGGCCAGTGATGTTGAGCATCTTCTCATGTGCTTATTGTGTTTGTATTCTTTGAAGAAATGAGACCTGATCCTGTGTAAGGTTTTTGCCCATTATTTAATTGGATTATTTGACATTATGAAGTTGTCTTTTTTTTTTTTGTATATTCTGGATAATAATAGATCCTTATATTTAATTTGCATGCATCTTGTATTTGTGGGTTGCCTTTCACTTTTTCTGTGGTATTATTTGTTGTACAAAAGTTTTTTTCACACCTTGCTGTTTTTCTAAAAACTTTTTTATTGTGGGGAAAATACAAAATTTTTTTTGACATTTTATCCATTTTTAAATGTACAACTCTTTGACATTAATTATATTCACAGAGTTGGCATCACAAAAATTTTTGTGCTAAAGTCTAATTTCAGTGAAGTCCAGTTTATTATTTCTTTTGTGCTCTTTTATTTGTTGCTGTATCTAAAAAACCATTTCCTAATCCAAGGCCATGAAGATATACATGCTTATGTTTGCTTTCTTAAGAGTGTTACAGTTTTAGTTCTGAAGTTTGGTTCCATGATGCAGTGTATGTAAAATTTGTGGGCGAGGTAAAGATCCAGCTTCATTTTTTTTTTTTTTTTAATGTGGATATCCATCGACCCAGCACAATTTATTGAAAATACAGTTGACTCTTGAGCAATGCAGGGATTAGGGGCACTGACCTCCATGTGGTGAAAGATCAGGTATAACTTTAACTCCCTCAAAACTTAACACTGTTAACTAGAAGCCTTACTAATAACATAAACAGTTAATTAATACATATTTCGTATATTATATGTGTTTTATACTGTATTATAATAAAGTAAGCTGGAGAAATGAAAATGTTATTAAAATCATAAGAGAAAATACATTTATAACACTACTATATATATAAGTTTACAATATCTGTTTATGATGAATTGTCTGTCAATATCTACATCAATATTGTCTTATATGACACAAAATAGATGTTAATGTATTATTAATACTACCCATCAAAAATTAAAAGAATATGAAAAAATTCATATTTTACAGGTATAATGATTCTTGCATTGATAACAAAGCAGCCATATGATTGCTTTATGGTAGCCTGGTGTAATCGATGCAGTTGCTTCATGGTAGTAAGGAAATCTCTCCCAAATTTTCCCATATATTTATTGAAAAAATTTCACATTTAAGTGTACCTGTGCAGTTCAGACCTGTGTTGTTCAAGGGTCAGCTGTACTATTCTTTCTGCATTGAATTGTCTTAGCACCCTAAGTGCTAAAATCGGCTGACCATAAAACCGAGTTTTTATTTCTAGACAGTCAGTACCATTTCATTGATCTGTAAATATATCCTTATGCCTGTAGCAAATTGTCTTGCTTATTGTAGTTTTGTATTGTTTTGAAATTGATGGTAAGTTTCCCATTTTTGTTTTTTTCCTCAAGATTGTTTTATCTGTTCTAAGCCCCTTGACTTTCCATATAAATTTTAGCATCAGCTTATCAATTTTACTAAAAAGCCAGCTGGAATTTTGATAGAGATTGTATTGAATTCATAAGTTAGCTTTGGGGAGTATTGCCATTTTAACCATATTAAGTCTTCAGACTCATGAACAACGGATGTCTTTACATTTGTTTAGGTCCTCTTTATTTCAGCATGTATAGTTTTTGGGAGAGGATTTACACTTTTAAATTTTTATTTCTTTGTTTATTTCATTGTTCTTTTTGATGCTATTATAAATGAAATTGTTTTCTTAATTTCACTTTATTGGACTATTCCTTCGTATTCATTATTCATTTACTGCATAAAAATACAGTTGAGTTTTATACATTGATCTTTCATTCTTCAACGGATTCTGAGGATTAGGAGGTAGATGTCTTTGGAGAGCCATTATTCTGCCTCCTGTGATTAGGTACAGCCATTCCAGCTTTCTCCTGGTTGCTGTTTGCACAATATATCTTTTCCCACCCTTTTACTTTGAGCCTATTTGTATATTTGATTGTAAATAGTGTTTTGTAGACAATGTGTAGTTGGGTCTTGTTTTTGTGTTTTTAAAATCCAGCCTGACAATCTCTGTCTTTTGGTTGTATTGTTTAATCTATTCACATTTAATGTTACTGTTCAGTTGTGTTTATGTTTGCCACTTAAGCTTTTTTCCTCCTATATATGTCTCATATCCTTTGCTCTTTCAATTTTCCATTTCTGTTGCCTTTTGAGATATTGCTCGATCTTTCCCACCCCCAGGGTTGCCAGTTGTTTGATAATTTGTTTAGTGATTTGACTGGATCATTTTAGTGATGTCAAGTTTATTTTCCACTGCAGTGTGAAGCCTCTGGTGTCTTGTCAGAGGTCATAATCTTGGGCATGTGTAATCACCCTGACATAACATGGTTTTAGGAGGGCTCTTTTTGACTATTTCTTTGGTGTCTGTTGAGCTTTCCCCCTCTGTGGGTAGCTTTTAGACTCTGCTAATTGTGGTCTGGATACTCCATTGTTTTTGATAAAGCCCTGGGACATAACTTTTCCCATAATCTTTTGTAATTCAATTCAGACCTTTTTCCAGTTAGTCTTTGAGGTTTGTTAGGACCACAGGACACCTTCTTTTTAGGTTCTTTGGGTCTCTTGTAAATTAGCTGGCCTGCGGTTTAGCTTATTTTGTTTTTAAGAGTGCACTTAGGTTTGAACATTTGCATATGCTGTTCCACATAAAGTCAGTTATCTTGAGAAGAGCTTCAGAGCTCTCAGTTCTTATAGCTTGCCTCTCCCCTGGGCAAATTCTGAGTCATTGCTGTGGAGCTGTAGATAGGGCCAGTGGCTCCCTTCTTTCGGTGATATCTCTGCTGTATGAGTAGGATGCTGGTGGGGTAAGGAGCCTCTGGTCTTACTGGCTTGCCTCTGCTTAGGCATGGGACCTCTGCCCTATGAGCAGGTGAGCCATTCGCTCCCCAGTATTTTTGTTCTGTTGTGCCTGGGATAAAGCTGTGCCCTATGGGTTGGGGCTACGTGTGAGAAGGAAGTTTCTGATTTCTTGGCCACACTGCCTTGACTTCATTAGCATTTACAAAGCTGTGTGGGATGAGAAATGCTGGTGGCCTGCCCCTTTTGGGAAGGTATAGCCCTTGGAGCTGGTAGGAGAGATCTTTTCGGCCATATCTACCTGGAGTTTATTTTCATCATGATGAGTTGGTGGGAGAGGGAGGGAGTGGATTGTGGCTCAAGTGCAACAGACTTTTTTTTTAAACTAAGATTTAGTAGATTTTCTTAAATAAGTGTTGTGGGTTTTTTTGTTTTGTTTTGTTTTTTAAATGTATGTTTTTAGGATAATTTCCAGAGACTTAAATGGTTGTTTTTTAAAAAATAATTTTCACCATTTACTGTTGTTTCCTGGGGAAGGATCTACTACCTTTTCAAAAGTTGTCTCTGTCCTGATTTTTTTTTAAAAAAATCAATGTTTTCATAATATGTCTTTTTCCATTCTTTTGCTTTCAGTCTTTGAAGTGATTTTCTTTTAGACTTATTGTTAGATCATGTTTTATCCATTCAGCCAGTCTTTGTCTTTTAATTTGTGTATTTATACCATTTACATTTAAGGAAATTATTGACATTATAGGGCTTAAACCTCTTTTTTTCTCTCTGTTTGATTCTATTGTTTTTTTTTTTTCTTGCCTTCATATGAGTTACCAAGACTTTTTTTTTTTTTTAAAGATTCAGTCTTTATTTATGGTGTTTTTGTATAGTTTTATATAGTTTTGTGTAGTTTTGTATAGTACTTGAATAACTTTTTAGTGGTTTGTCTAGATATAATATTCATTTATAATTTATAGTCTATATTGACGACTTCCCATTTGGAATGAGGTATAGAAACTTCTATTTTGATTTTTTTTACCCTTTCTAGTTTTAAAATGATTATCTTTATTTTCCGTACATAGCATTATATCCGATACAATTTTTATATCAGACAAGATTTTTAAAATTTTATGTTAGTTTCAGGTGTACAGCATAGTGGTGAGATAATATAATTTACAAAGTGCCCCCTCAACCCCATTATTCTAGTGTACACCTGGCACTATACACAGCAATTATAATATTGGCTACGTTTTTACTTCACATCACCGTGACAGACATCACATAAGATTTAGGGCACATGTGAGAAGAAGTATTGTTTACTATCATTCTTAACCATTCTAATGCTGTTCTTTTCCGAAGATTCAGTTTCTATCTCTTAATGTTTCTCTTCTGTTTAGCAAACTTCCTTTAGCCATACAAGTTAAGCATAGGTTTGCTAGTTACAAATTTTTGTAGTTTTCTTTCATTGAGAATGTCTTGTTTGCCTTCATTCCTAAAGAATGTTTATTGTTGCATATAGAATTTGTGGTTAAGAGTTCTTTTCTTTCAGCCTTTGAATGACATTATGCCACTTCTTTCTGGCCTCTGTAGTTTTCCTTGAGAAATCTACTGTCATTGGAATTGATGTTCTCAGGTCATGAAGTCACTGTCTGCTTGCGAGACTTTTTTGTCTTTAGCTTTTAGATGGATTGATGTGTCTTGGTGTGGATTTCTTTGGGTTTAAATTGTTTTGGATTTTTAGTTTTTGATTCTGTAGTTTTATGTCTTTTGGCAAATTTGGGACATTTTCAGCTATTATTTGTTGAAATACTTTTTTAAGTTCCATTCACTCCTAGGATACTGATGACACGAATGTTAGCTATTTTCTTATTGTTCCACGGGTCCTTGAGACTGTGTTAATTTTTTTCCATCATTTTGGATAAATTCTATGGATTTGGTCTAAAGTTCAGTGATTCTGTCCTGTCATTTTCACTTTACTATTGAGGCCATTTATCACTTTTTAAATTTTGGTTATTGTGTTTTAGTTCTGTAATGTCCATTTGGCTTTTTAAATAACTTCTGATTCTTTGATCTATTTTTTGTTGTTTCAGGAGACTTGTAATTGCTTTTTAAAGCATGTTTACATTGATTCCTTTAAATTCTTTGTCAGATGATTCTAATATTTGATTCTTCTTGATGTGAGCATGTATTAACTGCCTTTTCTCAATTATTTTTCTGGTTTGGGTTTGACAGTGGTTTTTGAGTACGTTGTGGATATTTGGATATTACATTCTGATGATGATCAAGGTGATGTTTAATCTTTCTTTTGCAGGCAGTCTTCCTGTTGAAGACATTTGGCCATGTAGGTTTATGTTCAGCTTCTCCTTGGGCCCAGTTGACACTATCCCAGCAAAAGTGGAGTGCTGACTCACTGTCTTGTTGTAAATGGATGAGATGGAATTTCAGTTCTCTCTGGGTTTTTCCCACCAAAAATGTACCAGCTCATACAACTTGGTTGCCATTTAAGCTCAATTCCACTGAGCCCCACTGGTACCAGGGATGGAGGAAGCATTGAGATGACTCATGCCACCTTTTTGCTGTAGGGTAGAGAGTGGAACCTCAGCCCCCCTTCTCCCTAGGGACCTTAACATACCAGAGAGGGGACAGGTAGTGGAGTGATGACTTGCCCCAACTCCCACCACTGATTCCTTTTTGTTATTGCTGAGTGGGAGTAGAAGTTCGGCTCCCTATTACTACCCACTGACGTGGAGGGGTAGGAGTTTTTTAGTAGTTTAGGTAAGGAATGATGTTGGCCTAATTAAAGTCTCCTTTATTTAAGATTACGGCAGTGGAGATAGTGAGGATTTTTTCTCTTCTTTCCAGGTTTATTGAGATACAATTGACAAAATTGTAAGATATTTGAAGTTCAAATCACGGCGATTTGATATGTATACAGGAGGATTTTGTCTGTCATGTCTTTGTCTTCTTATATCTTTGGTAACGGGGTGACATTGGCCCCTGAACATGAGTTGTGAAGTGTTCTCACCTCCTATTTTCTAAAGAGTTCATGTAAGGTTTGTATTATTTTTTCCTTGAGAGAATTCACCATTGAAACCAGATGGGCCTGGATTTTGTTTTGTAGATTTTTAATTACTAATCCAGTTTCTTTACTTGATATGAGTATATTCAGTTTCTCTTTCTTCTTTAGGCAATTTGGTAATTAATATTTGTCTAAGGATTTGACTTATTTCGGATGTCCGACTTGTTATAAACACGTTCATGATATTCCTTATGATATTCCTTTACAGCTTTTGGTTTCTGTAGGGGCTGTTATGTTCTCTGTTTCACTCTTGCACTGTTGATTTTAGAAATATTTGTTCTCTTTTTCTCTCTAAATCAATCAGTTTGAATGTCTCCCTCCTTCTCCCTTCCTCTCTGTCTTCCTTGCCCACTGCACCTTCCCTTCCTTACCTGTATCTTCTCTTGCATCTAGTTAATTGTGTATGTTTTGTTGATCTTTTCAAAGAACCATCTTTAGGTTTCATCCCCACTCTCTCTATTGATATCTACTGTGATCTTTATTGCATTCTATTTAATATGGGCTTGATTTGCTCTTAATTAATTTCATTTATTTTTAGGCGAGGCAACCCTTGGTTGACCTCACAGATTGCAAGGACCTTGTCATTTTACAATCCCTTATTTTTTTTATTTTTTACGTCTGTAGCACCTGGTCTTCTTAGGTGGTCTCCCATCCAAGTACTAACCAGGCCCGACCCTGGTTAACTTCCGAGATCAGACGGGATCGGGCTTGTTCAGGGTAGCATGTCCGTAGACTTGATTTGCTGTTATTAAGGGGCATGTTCAGATTATTGGTTTCAGATTTTATTTCCTTTTTAGTTTAAGTCTTTAAAGCTATAAATTTTCCTCTAAGCCTGTATTGTCAAATGTGTTAGCTAATATCCATATGTAGCTATTGATACAAAATTTAAAGTTAAATAAAATTGAAGATTGATTTCTCAGTCACTCTAGTCACATTTTAAGTGTTTGATAATAGCATGTATCTAGTGGCTTCCACACTGGACAGTGCAGATACAGAACATTTATCAATGGTAGAATGTTCTTTTGGACTCTAAGCACTGCTGTAGCTGCAACTTATAGTTTACATATACACTAGTGTTAATTTTTATGTAGTTCAAGGTATTTTCTAATTTCCTTGTGATTTCTCCTTTACCCATTGGTTATTTAGAAGTTCATTTTTAAATTTCTAAATATTTGGAGCTTTCCAATTTCTTATGGTTGTTAACTTTATAATTAAGTTCAGTTACGGTAGGAGAACATACTATGCATGATTTAATTATTGAGATTTGTCTTATTAAATAGCTCAAGGCAACTATTACTGTAAAGCAGCGGTTCCCAACCTTTTTGGCACCAGGGACCGGTGTGCCTATGAGAATCCAATGCCTGATGATAAGAGGTGGAGCTGAGGCAGCGCTGGGGAGTGGCTGCAAATACAGATGAAACTTCACTCACCTCTTGCTGTGCAACTGGGTTACTAACAGGCCACCAACCGGTACTGGTCCAAAGCCCAGGGTTTGGGGACCCCTGCTGTGAAGGACCAGGTAATGTATATTTTAGACACATAAGGTCTCTGTTGTGGCTCCCCTGCCGTATAATTTGAACTATGCATTTGGTCTTTGTCCCTGGTTCCTGTCAGACTCAGAGCTTGTAAGATTCAGTGATGGGGTGATAGGAGCATTTTTTGTCATTCATACTCCTGTCAGCTATACCTGAGGTTATACTAAGAACATGACTCTACCCTCTAAGAACATGCCTCACCCTCTAGAGAGCTTCAGGATGGGCTCTCATAGGAAAAGCCAGCCACATGATTAGAGGGTGGGGCTGAAAGTTCCTTGACTTCTGGGGAGGAAAGAGGGCTGGTGATGCAGTTTAGTCACCAGTGGCCAGTCAGTCATGCTTATATAATGGAACTTCCATAAAAACCCTTAAGTGATGGGGTTTGGAGAGCTTTGGATTGGTGAAGATGTCCAGGTGTTGGGAAAATCTAGTATGCCTGAAGAGGGCATGGAAGCTTTGTGCTCCCCACTCCTCCCCATGCCTTGCCCTATGGATTGCTTTCATTTGTTCCTGAATTGTATACTTTATAATAAATCAGTAATAGTAAAGTGCTTTTCTCAGTTCTGCGAGTCATAGTTATAAATAATTGAACCTGAAGAGGGGGATGTAGAAACTCTCTGAATCTATCACTGGTCAGTCAGAAGTCTCTGTGACAACCTGGGACTTGTGACTGGCACTGTAAGTGGAGGCTGTCTTGTGAGCCTGAGACCTTAACTTGTGAAGTCTTATGTTAATGCCAGGTACTTGGGATCAGAATTGAATTGAGTTGTAGGACACCTAGTTGGTGTCAGAGTTGAAGTGGTGTTGGAAAAGATACTAGGTATTTGGTGTCAGGAGGAAAGAAACCTCTCACAACTCTTTAAAAATACAAACCTATTCTTAGCTTGTGGATCATACAGGAACATATTGGGCCTGATTTGGCCTTTGGGCTTTAGTGTGTCCATTTCTGGACTAGTAAGTGGTCTGTCATTGGGAATATTTTCTTTGTGCTTGAATAGCATGTATCATTAATGTACTGTCTTTGTATGAAGTGTTCTCTGTGTGTTACAGCAAGTTGGTTATATTCAAAGCTTCTATGTACTTACTAATATAGTTTTAAAAAATCAATTTCTGAGAGGTGACTTGATGAAATTGTTTAATTTTCCATTTGTCTTTATTAGTTTTGCTTTGTGTATTTGTTAGGTGCATAGACATTTATAATTGCTACATAATCTTGATTTATTGACCCTTTAGCATATAAAATGTTTATCTTGGCATCATCTGAGAGTTCCTCCACCCCACGGTAACATAGCCATGCCACTTACTAGGTTACTGTTTTCATGGTATGTTTTTTTCCTTCCTTTTACCTTCAAGTTGTTGTGTGATTTAATCTAAAAATGTTTATTTTAGACAGCATGTAGTTGGATTTTGTAGTTTATCCAGTCTGACTGTCTGCCTTTTTATTGGGGTGCTTAGTCCATTCACATTGAAGGTAAGTGATATGTTTAGATATAGGTTGTCCATTTTGCTGTTTTCTATCTATGTCATGTCTTTTTGTTGTTGTTGTTCATTCCTTCACTAAGCCTTTTTGTTAACTAATATTTTCAATGTACTTAAAATTTTTCTCTTATTTTGTTTTGCTTTGATTTTAGTAGTTGCTCTACGAATTATAGTATATGCCTTTATCACAAGCCACTTCTGGGTAATACTGTGTTAATTTTATTAAAATATAGTAACTTTATTTCAGTGTAGATTACTTCCCTACTTTGTACTGTTATTGTCATGTTATTCTATTTATCTATTTAAAAAGTTACCAGTACATAGTTACGATTATTGCTTTAAGCAATCTTATGTTTCTTTTAAAGAAATTAAGAGGAAAAAAATAGTCGTCTTCGCCCATGTTTATCATTTCTAGCACTTTTCATTTCCTTCCTGTGAATCTCAGTTAAAGTCTGGTTTCACACGGTGAGATACCATCTCACATCTGTTAGAATAGCTATAATCAACAAGACAAGTAATAACAAATGTTGGAGAGGATGTGGAGAAAAAGGAACCCTCATACACTGCTGTTGGGACTGCAAATTGGTACAGCCACTATGGAAAACAGTGTGGAGGTTCCTCAAAAAACTAAGAATTGATCTGCCGTATGATCCAGCAATCTCTCTACTGGGTATTTACCCCAAAGACTTGAAAACCTATATCCAGAAAGATTTGCACACCGATGTTCATAGCAGCACTATTCACAGTGGTCAGGACATGGAATTAACCAAAATATCCTACAATACATGATTGGCTAAAGAAGCTGTGGTACATATATACAATGGAATATTACTCAACCAGAAGAAGAGATGAAATACTGCCATTTGCGACAATATGGACGGGGCTTGAGATCATCATGTTAAGCAAAATGAGCCGGACAGAAAAAGTTGAAAATCACATGATATCACTTATATGTGGGATATAAACCTAAAAGCAACAAATAAGCAGGACAAACAGATAGACTCATAGACATGGTCTATAAGCTAGTGGTTACCAGAGGACTATAGACTAGTGGTAACTAGAGGGGTGGTGGAGGAGGGGGAGGTAGATGGGGTAAAAGGGGTCAAATATAGGGTTTAGGGGAGGATGAAGTGGGTAAAGGGGATCAAATATATGGTAGCTGAGGGAAACCGGACTTTGGGTGGTAAACAATAGAATGTACAGATGTCAAATGATATCAAATGAAAATTATATATGTTACCCCGATAAACTTAATTTAAAAAAGTTAGTCTGGTTTCAATTCTTTTCAGCCCGATGGACTTCATTTATTATTTTTTGTGGTACGAATGTGCTAACATTCTTTTAATTTTTATTTATCTGGGGATATCTTTTATTTTGAAGTATGTTTTTGTTCGTTACAGAATTTTTGGTTTACAGTCTTCTTTCAGTACTTTGGATATGTCATTTAATTGCTTTCTGGCCTCCACTGTTTCTGATAAAAAGTCAGATATTAATTGTATTGTCTTTACCCTATATGTGATGAACTGTTTTTCTATTACTTTCAGGATTTTCTTTGAAAATCTGTCATTCGGCTGTTTGATAGTGGTAGCAATTAGGTTTGATTCACTTTGCGTTTATCATATTTGGAATGCTTCTAACTTTTGGATCTTCATATTACTGCATTTCATCAAGTTTGGGACATTTTTGGACATTCAGTTTTTTCTTTCACTTCTTACTCTCCATTTCCTGGGATTCACATTACATTTATGTTGGGATTCTTGATGTCCCATTGGACCTTGAAGATCTGTTCCTTTTTTAGGTCTATTTTCCTCTTTTGGATTGGATACTTTTAATTTATCTATCTACAAGTTCACTCAGGTCTGTTAATTGAGCCCAGATAGGTATAATGAAATTTATGGATATTCTACTTTTTATCTCTATGTATTGTTTTTATATTATCATTTCTAGTTCTCATTTGAAACTATATATATATTGAGACACTGCCATCATATTTTAGTTTATCCTTTGCATGATTTCTTTTATTCTTGGAAATATTTATAATTGCTGCTCTGAAACCCCATCATTTAAGGGTTTTTATGGAAGTTCTATTACACAAGCATGATTGACTAAATCATTGGCCACTGGTGTTTGGGCTTAGTTGATAAGTGAGTGATTCCTCCCTAGAGGTTATGTTACGCTTTTCTGTTTCTTTGAATGTTTCCACAGCCTGATACCTTAGATTATATATTACAGCAACTCTGAATTCTGCTTTATTTTTCAATGGGTTTTTAGTATTTTTTTAGTTACTTGCTTAGACTTAAAGTATGGAATCTGTCTTTCTGTACAGTGTATAGCTACTAATGTCTCTTTTCAGTTTTTTGTTTTTTTTTTAATTGTTTAGCCTGGCTTCCCTAGAGCTTGCTCCTGTGTCTGCATTGCTTGAAGGTCAGCCAGTGCTTTGGGCAGACGTTCTGATCAAATACCATGAACCTGTGAGCCTCATACCCATTAATGACCGATCTCTCTGGTTTGGGAATCACATTCAAAGTTTCGACCAGTTTTCAGTCTCACTTGGCCTTTAGTTTTTGCTGGGCTTTCTTGGGCCTCCCTTTTAGTTGGCCAGGTATGCATGGAGAGTTCATCTTAAGTCCTGTGACTCTCATTTTAAGTATCTTGTATAATTTCCTGTTAGGGCTGCTGCTTGCTCTGTGACCCTTCCTTCAGGATGGCAAAGCTATTCTTTCTGGAGATACCTACTTTTAGCTGGCAAAGCTTCTGTTTTCTCATTTGCTCTCCTCCCTCAATTGATTCTATCTCATATGGCAGCAGAGCTACTGTTTCTATGGTCTGCCCATCCTAGTAAAACCAGTGACCTTGAAGACAGACCAGACTGCTGGGGTGGGAGTAGGGATCATAGGGTCATCCTCAGGCTAAAAGACCAGTGCCTCCTGCTGTTTTTAACTGAACTCTAGCAGTTTCTGTAGAGTAAGCACTTATCATTTTGTCTGGTAATCATTTTGTCTGATAATGGTTGTTTCTTAGTGCTCCAGAATTGGTGGTTGTGTGTGTGTGTGTTGCCCTGTGCTCTGAAATAGGGTTTTTTTTGTCTGTGTGAGACAGTTTTGTCCAGTTTTATACTTATGCTTCGAAGAGAGGATTTGCTTTTCATTCTTTCATTAGCGGAAGTTGACTACCTGTTTTTTCTTTTGAATATTCATTTTGTTGTCAAATTCTTTTCAATTTTAGTATTTTTTAAAAATAAGTAACATTTCAAGTATTCTACATTTTCTGGACATGCGTTGTCCTATACCATTGCCACTAGTCAACCACTTGTGGCTATTTAAATTTAGTTAACTAAAATTAAATTTAAAAATTCATTTTGTTAGTTGCAGGTGCTCAGTGACCACCTGTTGTATTGATTACTGCATTGGGTTCTGCAGATATAGTACATTTTCATTATTGTGGAAAGTTCTTTTACATAGTGATGCTCTAAAATCTTTGATACAGATAGTAACCAATAACCATAGATGTTTTCTGAGAACTTACTATATGTCAGATTTTACATTTATTTACATATGCAATCTTCTAACACCCCTTGAGATAGGTAGTATTATTATCCCCATTTTACAAATGAGAAACTAAGACTCAAGGTTAAAGAACCAACCTAGAGCCACACAACTCAGAGAGAGATAGGCTTGGAATGAAAACCTAATTAGTCTGGTTTCAGAGTCTGTGTCATTAATTATTTTGTTGTATTTTCTCTTTGATAAATGATGCTTGGTTTCTGACTTGAATTGAAAAGTTCTTAATGTTTTGGCTGTTTTCGAAAGTTACTTGATTTTTTTGGTAAATGATTCTTTTCATATTTAAGTTGTTTGCTTCTATTTCTTAGAGTTTTTATTACTATCTGAATTTTATCATATACCACCTTAGCATCTATTTATACAACTATATGCTTTTCTCCTTTAGTTGTTTTGATACAGTTATTTTAATATTCCTGCTGTTGAATTATCTTTGAATTCTCGATGTAAACCTTGGTTGATCATAATAATCTGTTGACAGATTTCCAGACTGATTACTAATATTTCATTTAGGAATATAGAATCAGTATGTTAGAAAGGTCTACAGTTTTCTTTTGAATTGTTTTTGTCAACTTTTACTATTAAAATAATGCTGGGCTTTATAAAATGAATTGAGATTTTCCTTCTACACTCTAGATGAGCAAATAATAATGGAATTGCTGGTCTGTTACTTACACATTACTCTTCTGTAAAAACTTGATTTGGAATTTTTAAAAGTGGCAGCTCTTTCTAATCTGTATGCTAATATGTCTGTTTATGTTTTTTACTTCTTGGCTTGCTTTTGATAAATCACATTTTGCTAAGAAATTATCCATTTATTTAGGTTTTAAAATAACTTAGAGTTAAATGTAGTATTTGCTGATAATAGACTTAATATTCTTTTATAATTCTTTTAAAATAGTTCGGTTGCTTTCTCCTTTTTTCTATGTATATCTTTTTGATTATATTCATAAGGGTTATTTTACTTTTTCCTCAAAAATCATTTAAATATAAATTTTCAATTTTGTTTTCAGTAATATTTCATCTTATATAGTTAATTGTTTTCATACTTATTTTGGTTTGTTTTATATTTTTAGTATTTTTGAGAAGGGGTAAGTTCTATCTTGTCTAATCTTCAATCAAGGCTGTGATTAGCTTTAACATAATATCTTTGAGCATGAGCTGTTTCTGCACTGTTTTCTAGAGCTTGTTAATTTTAGTCTGAGTTAACTAGAATTCATTTTTCTTTTGGGTTGTGTGTATGTGACTTTATTTTTACTTTGTAAAATTTTTTATTGGATCATGATCTAGATGCGGATTGTAAAAAATCAGTACCTTCTGTGTGTTTTTTTTTAAAAATATCTTTTAATTTTAATTTTGCAATTAGAATTGACATTCAATATTCTATGTTAATGTCAGGTGTACAGTGTGGTTAAACATTTATGTAATTTGCAAAGCGATCCCCCTGATTTGTCTCGTACCCACCTGGCACTATAAATAGTTATTGCAATATCATGACTGTATTCACTATGCTGTACTTCACATCCCTGTGACTATTCCCTGTGCTGTACTTCACATCCTTATGACTATATTGTAACTACCAATTTGTACTTCTTAATCCCTTCACCATTTTCATGCAGTCCCCCAAAACGCCCCCGCCCCATCTGGCAATTACCAGTTTGTATTCTGTATCTATTAGTCTATTTTCATTTTGTTTGTTTGTAAATATCAGTATTTTTTAAATTGGAAGTTTTTTTCTTTGTTTGTTTTTGGTTACTAAATACAAGATTAGTTTTTCTCAGTATTCTACAAACATACCAAAAATGTTTATTTTTTGTTTCTAGGGACATATAAATAGCTCTTAAGTTGTATTATCCACTTCCTTTTTGTTTTTCCTTTTTATCCCATTTAAAAAGTACTGAAAAGTTTCATTATACTTTTATTTTTGTCATGGTCTCATTTGAATACTTGAAAATTTTATTTAGTCGTTTTTGTTTCTGGATTTCTGTTCTTTTTGAAATCTATTTTTATGTTTTTTTCCCTTAGTCATAATTAATGGTATTCCATTTTTGTTACATTAAACATTCATTTTATGTTTATTTACTAATATCTGCAATCCCTTCTGTTATTTTTTCCCCACCCTAAGTTTGTCATTTAGGTTGGTTTGTTTATTTGTGTTTGTTTTCTTTGCTTTCATTACTTTAAAGGTGTCACTTCATTAACTTCTGGCTTTTATAGTCAGCTGTCATTGTTATCTTTGTTCCTTTGTATGTAATACTTTATTTTTCCCTTTCTGCCTTTAAGATTTACTCTTTTATTACTGGTTTTCAATAATTTGAAATTATGATGTGCTTTGACATGGTTTTATTTAGAGATGTTATCCACAGGTGTTATTGAGATTCTTAGATCTCTGGATTGTTGTTTTGTTAAAGTTGGAAAAAATTTGGCTATTTCTTAAAATATTTTTCTGATCCTTTTTTGTCACCTACACTCTGGAACTCCAATTATACATACAGTTGACCCTTGAACAACATGGTTTTGAACTGTGTGGGTCCACTTATATGTGTATTTTTTCAATTTATGCAGTTACCCCTTTATCCCCTCCTATCTATAGGTTTTATATCCATAGATTCAACCAGACATGGATGGAAAATAGTATTTTTGCATTCCCAACTGTGATTCCCAACTACAGATTGAAGATACTCTTTTGAATCTGTGGTTGGTTGAATCTGAGGATGCTAAGGGCCGAATGTAGTCACAAGTTTATATGTGGATTTTCAACTCTGCAGAGGTTGGAGTCCCTGACCCTCATGTTGTTCAAGGGTCAGTTGTATATTAAACTAGTAACTTAATATAGTCTCACAGGTAGTGAACCTCTTGGTTTTCCCCCCTCACTCTTTTGTTCATATTCATGCTTTGTTTTGTCCTCCTTAATTTTACCAGGTTTTTCTTCATGTATTTCGAAGCTGTCTTGTTAAGTGTACATATTTATTATATCTTAGAGTAGACATTTTTATCATTATAAAATGTTCAGTTTTGTCTATAGTACCTTTTTTTGGTCTAAAACTCTATTTTATCTGATGTTAGTATGGCTAGTCCAGCTCTTTTATAGTTTCTATGACATATTTTTTCCATCTTTTTTCTTTTTTCTATTTGTGTCTTTGATCTAAAGTGTATCTTTCATACACAGCATTTATTTAATATTTTTTTCATATCTAGCGAACTCTGCCTTTTGGTCGGAGTGTTTAATTCATCCTAATTTACAATCATCGATATGATCAGATCTGTGTTGTTTTGCTATTTGTTTTCTGTGTAACTCATGTACTTTTGTTGATCCTTGATTTTTCTTTATTTGCCATCTTTTGTATTTTCATATTTTCTAGTTTTCTGTTTTAATTTTTTTTTTTTTTTTTACTTTGAATTTTTAGTTAATTCCTTAGTGATTGCTCTAGGGGTTTCAATATATATCTTTATCACATTTATTACAGTTTATCACAGTCTATTTCAGGTTACCACTAACTCGACTTCAGGAAAATGTAGAAATTTCAATATGGCTCCTTTCCTCCTCTCTCCTTTGTGCTGTTGTTTATATGTGTTAAAGTTATATGTTATAAAACCAGCAATGCTGTTATAGTTATTGTTGATATACTTTATGGTTTTTAAGAAAGTTAAGAAAGGAAAAAATATAATCTTTTATATTAACCTGCATACATTGACCATTTCTGGTACTCTTTAATTTCTGTAGATTTGGGTTATGGTTTGGTGTTAAGTCCTCACTCCAGTATAATTCTGTTTCTTTTCTCTTCCTTTGTACTATTATTGTTTTATGCAGTTTTATTCTGAATCAGTTAAGGAAAGAGAAAAAAATAGGTTTATACTTTGTCGTACATTTACTTATGTAATTACCCTTACCTGTGTTCTTTATTCTTATCTCTCTCTTTTTTTTTTTTTTTTTTTTTTAAATTACTCAAGTCAGATGTCCAGAACAATGCATGTCTGGCATCTCCAGACAAGGCAGATGTTAAAGCATCAAATTTACTGAATCTAGAAATATGTTTAATACAGTTTTCATTACTGCAGAAGTTCTCTCACAGCTGTTTGCAGAAAATCCCTCCCTAACCTTTGGTTTTAGGCAACCACTTATTTACTTTCTCTCATAGTTATAAATGGGATCAAGCTGTAAGCATGCCTGACTTCTGTTGCTTAGGATAATACTTTTAAAATTCATTTATATTGTTTTGTGTATCAATAGTTATTTTTTTTTTATTGTTGAGCAGTGTCCCATTGTATATGGATATACTACAGTTTGTTTATTCATTCATCTTTGATAGACATTAGAGTTGTTTCTAGTCTGGGGCTGTTATGAATATTGCCGCTTCGAATATTCTTTTAAATGTCTTTCATAGGCATCTGTGTACATTTCTCTTGAGAAAATACCTAGGGGTACAATTTCTAGGTGTATGTTTAATTTTATCAGAAACTGCCAAATGGTTTTGCAAAGTGGTTGTGCCATTTTATACTCAAGATGGTGTATGAGAGTTTCAGTTGTGTCATATCCTTACCAACACTTGATATAGTCAGTTGGGATGTACGTTTTGATAAATATTGTTCTCCAGGTGTGTGGCAGACACTGCTCGTATTTTTCTTTCTTTATATGCATTTGAGTTACTCTTATGTCACTTCCTTTCTGCCTGAAATACTTTCTTTGGTATTTCTTGTGAGGCAGGTAGACTTCGTAATGAATTCTCTCAATCCATGACTATATAGGTGGGGATGTCTTTATTTCCATTTTTGCAGGTTAGTTTTGATGACTGTAGAACTCTTGGTTGCTAATTTTTCTTTTCTCTACTTAGAATTATGTCATCCCACTGTTTTCTGGCCTCGAATTGCTTTTGCCAAGTCTGTTATTCTCATTGTTGTTCCCTCGTACATCATGAGTCACTTTTTCTTAACTCCTTTCAAACATCATCTTGTCCTTGACTGTCAGTAATTTAACTGTGACTATGTGTATCTTTAAAAGATATGTTAGTACATTAATTTTTATAAAAGCCATGAAGGCCAGACAGTTTCCTATTTGTACTTCGCCTTGTGATACTTTGTTATGAAATAAAATGTTGTTATAAAATGTTTTCCATCATAATTTTTAAAATTTTCACTTAAAAACTTCCTATTTGAACCAGAATATCGTTTCTTATTTGCAATTATTTTAACTTTTTTTTTTGTAGGGTGGGGAGGTCATTTTTTATTTATTTTTTAGGGTTATTTGTTTATGTCCATATATAGTGGTCAGTAAAATCTTTTAATTTTTTTTCTATCATGGTCAAGCTCCACAATAAAAGTTTTATGGAAAAGTTTATATTGGAAAACAAAATATTTTATTTTTGAGTTTAAAAATTTTATTCATGGACTCAGTGTGGGTTAAAATCATTTTTGGATGCATAGGTGTTCACATTTTCGAAAAGGGAGATAGTACTTAACCTTTCATCAAGGTATGTGATAGTACCCTTGTAATCAAACATGTTAGTATTTCTGCAGCAGTGTTTACACTAAGTAAGGTAAATAAAGATACATACAAATAGTTTCACACCAATTCAGATCAGATTTTTTTCACTAAATGTGTTCTGAAGCTGAACTTTTGTCAGAATTTTCTGGACTTCAGACATAGAGAAGAAAATATGAGTTTGAAAGCCACTAAATTTTTTGTTTTGGCATTATGTTTGCTTTTTGTTTGTGGCTGCCATCCTGTTTCTTGCACAAAAGTTGATGACAGTTTGTGGATTGTACCCTTCATTGTTAAATGAAATTCCTCCTTGTCCTTTTTAATGCTTTTTGAATAGAATTTAAATTTAATGCTAATATCATTCTTCCTGTTTTTGTTTCGCCTCTCGCCCCATTTGCTGGTATGTATTTATCTTTTTCTCTTTCAGCCTTTTTTTGTTTTATTTTAGTGATGTTTCTTAATTTGATCTTCCAAACTTAATTTGTTTCTCAGGTATTGCTGTTTCTTTTTTTCAGGTCTTCTGTTGTTTAAAATGTGGAAATCATGTTTATTCTAAGAGAGCCTTTTTCCTTATATTTGTGATGTGTATTCTAATTGCATTTTTCTGAGCATTCTTGGTCCTTTTATTACTCAGTACTCAGGTTCTCTTTTGTTTCTTTTATTCTGCCTCAGTAGGAGCCAGCCAGCTGGTTCTGATTATTCACCTTGGTCTCCCTCAAGTTACTCAACCTACTAAAATGGGTTATATTTGTTCTCTATTCATGAGTATAGTTACCTTTACAGGGTCAAGTTTGGGGATGGTTGTGTAGTTATTAGTCAATGGTGAATGAATGGACCATGATAAACTTTGTTTCAGCTGTCCTGTACTGAATGCATTTTCAAATTAAATGCCTATCCCAAGACTAGCAGCAGAGTCTCACTGTTTCCCTGCTTAGCTAGTACAGTGGGGTTGGAGCTGTCCTCTCATAATCCATGGTTGAGCTTCTCAGTGCCGAATTCAGATGGCCTCTTAAAAGAGAAATGAATAAGCAAATGCAGTGGATGCAGGCAGCCTCGGAATCCTGGGTTTTCATGGCTCCAGGTTCCACTGAGCCTTTTCAGTTCCATACTTTCTTCCCCCCATAAAGAGAAAAGAAAACCTAGTTGCTTGCAGGTTTTCTCATAAGCACACATGTGTGTACACAGACTGACGCCCTTTCTTCTGTGAACTATCCCCACTGAGATACTTGGACTTCCTGTAGTTTTGGATTTGAGTACTTGAATTCAAGAAGTACTTGAATTCTTGAAGTTTCTGGTTACATGGCATTGTTTCTACCTGGGTAATTGAAAAATCATTCATTTAAACTAGATATTCAGTCCTGCAGGGTAAAGGACCAGTTAGGAAATACTTTAGGCCTTTTTGGCCCAAATACTATCTCCATAGCTTTTTTCTTTCTTTCTTCCTTTTTTTTTAAAAGTATAAAAGTCATTCTTAATAAGTTACTAGCTAAAATGTTTATCGTTTAAAATTCCAGAGTTTTTTATTTTATAGCTAGCAGGCTATAACTTGCCCATATCACCAATGAAAAAGTATGTATTTATATAAGTTTCTGTTAATGAAAAAACTTGGGTACTTCAGATAATGTACGTGTTGGAATTAGATTGATGTATTTGGTAATGAACTCCTAATTTTCTGATTATGCAAAGTTTTTGAATGTTAATTTAAAGACTGCTATATCTTTTAGAATTAAGAAGCTTAAAGAATACCAAAACGCATTATAACATTCATGCTTAATTGCATTTCCTAAATATATTTTGTTTGTTATATTTGATAATCAGTGTCAGGTCTTATATGTTCATATTTACACATAAGTGGCCATATATAACTTCAACTTAAGCCAGTTTTATATTTAGTGATAAAAATTTACTTGTGGAAATTTGCTGGATACTTACCAGCATAATTTAAATACATGTCATTGTACAGTATTTTGTAGGCCTTAAGCTCGTTCGATTATAAATTATTTGTTATTTTCTTTATTATATCTTCAATTTTTCCCTACATAAAGCAGTATTCTTTATTGTGCCTCTCTTAGCAAATCATTGTCTCTTTCTTTCTCTTCATTGCCAACTTTTTTTTTGTAAGAATGGGCAATATATTCAACATTCTGTATCTTCCACTCCTTCTGCTCATACTAAAATCTTTCTGTCGTTACCTCTATTGTTAAAAAATTTCTGTAGAAAAGATCAGTGACCTGTTGCTTCAGAATTCTAGTTGTTTTTTACCTTCCTCCACCTTAGTAAATGTGTACTGCTTCCAAGATGGCTGTTACTATGTGCACAGGGAAGGCATAGTGACGAACAGGAGATAGATGCAAGGTGGAGCAGAGAATTTGCCTTAGGAATGGTAATACCTATCAGACTGGGGGCTCTTAGTACTACCTGACAATCTTATTTATTCTCTTCAGCCTATTTTTCCCATTCCCTGGATTAGTCAGTTCAAACTTTCAGCACTCAGTTTGTAAGACTCTCACTCTCATTACTTGATCTGGCCTCCTACTTAAGTCATCAGAGGCCATAAGTATAAATTCCCTCCACTGCTTTCTCCACTTGAAAATGTATCTATATTTTTTCATTCATAATTATTTTCTAAGTGAGAGGAAATGGGAGTTGGTGACTGGAAGTTTGGACTCACTGCTCCAGGGTATGGGAAAGAGGACGTAGAGCTGAATGAAAAGATTATTAGGTCATGCCTAGTATGTTCTTCTAAAAGTAAATTGTCATCACTTCTAAAAGTGATGACAAGTCAGTCATAAGTGGTTAATGGAAAAAGTGATTGATCCCTGTTCGATTCTCATTTTGGTTTTACATATGTGTCATGTACTGGCTTTTGATGCAAAGTGTACTTCTTGAGATTTGCAGTTGAAAAATGTTTGAAATCTATCTCTTGAATCTTAGAACTCTTCTTTTCTCGTTTGACCCATAAATATTGGTGTATTGAGGGTTCTTGATCCTGTTTTCCCTCACTAATTATAATTGTACTTCGTATTTGAACTATGTATCTGCTGGTGGTTTTTACATTGTTCAGCTTCACAGCTATGCTAGTTAAACACAATCTATCCAAAACGTACTACATTCTAGCAGAAATTACTTTTACCTCATTTCGAATAATTGCATAATTATCCATGAATCATCTGGTTTATTTTCTGCGGTTTAGGTGGTTATTTCTTGGTTGTGTTTGTTGACTTTTAATAGTATTGAGTTTCCTCATGCACATTGTAGTTTTATTTATGAGCTTATCTTCACTAGGAGTCCCACTTATGCTCTGGGTTGGGAGGTTTTCTAATGATATGATTCTGTGTATATAAGTTTCTAGGCAAGCTTCTTTTTGGGGGAGGGGGGATGGTTGTTGAATGAATATGTGAATTCACTTAAATAGGAATCCCAGAAAGAGAAGTAGATAGGAAGCAAAGCTAATGACTTCTGTTTTGTGGGCATTTTGTTTGGAGTTCTGAGTAGATTAAAGATGAGATTTTAAATAAGAACTTAAACTTAGTATATAAAACATAAAAGAAACGTTGACTTCAGCCTTAGGGAAGATGACCAGTATGATGGACTGGACTCCTTGGGTTCCTTCTGGTTCGTAATAGATTTACTCCCAGTTTTCCATTCAGTGTTTCTGAAGTCTTAGGAAAACTGGTGCCCAGGACAAGAAGGTTTAGGAGTGGTGGTTGCATCACTACATGAACTTACGCTGAGTCGTCAAGTACTGGATAGATTACCTGTTTATTTTAAAAGGGTATAACTCGGGAACTGCCAGATGGAAGAAATGCATAGGCCAGGATATGTGGGAAGGGGTGCGGAGCTTCCATGCTCTCTGAGCCTGCTGTTCCACTCTCTGTGGCTCTCCACTTCACCTACGTTGAGGCAAGCTTCTTATTAGTTTCTTGGCTTGGCCTTTCTGTGCAGATAAGTACGAACTTTGACTACACATCTGTGCATGAAGCTTAGTTGGTGTGATGAGTTCTTGTGGAGGACTCCAAGGAGGGCAAGAATTTTAGGTTGTAGGGCACCTAAAGCCTCCCCCATGGCTTTATTGAGGGAGTTTAGTTTTACTATTTAGCCTTTGTCTTACCTCCTGTTCCCAGCAGTGGGCCCGAACCTCACCCACTTATGTCAGTGCCTCACCACTTGGCTTTGAGTTCTGTTTTTGTTTCTGGCACTTCAAAATTTTGCCTTCTTGGATGCAAACTCAGTTATATATTTTTCATACCGCACTTTAATTTGTTATATTTTAGCCATTTCTGTGTTGGAGTTGGGGGTTAGGTAGTCTTTCCATACCTGCTTAGTTGCCCATCTTGATTGGAAGTCTACCAGTCAGTTTACTGAAACTGAATTCTTAACACTGCAGTGATAAACTAGTTTGTAGACTTGTGTATTTTGGCCTTTTTAAAAGAGTCCCCCTGAATCCCCGTACTTCCTGATAATTATACATTTTACTAAATTGGCATTTAAAATAAATTAATATAATAGGCATGAATGGGTCTCTCAGAACTTGAGCTTTGAAGTAATGAAATCAGTTCTAGGGACATTATGCATAAAACCCGTCAGTAGCTTTGGCTTTGGAGTTTGGGTTTCAGTTTTGAGTAGTGATTAAAACTCACCATGACGGCTAGCACTGAGAGTTGGGAGCACACTTATATACACTCATTACAAGGACATACTTTAACGCAAATGGAAAATGGCTCTCCTTTTCAAAGCCATCGTTTGTATAATTTTAAATTTGATTGATAAATATAGAAGCAAATAGCAAAAAGATCCCTAAAGAAGATTCAACTCTTTTTGCTTTGGCGATAAGAACCTTGGCTGCTGGGTAACCTGTCTAATGCAAGTAGTCAACATAGGAGTGGGGTTTGCCGATGTCTACAGACTTGATTTCATTCCCTTGTGTCTCGTCAGGACTTCTTTCTTGCATCAAATTTCTGAATTCCAAGCTTCTATGAAAGCTTTTATGGCAAGTAAGAGTCTTCACTTCATTTGTAATCTGGGTCAGGTTTCCTTTGCAATGTTCAGACACGCTTTTGCATCTACATTTCTTAAAATTGTGTGAATATTGATGTGTGTGCCTTGCTCATTCCTCCACCTTAATTTTTCTGGATACTGTGTTTATATTCTAAATAACTTAATGTTATTTTAATAGGGGTTTGGAATGAGAAAAAGATAAATTTGTGTTGTCATAAACTGTGATGTCAGCTTGCTGGATTGAAGTAGAAATTTTAAGAATCTGAGAATCAGCTTATTGAGTTCCCAAAAGAACCGAAACATCTGGTATGACTTGCATCAAATCACTCATTTATATAGGTATAACAGATACTCTTATAATTTTGAGTGTTTTCTTACTTAGATCACAGTGTCTCTCCATCTTTTATATCCTTCAACAAAAATATTCTTTAGTTTAGATGTTGCATTTTTCTTAGCCATATATATAATTATATATATCTCTTTTGTAGCTTCCTCTTCTTTTTTCTTTCCATTTGTGAACTTTGCACCTGCTGTTCTTGGTTTGCTGCTGTTTTCCTTTCCTAGTTGAGTTGGACGTCCCCAAGACCACCTTCAGGCTTAATGATTGGCTAGAAGGACTCATAGGATTCAGAAAAAAGGATACAGATTAAAATTAGCAAAGAGAAAAGGTACATGGTGTGAAGCCCAGGGGGTAGCAGGTGCAAGCGCCAGGTATCTCCTTTCAGTGGAGTTGCACAGGGAGATGCTTAATTCTCCCAGTAACGATGTGTGGCAGTACGGGGGAGCATTGCCAACCAGGGCAGCTCACCTGGGCCTCTGTGTCTAGTGTTTTTATTCAGTCATGAAAGGGTGCAGCCTCCATAGAACTGACACCACCTACTTGGACTCTGGCCACCCCAAAGGTCAAACTGAATACAGGGAGGTCTAGTGCCTCAGGCATACAAAAACACTCTTATCAGGTATAATATTCCTAGAGTTCAGAGGTCATCTTCCAGGAGCCAGTCAAGGGCCAGTATTGAAGACAGCCTTTCTTAGGAATGTGCAGGGTTTGAGGGGCTTAGGCCAGCCAAGTAAATTTTTTTCTTGCATACGAGTAAATGCATATTAATTCTTCAGAAGCATATTCAAGTGTCACCTCTTCAGTGAAAACTTACCTGATTCACTGTAAGAAGTTAGTCGCTCACATAGTTTTGCTTCTATAATAACTTGCATTTATCTCCTTTGTAGATATACTGTTTCTTGAAAGGTTTTTAACTCATGCATCACAAATGTAAAACTATATTCTTTTTCACTTCTCTCTTCACTATGCTGTTTCTTCCTTCAATTTGAAACCTTGATTTTATGCATTTCCTTTGAGCAATATCTTTGTGTGCATTTTCTTATAAAAACAGTATTTTGTTTTCAAATATATAATTATTAATTTGAGTTTGTTTTAACAATATATTGTGTCTCCTAGGAGACTGATATTCCTACTTTTAGAATGACATTTAAGTTTTCATTTTCCATTAGAATTTCTATATAAGGTTCTGTAGTTTGTGCCCTCACAGCTGTTGAGGACTCTGTTAACATCCTAGTCTCTGTGTGGTATTTCCTATGGTTGTACATGGTATAAAAGATAAAAATTACAATCTAGTCTTGAACCCTTTCTTCTTGAAAGCAAGGATTGTGTCATTTACGTTATCATCAATTTTATGGCTGACACATAGTAATCAGTTTGTTGTGTTGATTGTGGTGCTGTTTTTTAGTTCTTAACTTCCATATGTTACTTCAGCAGGTTTATCTGTTTTTATAGATGCTAGAACACTAGCAGGTTAAAGCACAGATGATCTTTCTTCCCACACTAGCGTGAATTAGGGTAATTGCGAACCAAGTCAGAATTTAAAGACGATAGAGTGCGTATTTCTATTGCTGCTATAATAAAATTGCCATGAATTTGGTCCCTTATCACAATACATTTTATGCTCTTACTGTTCTGGAAGCTAAAGTTTGAATTCAGTTTTACTGAGATTGAGTCAGTGTTTGCAGTCTGTCAGCAAGTCTGGCTCCTTCTGGCGGCTCTGAGGAGAGAATCTTTTTCCTTGGTTTTTAGCGCATAGTGGCCACCTGTATTTCTTGGCCTGTGGCTCTATCTCCAAAGCTTTCATTATTAGTTGCTTTTTCCTGTTTTGTAATCTAATCTTCCCTGTGCCTCCCTTTTACAAGATCACTTGTGATGACAGAGCCCATCAAATAATATAGGGCAGCATTCCCATCTGAGGTGCCTTAATTTAATCACATCTGCAAAGTCCCCTTTGCTGTATAAAGTAACACTGACAGGTTTTCCAAGGAGTAGAACCTGGATATCTTTTGGGACCATTTTTCAGCCAACCACATACTGTAATAAAGAAGCACCTTAAATTTCTTTTGCATGTTTATTTCTTCCTAAATAGGTTATCCTTTTCTCCCAATGGAATAACCCAGTGGATTATTTTACTCAGCTCTTAATACTCATTTCTTTGGTCTTATCTGTGACATATTGAATGAGTAGTTTCTGTATGGACATCATGCACAATTTTCTTATTTTTTTCCTGAATACTTCTTAATGTTGTCTTTTGTGTTGTAGTTGGTGTAATACGGTGCCCAGTATGCCGCCAAGAATGCAGACAGATAGACCTTGTGGATAATTATTTTGTGAAAGATACATCTGAAGCTCCTAGCAGTTCTGATGAGAAATCAGAACAGGTATGCTTCTTAATTTTTCTTTATGTTCCTATCTTGATATCAAAATGTAAATTATAAGAAAAACATGTTTAGATTGTTACATAAATTGGGGTAGTTCTGCTATAATTCCATCTTTCAAATTGAGAATAAAAGATATCTTTATTCTACACCCTCAGACCTAACTGAGATGAAAAAAATCATTACTTAAAAATTCAAATTTTGTGTAGATTTTGTGTTCTGAGACTTATATTTTGACCCACCCGAATGTTTGATGTGGAAGGAAAAGGATTTCATTGGAAGACAAATGGATAACAAAATAATTTTATTCTAGGTATAATGAATTAATATAATTTGAGAGCAAATTAGAAAGTTTTCATCTTTTTATTTTGTGGATCTACATTTTGTAAATTTAATGTAGATTAGTATTTATTTCCTCTTTTAGGTATGTACTAGTTGTGAAGACAATGCAAGTGCAGTTGGCTTTTGTGTAGAATGTGGAGAGTGGCTATGTAAGACATGTATTGAAGCACATCAAAGAGTAAAATTCACTAAAGATCACTTGATCAGGAAGAAAGAAGATGTCTCAGGTAAGATAGAAGCAGTTTTAATGATTACTATTAATCTCCCTCTTTTGCCCCTGTAGCATTTCTGCGTATTCTTTATAAGCTTTGGATACCAGTATCAATAAGAACGTTAGACAAACTTTTTGTTTAGTTTAAAAATATATGTTTTATTTTACTACAGAGTCTGTTGGAGCATCTGGTCAGCGCCCTGTTTTCTGCCCTGTACACAAACAAGAACAGTTGAAACTTTTCTGTGAAACATGTGATAGACTGACATGTAGAGACTGTCAGCTATTGGAACACAAAGAACATAGGTACAGAAGTCATAATTGCTTATCAAGAAATATTATAAAAAGTTCTTATAAAATTATTCTTCCTAAAGCAGATATTTATTCCATAATTTTGTTAGCATCTTAATTCTCAGTTTTGTATATTTTATTTCTTAAAGCAAGATGTTTTTGATAAATTATTTAATAGCTTCCACATTCATATTTAATAGTCTTATGAATATTGGTTAAAAATGTATCATGACATGGGTTTGGGTTTGCAAGAATGGAGATGTATTTCTTTGTTTGCTCTGCCTTTGGTTCAAATACACTTTTTTTCAAGTGTACTGTGGTATTTAGGCTATGGGCTGTCTAAAGAGGTAGTATTTGCATGGATATGGCTAGCTGTTACCATTTTAACATTAAAGCATAAGTATACTGATTTCATTAGATAAATAATTTGCAGAAAAACTAGTGCTTTATAAACATCTAAGTAAGTTATTAATTATTTAATACATAGCTTAGTATTTCAACCCTGTTTTACCCTCAGAATTCAATAGTATTCACTATTAGTATTCACCAATCTGTTACATCTAAAACTGTTGTGGAAATGTACTGTGATTTCTAGTCAGTTGTATAACAGAATCCTCTAGTAAATTTCTCAGTTTCTGTGGTATCTATTTATTACGATTAAAAAGATAATTTTGCCTACACGTACACCATTTTCTGAAGTGTTTTTCTTAAAACAGTTCTGCCAAATCGATGGAAATAAGTTTTATGAATCTCCTGCCAAAAAAGGGTAGATTAAGTTGAATTAACTACACTTAAATGTGTTCCTTAACTGTCAGATGTCTTAGAGCTTTTAAGTGTTAGATTTCATTGGAATTCATTTAGGATTCTCTTAAAGAAGGGGATACATTAATTCTAATCTCTAACAATTATTGCATCCACAGTTTATGCCGGGCACTTTTCTGACTGTTGTCATGTTTGTTTAATTCACATTAACTATCCACGCCATGCTGGTACTGGTATTGTGACTGTTTTATAGGAGAGAGAGTCTACTCACAGAAAGCATTAGTAATTTGTACAAGGTCTCACAGTAAGTGGTAGAGCCAGGATTTGAACACAGCAGTCAGATTCCACATTTGAACACAGGCAGTCAGATTCTGTTAGCTCATATGCTCATTTTCTCCCAGTGTGGTATATCAAATACAGAATACAGTATATGGAATCTCTCAGACTTGACCACATAAAGGTAGTACTCTTCATTCTTTTTCAAGGCAGCTCTCACTGTTCTACAGAACATTTGTTTGGAAATGCTACTTAAAGTTTTTCTGTTTTTAAAATTTGTTCCAGAATGTTTTATCTTAACTGCAAGTTGGCTAGTGTTTTGAGTTACTAATCTTGTGGTTGCCTTCACCTTGGGGCCCGATCTTAACATTGATTGTCTTGTAATAATCTCAGCAAGACATTAGATTACCTCTCTCAAAGCTGCAGTCAGATCTTTGAAACATCTTAGATTTCTTACGGCTTTTTAAATTGATATGAGAAGCAAAAATAATAGGAAGATGGCATCCTTTTTCTCTTGAAAGAATAGCTTGAACCACCCCTCCCTTAAACTTTAACTGTGATTCTTCCCTTTCCTTCACCATTTTCCTTTATCACTTATATCCAAGTCCTAATTATTTCTTGAGTCTTTTCTCCCTTTTCTTTAGTTTACACTTTATGTTTTTTCTGGATATAGACTACTGTGGAACCCATGTCATTAGACCTAAAAGCATAGGTACCTGTTTCTACAACACATTTGTAACTGGTCTCCCTGCTTTGAGGTTTTCCTTGTTAAATTCATTCTGTCCTCATTGCTGCCAGGATTTTTTTGCCGAAGTCTAGTCCCCCGCCTCCATTTAAATATCCTACAGTGGTCTCCCATAGTCACAGTTTAAAGTGTTCAATATAGCATACATTTTTAAGTCTTGCCAGAGCCTTTCTCATCATCATCTGAAGTTAGGAAACAGTCTACAAGACCACCCTCACTTTTGAAACCAACTACAGAGTTCAATAAAAACCCAAACACGAGAACAGCAGCATGCAATTCAGCTCATTGATATGATTCACTGTTACCTTCTGGAGTCAGAGTGCTAGCCTTCCAAACAGAGTGCTGTCCCTTCTCCTCGGAACCGCCATCCATAAACCAAGCAACTCTTTGTTGGTTAATATAGAGTTGTTCATAGGGCACCATCGGCTTGATCACAGGACTCAGCAGCCCCTCGGGTGGTTCCATAGTCATACTTAGGGGAAAAGAGGCTAGCCACCTGCTCATAAATACCATAAATACCTCTTTGCATCCTCTTGGTTGCATGTTCTCGCACAAACCACTTCTATTTATACGGAGCTCTTCTTGGTACTGCCTTCCTTATTAGACTGTTCTTTCATCACCCAAGACATTATGGGTATTTCAGATTTTGAGGTTATTTTATGTTCTTCAGTCAGAGAGTCGATCTCAATGTTATGCCTAATGGCAAGCCAGTAACTTTCTTTTTAAATGGCATGTATTTTACCACAGCATCCAGAAATGTTCTGGTCATTTCTGAGTGGCACTTACAGGCTTTTGCCAAAAACTTCAGTCTGCGTAATCCGTATTGCTGACACTTCCAAAGTCATGTCTTAGTGTGGATCATAGGGGCCCAGAAAGCATCAAGAAAGAGACTACTTTTTGCAATTATACATGGCCTGCCTTTCTTCAGGCCCCCATTCAAACAAGCCTTCGTTTGGGTCATTATATTGATTTAGGTACTAGTAATGTTACCAGACGAGGAATATGCGTCGTTCCGAATTCAAATATACTAACCAAAAGTCGGGCTTCTTATTTTGTTCTAGAGGTAGGTGGAAAAAGCAGTTTATTTTTCGTCCCCTATGGAATATCAAGGGTGGTTCCTGCCTCAGTTATTCCTAAGAATTTCATCAATTTGGGCAGGTTCTTGGACCTTTGCTGGATTTATCAGCAGCCTCTGTTGGTCACACAATCACCTTCCTTCGTCTTTAGTTTCTGATATTATATCATCAATATAGTGTATTATACTCAGGATCTGCATCAAGTCTAAATCCCTTCTAATCAAATTATACTAGTAAGCTGGTGAATTGAAATAACCCTATGGCAATATAGTAAATGTAAGTTGGGATCCTTCCATGTGAAGGAAAATTGTTCTTGCCCTTTTCTGAGGTCAAGACAGAGAAAAACTCTTTCAGGATCGATCACTGAATACCAGTCTCCTTTAGCCTCTTGTATATATTTTTTGTACTGTTGAAACCACATCGGACGGTTGATGCAATGGTGGCACCACTTTATTCAAGCTTTAATAGTCTACTGTCAGTCTTGATTAGCTATCTGTTTTTTCCACAGGCTTCACAGGGTTATTGTATAGAGAATTCATTGGTACCAGCACTCCAGCTTCTGGTTGTTATTAAGTGGTAATCTTTTTTTGTCCGTCAGATATCCTTCCATACTTCTCAGACTAACAGCTCCTATGGGTTCTGATAGTTCTAGTAGTTCTCATTTAGCATGTCCAATCAAGACTGGCCTTAAAGTGAACACTTATATGCATTCTGTTTTACAATATCAGTCAGACATATCCATCCCAATAATATAGTCATGTAAAGGAAATATAATCATTTCACATAAAGTCTGTTCAGATATTTCATTTTTCATCCAAACTTTCACCTTAATCCTATCGACCATTGTTTTTCCTCCCAATTCAGCCTAGTACGCATTTGGACTTCAGCTGTTTTAGAATCAAAGCACATTGGGCTTCCAGGTCAAGGAGTCCCAGAAATGTTCCTTATCTGTCCCTTGGCTGTTTTACTCACACTAGGGCATATTGCCTTGGTTCTCCAGCTGGAGGTTGAGCCAGAAGATTCTGGCCCCTCTCCATTATTCTTTAATTTGCTTAATCCATAGGACAGTCACTCCAGGCAATTTGAGGTCAGATTTCTCATTGACATCTTTGCCTTTCAGCTTTTTAAATTTCTTCAATATAGGAGAGTTGTTTAGGGCCCTTTGATATTGGGGAGCCACAGTGACTCCCATTGGTCTACCCAGTCTTCAGTAGTGCTGCATTAAGATATTGTTTCAACCCCATCAGTGTCTCTTCTATTCATCCCATTTTTAATAGCCACCTTAAGATTTCCATCCTGTTCAGATAAATCCATTGACTCCCTGTTTGGTCTTTTCCTTTTTTCTCATGAACCACTCTTATTTTCTTAGCATTTGTAAGGCCTATAAAGGGAAGCTGAGATAATAAATCTGATAAGGCTTCTCAAATTGTTCTTAAAGGGTCTCCCTTTATCACAGTATTTACTGTGACCTAAGAGGCCTATTAGGGGAATATCTCGATCTTTATAATGCCAATCCAGCACATCTTGCATAAGAAGCACATCAGCTCCTTCTTCTGGGGAGTTCCACTTGCCATTTATCAGAGGACAGTCATCTCTCTTAGGGTAAAAAGACTTTACAGGGGCTTTTCTCCAATCCACCAAGCCAGCTGCTGTGGGAATGAGCTGTATGTGTGGATTATGTATAACTATCTGTGGTTATTCAGGAATGAGTTTAGGATCCTTTATCAACTCAAACATTGCTCTTCTGTAGTATTTATACATAGTATTATAGTAGTATGTATAATATTTTATAGTAAACCAAGATGCTGCCTATAAGTAATCACTCACAATATTTTAGTAAAGGTTTTTCTTAGGAAGCAGACAATTCAACCCACAAAATGAGACAAATCCTTCACACTGTACTCTCTGGTTTCATTAGTTTCTTGGTTTTGTTGTTCCTCAACCTGGACTACCTTCTTGTGACCATAGGTCAGAGAGGTGCTGTTTTCTACACATAATTTTTCCCTTTGAAGTGGTCCTGTGGCTAGTGGCTATAGCTCAGAGTGGCTGAAGTCTGAGGTTTGCCCAGTGTCAGGATCTGTCTCAACACACTGTTCATTTTAGCTACTATGGATAACAATAAACTAATTATACAATCGTATAATTAGTTTGTTTCTTACTAGTTTGCATTTCCTTATTTATTCAGTTAGTCAACTCCTAGGGAGTAAGTTGGGTCTACCATTTCTATACTCCATTGGTAGCTTTTACTTTGAGTAACTGCAGCTGCAGTTACATACCGTGAGTGCTGACGTAGTCAGGCAGGAATCAAAGGTCCAGAAACCCCCATCTCTGCATTCTTCCTCTTCCCAAACCACGTGTTTCAGTGAATCGAGGTCATTCTAATGAATCCCACTTCTGACGTCAACTGTGAAGTTAGGGAGCAATCCAGAAGTTCTCCCTCGCTTCTGACATTAACTGCAGAATTACGGGGTCCCCACAACCACACTTCTGACACCAGTTGCAAGTTCAGGATTTCCCAAGACTACCCTCAGATTTGATAATTTGCTAAAATTGTTAGATAATTTGCTAGAGCTCACTGAAAGCTGTTAGGCTGACGGTTACATTTATTACAGTGAAAGGATACAGATTATAATCATCCAAAGGAAATATGCTTGGAGCAGAGTCTAGAAGAGTCCTGAATGTAGAGTTTCTAGTTGTCTTATCTCAGTGGAATTTGGGACATAGTTAACTTCTTCCAGTAATGCTGTGTGACAGTGTGCATGAAGTATTGGCAGCCTGGAAGGCTTACCTGAGCTTTGGTGTACAAAATATTTTTGGAGCTTTGTCATGTAGATATGATTCATTGTCCATGTCACTGACCTGTTTTTGGCTCCAGAGGTTGAGCTAATACCCTGTGATCCAAAGCCCCCACTATAAATCATATTGTTAGCGTGTGACCCAAGGGCCCAGGTAAACAAAGATACTTTTATCAGGCAGTACATTTCAAGGGCTTAGAGGTGCCCTCCTAGTAGCTGAGGGCAAAGGCCAGACCTTTCTTTGGGCAAGGTTGCATTCTTTACTACATAATCTGTTATCTCCTACTTGTACTTTTACAGTAGGAAGCCCTCTGTTTTAAATTTCTCTGCCTTTCCAAATGTTATTTCTTAATTTATAGAACACCTTCCTTATCTGTCAGAAAACTAGTTAGCCTTAAAACCAGTTCACTTCTGTGCATCTGATACTGTTCATCTTTCCCACTCCTTTTCCCTATGTAGACTTAAGGCTTGGTAGGTCTAGTTCAAGGGGCTTAATTTCTCCTGGGCTTATTGATCAGGTGAGATTTCTTACCTTTTCTTGAGTCAGTTATGCAATTGTGATATATTCTTAGAAACTTGTCTGTTTAGTAGAGATTTTCAAAACACATTTGCTTAGAATTAAACAGGATTAAGTTGGTTATATCTTTTTCGTGTTTATAATGTAGTATAACTGAATTTATTTCTTTATTAGCTTGGCCATACATTTGCATCATTTATTGGTCACTTTATTGATTCAGTTCTTGAAGTCATGTATTCTATTTTTTTTTTAAATGTATTCTTTTTTTATCTTTGTTCTTTCCTTAGTTCGACTTTGTTGTACTTAGATTTTATGTTGACTCTTTATCAGAAAGATGTATATTTTCCTCTAATTAAAATTTAGCCTCATTCCATAATCATTTTTGAATTATGCAGTCTGTAATTGTATTTTTGGGTCCCCCACCTTTTAAAAAGATAATTACTTCATGATGTAGTGATAAAGATGATGAACTGTGTCTGTCTGTCTTTTAAATGGAGAAAATGTACCAACTTTATAAGGGTTTAATGAGAATTGTACCTGTGAAGGGCTTAGCACAGTAAGTGCTCAGTAACAGTTTACCTATTATTACCAACATTGAAACCTACACATTTATTTTTTCTTTTTAAAAACACTTTATTGAGGTCTTTGGTTTTCTTTATGGTTTTGTAAGTTCTCAAAAAGGAAAGCAGCTACAGAACTTTAAGAAATTTTGTACCTTGAAATATTACATGGTTTCCAGTTAAACCTTGAGGTTACCCCCTCCTCCCTCTAATAGTTCTGTTCCAAGTAAAAGGATAAAAAAAAAAAGTATAGATTTGGAAAGACTAAAAATGAGAGAAGAGACCTGAAAGCAGGGAAATGGATCTGATAATTGACTTAGTTGAATTGAATGAACCACACACAACCCAAGGGCATGCAAAGGAGATTTCAAGGAAGCCACCTCATGTATTTCTTAGAAACCTACTATGGCTCAGGATCTAAAGCTAAAATAGGTATGACAACAATCTGCTTATTCTTTGAATAAATAGCTTCAAAGGCTCTGGTCTTGGGAATATTAGGTTTAAATGGAGGGTGGAGATGAGGGATTTGGCTGAAATTGGGGATTAAGTAATATGTCCATACACCAAACTGTGGGAACTTCACTTTCCCCGACTTCTTTCCACATAGTGACACTTTGCCATTTCACTCTCCCTCTCTGTCCCCTTTCTGGAATTAGAGGCCTTTTCACTCTGGAGAAAGTGGATGATCAGAAAGGACCTCTAAATATTGACATTTGGGGTTCATTTCTAATTAGAAAGATTGCCTTACAGCAATGCCCACGAGTTCCTAAGTTGTTCTGTCACACACGGATTCTAAGCAGTTTTTAAATATATTTAAATATGAATGAACAGAGGGATCATCTGACATTTGTGGAGAGCCACTATCATATGCCATATGCCATACATCGTGGGCTATGTTGAGAATTCTCAACTCTTCTCTCTCTTGTCTGGCGTCAGATATAGAGACTGGAAAAGCTAAGTCTTCCCTTTCTCAGCATTTCTTGAGTTAGGGTAGCCCTGGTCCACATTTTATGCCCATACAATTTAAGGAGAATTCTGCTTTGTGCGTAATTTTCAGAAAGCTTTGCCTTCCTGATAAATGAGACAAATGTTACGGTGTCTGCCTTTTTCTGCCTTTTTCTTTTCTTGTATTGGATGTGATACCTGGAACTGTGATGCCATTATATGACCATGAGGTAAAGGCAAGATCATTTCAGAGATTCTAACTTTAATGTTGAACTGTTGAACACCATCAGCTGCCCATATGTGGTTTTGTTATATGAGCCACTGTTAGTCACTACAGCCATGCACAAAGGTACACTGAAAGAAAAGACATGAAGATAGTATAGGAACAAAAAGAAATATAAAATCAGACAAATTTATGTCATCCTGAAAGATATGACAAGCTATTATTAGTTACAAAATAAGGACAGAATCTCTGAAAAAGAAGTAATTTACATAAGAAAACAACTGAGAAGTATGATAGCTGCAGTAAAATATTAATAGATTTAGTAGTTAAATTCTAGTCTCCTAGAAAATAGAGCATAAAGAGAAAATTAAAAGATAAAATTACAAGAGATCCAACAGCCAACTAGTATGAATTACAGAAAAAGAAATGATCAAATAAGTAATACAAAAAATTCTCTTAAGAACCTAGTTTCCATCTGAAATGACTCATTTAAGGCCCACTACACTGATTATAAAAAAAAAAAAACCCGTATGAAGGTATATATCATCATAGAATGACAGTACACTATGGATTAAAATGAAAGATAAACAAAGTTTCCAAAGAATAGAAATAGTTGACCTGCAATATGAAATGGGAATTTAAATAGGATTTTTAAAAATAGCAATACCGGAGATAGAAGATGCTGGAACAGTGACTTCAAAAGTTGGGGAGTGGTGGTAGGGAAACATTTTCAGCCTAGAATTTTATAGCTGAACTATTAGTCAGTGTGAGAATAAGATGTAGACATTTTTCAGCATCAGGGATTCAGAAACTGTCTCTCATGCACCTTTTCCTGGAGAGCTGTTAGAGAATGTGATCCACAAAAATGATAGTAAACCGAGAAAGTGAATGAGAATGTCCAGAACAACAGCTGTGCAGTAGCTGGTTTGGACTGAAGCATGAAGACTGAGGACTCCATGAAGGATGTCTCCAAGAAAAAATGGAACCATTTCTATTAAATTTATTAGATGATTTGAGAAATATTACAAGTTTTTTACATATCTGATGGAGCATGAGAAGCATTAGGGATTGGTACATTAAGCAAATGAGAAAAAAGGACATTCATTCCTCAAAAAAAGTCCTATGAGAAAAATTATTCTTCTTATACTCTTTGGCTCATCATTGGACAATATTTTCAAAGTCGTTTGTTAAATTCAACCAATAGTTGCATGCCTACTGAGTACCAGACATGGTATATATTTCAGTGAACAGAGCAAAGTCATTGTCCCCAAGGACATACATATTTTCAAATTAAATATTACCAGATGATGATTGTTATGGAGAAAAATCAAGCTGGGAAATTGGGACAGGGCATGTGAGCATGTTGGTGGTTAGGTTTTTATTTTAAGTAGGGTGGTTTCAAAAGGCTTAAGATGGGATTTGAGTAGAGGTTGAAGGAAGAAGAGGAGCAAGCCCTGCTTAAATTTGGTACGTGTTTCAGGTAGAGAGAAAGCAAGTATAAAGGGCCAATGATAATAGCATTCTTGACATCTTTGAGGAACTGTATAATGAACAACAGGAGAATTGGTGTCAGATAAGGTTAGAGGGGCAGAAGGGCCAAATTATTTAGTGCTTTGTAAGACATTGAAAGAATGTTGGCTTTTAAACTAAAGATTTTGAGAAGTGGGATAATTTGGCTGATCATTGTTTTAAAAGGATTACACTGGCTATGGTGAGGAGAGATTTAAGGGGGCAAGGACAGAATTAGGCTGTTTTCAATAATTTAAGCAAGAAATAGTGGTGGCTTAGACTGGAGTGCTAGAGTGCTAACATAGGAGATAATATGTCAAATTTCTGTATATTTTGAATTTGGATTCAGTGCTTGAAATTGTGATATATAGATTTGCTGTTATATGAATTGTATGAGTTAGGTATCAATAACGCTAAGATTTTGGGCTTTCTGGTTACTAAGAGTATCTGGAAGGGTAAGATTGAATTTACTGAGGTGGGAAAGACTGGGAAGATGTGGTTTGTTAGGTGTGTTTAGGGAATTGGTAGTTAAGTTTTGGCCATACTGAATTTGAGATCTTAAGAGTAATGTAAACACTATTTTATGATAAAATTAGATTGGGCATGGTAGGAGAAGTAAGGAGGATTATAGTGTGTTTACTTGTAACTGTCTAAAATTGATAAAGCTGCGTAGACCTGTGATTTTAGAAGGCATCCCGTAATCCTCCAGTCACTGTCATGACAGACAGAGAGGGTCCTTGCACTTCACGCCTTCTCAGAGCTCCTTAGTTCCATTAGCTCTGTCAGCATGGGCAGCATGGACGCTACACAGTTAGAGTGAGTTTGCTTCTGAAATGAGGGTCATGAGTAAATCTGCGCTTACTAAGACCACATTCTTATTGTCTTGTGGGACTCCAGTCACATGTATGGTACACTCTTTGATTTTGTCACACTGGTCCCTGAGATTTTGTTCATTTTCTTTCAGCCTATTCTCTGTTCTTCAGACTTTTCATTATGTTCATTTTCACTAATTCTTTCTTCATTTATCTCCCATTTGCTGCTAAGCCCATCCAGTGAGTTACTTCATTTAAATTATTATGCTTTTCTAGAATTTTCATTTTTCCATTTCTCTGCTGATTTCGTATCAGTTCACTCACTAAGAACCTGTTTTTATTTAAGTTTTGAATAAATATGTAATAGTCCATTTAAAGTGTTAGTTGAGTAAAACACTGGACCATTTTGGTGTCGGTTTCTGTTAAGTATGTTTTTCTTTGAGTCATACTTTCCTGTTTCTTGAATGTCTAGAGAGTTTTTATTGAGATTTGGACATTATGGATGATGCATTATAGAAACTCTGGATTCTTTTATCTTCCTTTGCAGACCGTTGATTGTTCTAGCAGGCAGTTAAATTACTGGCTGATTACCTTGATCTTGTGTAAGCGTGGTTTTACACTTTGAGAGGGATGACCTGTGGAAAGCCCAAGATATTTCTCAAGCCTCTAACTTGATTGGACTCAACTTCTAAACTCTTTATTTGTTGAAAGATTTTATGAAGGCTTGGTTTTAGGCTTTATTAGGACAGGCAGAACTTACTCCTAGTTCTTTCCTTCAGGATACGGCCTTTCTGGTTTCTCAGGTAGGAGTCTGGGGAGGTGAACAGTCTCTTTCCTTGCTGGCTCAGCTGTTTGACCTCTAGTTTTTCTCTTCCATTGTCAACTTCATAGCAGCTGCTCTCTTTAAGTCTTATACAATCTCATCTTGGGCATGTACAGCCCAGGGATTGGCTATGGACTTGTGAGGAATTCACTTGTTCTATATCTTCCCTTCCTTCTTTACCCCCCACTCTTCAGCCTTACCTGCACAGCCCCCTCTATTCCAGTGCCCTGCTCCATGGACTCCAGCTACTCAGTAGTTTCTCACCCTGATTTCTGCTTCCTCAGCTCAAAGAGACTCTTGTACTCTGCTTAGTCTCCAGCGCTCCATGCCAGTTATCATGAAATTGTCTGCAGACAGAGAAGCAAGGTGATGGTGGTACTCTCCAAAGGACTGTAGAATTTCTCTGCCTGTAGTCCAGTGACTGAATACAGTTGCCTCATATTTTTCTGTCTCGTTTTATAGTTTTTGGTGTCAGGGTTAGTCTGGTACCTATTATTCTGTCATGACTGAAAGTCACCTTTGTTTCAGCTTAATATTTTTTTATCCCCAATTGCAATTTTTTGTATATAGTTAGAAAAGGGTATTTGTAGATTGTTTTTGAACATCGATGCATTTTAAGAGAGAGTGCTTAACACCTAATATCAGACATTTTTATTAAAGAGTATGAGTTTATAATGATGTTCACTTGAACTAAGTAAAATTTCCTAAAGAAATAGCTTTTCTTGGAGTTAGACTTTTAAATTAAAAAATGGATGGATGGATGGATGGATGAGTGGATATCCAGATAGATGTATATTAAAACTACCTAGAGAGCTTTAAAAAATATTGATGCCTTAGTCCTACTTCACACTGGTTAATAAGGATATTAAATTACATCGTGGGTATCAAGATTTTTTTTTTACAGTATTTTAAGAATACTGGTAAAACATCCCAGATGGTTTTTGTTATTCAGTGAAGGTTGAGAACCACTACTTTAGAAGAACCTTTGCCAAACGGATTTTTTAGGTTTTCTTTCTGTAAATTTTTCTGAAGTTAAAATAGGCTTGCAGATAAGATCCAAATAGCTGGTAGAAATGACGTGTAAATTTAAATCTACCATCAGTCCTCTCAGGAAGCTAGATTTAGAACTGTAGCGACAAATCAAGATTTCCTATCCAAGCAAATAGTTTTCATGAGGTACATTTGTCATCACAGAAAAAGCAGCTTGTTTAATGATCTTCATTCAGTATGCATTCAGCTCTTTTGTTTAGTAGATATTTGCCCACCAAGTACGAGGTACCATACAGGTAATGACTATACCATAATAAAAATACCATAAGAAACTATACCATAATAAAAAAAGCTTGGAGTCTTATAGTTTATATGAGACTTGAGATTGAACATATGGTTCAATAGTAGTTCATTTCAGTGATATCTCCAAAATGGAGTTAATTCATTTTGGTTTTGCTGGAGAAAAAAAGCCTTGTTTATTTTAATATCATAGTTTGTGGGTTTGTCAGACTATCTGAGGAGCTCATAGGCTCATTGAGTCAGTCACCTAGCAGAATCATTGCTATGGCTAGAAAGAGAAGAATTGGATATGGCCAAGAGTTAGCTTGAAGGAGGGGAATATCAGGAGAGGAGATTTGAGAAAGAAACATACCATTCAACATGATCACTTATCCATTTGGCAAAGGGACATAACAGGTTGAAATGTATGTTAGTAAAAATGTTAATTGGTAAAATTATTACAAAAGTAAATACCCTGTTGGTTGGTCATTTTCCTTTGCAGCAATGGAAGCCTGCCTCTGATCATCTGTGGTTCATCTCTGATCTCTGCATGGCTGATTCCCGTCTTTGAGATCTTAGCATAAATGTCATCACTCTTAAGAACCTTTTTCTCTGTACCCAGTCTAGAATTTTTAGCTATTCTTGTCTTCTCTATCACATCACTCTTTTTAAACTTTTGTTTTCTCATTAATTGGAATGTAAGGAATAGAAGAGGAGCCTGTTTTTCTTATTTACTGTGGTGTCCATAGCCTTTAATACTTCCTGGCATCAGTAACGACTGCACACTTTTAAAAAGGTTTAAATCACAAGATATACGTAGGGAGAAGTACCTAAAAATGCAATATAAAGAATAACTAAAATATCTTTAAAAATCTGGATTGTTTTTGTTTTTGTTTTTGTTTTTACCTACTTGGTAAATGGAAAAATGAAAAAAAAAATTGCTGGAACACTAAATGATATCATGATCCAAGAAAGTTTGGCAACCTCTTGGCTATAGTTTACTCATTCTATTATTGATAGTAATTTGTGTTGTTTGGGCTAGTATAAAAGATAAGAATATTTCTTTAGGTCTCCTGGGATACATGCATGTGTTTCTTTAGGATATGTATTTTAGATAGGAATTTTTTGGTTATATTTATTTTTTAACTATAGATTCAGATTCTTTGTGGTACAGGTTTTATATTTCTTGTATCAGTTTTGCAAAGTTATATTTTTAAATAAATGACCATTTTATTTAAATTTTTCAATTTCTTGATATTAGATGTCAATATCTTTTTAAAGTCTTCAGATCTGTAGTGATTGTGACCTCTTTTTAGTCCCTGATATTAGTTATTTATACCTTCTCTGTTTTTCTTGATCACTCTTTTCACAGATTTGTCAATCTTAGTCTTTTCAAAAAACCAAGTTTTGGCTTGATGTCCACTAAGTTGTATATTTTCTCTGCTTTATTTTCTTTCTTTATTTTAATTCTTTCTGTTTACTTTCTTTGGACTTATTTTACTTTTTTCTACCTTCTTGAGATGAATGCTTACTGAATTTCACCCCTTTTTTCCTAATAAATGGTAATTTCCTATTAAGTATTCCCTTAGCCCTATCTCATATTTCGATACAAGGTATTCTAATAGTTCAATTCAAAATATTTTTTAGTTTCCATCGTTTCTTTTTTGAACAGTGGATAGGTGAAAGACTGCAGTTGGCCCTTAAACAGCATGACAGTTAAAGATGATGACCTGCCATGTAGTTGAAAATCTGTGTGTAACTTTTGACTTCTCCAAAACTTAACCATAGCAATCTCTCTGATTCTACTGGGGATTGGTTCCAGGACACCCTGCAGATACCATATTTGAAGATGCTGAAGTGCGTTAGCTACAGTGGTGTAGAACAATGCATGCAGTCAGCCTTTCACACCCACAAAGTCCCAATCAATTACCACAAATGCTGTTTTCAGTCTTTAGTTAGTTGAGTTCACAGATGCAAAACCCAGGGTTACAAGGGCCAACTATATATTTGTTGAAAAAATCCACATATAAGTGGATCCCCACAGTTCAAAGCCGCGTTGTTCAAGAGTCAGCTATAGTTTTTTTTTCTTAACTTTCAAACACATGGAAAATATCTTTTTTCTTAATGGAGTTTTAATCTAATTGCATTGTGGTTAGAGAAGGTGGCTTGTATAAGTTCAGTCCCTTGACTGAATACTTTATTAATAAGTTTCAGTGAATTTTGTTTTAGTTTGTCTAAAATATCTTTATTTCGCTCTTGTATTTGAAAGATATTTTTGCTGTGTGTAGCATTTTATGTGTAGACTGCTGTTATTTTTCATTAGCACATTGGCTTTGTAAGCACATTTCCTTTTTGCTCTTAAGAGGTCAGCAAACTTTCTACATGTAATTCTTTTGCAGGTAACCTATCTTTGTTTTCTGACTGCTTTTTAAGATTCCTCCTTTGGTTTGATTTTCTCAATTTTTGGATTGTGTGTTTTAATCAGTAATCTTTCCAGATAATATAGCTGTTCCCTTCTTGTTTCTTCTGAAACTCCAATTAGATGTGTGTTAGATCCCCTCACACTGTTCTCCATGTCTCTTAACTTATGTGTTTTTCTCATTTTTTTTAAGTCCAAAACGCAAAACAGAGGCATTTTCTTCTGAACAATCTCAGTTCAAGTTATTCTCTTTAACCATGTGAAGCTTCCATTAAAACCCATCCGTTGCATTTAAAAACTTAAATCTGCCAGTTTACCTTTTCCCTTTAAAACACTTTTTGTTTTGAGATATGAAATTATAGGTTCACAGGGTGTTGCCAAAAAAAATTAAAGGTCCTTTGTATTCTTTACCTACTTTTTGCCTGCATATTTACTCGGTTTCATCCTTTAAATATAATAAGCATAGATATTTTTCCTCTATTAATGGATCTTTTCTTCCTTTTTGTTTTTCTGTTGGTTTTTGTTCAAAGTGCCATATTTCCTTAGATATGGCTATTTTAACCTATGAACTCATTTTCCTTGAAAAATTTTTTTTTTTTTTTTTTTTTTTTTTTTTTTTTGGTCTAGAATTATGATGCTTTCTCAATAAAGGATTAAATTTCCTTTTGTCAGTGCATGGAAGCACTGCCTGGTTGGGACCATTGAATTTCCAGAATGGAGTTGGTTTGGATTACCAGATGATGGGCACTGTGTCTAATACTCCACATGCGGAGTTCTCTGAGGCTGCTGCTTCTGAGGGTCCTTCCTGCCTCTAGCCCACAGCTTTGCTTTAACTTCCCTGTAGTCCTTTAGGGGTGGTGGAGGGCACAGCCATGCATCAAGGTCCAGGTCTTTTAGGTCTCTGTCTTCTGGCAGCATAGGTATATATTTGTGAAACTCTTATCACAATGAATAATAGCGAACATACTTATCCCCTAAATTTCACCATCAAACTGGAAAGATATTTTTGCTAGACAACAAATTCTATGCTGACAGTTTTCTTTTAATACTCTAAAGGTGTTGTTCCACTATCTTTATTACTCTGTACATGAGGTATCTTTTTCCCTCTAGCCACTTTTAAGATATTTTTCTTTATTACTGACTTTAAGCAGTTTGGAAACAACATAGTTTAATGTAATTTTTAAAATCTTGTGCTTGGAGGATGTTAAGCTTCCTCGATCTGTAGGTTTATGGTTTTTATCAAATTTGGAAAATTTTACTCCATTATTACAGTTTCTTCCAATTTTTTTTTCTCTTCTGTCTCCGCATTCGGAGATGCCAATATACACCTATTAGTGTTATTACAGTTGCCTCAGAATTTACTGTTCTATTCTTATTCCCTCCCTTTTTTTTTCTGTTTGATTTTAGATGGGATTAACAGCAGATTATAGCTACAGAAGAAAAGATAAGTGAATTTGAAGACAGCAATAGAAAGTAACAGCCTGTTCTACTAATGAAGTCTTATGTAACTGAAATATCAGCTGATGTCACTGTGTGCCCCCTTTAAAGTTAGCTTTTGTTCTCTATTCTATTTATGCAAGAATCCTAATATCTTCCCTAAGCTTTCTCAAAATTTCCACCCTTTTAGCTTCTCATCATGGTTGCTCAGAGTTCCTACTCTTCTTCAACTCTTCCTGAACTCTTGCTGCTATTAACATCACCCCTGCATATAGAGCCTTAAATGAGGAACCACAGCCTCATTTAAAAATGTTCTCAAAACACTCTTATGAAGTCTTTATGTGCATAGAAGGCTTTGTGTCTTTGTTGCAGGATTGAGGTTTTATATTCTAACAAGGCAAATTATTTAAAAATATTACTAAAAATAGCAATCGTAACTAGCATTAAGCCCCCTACTTTGTTTTTATTAAGCAAAGTACTGTGTTTATTAAGTGCTTTGTGTGTTTTGACCTATTTAATTCTTGGAATAGTCCTGTGAGATAAATATGATTATTTCAGATTTATCTGCCAAACTGAGACACTGAGAGGGTTTTCCAGATTACTCAGCTATTACTGTGAAGACAGTAATACCTACATCATTAAGTTTGTCTAAAGATTAAATGAGAGCGTCCACATGACACGTGTTCAGTGCCTGAAAATATAGTAAGTTCTCAAAACAGGCTAGCTTTCGCTAGCTATAGATTGATAAATGTTTAAATAAAATAAGATGTTTGGGATTTTTTTCAAAGTAATCGAGAATAGAGTGGGTAGGTGTTTCGACAAAATCAACTATAAATGGATACTTTTTGAAAGTGGATGATAGGTTCAGTGGAATTGAGCTTCTACTTTAATGTATGTTATGTAATTTTTTAAATGGAATAACAATTTTAAAAGAAACAGAATTACTACTTTACCAACCAACTTTTTTAAATGTTACTTTTAGATATTCACTTTGGATACAAACTAAGATGATATATTTCTCTAGAAGTACCAGAGTAAAATCTTATCAGTTGTTATACACACTGACAGTTATTAAGCATGATATTTGGCAAGCAGAGTAGCAGCCCTGTGCAGCTTAGGACTTAATATAATAAGACTCTAAATGTGCATTCAGAAGCCATAGTATGACATTATTAGCTAAGTGATCACAACCTTTTTAAAAAAAACAATCCTTTTATTATTCATCTCATATTCTTAGAGAACCATATTTTCAAAAACATCTTAGCAAACTGCAATTAAATAATATATTTCTCAATAAGAAAAAAATATAAGCATGAGGATTAATTTTATTCAAAACCAGATAACCAATGGTATATTTATTATACTGAGTTTCTATAATTCTAGCCAAAAGCACAGAAAGTCTTACTTTTAACCAGTCCTAACTAAATCATGGGCCAATATAATTTTTACTTAGACATTTTGGAATACTGAAAATAGCTCATTATGACAGAAGCCTACATTAAGAATCCCTACTTCATATGCAAGATTAAAATCTAAGAAATTGCTTTCATGTATTTACATATTAACCTCAATTATGCTTGCCCCACTTATTAGTTATTCTTCCCATTTCTGAAGTATTTCAACTATAATTTTGATTAGTTAAAAAAGAAAATGCAGCGTTTGTTCTCTTAGCTAAGAAAATCAGAAGTAGTTTGTAGGCAAAACTACTTCCATGTTGTTTTTTCGGTGACCTTTTTTTTTGAATCTGCCTTAGCTAGACATTCAATTTCTAGGTCATACCATGGACCTTACTTTAACTGAAGCCCTCTAAACTCCTAAATAACCGAAGGTGCTGATGTCTTTGACAAAGTTCATTGTTCAAACTTGTTTGTTGAGCTGTACCAACTAGTACTGTACCCTGATAATCTTGTCTGAGCCACTCTTAGAGTTCTAGCTGGTCTGCCCCTTCTCTCTTCAGATAATTTTTTTTTTTGTCTGATCATTGTCCTAGAATGCATGTCTGATTATTACGCCTTGGTGAGAATTCTTCAAGAGTTTCCCATTACTGAGAAAAGAAAATCCAACAATTAGCATGGTATACCCGGCCCTTCACAGTCTAGTTCTGGATTTTATTAGTTATTGTCTCATATTTTGACCTTTGCATGGCTTTCTTTGGCTGTATTAAAGTATTTGTAGTTCCCCAAATATGCTTCTACATTTAGCATAGGATAGTACTGTTCTGACTTCTCTGTCAAGCTTTCCTTGGTATTGAGACAGACTTAATTTAATTTAAACACTGTGTTCTCGTTGCAGACTATATATGCCTCCATTGTAGCTCTGTCAGTGTCATATCATTTCATATTTCTGCCTATTTATTATGAGAATATGAACAATAATGGATTTTTTTACTCTTGTATTCCTAACATATAGAAGAAACTAAAACATTTGACTTAATGAGCAATTTACACAAAGGATATAAAACTAGCAAAGAAAATTATTCTACCTTCCTAGTAACCAAAAAATTAGTCTTTACTATCAAGTCTTAATTTTTTTCACTATTATAATATTAGAAAATCTTAACATATACTATTCATGTTGACAAAGTTACAATAAAACTGGTGTCGATGATATTTTTAATTGATATAACTTGGAAAATTTTGATAGTATGTAGCATCTAAAACTGAAAAATTATTTTAAGCAATGATTGTAAAAAGAATAAAGTCAGATGCAAAATAGCATGTACTTTATGATTACACTTGCATCTAAAATGCATAATAAAAAGACTAAGGAACTATATATTATAGTGGTAACAGTGATTTTATGATGTTGGAAATTAGGGTGGTTTTCTCACCTTTGAAAGTATTTTCTATAATGTGGTCATATTTTATGATTTAAAATGTATACAACTTATGCCAGCATTTGGATTTTTAAAAAGTAATCCTGAATCAAAATGCTAATGTAAGAGCACTTGAACAATTTTTTGAGTAATTTTTTTTGTCTTACAATGGTTTCTCAGGGACAGGTCAGATGGGAAGGTGTTGGTAGTTAAAAACTGCTGTTGGTATGTGTGGCCAGCATGGAATGTTGATCATTTAAGTAAGATTTTAAAATTTACTCATGTAGCAGTTCTTCATTTCCAAAATCTTAATCATAGATTTCCTGTTTTAAATGTAGTTTTTGTTTTGGTTTTAAGGTATCAGTTTTTGGAAGAAGCTTTTCAAAACCAGAAAGGTGCAATTGAGAATCTACTGGCTAAGCTACTTGAGAAGAAGAATTATGTTCATTTTGCAGCTACTCAGGTGCAGAATAGGTAAGTATGTTGCCTTAAAACCATAGTTTTATTTTAAGGATTTAAACACATTGGGTCCAGTTTACTTTTGTTTTTTAATATTAAACATATATAGAAAACATTATTTTTTTTGGAGGAGTAAATGGTATAAGTTTGAGTTTGGATTATAATATCAGTTAATTAAGTAAAGTTTAATTGACCAAAATTTTGAATACATCTTTAACTATTTAATAATTAATAAGAGTTGATTCACATGGCAGTGTCATATTTTTGTATATGTGTGTCGTACATATTTTGTATATGTGGTCCTGAATCTGTAGAGAAGTAGAACGAAAAGTTTATGGTTTATAAGATTGCAAAAGGTTGGGGAGATTGATGATTTCATCATAAAAAGCTGTAAAAAAAGCATTAACATCTCCAACGATACTTCCCCTTTTAGACACATTCTTTGATGACCTGTCTCCATTTTTTAATGTGCATTCATTTTTTTCTTTCTTCACAAATGAACATGCTTAAATCCAATGAGAGTCTGACCGTGGCTATTTTCTGCTTTCAGCAAGCTTAATGATTTCAGTCTTCGGGAAAATCATTTTAAGTTTGAGTCCCATGTTTTTTATCACTGATAACCAGCACTCTCATTTTCTTAAAATGTTTTCCACTCACTTGAATAAGAAAAGGACAGAATTGAATAAAATTTTCAAATAAGTGCCCAAACAAACCCTGATACACAAAGGAGGGAAAATTATTATTATGACCGAGTGTATTAAATTTACTCAAATTTGAATTTGGCAAATGAAAGTCAGTTTAGGGGTTGAAAGTGTGGGTTATAGTTTGTACAGAACTAAAGTGTATAAAAGTTGAAGCCTTCTTTTTATGGTTGATTAACATTTTACTTATTTATATTGGTGGGATTTCCCCCTTTCTGTTTTGTTAATAGTAGCAAGATATCAGCTGTTTTATTTTTGCAGCCAAAACTTACATAACCACAATGGGAACTTAACTTATTTCTGAAACATCTAACAGCTATTTTAAAAAATGGATTGAAAGTGTTTCATGCCCTCAACTGTATGTAATAGGAAACCATTTTGAGAAGAACGCATGAAAGGGGGGATATATCAGAACCAACATTTGAAGTGGATAAGTTATAAGTGAAAATAAATGCTTCTAAGCTTAATTCCTACTTTTCAAAAGATAATTGTTGATTACAACATTGTTTTTTTGCACTTTGTTCTTGAAAAGCATTAAGATTAAGTAGAACCAATATGCCAGATTTGGTAGTAACCAGCAATCCCCAATGTCAGATGTTTATATATCACATGTCATAGGAACTAAAGGAGATTGCTATCTAGATTAATAAACTGGCCTTTATGAACTTAATTTAAAATGGCTAAATATTTAATCCATTCTTTTGTCTATATACATACATTGTTTGTACCGAATCGAGTGGTCAGGTCTGCTGAACCATAGTTGTACATTTTGACAAAAATTTACTTACTCAGTTAAGTGTCCAGTTGGATGAATTTCTGTAACAGTTGATTCAGAGATGTAGGTTAAGTTGATAACCTAATGATGCATTTCTCTTATTCAGGATAAAAGAAGTAAATGAGACTAACAAACGAGTAGAACAGGAAATTAAAGTGGCCATTTTCACCCTTATCAATGAAATTAATAAGAAAGGAAAATCTCTCTTACAGCAGCTAGAGGTATGGTTCAAAGCCCAGATCGAACAAAAATTGCTTCTCTTGCTCCTTAGCTATTTTTAATGTTTATTAAAAGCTCTTTTAGATTGGCGGTGTGTGGGGGTATGGAAGTAAACTAAAGAAAAATTTTTTTCATGTTCTATTAGTAAATACTTTTTTTTTTGAGTTAGTTACTTTGCACCGCCATTTAATACCACTGATTTTAGCTGTGCAAATTAGGAGATAGTGTTGTCCTCTTACCAATGAAAGAATTATTACTAGAATGTGATGTAATGAAGACAAAGCTGACCCAAGACCTTGCCCCACCATAGGTCCACGTTAACTTTTACATATTTGTGAGTGTATATTGGGAGTCCGCTTGAGTCATTTTGTGGTTCATTTTATTTTTAAAATATTCTATAGTTTTGCTAAAAACGCTGCTTATTTTGAAATTTATAAACTTTAAACTTACTGATATTTTTTTTGTATTAGGTCTTTGTTTTGCATATTTTGAGATAATATGTAACTGTAAATTTCTAGATGAGAATCCAGTCAATTTGTGAAATCCAAATTAAGTTTTAATCAGACTCATCTCTACTGACCACAGTTGATTGGTTCTCAAAATTTTGTGCTCTTAAGTTGGCTCAGATGATACAGGGTTGTTGTATTTTCTGTACCATTGAATAGTAACAATTTAAACTATGTGAGTATTTGATTAATTTCATTACTATTAACCTCAAGTTTTCCATAGTAGACTTTTTTCTGTTTCATTTCTTTGTAGAGCACTGTAGAAATATTAGACACATAGTTACATACAAATGAAAGAAATTATATCAGTGGAGTGTGAATTCCATCTTTCCATTGAGACTCAATTGTGAGGAAAAGGTACTCTAACACATATTGTTAAAGCTGAAGTCTCTTGCCTGTTGTACATCCAGCTAGTTGCATTTAACCCTAATAGCTTTTTGTTTACAAGAGGACTGTGTGACTAGAGAGAGCACTGAGCAAGCGATGAATTTTGACACTTTTAAACTTACTGTAAATACATTTTAACTATAGGTTTAAAATAATGTTATTAAACCATTTCAAGGACTTTTGAATTAAAAGCTGCCTCTTAATGCTAAAATATACATAATTACCTCATGGTAAATCTGCCACATACTTCTAACATGCTGATAATCTAAACACTAGATGTTTTCCAGTGTAATATCTTCCTAAACTTTGTAAAGTAACATTTTTCTTAAGTTTTATAAGCGGGATGATTTCCAGGGAAGTTGTCAAACTTCTGTCAGCGAAATACTGTTATCCATTGATTTATGTTGTAAAACGAGCAACTTGTTTCCTTAGGGAAAAAACTGTCCAGCAAACCAAGTTGAGTCATTTTTGTAAAAAAAAAAGTGGCTAAGAATGAAGTACATAGGTTGTTTGGCTTGCTGAATGTTGACGTACATAGGGTTATCAGCTACCCCTTCTGGGGGTTTTAGTTCCCAGAAAGCAGTTTATTTTTTCCTTTATAGCATTTCCTCCAAGTTAGTCTTTCCTTCAACTCTAACTTACTTGCTTGTTCTTTATGAACTTTTGTCATATTAAAAGGTTCCCTAGCCCCTACTCATAGAGCTCTGGAATTTATGTTTCTCATTTTGGCTTCAGTATTTAAAAGAAGAGATTTCAGCGTCAGCTTCACGTCATACCAGTAGGTGGCACTGGTAACAGAAAGTCGTCTTTGGCTTGAAAGATGTAGAGTTAGGATTATATAAAATTATTTCTAAAGGTCAGCTCATTTTGCCATCGACACTGTATATTGGATTACCCTCAAAGAAAGACTATTTTTAACAGACATTTCACCTTTTGAAGGATAATGTCCTTTTTAGCTTAAGGAACTAAGGTTTAGTCCTGCTTTTGTTAGTGACTTTTCCTTTGATCATAGGCTCTTTAAATAACGAGAAGCTTGTTAACTTATCTCATTTTTAAGAAGAAGTGTAGGTATTGTGTTTATTTGCAGTAGAAATTGAGTTGATTTTTTTTCATATAGAATTCTTCAGAGAACCTCTTGTTCTGTTTCAGAATGTTACAAAAGAAAGACAGATGAAGTTAATACAGCAGCAAAACGACATCACAGGCCTTTCCAGGCAGGTGAAGCATGTTATGAACTTTACAAACTGGGCAATTGCGAGTGGCAGTAGCACAGCACTGCTGTACAGCAAACGACTGGTGAGACACACCGCATCTCTGTTTTTCTTTAAATTGACTTTTTAAATTTACATCCAATGAACTGTTTAAAGGTGCAGATTTTGAATTTTAGCAAATGTAATCAACCACCACATCAAGATATAGAAAATCTCTGTCACCCACAAAAGTATCCTTGTTTCCCTCTCCTCCTCACTCTAGGCAACCGTTAATCTGATTCAGTATTTTCTAGAACTTTAAAAAATGGAATCATACAGTATTTACTGTTTTAAAGCTACCTAGTATTATAATGTGGTTTATAATCAGAAATGGCAGAAATTCAAGAATGTGCATTTGATTGCTAATGTAGTCTTTTTTAAATACTCATTTGAGACTGACACTGTGGGGCTACATGAGCTTTTATGTCTTTATATTATATGTTTTCTCAAGTGATATTTAATTTTAAGACTAATGTAAATTTCCTCCTTTTAGATTACTTTTCAGTTGCGCCATATTTTGAAAGCACGATGTGACCCTGTCCCTGCTGCTAACGGAGCGATACGTTTCCACTGCGATCCCACCTTCTGGGCAAAGAATGTCGTCAATTTAGGTGAGAAGTGATTCGTTTTATGACTGTAACTTGGAACACTGAATTAGGAGAGGAAAACATCTAAAGCAAATTTTATATACTTAAAAGTTTTTTTAACTTCACTCTAACATGTAAACTTCTTGGAAAATATAGTCTACATTGGAAACTCAGTTGAATTGTTGTGTTCATTACATCTTTAAGAATGTTGCGAGTCTCCTCTGTATAGTTTTTTAAAATGTGTATCATTTTTAACATTTTCCCCACATTAAAGTTGACATCAACTCTTTCATATTGAAAACTCAGCAAACAGGTCTTTATTCTCTGGGAGAATTTTTAAGGTCCTTAGTAGTTTGTATATTAATTGTACCAAATTGTCCTTTAGAGCAGTGGTCTTTAGCCTTTTTAGCACCAGGGACTGGTGCTCCTATGGGAATCTAATCCCTGATGATCTGAGATGGAGCTGAGGTGGTAATGCCAGCACTGGGGAGTGGCTGCAAATACAGATGAAGCTTCATTTGCTGATCTCCTGCTGTGCGGCCTGGTTCTTAATAGGCCACAGACTGGTACCAGTCCATGGCCTGGGGTTTGGGGACCCCTGCTCTAGAGGAGGGCCTCCAGGATGCTGATGTGTCCTAAAGTCATGTCTTGAGCGGTGTTTGAAAAGTAAGAGTAGCTCTTTTCATATGGAAGAGAAGTGGACTTTGCTTCTGTTACTCCACAGTGTGGACTTGAAGACCATAGGTGAAAGTTGGAGAGACAGACGAATAGCTTAATTTAAAACAAAACCCAAAAAACTTTCTCAATAGCTAGACTTGTGTATAGATTGAGTTAATTCACTCTTAAAGAAGTCAAGTCCTCATCTTTGGAAGCTATAAAGGCAGAGCTAGATAGCCTTCTGTAAAAAATAATCTTTGTATATATTCAGATGCGGCTATAGTCTTAGATCAGGTATCAGCAAACTTTTTGCGTGGCAGGGTAGCTAAGTTTGGTTTTTACATTTTAAAGGGTTATAAAAACAAAAAACATTATATGACAGATCTTATGTGGTTTGAAGATCCTAAAATATCTGGCCCATTATAGGAAAGGTTTGCCAACTCTACCTTAGACCTTCCTAAAATTTGCCTTCTATTTAGATTAGAACAAATGGGCTCTGTGAGAAGTAAGGAAAATTGTCATTTCTAAGGACATAAGTTGTTTATAACATTCACCATTTCCACAGAAGACAGTTTTGTAGCAGTGTAGTACTCTGTCCTGCATATTTAATGAATCAAAGGCATATGAAATGAGCATAGTAATCTTGAGTATCCTTCAGTCTTGTTAAAAGAGAATTGATTTAGACTGACTCGATGGCCCTGTAGTAACATCTCTTTCAGCTCTTTATTTTTCTGTATATCTATGTAAATAAAGAATAAGGGCAAATAATATATTATTCTGAATAATTAGTTATTTGGCTTTGAACTATATTAGGTTTCTAATCTTCATTTTTAAATCTAGCTCTCATCCTTGCTGTACTGTTGGAAATTTTGACTGCTGAGAGTTGTCAGAGAAAAGAAGAAAAGATAGGGATTAATCTACAAAGTAGATGATTTAGTCAATTATTTGCCAATTACTCTCATTTTTTGATTCTTCAGGTAATCTAGTGATAGAGAGTAAACCAGCTCCTGGTTATACGCCTAATGTCGTAGTTGGGCAAGTTCCTCCAGGGACAAACCACATTAGTAAAACTCCTGGACAGATTAACTTAGCACAGCTTCGACTCCAGCACATGCAGCAGCAGGTGTATGCACAGAAGCATCAGCAGTTGCAACAGATGAGAATGCAGCAACCACCTGCTCCTGTACCAACAACAACGACAACAACACAGCAGCACCCACGACAAGCAGCCCCTCAGATGTTACAACAGCAGGTAAATATTATATCACTACATATTGATATAAATTGTGACGACTTTAAGACCACATTCTGTCCTACATAGGTGAGTTACACATTTTAAAGTTCCCACCAGGGACAGAGCTCAAAGGTCAGAGTTTAAATATTTGCTCTGAGTAATGCAGGGATGTTGGGAAAGTGTGAGGAAAGCCAGTGAGTAAATATGTATCATAGGATACAAAATTAACTCACTAGTGCTATGAAGGTACACAAGTTTTTATCCCTGCATACCAGTTTTTTTGTTTGTTTGTTTTCCACATGTCGTTTTGGGCCAAAGAACCAGATTGTTTTTGCCTAATATCTGTTAGGCTTTGTTCAGATTATTTCTATTCTGCTCTCCCAACTCTTATCCAAATAAGAACTATTAATCCAGGGTTGGATAATGCTTTAAACACATCCATATACTCAGAGGAGGGGATTGGGGCTAGAGATGAAGAGAATGACGTTTACTGTTTACTTTATGCCCTTCCAAATCCTAAAACATTTTATAATGGAAAGATAAGTTTATAAAAAATATTAATATATAAATGCAATTTCTACCTTTTGTAGCCTCCAAGATTGATCAGTGTGCAAACAATGCAAAGAGGCAACATGAACTGTGGAGCTTTCCAAGCCCATCAGATGAGATTGGCCCAGAATGCTGCCCGGATACCAGGGATACCCAGGCACAGTGGCCCCCAGTATTCCATGATGCAGCCGCACCTCCAAAGACAAGTATGCCTAGAGTTACGTTTGTAAGAGTCATACAATTTTAAAACTAAAAGACGCCATTTTTCTTAATCAGTTGTTGTTTGGGGGGATCATTGATACTTTGAGAATTTGGTTAATGCTGTATATCTTCCTGTCCTAGAAAAATACACGTAAAGTTTTGTATTTAATTTAAAGCGCTTCTTTGATGCCATTAAATCCATTATGGATTGAGAACCTCCGATCTGGTCCAACCAACTCATTTTACAGAGGAACTTGTTATTATTTACCGACAATCACAGAGATAATGATAAAATCAAGATTAGAAACTTAGTTTTCTGAAATTGTTCCTCTGTTCTTTGAACGTGACATTTTGAATCTAATACATAGAAAAGGACTTTGAAAACAATGAAACTGTGCTTTTTTCCTTCACTTAGTATTGTTCTTTTTAGGATATAGATATGCCTATTTCTAAAAATAAGTGTATTTAGAGACATGTTTCCTAATCTTTGCCTGAACAGTAGTAGATTTTCTTTGTATGGGAGGCATGATTTTAAAAATAGGCTAATTTTACATAGGATTTCTAGTTATAAAATAATACAATTCTGGGAAGACTTTTGAAGAATATGCACTCCCCCTCACATATTGACATTATAAAGTAAAACACATTTTATTCTAGTAAATGAGTCCCAAATACGATAGCAAGTTCTTTCGAAAATTAAAATTTTATACTCCCTTTCCTCAAGGGACTTGAATCTCTCTTCTGTTTCCTCTGTAGAATTTTGTAATACGTATATTTATGTTTGATGAAATTATGATTCTATTGCAATGTTTCTGCAGGAAGAATGTCTAATTTAGAAATTCTTAAATTTCCAATGACAATAAGGCTATTATTATAAGCTTTACAACTTTTTCTTTGGACCAGATTTTCATTACAGTCATTTCTGTATAATTGTTTAAACAACATATATTTACACGATTTAAGAATATTAGGAAACAGAAAAGTAAAATTCTTTTAGATCTACATTTCTTTGAGATAAATGGAGCCTTTCCCCCTTCCTATTTAGTTATATATGTTTGTCTGTTACTTATTTTAGAGTAAGTCAGAATTCAACATCTGTTTTTATTACTAGCTTGTTTTTTGGTTTTTGTTTTCATATGATAATTGAGAATCTCGTTCACAAAAGTATGTATCTGGGAATTCAAAGAATTTTCCTCGGTTCTTTGAACTTTTTCTGGATTATCAAAGCTGAATCTCGTGGTGAACTATCAAAACTATGTTAAACATTTTCTTATTAGATGATAGCTACTTCAGGTCTTGCTAAATTTTTTGTTGATCATCAAGTCTCAGAACCCACTCAGCTATTTGTTACCCAGGTTTTGGAGCCTGGCACCCTCTCAGCAACTTGACAGCTTTACTTCCAATTGTACTTTTGCTTATCTCTCTTAGAACTTTTTTCACCCTGGGGCAATGTGCTAGATAAGATTAGGAATGGGTCAGAGGGTTGCTGTTTTTTGGTGAGAAGGGCAATTGTGAAAGAAGTTGTAGAAAAAAACCTGCCTACAACAGCACATTCTTAGGTAAATTGGATTTTCTTTAGGAGAAAAGTACACATGAAGGTTAAGGATCTGGGAATTTATTTCCTTAGAAAATGTTCACATACCTTTCCCTCAGTAAAGGGAAAGCCTTCAAGTATTACTAGGGCCAGGTACCCTTTTTGGAAGCGTGTAGAAGCTAAAGAAGCAGACTAACTGACCATCTAAAATCATTTCCCTTTTACTTTCAGGGACCCTACAGAAATCTCTGTTAGAATTTTAAATTTTTAAATATTTGAAATTATTTATATGTGTATAGTAATTTGTTTCCCAAAGCTTTTCATCTATACTATCTTAGATGACCCTTATCACAGTCCTCACAATGAGACAGGTATCCATTCTTATTCATTATTATCCACGTTTCTAAATTACTGAAATTATGTGATTTTCCTAAAGTCACACCGCATTAGAATCAGGAATTGATGTCATATTTTTGTTTGTAGAGTTGTCGTTCTTTCTACTGTATCAATACACAATATACAGTTATACAGTTAATTACTTTTATTTTTAAAAAGATGAGTCAAAGAGGAATATAGACTGAACAGCGGTGTTCCTGGTATGGTGTTTGAAAACTCGGGGGCTTCCAGATCAAATCACATTCATCTTTACCCTGAAATAAGATCAAATCACCAGGCTGACAGGTTGAAAATTATTGCCAAGTCTCTTTTTTCCTATATACTACACAAAAATGAATAGAAAAATGAAACGGTTAATTTGAATTATTCTTTTTCCATATAAGTTTGAGAGAGCTTACTTTGTCGTTTCTCAGCCATAGGTTTCAGACACTCGACTTGTGCATCTTTACAAAATTAAAAATTGTTGTCAAGGTTTATTCACATTAGCGTATCCCGGTAGGTGAAGTAATGATAACATCTTCTTTCCTCGCAGCACTCAAACCCGGGGCACGCTGGACCCTTCCCTGTCGTGTCGGTGCACAACACCACCATCAATCCCACCAGCCCTACCACAGCTTCCATGGCAAGTGCAAATCGAGGTCCCACCAGCCCTTCTGTTACAGCAATAGAGCTGATCCCCTCAGTTACCAATCCAGAAAACCTTCCGTCACTGCCAGATATTCCACCCATACAGGTTTGTATTTAAGTTGAACGAGAGATTTAAAACCTTGTGTTAATTAGGGAATTAGAGTGTATGTTTCTGGTGGTTGTTTCTAAATTTAGATGAAACTTTTTTGAAATTTCCGAAGAGAATATTATTTGAATTTTTTAAAGTTACACATAGCACTTGTTAATATTGTAAAGTTGTAAGATGTCAGCTTTGCTTATCTTTCTACCAAACCTTGTGTTAGGTGAGGCACTCCTGGTGTGAGTTTGAATCCAGAAAGGAGACCCAAGACCTAAATATGGTCAGATCTTTGTCAGTTCCTGTTATGCCCAAAGGGAATAGTCAACCCCTTGTGCAAACAGGTTGAACTGAGAAAGGAAGAAGGTGGAGCTTCTAGATACCAGGCGTGGTGGGTACACTGAGAGAGGAAGCAGTGGGCAGGAGTCAGAGTGAAACCTGAAGGGTCTCTAAGGTGTCCTGCACCTTTCACCTGTGACTTTTTACTGAAGAAAATTATTTTTTAGTGCCTTCTGAGATTTCATCACTTCATTTGAATCAAAAGCACTTTATTTTTAAATGTAAATCTAACCTTTGAAGGTTATACTGGGTCACATCCTCATGAGTTACCATGGGAGCAAAGAGAAGTGAAACTACTAAGACACTAGGACCTTCGACACTTTCTGTGACTGCTGTTTTATAGTTTATTGTGTTTAATGGATTTCTAAGAGTTAGTCTTAAAGGACATTTCTATAACTCCAAAATTGTTTCAAAATTGCGAACTCATTGTAAATTCTCTTAATCTGATTGCTTTCCTTATATTAAGAGAGATCTATTTTGGCTAAGCAAATGGTAGTTACGTTGGTGCTGAGAGTACTGGACTATGTAGAATAGAAACTTTTGGTATATATTTATAAAAATATAAAATTCCTAAGTTGTAAGCTTATAATGTATAAAGGATGTTCACAGGCAATATATAAATTTAATGCTTGATTCATCTCATATGATGTATAATATCCCTGTTTTATGGATGAAAGTAAGAGGTTAGTCACTTTCTCGGAGTCACCCAGTAAATGGAAAAGTTGGAATTCAAAGCCAGACTCCAGATTACAAGATCATTTCTCTCCCCATGATTTGTAGATGTGGCAGGGAAATAGTTTGGGATTGTAGGCCTGGAAAGGTATAGTAGTGAGAGTCTGGGCAACCCGAGAGAGGTCTGTACAGTGTTAGAGGAGCCACCCAAGTTTTACTGCGTACTTACTGTATACAAAAGTCCTTCGGCATTAAGCAGAAAAAGATAAACAAGACTTGGTTCCAGTTCTTGAGAAACTTTCAAAGGGAGAAGGAAGGTCGCTAATGTCAAATTTCTAATTTGCTAGGATCACTCTGACCTTGGTTCAGTTCTTTCTCATACAGACCAGATGGTAGAAATGTCAATGCGCCACATTTTTGAAAAGTCGGGCATCAAGGAAAGGGGGGCTCTTATCAGACATTCCTTGTCCTCTTGCCCAGAATAGTTTTGAGGTCAAGACAAGAAGCTCTGGAATATATCCCCTTCCATGTTTAATTTTGTTATGTGGGCTAGGAGGAACAGAATCCAGCCTGTCTCCTATGAACCTTCTCTTCCTTGCAGACCTTATTTTTATTTACTGATTTACTGGTGTCATCTGCTTTTAACAATTGAGATAAAATTTACATACCATAAAATTCAACTTTTAAAAGTGTACAATTCAGTGGATTTTAGTATATTCACAAGATTGTGCAACCATCACCACTATCCAGTTCCAGAACATTTTCATCACTCCAACAAAAACTATCCATTAGAAGTCACTCTCCATTTCTCTCTCTTTCTACCCCTGGAAACCACTAATTCACTTCTGTTTCTGTGGATTTGCCTATTCTGGACATTTTATATGACGGGCATTATACAATATGTGGCCTTCTGAGCCTGGCTTCTTTCACTTAGCATAATGTTTCTTAGGTCCAGGCATGTCATAGCCTATATCAGTACTTAATTCCTTTTTATGGCTAAATATTCCGTTGTATGGTTATACCACATCTGTTCATCAGTTGATGGACATTTGGGGTTCTACTTTTCGGCTACTAGGAACATGTGTGTGCAAGTTTTTATGTGGACATAAGTTACCACTTATCTGGTGGTAAATTTCTAGGAGTGGAATTTTAGAGTCATATTGTGAGTATGTTTAGGTTTTTGAGGAATCGCCCAACTATTTTCCGCAGTGGCTGCACCATTTTATATTTTCACCAGCAGCATATGAGGATTTCAGTTTCTCCACGTTCTTGCCAGCACTCGTTATTGTCACTTTTAAAAGGGATTAGAGGTGGTTACCACAGAAAGCGCAACCATAGTAAGAAGTAACTATCTGAACCAAAAATAAAAAGGAAAGCAAACCTATCGTCTTTTAAAGAATCACTTACTTTTTCTCCTATCCTGTAGTTTCCATGGTATAGTAAAAAGAAACCTGTGGGAGGCTACACAGGAAGCAGACAAGGTAGCATTAACTGTGTAACGCAAACAGGAAATAAATACAAAGGCAGTTTTGGATATTTGTTGCTATATCTTAATACTGATCATTACCGCCATCCACTATAAAGTAGGATTTAATTTAAATAGAATTCTCTTAACCTGAGTTATTTTTTCTTTCTCTCTGCTGCCCATCTCCAGCACAGTGATAATGCATGTTTGTAATTCAGACTTTGAGGACATACATAATGAACCTGAATACTTTTTGAATAGATAAACGAACATTAGATTCTGTTCAGATTAGATTATGGTTAATAGATGTAGTAGTCTAATGATTTATTAATTTTTTGTAAACAGTTTGTATTTGGCATATTAGTAACTTAGTTTGGATACTATACTGTATATTATGAGGTCTTGGGAAGACTGTGTTTCTAATATTCATGTACAAATTTAAATATTAAAGAATACCCATTTCTGTACTATGTTCCCAAAGCTGGCTAAATTAATCAGTCTTCTTACATCTTTGCCAATGTGATTGATAGGTAAAAATGATGTTGATTTCATTTACCATTTCTTTTATTTGTGTGGTTGATTATTTTAAGTTTGTTGATTATTTGTATTCTGTGGATTGTCTTTTTCCTTTTAATTCATAGAAATTATATCACACATATTCCATGTAGCTTTAATTTTATTATTACTACTACTACTACTACTATTATTATTATTCAGGATGCTTAGAAAACATTGGTTTAGTGAATAAAAGAATGCTTTATTTATGGTGGCTCTTCATCCATGTTTAGTGAAACCTGGAGGCCGGTGTTTCAGCTAGCATTTCTTTGTTGGAGATGTAATAGTGTCGTGGAAGCCCTTTTATGTACTTTTGGTTTGCCTCTTTCTAATCTGCCTACTTTTCTAACCTAGACAGTTTTATGTCTCTCTGGCCAGAGACGTAAATTGCAGGTTGGAGAGTATAAAAGAGTGGGAGTAGAGGTAGGTAATATGGGACTTTCATGTTTGGTTGATTCATTTTCTCCTCTTTTATGTTTAGGTGAGCTGTAGCCCACCTTCCATCTGTGGCCCAGATTAGGAGCTGCCCCTCTTCACAAGTCCTCCAGTTGACTTTAGTTGCAGTGAGGGATCCTCCGGTAATTACAGCTTACAAGCAACTCCTTGGCCAATAGCTGTGACCCCTGGGCAGGCACAACTACTAATATGCCTTAATTGTCCCTCTAGGTAGCCCACAGTCTACTTTCACTTTCAGTCCTTTGTGTCTCAGAGACCTTTAATGAAAAAGACTTCATTAATGAGAAAGGCCTATCTACTTTTTAAAAAAATTAAACTATAATTGATATATATGGTGTTATATTAGTTTTAGGTATACAACAAAATGATTTGATATTTTTATACACGTTGAAATGATCACCACAGTAAGTCTAGTTAACATCTGTCACCATACGTAGTTACAAAATTTGGTTTCTTGTGATGAGGACTTTTAAGGTTTACTTCTTAAACTTTCAAATATGCAATAGAATATTAACTGTAGTCACCATGCTGTCCATTACCTCCCCATGATATATTTATTTTATAACCGGAAGTTTGTACCTTTTTATCCCTTTACCCATTTCACACACACTCCATTCATCACTTCTGGCAACAACAAACTTTTCTATATCTGTGAGCTTGTTTTTGTTTTATTTTTAGATTCCATGTATAAGTGAGATCATATGGTATTTGTCTTTCTCTGAGTTATTTCATTTGGCATAATACTTTCTAGGTCCATCCATGTTGTAAATGGCAAAAATTTCATTCTTTTTTTATTCCTGAATAATATTCCATTGTGTATATATATCACATCTTCTTTATTCATCTAGTGATGGAAGTCTAGGTTGCTTCCATATCTTGCCTATTACTAGTAACCTGCAGTGAACATAGGGGTACAAATATCCTTTCAAATTAGTGTTTTTGTTTTCTTTGGGTAAATACCCAGAAGTGGAATTGTTGGATCATTTGGCAACCCTGTTTTTAATTTTTTTGAGGAATCTTCATAGTGTTTTCCATAAAGGCTGCACTAATTTACAGTTCCACCAGCAGTGCACGAGGGTTCCCTTTTCTCCACATCCTTGTGAGCACTTGTTATTTGTTGATATATTGATGATTTTAATTTGCATTTCCCTGATGATTAGCGATGTTGAGCATCTTTTTTTAATATCTGTTAGCCATCTATCTGTATGTGCTTTTTAGAGAAATGTCTGTTTAGGTCCTCTGCCCAGTTTTCAATTGGATTGTTTGTTTTTTTGGTGTTAGGTTGTATGAGTTCCTTATATATTTTGGGTATTAACTGTTTATCGGATATATCATTTACAAATATCTTCTCTCATTCAGTAGGTTGCCTTCTCATTTTGTTGATGGTTTCCTTCATTGTGCAAAACCTTTTTAGTTTAGTGTAGTCCCATTTATTTTTTCATTTGTTGCCCTTGTCCAAGGAGACATATCCATAAAGATGTTATTAAGAGCAATATCAGATTTATTGCCTGTGTGTTCTTCTAGGAGTTTTATGGTTTCAGGTCTTAAACATTTAAGTCTTTAATCCATTTTGAGTTCATTTTTATATATGGTGTAAGAGTGGTCCAATTTCATTTTTTTGCATGTATCTGTCCAGTTTTCCTAACACCACTTGAAGAGACTGTATATCTCATTGTTTACCCTTGCCCCTTTTTGTCAGAGATTAATTGACCTTATAAATGAGGATTTTTTTCCCGGACTCTCTCATCTTTTCCATACTGTTTTGATTATTGTAGCTTTGTCGCATAGTTTAATATCAGGGAGAATGATACCTCCCACCTTGTTTTTTCTCAGAATTTCTTCAGTTATTTGGGGGTCTTTTGTGGTTCCATGTAATTTTATGATTAGTTGTTCTAATCTTGATTGATTTTGTATCCTGCAACTTTGCTGAATTCTTTTATTAGTTCTAAGAGTTTTTTGGTGGAGTCTTTAGGATTTTCTACATATAATATCATGTCATTTGCAAATAGTGACAGATTTACTTCTTCCTCTCCAAGTTGGATGCCTGTTATTTCTTTTTCTTGCCTAATTGCTCTGGCTAGGACTTTCAATACCATGTTGACTAAAAGTGGCAGGAGTTGGCATCCTTTTTCCTGATATTAGAGGAAAAGCTTTCAGCTTTTTATCATTAAATATGATGTTAGCTATGGACTTATTATATATGGCCTTTACTATATTGAGGTATGTTCCATCTATACCCACTTTGTTGATAGTTTGTATTATAAATTGATATCAAGCCTATTTACTTTTTAGAAGAGTCTTTCCATGTCTGTTTTATGTTGTGAGCTGCTTTATTCTGGTAATTTTTCTATCAATCCAGTTCTACCTTGGTTTATATATATATAATTTCTTCCAAAGTTTCTGCTTTGATGCCATCTTTTCCTATCTTATAGTCATGAAAATCAGTATGTTTTTTTGAGAGGAAAGGAGGGCAAGTAATAAATATATGTGTTCAGTTTTCTGTGTTGAATGAGAGGTAAATTTACATGAAAAAGTAATCTTCAAGTGTGAGTATAAACAGATCAGTAAGCATGTAGATTAGTAGTTATTTAAGAATAATTTGACCATCTCTTATATGGAATAGTGTAAACTTTTACTTAAGGTAATTTTTCATAATTAAATAGTATCTGTTTACTGTTTCTTACATAAATATTTCCTCATTTCATCATCACAGTTCTCAGTGTGGGTGGATGTTTTAAAGGTAGGAAACTGATCTTCAATTGGGAACCAGCCCAAAGTACCAGGTTCTCTGGCTTTAGCCTACTGTCTGTAAATGAGAAAAGGGTTCAGTCTCCTGTTGACGAAGGGGCCTTGTATCTCAGGCTAAGGGCTTTCTGCTGAGTATATAGACTATTCACAGCTTTAAGGTTAGGTATTGACATGATTAAATTCTGTTTGGGTGGATGATTCTGGCAGAGTATGGATGCTGAAATAAAGAGAGGAAGATGGGACAAGGATGCTGAAAAAACTAGGTCCTGCATCAACTTTGAGAAAAGACAAATGCATCAGTGTGTCATAGCTATTTTCATATTAGAACATAAAGGATTTAGTGGATTATTATGTTTTGTTTTGATCTGCTGGGTATTTATTGAATAATACTAATTACAGCTTTATTCATATAAATTTTATATTGTGTGGGTCCTCAGAGGAGCCTAAAGAAGCAACAGTTAAGCTGAGTTTGATATAGGATAATCTGTTAATTAGTAAGCTATGAGCATAAGCAATTATACTAATGAAATTAACTTCTTTGCTTTAATCAAAGCAAATTTATTTTATTTTTTCTCTTTAGTTGGAAGATGCTGGTTCAAGTAGTTTAGATAATCTACTAAGTAGATACATCTCAGGCAGTCACCTTCCCCCACAGCCTACAAGTACCATGAATCCCTCTCCAGGACCCTCTGCCCTATCTCCAGGATCATCAGGTAAAACCAGCTTACAAAAATATCTCTCAGTGAATGTATTAGTCAGGGTTCTCCAGAAAACTAGAACCAATAGGAGGGGTGGTGTGTTTGTGTGTGTGTACGTACGTATGTGCATGCGTACGTACGTGTGTGAATGCATATGTACTTGAATGCATGTGTAGGGGATTAGGAATTAATTCTTGTGATGGTTAGGGCTGGCAAGTCCAAAACTGCAGGGCAGGTCACCTGGAGACCCAGGGAAAAATTGATGTTAGTATTGAGTCTGAAAGTAAAATTCCTTCTTCCTCTGGTTTCCCTTAAGGTCTTCAACTAATTGGATGAGGCCCACCCCCATTATGGAGATTGAGCTCTTTTACTCAAAATCTACTGGGTACTATATTCTAGCCACATAAAATTAACAATCTTGGTACCATATTTTTTTTTTCTGATTGCTCTTTCCAATTATTTTTCTTGAAATGCTGTTTGCAGGCCTCAGTTAACTGAAATGATATTAATATATACGTAGTGTACACTGTTCAGAACTCCAGTGTACCTCTCTCCCAATCCCAGCTGTGTTTATGTTCCTTGCTGGATTTATAGTATCATTTACTTCCTGGTCTTTTATGATATAGATGGTCAGTTGAAGAATTCTTTGGTTTCAACCCAAGCTTAAAACACTTTGTAAAAATAAAATGGAAAAATTGTTTTAAAAAAATCAAGGAAAGGCAAGTGAACTTTCAAATTGTCATTTTAAAACAAAAACTCAAATTCATTGGAATCTATTAAAGTGTGACTAATCAAGTCCAAGAGATATAGATCTCTTCCAAAATCCTAGTTGTTTTGTTAGCCCTCTTACCATGAGTGATTGATTAAAGCAATTCCTAGCAGGTCGATGGTGCAGAAGTGGTTATAGAATATATTTTTCTAGTGAAAATAAATGCTATTTCTTTTTTACTGAAATAGACTACCTCATTATTTCTAGAGGAAGAATGGTTCAAATGTAGATGCAGGTTTTGCACGAGATGCATCATTAATACATTTTTTTGAGCCATACAGTTTTTGAGGTTTAATAGGGTTATTGCAGGACTTCTAAAAGAAAGAAGAAATAATAGGAATCATAGGAGTCTACATAGGGTATTTTACCAGATGACTTGGGGCGGGATGGCAAATAGCTTTCTCTGATTTGTTAGTTTTTGTTGATTGGGTTGCGTTCTGAGGAGGATTCTGAGAAAGGGGCTCAGCTGAGAGAAACTGATTGATGTCTGCCACGATTACACATGCCATTCCTGACTTCGAGAGTAAAACTAGGTCTGACTTCCAAGAATTACTAAATTATATTGTAATCATCTTGAATTCTGTAACTAGTAGGTAGAATTCTTAATATTCTTATCTGTATTGATATTAATTTTGACTTATTATTTGCAGGTTTATCTAATTCTCACACACCTGTGAGACCCCCTAGTACCTCTAGTACTGGTAGTCGAGGCAGGTAAGTATTATGTTATTAATAGTTATATTTTCTCCTTTTTATTAAGAAAATTTTCAAAAAAAATTTAAAAACTAGAATATCATGGTGAACTCTTATGTACTTACCACCCAGCTTCAACAGTCACCAAATTATGGCCAGTCTTAATTCTTCTGTATTCCTACCCATTTTCTCTTGGTCTGTCTGGATTATTTTGAAACGAATCTCAGACATCTAATTTCATTTATGACTGTTTCAGTCTATTTCACTTAAAAGACAAGGATTTAAAAATTTTATAACCATAGAACTATTACTACACCTAAAAAAATTTAATAGCTAATTCTTTAATATCAGTAGAGATTCAATTAATGTTCATATTTCTCAATTTTTCCTATAAATGCCTTTAAAAAATAGTTTCTTTGAGTATGGTTCAAATAAGCTCTCTACATTGTTATCAGTAGATGTGTTAAGGTCAAAATCAGTGTATTGGTTTAAGAAATGTATTTTCTCATACAGAGTTTTCCCCATTTTGTCATTTGAATATACTGCCTGCTGTTTTTTCTCTTATCGGTATTTAGATCAGGAGGTTTGATGAGATTCATGTTTGATGTGGGGGAGAATACTTCATTGGTGGTGGCATGTACTTTCGTCAGGGTCACGTAATGTCTGGTTGATTTTTGTTTGTTTTGTAATAACCATTAGTGATCGTTGCCTAACTCTAATTTTTTTTTTTTTACTGCTTGAAAAATGATACATTATAATTATTGTATTATTCCGTGTTTATTATTTTAGAATACTTCTGTAAAGAGAAAATTTCTGTTATATTTGGTTATAAGAAAGGCAGAATGAATTGATTTTTTTTCTCTTTATTTACCTATTTTCATAATAATGAGTTGATTTCCCAGCACCCTCCAACAGTGACCGATGAGTTTTAATTTTCTCTAACTTTATGAACTCATATATTTAAACATACTTTATATGATGTTTAAATATATTTTTTATTGGTGCTTAAAGTGTTTCATTTTATCCTGTCAGAGCTTTTTAAGGTTGGGTCCTTAGTTCTGTGGCTGTAACCCTGATAGTCTCTGAAAGCTTCCTTGTTTCCTGTTACGAAATGTTGTTCCAGGTTCGTCTTGTACATTTCCTGCCTCAGATCTGGAATTGGCCATTTCTCTGAGAAATCTGGTCACATTAGTGAGGAAGTGAGGTTTGGTTGGGGAGAGAGAGTATGCGTTGTGTTAATATGAAATGTAGTAAATGATGACTGAGTTTTACTCTTATTTTATATAATTTAGTACAATGCAAGAAAGATTTTATTTAAGATATATGTGTGTTTTTTGTTTGTATGTGTGTATATGCATTTTCAAACATTTGCTTGATTTTAAAATTATACTTAAGTAAATAATCAGTACTTTAGAAGAAAAGTACAAATTAAATGAAAAAAGTCTTCATTCTTAGTAGTAATATAGTCTTACCAGTTATTCACTTTTCTTGCCAGTAGTTTAACTTCATGGTCTAGAGAGAACGGATCAGTAACGTGCCTGTCCTCTTAGCCTATGATTACGTTGATTCAAATGAGGGCGTTCTAGGTTGTCTGCTGTTCCTTATCCCCTTTTCCCCATCCCCGCCCTAAAAGCTAACGTAGCAATTCCTTTGAGGAGGCTCATGAACCACTGTTGATGCTATTTTCTTCAGACGTTTGAGAGTAGAGTAGAACTGAAACTACTTTCATGGAGAGAAGCAGACATCAACATTCTATATTACTAGCCTGGAAAAATGTTTGCTAGACCCCATAAATGATTTAGTATAATGCCTCATCATAAAATGTTTTTAAGGCCTTCTGAAATTTGGATTATATTTTTAAGAATTGGAAGTGAAGTTTATACTCCACTTCTTTTAACACCATTGTGAAGTGTCCTTATTATCTATGAAGTTAATAAATAGTTCTTTTCACGTTTTTCATATAATTGTTTTTATGTATACCATACGTGATCTTCGTTGTTTTTTATTAGCTGCGGGTCGTCAGGAAGAACTGCTGAGAAAGCAAGTCTTAGTTTCAAGTCTGATCAAGTGAAGGTCAAGCAAGAACCCGGGACCGAAGACGAGATATGCAGCTTTTCCGGGGCTGTGAAGCAGGAAAAGACAGAGGATGGCAGGAGGAGCGCCTGCATGGTGAGATCCGCTGGGCTCTGTCAGGGGCTTCACTGAGAAGGCCACCTCCCTGATTCTTCCATTCTCAGTATATTAGACTAAATAGCGGTTCTATGACATTTATTTGTTTTTGAATTTTTATGCCTGGTACAAGCCAAATACCTCTTTTTCTGACTCAACTTTTTTAACCAAGTGTCAGCGATAATTAATCAGAAAAAGACTTAATCATTAAGTGTTAAGGATTCATTTCAAATTATCTTTTAGTTTGTAATTGGTTGATATTTTTGCCATGATTCTAAGTCAGGTTCTATCTTGTTCCGATTTATTAATCATCTCAAAGTCACATTGAGTCTTGGGCCACAAAATATCCTTGGCTGTTTTCATGGTCCTTTAAGTTCAAGATTAAGACCACTGACATGAAAGAAGTTTAATGATCAAAGGGTTTTACGATTGGAAGAGTGCCTTTGCCTTATGAATTATTAACCATTTTAGAGTGCCCAGATGGAACATTTTATAGAATTTATAATATAGAATGAAAGAAAGCCCACGTTTCTCTTTGTTTAGGAATTTCGATATTGTTTTCTTTCTGCCCAGGCTTATGTTTCATTTTTTATATGGTTGACACATAGAGATTTCAGCTCAGGGTATTACACATTCAATGCAGTATATGTAGATTTAGAGAGCACATTTAGCCTTGGGCATGGAGCAGTGTCACCTCTTCCTCCAGAACTGGTTTGGAAAGTACCCCCAGAGGCGAAAGATATATTTTAACATTGTCACAGTCTTCCTACATTCGCAGAATGATAACGTGGACAGAGAATATTTCAGAATGCTTCTCAAAAGCTATGCAACAGATTCTTGAGTGAAAGATGACATACCATAGTCAGTTCTCTGTAGGAAAAGTATAACCCTATGCTCACTTTATAATCAGTGCTTCACAGTTTAATTAAGTTCCTTACTATCTGAATGAACCAATATTGGAGAGACTGCTCCCTAAAATCATAAATTAACATGCCTAAATAATTTTGGGGTTAATTTCATTCCTTCATGTCACTGATGTGATTCCCAAAGTAATTTTAAGTTAGGTCAGTATATATATGTAAACATGTTGACATAAGTTTTGAATGTAATACCCCCCCCTCCCCCCGCACACACACACTGTGAACAGTGATCTAGGTGATTTTTCAAGAGTTTGTCCTTGTTTTGTTTTAGTTGAGCAGTCCTGAGAGTAGCTTGACACCACCTCTCTCAACCAACCTGCATCTAGAGAGTGAGCTGGATGCATTAGCAAGCCTGGAAAACCATGTGAAAACAGAACCTACAGATTCGAATGAAAGCTGCAAACAGTCAGGGCTCAGCAGCCTTGTTAACGGCAAGTCCCCAATTCGAAGCCTCATGCACAGGTCAGCAAGAATTGGAGGAGATGGCAGCAGCAAAGATGATGACCCAAATGAAGACTGGTGTGCTGTCTGCCAAAATGGAGGGGATCTCTTGTGCTGTGAAAAATGTCCAAAGGTCTTTCATCTAACTTGTCATGTTCCAACGCTTCTTAGCTTTCCAAGGTACTAGTGAAATAATTGATATTTTTGTTATTTATATAAACCGAAAAAATAAGTTATTCAGGGCAGATGGCCTTCTCAACCACTGCATACATAGTATTTCTATAAGACAAGAAGCTTATTATTCCTTTAGTATTACCTTCTAGAAAAACTAACAGCTGAATGATGAACTATCTGAGATCTAAGTGGTGCATTAATGATAAAAAATAGACCATTTTTTTGGATTTCAATTTATAATTAATGTGAACAAATTAGATAGAACTCTAAATTTTGAGGGGCAGGGGTTCTGGGGTATTGGAGAAAGTTATTAGATTTCCTCTCTTTTTGTTGTTGTTGTTTTAATATTTAAATTTTTCTAAGTTCGAGCCAAACTAATGACATATGCCAGGGAACAAGATCTCAGTACTCCCTAGATTTCCTCTTGAAGCTGGATTTTTTATCTATTGCCATCAATTTTAATGGGGTTTACAATTATTTTATTAATGAATACTGTTCATTCAGTTTTATGGCAACTCTATTCAGTCTTACCCAAAACTTACTTTTTAATGTTTGAAAGCTCTCAAAAGGTATTTTAAAGAAAAACAAGTGCTTCGTAAAACCACCTTCAACATCTTGAGTTGTTCAGAGGTCGCTTCCTAAGGGGAGCATTTGGTCCGTGGCGCCTGCCTGGAGCAAGTGTGCAGCTCTCTCACTTCTCCTTTGATCACCTAGTTGGAGTGTCTTTCAGTCATTAACTTTGGAATAGACAGTTACTGAATTCCTTCTTTAAAAATGAAGAACTTTGGAGGCAAAGATAAAGATTGGGAGAAAATAAGAGCATTGTCCTCATACTATTTGACTCCATGCTGGCTAAATCTTGTTTCAAGCATTAACATATTCATTGATGAGCACCCGAGGCAAGCTGGCCTACCAGCTCAGGCAGTGGAACAGATAGATGTGCTGGGCTGGGTTACACACCTGGAGTCTGGCTGTAGCTCTAAGCTTAGTAGCTCGGGGCAGTTCACTGATTTTCAGGGATTAGTGTCTACATTAGAGTTTGTTTTAGGACAGCTGTTTTTATTACTTCCATTTATTGTTTCATGTTCACACAACTTCATCCTCAGTTGATTTCAGAGACTGTGCAATAGTAGAGTCATGCTTCTTTCTTTCAGCCTTCTCCTTCCCCCAGCCCTTACAACCCAGATTTCTTTTTAAGTGAAAATAAATGTTCTTAGGAAAACCTAGCTTATTTTCTGCCTATAGATAAATTTTTTACATTTCCTCTCAGATTTCTGAGAAGCAATGATTTCAGTTGAATAATGCTACTCTTTTTGAAAAAATTCAACCTTTTGGATTAGAAAAGTGGTGGATACATAAACAGTGCCAGAATATTTTTTTTTCTGAAGAATTGTAATTACCTAAATCTTAGGACGCATAATTATTTGCCATAGATGCAATAAGTGGCTTCTTTTTCTTTATTCTCTCAGAAAAGGAAAGCATGGGCATATTGGTCTTGAAATTAAGGCTTTTCATATTTTCCTTTTCTTTGAATAGTAACATCTGCTAGAATGGTAGAGTTTTGCCACTGAATGCTTCCTCTCAAATGCAGATGCTTTAGAAGGAATAGGAACTGTTGACATACATTGGTATAATCCCTAGACTTAAAATTTATTTATATATGATGGGGGAGGAATGCATGTGAATGAATCATATTGGAGTTTATAGTTTGATAGAAATCTTGATGTAAACAAGTTATAGACTGAGCAGATTTAAATGATAAGGGGAGTGTGTGTACATGTGCTCGCACTCACAGGTATGTGTATCTGTGTCCTAGGCTCTTGACTGGCTATGAAAAAAGAACTTCTTTTGGGCATGTTTAATACATGCCAAAACAGTACGTGATAGCTGAGGAACTCTGTACCCTGTAGTCTTTTCTTGTTTGTGGTTATGGGGTCATCGTGATTACTGGGCTCTGGGGATGGGTCTTATGCTACAAGTAGTGATTGTGAACTTTGTGCTATGAGGAACCCTTTTGAATGCCGACCTACTGTTTTGTTTGTTTGTTTGTTTGTTTGTTTTATTGCTTTCCAGAAGGCAGTTGAAGAATGGGAAAAGTTTTAGGACATTTTTATCACACAGCTTCACTTTATGAGATTTGACAAGAATAGAACTTCCCTTCCCCCCAAAAAAAAATGGAAAGGAAAGAAAATAAACAAATTGGAGACTTAACCTCTAGGGAATTAGCTTCCCTAGAATGGGTTTTGTTATAATTATATGGACTAATTGCCTGTTTCCCTCTTTAGTGGGGACTGGATATGCACATTTTGCAGAGATATTGGGAAACCAGAAGTTGAATATGATTGTGATAATTTGCAACATAGTAAGAAGGGGAAAACTGCACAGGGGTTAAGCCCCGTGGACCAAAGGGTGAGTGTCAGAGAAGTTGATATATTATTAGTTGTCTGGCTATACATATATTTGTTTAGTGTAATACACATGTAATCCCAAATTTTTTTCATTTTTTTAACTTCACCACCTGACTTGTGAAATCTTTATCTCTAATCCTCAGCTGCAGACTCATATCCAGCTTTCTCATACTTATCATGTCCCAATCAAAATCTTGATTTCTAATCTTCTCCTTCAAAAAGCAAAAGCAATAAATAAGCAGGTAACAACATAAAAAACTGTACTTCTCCCCTAGTATTCTATCTCATTAAATGATACCACCATTTATCTCTGTTGCTCAAGCCAGAAATCTGTTAGAAATGAAAGCATCAGGAATAACAATAATACTGTTTTCTTCCTCTCACCATTATTTTCTGAGACTGACATCATAGTTTTGCATCTGCACTATTGTAATAATCTCTTCACTGGACTCCCTGATTCTACCCTTGCCTCCTTACAGTTTATTTCTGTACTGTTCGTAACATTCTTTTTAAAAACATAAACAAATGTATCACATTCTTGCTTAAAACGCTCTACTAGCATCTCATCATATTAAAAACGAAATCTAAAATCCTCTCCTCACTTCACTCAAATTTCTGCTGATGTGGTCTGTAGCCTGATCCCAAGACACAGTATCTTTCACATAGTTCTATGGTCAGATACTGTTAAGTTTGGCTCTCATCTGATGTATAGACTTTCAAAATCCCTTCTCCACTATTAATGAAGACAAGGTATGTGTATAGAGTATACAAACAGTATTAAGAGAAGTTTAAGCAATTGAAAACTATAAATAAAATGTAAAATGCATTTCAATTTGTTCTGATTGTGTAAGAAAATTCTAGAATTGGATTGAGAAGACACACATAGTTTTTATTTAATTTTGAACCTGAGTGGAATCATTTCAAGAAAGGAAATAATAACATGTGTCCTGCCTGTCTCAGGGAATTAAAACAAGTAGCAAAGACGATAATTTATAGATACCGGGTAATCTATAAATTGTTGTGCAAAATGCTGTATATTGCTTTTCTTATTCCTTTCCATGTATATAGTTGAGGTAATCGTAGATAAATTATTAGTGATCAGACAAGAACAAAGGCACTCTATCTTTGGTAAGTTCATTCAAAATAGAACAGAAGATAGTCTCAAAACCGAATGGGAAACAAACGATTTTCTCTGAGTTGGATAGCTAGCATGTAGGAGGCTTGCGTTCAGTTTGGTGTAATAATACTTGACAGTGATAAAGTTCTCATTCTCAAGAGTATTTTTTAAGGCTAAAAAACTTATTAGAGGTTTTCCTTTCTTTTCTTGGGCCAGAAATGTGAACGTCTTCTGCTTTACCTCTACTGCCATGAATTAAGTATTGAGTTCCAGGAGCCAGTTCCTGCTTCGGTGAGTAATTTGCCTTAGCAGCCTCCCTGAGGAGCAGGTCTGAGGCTCTGACCGGAGACAGCTTCTCTTGAAACTCAGACTTCTTGAGTAATCTCAGCCTCTCCAAAGCTCAGATTTTCTTTCCTGATACTATTCCTTCCCTCATTGGGTTGTTCCGAGGACTGTATACGATAACCTGTGTAAAATGGTTAGCACAGTACCTGATAACGTTGTAAATACTTCTTATTATTCAGAAATTTTATTAGGGCTAAGTGAATGTGCGATTCACTTGTTAAAATTGCGGTTTATTTTTTAAATATTTTGTTGTGTGATGAAAATTTGATCTCTGTGTCCTTTTACTTCTAAGATGGATGTAAGGGATACAAGTATAATGGAAATAATCTGGAACCCAGGAGTCTGAAGACAACTTTTTCTCTTAGTTTTGCCATTAACCAGCCTTATAAGTTTGAGGAAATTATGTAATTTTCTGCCTTTACTTTTTTAACTGTACAGTGGGAATGTTGGACTGAATTATTTTTAAGATTCTAATTCTGTGATTATAGGCTCTATACCTTGGGGAGAAAACAAAGTATGTAATTTGAATAAAAGTATAAAATTAAATCTTTCACACTGGCTCTGCCTTCATAATCCATCTATCATAAACAGTCAAGATTAAGAAAAGACTGGAGAAATTTTGCAATTCAGTGCTCTTTGTTTCTCTTAAAGGGGACTTTTGTAAGGAATAGAAGCTCTCAAGTCCCATAGTAAAAAGAATACAAGAGGTGCTCAGTGTGCCATAAATGGGATGAGAACATGCTACACACATTTTATTCGCTAGCCATCAGTTGTTGAATTAAGATATTATTGAATACCAGGCCTGTTGAACAATGTTGAATAATAGGCTTATTTACTGCATAGGCTCAGAAATGAATTTTAAAGCACAAAAGGTCTAGACACAAGGAAGATTTTTGTGCAAATAGTAATTATCTGATACTGAGATACGCATCTTATCTTTAAGTTTAGGGACTTTACAATAGAAAATGACTTTCAAATATTTTTTGTGAACTATTTAAATAGCTCTCTATTGTTCAGTTATTTCCCAAGGATACAAATATTTGGCCAAGAGTTGGGGCAGAACTTCCCAGCATGATCATTAAATGGTTAATATAATTTTTTTTCTTTTGTTTTTACAATCTTTCTCTATTGCTTTGTCCAGAGTACTTGGTGATATTGTTATATCCTCTAAAAGATAACATATTCTAATAATAACAATACATTTTATAATCACTTTTTTCCATACCTTTTTCTCCTCACAAATCCCACAATTCTGATGAGCATATGTGGTTGACTATCCTTGCTCATTGCCTTCTTTCCAAATCTACACACTGAAGATAGAACTTTGGGGCCTTTACTAACATGGAAACTGCCACATATTCTGAATATGATTTGATTTTCATGATATGATTGAGGCAGAAGATTTAAAGTACATTTACTATATTTAAAATCAACAAGCAGCTGGCTCAATAATTAACACTAAAATGCTATGCATTGTCAAATAAAACAGTTCGGTGTTTTGGAGAATCCTTATCTAGCCTTATTTGTTTCTTTAGATACCAAACTACTATAAAATTATAAAGAAACCAATGGATTTATCCACCGTGAAAAAGAAGCTTCAGAAAAAACATTCCCAACACTACCAAGTCCCAGATGACTTTGTGGCTGATGTCCGTTTGATCTTCAAGAACTGTGAAAGGTTTAATGAAGTATGTTAGCTTCTAAACTATAGAGTCTTGGATTACTAGTTTTTGTTTGTTCGTTTGTTTTATTTTTGGATTTTGCTTTTCCTGCCAAGAGATTTTTCTAATTTGATTTAAAATTTTATTTCTGCTTCAGTTCTGTCAAAAGTAAAATTCGCATCCACAGCTCCAAAGAAGAAAGTTTACTGTGTATAACTTGAAGTATATACTTAAACATAATAAATTAAGAATATTATTGAATATCCCTTCCTGAACGAGTTGAGGATTGAGATTAGAAAGTAGCCTGTAGTTAAGTATATTCTGTGGGAATTGATTATAAATAGCCTACATTTGGGCACATGTAGGAAAGGTGTTTGTACTAGTGTTCTTTGATTTTATTATTGACCAAATAAATGTAGAGCCTTAAAATTATAAACTAATCTCTGGGGGCTTACTTTGAATAGTAGCCCGGAGTGTATAATGTCGTTTTCTGATCACAACAGTGTAACTTACATTAGCTTTGGTTATGTATTTTTCTGAGGATAAAGATGAGCTATCCATACCTTGAAAAGAAATCTGATATATACTTCCTTCAAGGAAATCATTTTGGTTATCTTGGAATAAGTCAAGTCTCGAAGGTTTTTTAAGAGAGATTTTCATTATACTAGGAAAAGAAAATGGAATTGGATGAGAATCCACAAAACCTTTAAAAAGATTACTTCAATACTAAAATCTCTTTATTGCTGATGAAATTTGGGTGCCATATGACCGTTACTAAAATAAATCACATTGAATCATTTAAAGTGTACTCATAGCTGCCTCTGGAAGTATCTAGGTGATTTAAAAAAAAAAAAACTTTTATTAGCTGAAAAGTCTAGTCACCTTTATAGCAATATGCTACAGAGAACAGAGTATAACTTCACTTGAGGTTAAATTAATATAGCCCCAAGTATTTTGTCTTATTTTCTAATCCACTTAGAAATTTTCAAATGAATATGCTTTCCTGAACTATAGCTAACATTTGCCAGGAAGACCATTTTAATCTGCTTTAGTAATAGTTGAATGATTTATACTTAACAAATTGCCATACAAATGGAATTCTGATTAAGTGGTTTGTTGAAAGTTCGGCAGATTTTTAAAAGCAACATTTCTTATATTATTTGTTTCACAAATATTATTCTCTTAGATGAATTCAGACTGGTTTCTATTCAGTTTGACCTCACTAATTCAGAATTTGAAACAGTTATTGAGGTTTCACAGAAGCTTTAGTAACAGAACTTTGTAAAAAAAAAAAAATGGTTCCATGTTCTGTAGAATTTTAGAAAGCACTTATAATCTGGTTATAGCAATTTGTTCCCCCTACTGTGGCTGACTTTCGTTGCCAATCCTATGCAGTCTCATAACTTTAGAAAGGATTATAATTTCCCTTTTTTTTTTTTTGACTCTGGTATCCTTTTTAGATGATGAGAGTTGTTCAAGTTTATGCAGAAACACAAGAGATTAATTTGAAGGTAAGCTTTTCAGACCATGCAAACTTGGTGAAGGAATATGCATTACCAATAGGTGAATATTCCTATCTTTTGCTTGCAGGCTGATTCAGAAGTAGCTCAGGCAGGGAAAGCAGTTGCATTGTACTTTGAAGATAAACTCACAGAGATCTACTCAGACAGGACCTTCGCACCTTTGCCAGAGTTTGAGCAGGAAGAGGATGATGGTGAGGTAACTGAGGACTCTGATGAAGACTTTATACAGCCCCGCAGAAAACGCCTAAAGTCAGATGAGAGACCAGTACATATAAAGTAAAATGACATGAACTTAAATGAATTGTTTAAAAAAAGAGAGAGAGAGAGAAGAAAATACACTTTTATTTAAGTGTCGCTGGTATATCCTGCCTACAGTGGGCACCTCCTTGAAGAAGCTGATAGCTTTTACACAGTATTAGATTAAAATAATGGACAGAAAACACATTCTTGTCAAGAAAGGGGGAGAGAACTCTTATTTGCAACTTTAAAAATAAAAAGCAAAATTGAAATGATTTGAAGATTTTTGTTACTAAAGAGAATAGTTCTGATTGTTAGAAATGGCAGATGTTGATTATGTGGTGTTGATTGGTGCAGGATGCTGGGTATACAAGTAAATACTGAAAGGTCATTCTTTTGCTAAATTGTCTCTGGACTAGAGCGCACAGTTATTAAAACGACTTTTATGCCTCCCCCTCACACACGTACATACTGGCTGTTTTCTTGTTAAAATCAAAGCTGCTGAGATTCCACTCGGACGTCAGTGCAGGTGCGCATTGATCATATCCTTATCTTTTTTCTCATTTTGATGCTGTTGGGCCTTAGTTTTTATATTGATTTGGAGAACTCAACAGTAGTTTTATTTTCTATTCTTACTTGGTGTCTAGGAAATGTGACCATTGATCATCATTTAATCAACTTTAATGATCTACAGAAAGAAGTAAATATGGTAACTTTCCAGTAGCAGATCACATAGTAGTCATTTCTAGAAAACCCTTCCACGGAATTGCACCTCCCAATCAAATCATCGGATCGTACAGTTATTCCCATGAAAGGCAGAATGTTTGTTTTAAAATTAACCTAGTTTTCTGTACATTTAAATTTAAGAAGATGACAACTGGCTCTTATCCAGTCTTCCTTCGTGTCAGTTTTCTGATAGACCACTATTGGCAAACAGTAATCTGTCAACTACCAAATGTGTAAAATTTTCTGTATTTCACTTTGTCTTATTTGTAAATAGTGAACTAAAACTTCTGGCAGATCAGCAACATTTGCTGAGCCTGTTTTTTAAGCTAATGTGTATTCTTACTAATAATGTTCCTATCAAGAATGGATTTGTAATATATGCTGTCTATTTCTAATGTTCACATTCATATTTTGAGGTTCTATCTTATTTTAATAGAGAACAGACTTCTCAGAAAATCTTCAGAAGCAGCTTATTATTAAAATATCAAAATATTGACATAAACCCGGTGGGGTTAGAGTACTCATCCGTCCACCAAGTGGGACATTTGCACGGACTGGGGGCTTAAAGGACTTAGAAGAGACCTGTAAGTAAATCCTGAAAATGAGCCAATCCCCACTTGAACGGTTACTGGAGTAAGCCCACCTTTACTACCCCGTTTTCCGCACCTGAGGCAGATAAACCACCTTGGCTCTATTTCATTTTTCCTCTCTTCATTTGTGATGCTTATATCCAAGATGTGTGTTCTAGACTGTGTACAGGCTTCTCTTTTGTTGAATTAAAAATTTTAGTCCTACTTTCGTATGGACACGTTAGATTATAAAGTGACCAAAATAGAAGATTCGCCATTAGATATTTTTCAGACGTCAGCAGATTTGTGGCAAATCGTTTGCCTTTTAAAAATTTCAGCTTAAGCAATTCAGACAGTAGACTACTCAGAAAAAATTATTTGACATAATTGTCTTAAGAGGTAAATATTTTTAGTGCATATTAAATAAAGTGCTCTAAAGAAATTATTATGCAAATTCCTTTGGGTTTTTTTCTTAACACGTGATGGGGTGAACATGAATATGATTCAGGCCTTCGGATGGTATATTTAAAGAGTATTGATTTTGTTATTGCTATTGATTTACTTCATTCTGTATCTTAAGTGTCTCTTGCAGTTTTGTTGTAAGTTAAACTTAAAAACATATAACAAACTGTTATTTTACTCAAATTTCAAATACTTAAGAAGAGTTTTCTTACAAGAGGGAGAAAACTGTTTAAAAATGCTTTCTTCTGTGCTCATTTCCCTCTTTCCTACAACATTCATGATTTCTTTTTATCAGGAGATGTGTCTAAAGGCATAGCGATGAGTGGCAGTACTGCTTCATTATGTCAGGCTATCGAGTTCTAATATTTTATGCTTACTCTCCAAATGAAACCTTTCATGATTCTTAGATAAGTGATATATATGTTCTACCAATGGGGGCAGAATTTTCAGTAAATATTTCTCGGTATCTGGGGCCTTAAAAGATAGTGCGTTCTCTTAAAAACATTCCCATGTTAGATGGGTTTTTGGAAGGTTTTTTTCCTTTGTTTTAATAAGGTTGGTTCTTAAAAAGCCACTTTATTGTCAACATTGAATAGGCTCCATTTCTGTTAACAAGATAATTTATACTGCTGAGGAATTACTAGCTATCAACAAACCACACTTATATGAAGATGTTCACTTTAGATTTCATTTCAAGGTTTTTTCTTGCACATTGATCACTTTTTAAGCTGATCTCTTGGGCACTAATATAACTGTTAAAAAGTATGAAAACTTTAAATTGATATTCCGATATCTTACATGTTTTTCTAGTTATGTTTTAAAAAGACAGACATTGAGTATCAATTCCTGAAGGCAGTTTGTATTGATATTCTCTCACATTTGTATTCTTGGTTAAAAGGCAGTGTTTTAGATTTGGAGATGTTAATGTTTCCTTAAAAGCTTGCAAAGTTTTCACCACATTTCAATTTCTATCTCCCATCAGAACGCAAAGAACAAAGTGGTCTTCTGTCTGTTCCACTGGCATAAATTTGTATTTTTTAGCACTTTGCTGAGCTGATTCACTGAGTAAAGACATTGCTTTACCAGGTGAAGCATGTGCATGTTCCAAAGTACGTTTAGATTATAGGTCATGGGTTATGCAGAAACAGCAAATCATTGCTACAGAGAAGTGATAAGGCATTGGACCCACTGTTGAAATGATCCTTTTTGGAATCGACAAGGTACTTTCTGACTTCTATTTCTCATATAAAGGGAATTTTAAAGTCAGTTCTTACTTTTTGTTGTAACAGTTTTTAAACTTTTTAGTTAATCCAAAGAAATAATGTTTTTAAATAGAGGCAAAAGGTTTATAGCGTGCAAATTGTAGATCTGTCAATTACCTCAGCAGGTATCCTGCCATGTAATTATTAGTGATTAGTGTTAACAAGTCAATAGATTTAGGTCTTTTGACTGTGCCCTTGGATTGTGGCGTGCCACATGTTATTAAACAGTCTCTTAGTGTCCAAAATGGGAATAGATGCTGTGGCCCCCTCTCCCGTGACCTTTTAAGTCCCTTACCTACTCCCACTGCTTGTTGCATAATCTGCATTGGGTAAAATCAACGTGTTCTAACTCTACTTATTTAAAACAATCAAGTTCTTAATTTGTACTCTGAATTCGTGATTCGTACTATGAATTTGTAATTCGCACCGTCTGTATTAGTAACCTGCTCAAGGTCGTCCCAGGTTTTCAGGCCGCACCACAGTTTGACGGTCCCGGACCTAGCTGTTTTCTTTCGTTCTCTCAGTTATCTCCTCCTCGATAAAGCAATAACACTGCTTTACGTCTGTTGCCTAAGCATGTCATAATCCTCTCCTGGATGGTGATTTTATAGGGAAGTTTGTATGCATATCACCCAGTCTATCTTTTAAAAATTAAGAAAAATAAATGTGTGCTGGAGCTAATGACAATATATTGTGGCATTTTATTTTAAAAATTGGGGAAAGTTGCATATTTTTTTAAAAGTAGGTGTTTGAGTAAAAAAAATTGAAGGTACTTTTTTAAGAAAAAAATTTATATGCCACAGTTTACATAGACATTTCAAGGTTTCAACATGTACTCTGGGATATAATAGATTCTTTTACTTGGTCAGAATGCATGTATAACATTTCTTCCATCTTAGTTTCTTGTGTTTGCCTTCGTGGTCTTTTATATTTTTTATTGTATCTGAGAAACAAGTATCTTCAAAAATAAATCAATTTGGATATATTTGTCAAACTACAAAATGTACAAAATTAAGTTTAGCCCTTTTCTAGCAAGTGGTCTTTAAAAATGCCGTTCTCTTAAATTCACCAAATTTGTATGTGGGAGGGCACTGAAATGATTTTCTAAGTGCCACTGCAATATTCCCTTTCAAGTGTGGCCTAAATTTCAGTCTTAAGAATGAAACGCATGTCTGCTCCTGGTCTGAAAAATGTAGGCATTTACTATGTTTTAAGTCACAGTGAAACATGTATATAAGCCTATGAAACAAGATTTGTGCAATCAGAAAGCCTGTTAATTTTCTATGTAGACGTACTGACACACGAAAGGGTTAAATTCACAGCCTTACTAGTTCCTTGCTTCCAGTATTTCAACTGGTCTCCCCTCATTGTTATTATTATTATTATTACTACTACTACAACTACTATTATTTTTGCACATGGTTAACTACCCTTCAATATGATTCTTAAAAAGTGCTGTTTCTGTGCTATTGTATCTCCTAAATAATCATATTTAATTTTTTAAAACAAAGTTGCGGTTTCTAATTGTTCCGTTCCTGTGTTTTTTGCTGGTGTGTAATAAACGCAAGTTTTTTTCCCATGGTTATTTAATACATTAGCTGCCTGTAAATATTTCCTGTTACAATGCTCTGGAATGTGTTGTAGAAGTTGTATTAGATTAGTTTAAAGCCTTGTTTGAAAGCCACATTGTTTTGGTTATTTCTATTAAATTAGAAAATGGAAAAAGTTTTCAAATGAATTTCTTTTTTTTATTTCTCTCTGAGTTGAGACTTAATCATTTAAATTCATTTTTAAAAAATGTATGCTATGTGCCAGGCACTGGAGAGTTATAGTTGCAAACAAGACAAAATAGAGCCTCTGCCTTCACAAGTGTTTAGTAGACTGTTTATGAAAATGATGAGTTGCTAGGATAGGGGTTAACTCGAAATGTAGTAGGAACATTTAGGACAGGACCTAACCCCAGACTTTGTTGTTCAGGGAAGTGATCTCTTTCACTCAAAAGGTGGGCAAGTGGAACAGGCAAAGAGAGAGAGAGAAGTGATTAAAATATACAGAAGCCCAAAAATGAAAGAGAAAATGTTTGTCTTTCAAGACCTGCAAAGTTCAGTTTGGCTGGAACAGAGTTTAAGTTTGGAGGAGTGAAATGTTAAGCTGGAGAACTGAGGAGGGTCCTTTTCAAGCAGAGTGTCTTGAAAGTCACATTAAAGGGTTTGGGGCTTACACAGAGGGCAACAAGGAGCCCCTGAAGAATTGTGAGCAGGAGGGAGCTTGGAGTGTTGACATAATCAGAGTCGCCTTATTTATTTATTTATTTATTTACTTACTTACTTATTTACTTATTTACTTATTTATTATTGTGCTCACCCATTATTTAATTTTTATTTTTTATTAGAGTTGAAATTCAGTATTATTTTTTATTAGTTTCAGGTATACAGTAAAGTGGTTAGGTATCTTGAAAGGTCATTTTGTGAAGAATGGGTTATGGAGAAAATTGGAAATGGAGAGGCAGTTGTATGCTGTGAGTGATCTAGGTGAGCCTTAAACTAGTTATCTGGCAGTGGAGAGGAAAAATAGTCAAATTTTAGAGAGATTTAGAAAGTAAAATGGACCAGTAGTTGAGGCCTTGGGGTTGCCTAAGGCGTATTTCGTATGGTACTTTTAAAATAAAAAAGAGAGAAAGGAATAGATTATGAGTGGAGGTGAGTAAGTTCAATTTGAGGATATGTTGAGCTTAAGGTACCTATGGAAAATTAAGTTGCATGTGTCCATGGCTCTGGTGCTCATATGAATCCCTGGGCTGCAGGTAGAGCCTGTAAGGTCCATCAAGAGTCACGACTGTTTTATTCATCACTGAATATGTCGAGCACATGGTAGGCATTTAGTAAAGAACGAAGGTGAACCACTAGCGTAACAGTTGGTAACTAAAACAATGTGAGAGTATGATATTGCCTAGGAAATTTATAGAATGAGAAGAGTAGAATACTTACCATAGCAGAAGAAACAAAATTTAAGGAGTAGAGGAAAAAACTCCAGGAGACTAAATTAGTCATGGAGGAAAGCCAGGACCATAATGGAAGACAAGAGAAAGTTTTCAAGGAGGAACGTGAGGTATCAGTGATACCAAGTGTTAGAGCAAGAAATGAAGTAAAAATAAAGTGGCCATCGAATTTAGCAATATAGAAGCCATAAATGACCTTGGTAAGAGCTGTTTCATTGTGAGCAGCAGGAAGAATAACAGATGAATGATTGAGTGTAGGTGTTTTTCAAAAAATTTGACTTTTTTTTTTTTTTAAGGTTATACATAACTTACAGCCATGACTAACCAAGTAAAACATGAGAATGGAACTTCCAAATTGTTATATTACTGGATGCATTTTGTGTAGTGGAAAAAGGACGGGTTTTGGCCATTGGGCAGACGTTGGTTTGAAATGGTAAACAGGTTTACCAGTTACCTGTATGAACACTGATTTTCTCTTTGATTATTCGTGAAGTGAAATTAGTCATGTCCAGCTCATGGAATTAACGTGGGCATAAGATCATTTATAGCACAGGGTTGACACATAGTAATAGTTCTCAACAGGCAGTTTCCTTTTTCCTGTTTCCTCTTCCTACTATTTCCATGAAAAGAGGCAGGTTAGAAATGTAATTTTTCCCTTTTTACTGATGAGGTAAGAAAAGACTCCCAGACCCCAAGACTTTAAAATCTATCCTCAACTCATATTTAGCTTGTCCTTCACTAATTTAAGCGATCCATAGATTTCTAGATGTCGGCACTCATATTAGGTTCTAGAACTTTAGGGAATAATTCAAAAATGAATTGGTAGGACACACCTAATGCAAGGTTTTGTCTTAAGCTCACCTTTTTCATATTACCTGGCCTCAGGTGGTGGTAAATATGTCACTATTATTTATAAAGATGTTACTGTTGGTGATCTGAAAAGACAGGGACGTCTGTTTCTGACAATATGGCAGACCACATACCCTGAGAACTTTCCTGATGACACAAAACATCTGAAATGCTGGATAAGATTCATTTAAAAAAATTTTTTTTAATGTATTGCTGAGCTAGCAAGAAAGAAGGATACTAAAGCTTCACCTTATCACCTGTAGCATTTTTGCCAAAAACCTTTGACCTGAATCTAATAATGTGGAATAAACAAAAGTGGAATGTAGGACATTTATAAAGGCACCTAATGTGACTTCTTAAAGTAACTGGTATAAAACAGGTGGGGAGACTGTTCTTGATCAAACGACATGCAATATATGAACTTAAATTTGATATTAAATAAACCCAGCCATTAAAGACATTTTAGGAACTTCTATGGAAATTTGTATGTGAACTCCTGTGTGATAATGCAGTGTTTAATTTTCTTAGGTGTTGCTGTAGGAGAGTGTCCTTTTTCTTAGGAGATGCACGCTGAAATATCTAGGGGTGAAGAAATATTCGATTTCAAATGGTTAGGCAAAAATATGTATGTATAGAATATACATGTGAGATAGTACAAATGTGGCAGATTAACAACTGGTAAATCTTAGTGACAGATAAGATGGGTTTTTACTGTTTCAAATTTTTGGAAACTTGAAAATTTTCAAAATAAGGTCTAGTAGTGGGTGGAATAAAAGACATGAATTCAGAGAAGTGTTAAAGAGGATGATTGCCCTGAGGGCTCTGCCAGCACATGTGTCCTAAGGGCTTCAGTGCTGGCTCAGCTTTGACAGGAAGATGAGTATGGGGCCAATGTCAGCACCAAGTCAGAGTGAGATACTCTTCCAAAACCTGGGACATCAAAATATGATACACTCAGTGAAATAATGAACCAGAATACCCTGTCTGCTGAGGGGGAAAAGAAAACTGGGTGGATGGAAAAAAAAAAATCTCTCCTAAGAATTCGTGTACACTAGCTGACACTTAAAACAGTTTTGGAACCAGGCACATACTACCTATGTGATGAGAAAAGTTAAGAATTTAAAGTGGTTTCAGGTTAGAAGTGATTCCAGGTGCTTAATAGAAACAAATGTTAATAGTTTTTAATGGAAGGACTTTTTAAATCCAATCTCAATTTTCATAGGTAGTGTTCCCATAATCTTGGACTCATATTCAGAGTCACAAAAATGAGAAACAAGTCATTAAAAAATCAGGAGACATAGAACCTGACCTGTAATGACTGCAGATACTGGAATTATTGGATGAGTCTTCAAAGACGCATTTAAAGAAACATTTTAACATCTCTGAAATTGGGATAGCATCGTAGTATTGGCTATGTTAATGGTACAAAAATGGGTGTGTCCAATACTTGATGGCTTCGATTCAATAAACTACAATACGAATAAGGAATAGAAAATAATATAGAAAATTGAGAATGAACAAGAGTATTAAAAGTGATGAGGGTGGGGGATAATGAGCTCATGCGTGAGAAAAAATTATCAGATTTGAAAGTAAAACATCTAGACCAAAACAAAATCTGAAAACCAAGATGAAATTATACAGAATGCACAACAGGACAGAATATCTGAAGGTGAAGTTAAAGGACAGCAAGCGCTGATGGGAAAGGTCCATGGATGTCTAACAATACCAGAAGGAGATGATAGGGTGGTTAGGGGTGATATTTGAGGGTATTTTGGCTGAGGACTTTCTAAGTTTGATTAAAGTCACATATTCTTAGATTTGTGGAGGCTGGGAAATAAGTAGACCTACTGAGCTAAGTTCTAGAAGACAAAGTCTAGGACCTAACGAGTGGAAAGTCAGAGTGACACCTTTATGCACACTACCAAAATTGGAGGTTTCTTTATAAGAGCAAGAGAAGACCTTACTATGAAGTAATTAGTGTTACAGCTACCTGAGAATGGCAATGAAAGCCATAAGATCGTGGAATAATATTGAGAGAGAAAGCTGAGAGAAATACTGAGAGAAAGCTGTCAATCTAGAATTTTTTATACAACAAAGCTATCAAGAAAAAGGACAAGAACATTTTGGATAAAAGGTGAGAGATTTCTATCAACATATCCTCATTAAATGAATTTCTGAGCATTTATTCCAGGAAAAAGAAGTCAGAAGATCTGTATTACGAGAAGGAATGGTGACTGAAAAACAATGGATAATGAGGGTAAATTAAACTTTATGAAACAACAATTTTTTGTGAGCTAAAAAGAAATTTTGCTTCCTCGCTTCCTAGGGAAACTGCTGAAAATTACAGTATATATAAAGCTTCTGAACATGGTCCTTTGTACTAACAGCAGATAAAGAAACACTTATTCAAGAAAACCTATAAACGTTACGTAGGGATGGTGACAGTATGTGGTACCTGAACCAAGACTTCTCCCTTGCCCTACCTCCCACTTCAGCAACATGGAGGTCCCGGACTGCCGCAGCCAATAACAGAAGGTTTCCTCTTCCTCAGCTCTGGTTGGAGGACTCATCCTGGTAAAAACAGGACATCAGTCTTCTGCCCCCAGGTACCTGTTGCTGAGCTTAAGTCTTGAGTGAGTGTGGTTGAGAAGTGGGGGCTCTCGTCTACTTGTTTCCCATTCGAGAATGGAGGCTCTACCTTGAGTGTGGTGTGCTTAGAAAATAGGACACCAGTTATCTTTGCCCTGGCTCTTGTGGTTCCACATCAGGAGAGAGAGCCGAAAAGGCCTCAGGCTGCTTCCCCACCCCCTCCACTGAGCATGGCTTCTAGAGAGTAGAAGTGTCACTCAAGCTGACATTGTCCCAATTAAGCCCAGGTTTAGAGGTTTTGCCTTGAAAAATAAGCATTTTATGAAACTAATAGCCCTTAGTCTCTTCCAAAAGAACAGATTTTATTTGTAACAGGACACAGATAAATTCAAATGTGAGGGTACAACATTGGAGGTTGTGGCAAAAGGCAACTGAGAAGAGTTTTAAGATAAGTCTGAGCTGTAGGTTAGCTACTTTGCAGGAGAGGACCAGGGAGTAAGAGCTCAAAGGAACCATCCTGGGATTACAAGAAATATTTCAAACACAGATCTCACTATGCCTTTAAAGGAGCAGAATATGATTAGTTTATAGAGCAATTTATGCCCCCACGGCATTGTTGAAAACAATATAGCAGCTGGCAATTATGGATGTTTAACAGCTGGGCATGGTCAAAGAAACAGTAAGAGGGCCACCAAACCCACTGTCATCCCAAGGAAACTGAGTCGACCCAAAGCTGTGCCTTCTAGAGAAACATCACAGGCTTAATACTGGAAGAGGAGCGGGAGTACACGTCACTAAAACAATTCATTCAGTCGCTAAACAACAGTAACAATCCCTGGGGGGGAGGCGGGGAAGGACCAGGTGCTGTAATATATTATCAACAATTTCCAGTCCCCAACAAATAATAATCATGCAAACAAATAGGGAGTTTTAACTCATAGCCTGGAAATAAAGCAGGCAACAGAAACTGCCTGAGAGTTATAAGATGTTGGATTTATATAAGAAAGACTTGAAAGTAATCATTATAAACGTATTCCCAGAACTAAAGAAAACCATGGTTAAAAAGTAAATGAAGGTCTGATGACAATGTCACATCAAATGGAGAGTACCGGTAAAGAAGTAGATGTTCGACGGGACCAAATGGAAATTCTGGAGTTGAAAAGTACAATAACAGATTCACTACTCAGCAGTAGACTTGAATTGGCAGAAGAATAAATAACCTCGGAGGCAGATAAGTAGAGATAAAAAGAAATGAAGAATGAATACAGCTTCAGAGAAATGTGGGGCACCATTAGACACACTGACATATGCATAATGGAAGTACCAGAAGGAGAAGAAGGAAAGAAGTAAAAATATTCAAAGGAATAATGGCTGAAAATTTCTTAAAAGTATTTTGCAAAACAACTTACCCAACCAGGAGCTTCTGCGAACCTCCAATGTGATAAAAATTTAAAAAAATAAAACCATCCTCAGACAGTAAAAATGCTGAAAGTCAGAGGCGAAGAAAATAAGAAAGCAAGAAAAAACAACTCAAGGGAATAAGATTAAGAGTTGAATTCTCAGTATTAACAGCGGAGGCCAAACAGCTGTGGATAACATTTAAAATGCTCAAAGGAAAAATAAGTCAACCAAGAATTCTCTATCCAGCATAGCTGTCTTTTAAAAATGAAGGTGAAACAAAGACTTCTCAGATAAACAAGACATAGGAGAATTTATTGCTAGCAAATCTGCCTTAGAAACACTAAAAAGGAATCAGGTTGAAAGCAGGTGACACTGTGGTCATTTGAATCCACACCAGTAAAGGTAATGATGTAATTACATAAGACAGCATAAATGCATAAATTTCCTTCCTCTTGTTTTAAGAAGCAACTATAAAATTATATTGTTGGCCCATACAGAAATGTAATATATGTATATTGTATTTGCTAATAACATGTGGAGGTGGATAGGAACAAAGTTGTAGTATCCTGAGGATATAATACAGTAATAATTGGTACAGTCATAGCTGCATATTATCTGATTTATAACATGGAAATTTATGTAAAATAATATCACAAAAAGCAGGAAAAGGGAATAGAGCTATATGAATAATGTTCCTGTATGGAATTCGCCTACTGTAAATTTGTAGCCGATTCTGGTAAGATGTATATGGTATTGCCTAGAGCAGCTGAAAAAAAAATACAGCAAAAATTTAGTATAGAAATTAAAATACTGCTTTGGAAAATATTCACTTAAAGCAAAGGAAGAATACAGGGACAAAAAAGATATGAGACATAGCAAAAAGTAAAACCGTGGACATTAATCCAACAAATTAATATTAACAACACTAAATATGAATGGATTAAACAATCCAGTCAAATGGCAGAGAGTGTCAGACGAGATAAAAAGACCTGAGTCAGCTCTACACTGAGGTCATGCAGAGCCTGCATCTTCTCACATTCTTCAGCATGACTGAGGCATCAGAAAAAAGACTAGACCAGACTGGTGCATAAAAAGACAGGAGTTAAAGGAGTTTAAAATGTTGACTGAAAGTAATGATGTGATGAACCACAGACTAAAATGAACCACAGGTCAAGAGGGAGGTAACGAGAGGAAGAGGTGATGGGCAAGGAGAATATTACCTGGATGGACGGGGCATTTAAATAATGCTGAAGACCTGCTGTCGCCTGGGTAGTTGAATAACAAGCTGAGAGGATAGAAGATCATGGTCAGATAATAGGATAACTTGAGTTAGTGATTTTTCAAGGCAAAAAAAAATCAGGGAATGATAATATCCCCACTATGAACACAGGAGGGTGTAGACAGGGAGGACAAGCGGTCAAGGTGGCCAATAACCAGTGACTCGATGGCTCATCCACTTGGACAGTGAAGTCCGCCTGAATTATGGTGGCAGGAATTGGAGTGGAGAGGAAGGAAGTGCCAAGGTTTAAGTCACTTAGTAACTCGTGTGGGAGTCCACCATTAGTGTGTCCTTGTACAGGGTCGCACATTGTCATCCTTTATTAAAATCCAAAGGCCTTAAAAGAGTAACAATAGCCAACATTTATGGAATACTTTGTTCTAGGCACAGTCTTAAGCACTTTTATGTAGCAATTCCTTTAATTTTTGTGAAGACTATGAAGTGAGTTACTGTTATTAGTCCTATTTTATAAACGAAGGAGCTGAGGCTCAGAAGGGTTAAGTGATTTGCTCAAGCCCCAGAGCTGCTAAGTGGCAGACCCTAGGTTTAAATTCAATTCATTTGGTGTCAGGTCTATGCACGTAACCATTACGCCTCCCAGCCTCTCAGCATATGAGGTCACTGTTACCTCAGTGTGACTGCGTCTCCCTGGGGCATTCCTCCATGCCAACTCAAGAGCAGGTGTCCATTTACAATAATTGTGTGTGCTGACGGGGGGAGGGGTCTATCGTGTCCACCAGTTCCCACTTCCTCTGGGCCTGACATGCGTCAAAACAGTGTCCCCCACATCAGGGATGTGGGCTTGGGAGCCAGAGCCTGGGGGTCCTCCAGGGCCACTGGGGTGTGGGTGCTGGCCATGGAGGGCTGCTTCTGATCGGGTACGGGATGCGCGGGCTTGTGCGTGAGGTGCCTCGGACTCTGCCGTCTCCTGCCGCTTGCTCTGAACGTGAGGAAGATGCCTCTACAGAGTGGCCAGTCACTGAGCCAAGAGAACTGTACAGATGGGTGTGCAGTGAGGGAGCTGGGCCTAAAGGCCAGCACAACCTCGGTGCCCTCTGTCCCCACCTGGTCCCACGCCTTTTGGCCCCGTGGGAGGGAAAAGAGAACGAGCTGTTTGGAGGAGGCTGGGGAAAGCCCTGGAGGCAGCAGTAGGCTCAGGATGCTTCAGTGCCCACAAGTGACCTCTTATATTACCAAAGCCCTTTGGAGAGAAGCTGGAGGTGGCCAGGTATCTGAAATCAAGCGACAAATGACGGGAAGGGGTGCTAGGTGGTGAAGGACACTGCAGGAGGATTCTGAAGCAGCCCCTCATGGCCACCAGCAGCGAGATCCACCACTTGCAGCCCCCTTCCCACTTGTGTGGGTGCAGGGAGTCCCAGGTCTTAATATCCCTGGTCCCTTTAGAGGCCTAGATGGGACAAAGGAGAAAGGATGCTTTTCCTGTGAGCGGAGGGGCCACCCTAACAAGAGCCGTGTCTCTGAGTGTTGGGCGGCCCCTCCGCATCTGCTCTCCCCTTCTCCACAGTGAAAGGTTCACCTGGGCACCTGGCTGCTGAGCCAAGGACCTTTCCCAGCCTCCCAAGCACGTTTCCACTTAGAAGGACTGAGTGTGTGTGCCCTGCTTCCCTCCTTCCCGTTGGCAAGAACTGCCGGTGGAAACCATGTGCCGAGGGTGGCAGAACCACCCGCTTGGATCCCCTGTCTACCTGTGGACTGTTACCTGAGAGCCAGGGAACTTCCGTCTTGCCCAAGCCCTCGGATTTTAGGTCTCTCTGTTTTTGCCCTAAGACGTGGCCTCCTGTGGAAGAGGGGCGGGAGCAACTGGTAGGGATCGTGTGGCGCGCTGAGCCTGAGCCCGGCTCACAGTGTGAGGGACCCCCGGCTCTGGAGCTGGCCCCCACGTTCACACGTGGGATTCACCCGCCCTGTACGAGGCCACGTGCTCAGCCCTATGGGAATGGGGCCTTAGGAGGACAAGGCTCCCTCCTCCCAGCTCCAACTTGGGGGGCTCGGGCCGGGGGACCCCGACTCAGCTTCTCCTGCATTTGGTGACATGCCTCGCGGATCCCGTGGTGTGCGGTCTCCCTCCTTGCTACAGGTCAATAAACCTGGCTCTGTCAGGTCAGGACCTCAATTTGTCTCTGGTGATCTTGGGCTGGTTGGTGTTAGAAAGGCGTTTGAATTTGGGAACATGGAGGGAATCAGCACGGGGACGGCAGCCGAATGTTCACGTTGTGGGGCCAGACCAAGAAGCAGAGCTAGGGCTTTGAGGGGTCTGGGCGCGCAGGGGCCGCGCGCAGGAGAGAGAAGATAATCCGGGCAGGACGCGGCAGCAGTGAGTCAGTTTGGAGAGCAGAGCAGCCGCCGGGAGGTGAGCCTGGCCCACGGGCAGCTCCCGGAGCTCCGGCCCCGCGTGCTGGGGCCCCATTTAGTCTGCCAGGCTCTTTGTTCTTAGAACCCCGAAGCTGAGCTGAAACCCGTTGCCTCCGCTGTGCTACTGAAAAGCTCAGATGTGAGGCGGCCATACTGTGTACAGGGGCAAGGCTGGGCCCACACCAACCTTGTCCAAAGCTATTTCCGGAAGGCCCCGTTCGTTCGTTCGTTCGTTCGTTCGTTCGTTAGTTTTATTGATTATTCGTTCGTTCATTCGTTCATTCCATCATATGTATTAAGCAATCCCCTAAATACAAGCTTTCTCAGCACAAACCTTTCAAAATACTTGCTTTAGGGGAGAAATTACCATGTTATCAGCTGACACCTTCCTTGTCAGTAATGGTACTGAAAACCAGATCCAGATATTAAATTAAGGAACCTGAGGAAAAGGGAAGAAAAAGTCTGGCAAGGAGGGGTGACCAGGAAAATAGAACCTGATGACAAGAAAGAGGGGCCCCCGAAGACACCCTCAGCATGCTCAGCTCAGGAAAGCCACTAATGGTCCCCCGCAGAACCATGCCAGGCGGCTCACGGGTGACTGAATTGGTTTCGAAGAGGTGCAGTTTCCAGATGTGACTCAGGCCTTGCCCCAACAGCTAGGAGCAGACCGAAGGCAAACAAATGCCACGAGGCCTGTGACTCTGCAGAGGGAACCTCAGCTTCCAGGAAGTGGGGGAGAGACAGGGACGGGGGAGAGACAGGGACAAGGCGAGAGGAGCCCTCTGTGGCCCTGCATCCTGGGTGGTCCCGGGGAGCCGAGTACCAGCAACGGCAGGAGGGCCCCCCTCAGGACGTCGTGGGCATTCCTGGGGCTGCCCTCGTGCACGGGGACTGCCGTGGGCTCCTCATGGGCCTGTCGTCCCCTCGGCCCCACTCACCTACCCCTGTCCCTCCCCTCCCCCCCGCAAGTGGTTCTTACTTAGCACTACAGGTAATTTCTCTGGGCACTATGCAGGTCATAACTCATATTCTAGCTCCCAGATGCTTTTCCTTTTTTGGTGACACATCTTCAGAAGTATAATCTAGCAGCTAAGGGTGTGGGCTCAGAGCCAGGTTGCTGGGGTTGAGTCTGAGCTCTGTAGCCTCGGGCAAGTCACCTAGCCTTTCTCTGTCTCAGCCTCCTCATCTGTAAAATAGGAATAACAGTAACGATGATACCTGCCTCCTGGGGTCCTCACGAGGATTTCATAAGTGAAAACAGTGGCAACACATGGGAATCAGCAAATGTTTAGCGCCATTCTTAGATAAATTACGCATTTTGTACTCTCCTGCACAAAATGAGAATACGCTCATTCGTAGACATGTCCCTAAATGTTCTTTCTTTTCAAACGAAGCGCTTATTATAACAAGTAGCAGGAGAGGGAAGACACGGCCATGTCCTATGCACCCCGGGGTCTGTGGTGCCTTCCAGACCTAAGCCAGCTCCGCCCGCCCCGCCCGGGTGGTTCTCCAGGCCCTCTCAAACGGGGTGGCACTCAGGGCCCTTTTAAAGGGTGGGCGTGGGACAGGTGGAGCCGGCGGCTTCATGGGTCTCCTGGACTTGAGTGAGGAAGCGAGTCTGAGGGTCCCTGGCTGTGCGACCTCAGACCCGGGAGGCCCCGCGAGGCAGAGTGCTCATGTAAGGGACACAATGGACGTGGTCTCACCTAGTTGATAAGACGGTCCTGCCGACAGAGAGGAAACTGCATGAAAAGTCCTTGAGAAATGGAAATTAGGAGTGTGGCACAGCATAATCTCAGCTGCGGCCATTCAGCCCGCGGCTTCCCAGGCTGCCCGAGGCTCCCAGGAAGGCTCAGGTCTGAGTGGGGGCTCTGGTGCACAGGGCCCTGCCGGGGGAGGGGCGCTTTGGGCCAAATGAACCCCCAGGCCACTGACTCCTGAGAGCTGGGAGGATTTGGGCCTCGTTCAGGAAAAGCTTCCTGGAGGATGTGGAACAGGCCTGGGGGCAGGGGTGTCAGCCCCACAGAGGAAGACCCCACCCAGGAAGGTCAGGACCCTGCGGCTGGACGCTTTGCAGCAAGTCCGCACCTGGCAGCTTCGGCGGAGCTGGGCCCGGGGAGGGGGCCGCAGGCAGCTGCTCCTGGGGCACCTCACGGATGACCTCGGGGATGGCAGCCACACAAATCCTCATTTAGCCAGGCTTCCTGTCCGTGCTCAGCTTGTCCTGGCTTGGCCTGTTGGAGACACTCTGTCCCCAGCCCACGGATGGGCCACCCCCTCAGGATGGTCAGCCGTGGCCTGGGGACACTAGCAGTTTCCCCTCAGGAGCCCTGGGAACCTGGCTTAGGACCTGACAGCCTGAGGCCTGGCCACGTGTCTGACCTCCTGTGTCTGACCTCCCGTCCTCCCTCCCGGCCCAGCCACAGGCCCCTCAGGCTCCGAGCCTCCTCCCCAGAATCCCCCTTCCCCTCGAGTTTTCAGGAGATACATGTGTCAGGCACAGGTGCAGGGAACCCTCTCCTGAGGACAGAAAGGACCAAAGCAACTTTGACAAAGGCACTTACAAAGCTGTGACGGAGAACATCTGAGGTGGCGCCATGTAAATATTAGAGCGATTATACTTGTCAGGAGAACAATAAACGAACCAAGTTTCTGGAAAGCCACCTGGTTTAAGCCTTCGAACCGCTCCCATGCACCAGCAAAACGCAAATAGCGGTTCTTGGAATATGTGCACTTTACTTGTGAGACTATGGTTAGGTAACGTTTCCCCAAAACTACAGCCTTCTCCCTTCCTTTAGTGAAAAAGACAATTTTTGTAATGAATCCGATCATTATAATGGAGTCATTTATTGAATCGCAAAGTCTCCAGGTGTGGCATCTGGGGAGCAATAAAGGAAGCGCCGGCTCCTCCACAGTGACTGAGGAATCCCGTCCTCCCAGCCCTGGGAGGTGTGGGGTGAGTAACAAAACGTAAAGGGCAGAGGTGGGGTGGCATCTGGGACGCGGCCGTGCTGCCCGGGGACCCTCCAATTCCTCTCGTGGGGTCTGGTCGTTCAGGTGGTTAGTTCTCACAAGTAATCGTGGGACCAATCCGCCCCGCTTGGGGCTGGGAGGAGATGGCTCCCGAGGAGTTCGTTGGCCTTGACGGAGAGAGCTGGGGCCGAGCTCAGAGCTGGCTTTGGTGAGAAGCTCGGGGCTCGAGGTTCACGAATAACCGGAAACGCTCACGCTCCGCGTACCCCAGCGCAACGCGCGCCCTCAGTGGCGGTCCTTCTGCTTTCCGATCGGAAACGTTAGCGCCGCCTGCAGCCCCCTCAGGGGTTGCACAGTCACCCACCTCCTCAGCTTGCAGTTCAGGAGCCGCACGCAGGGGTCACTGTGGTCCCACAGGTGGTGGCAGGACAAGGACCAGAACCTAAGCCTCAGATGCCAGCACACCGCTCTTGCCCCGGCTGCTACGCGGAAAGGACCTGATACTCTCATCCATGTCTAAAAGGACATGTGACAGAAAATGTCATAGAAAGGAAGTGCTAATATTGGCCTGGTAAGCACAGCAAGCAGGTGAGCGAAGAATTTGGAGAGGCAAACTGGCTACCGAAAGCCCAGGGTCTGGTGAGCCCAAGGTCAGGTGCTCTTTACCCACTGAGCGTCCCTTTCCAACAAGTAACAAACTCTCCAAACCTGTTTATCTTTGACGAGGGAAGCAAGGTTTTTCTGAGGTCTAAGCGAGATGTTTTTGAAACAAAGCTAGACCAGTCTGCAAATACAAGATTTTATTAATTACTTTTGCAAACACGTGAGGGAGAGATAATAGTTTATTAGACGCCCCCAAAGGTAATCTCTTATCAGGAGCAGCCAAGACAATATTGTTCTGGGCTAGAAAACCCTCCAACAAGGAGTTATTACAAATACATTATTATTATTATTATTATTATTATTATTATTATTAATCTTTTGAGAGGGACTGCCACAGGAGTCCTTGGTTTCACTATTAAAAAATCCTTGGGCTGCAAGTTCAGGAAAACGTACGATCTCGAAGCAAGGCGACTGTCGCGAACGTGGCGGCGGTGGCCTCCATACCCTCATTACAGCTCCGCGTCCGGGAAGGCGTCGGCGTCCCTCTTCCGAGGAGCACTGGCGCCCTCTCGTGGTCACTGCCGGGCGGGCCACCGCCGCGCCGCAGAAGTGCGATGGCTGGGGGGCCGCTAGGGGCGCTGCAGACAGGCCTGGTGGAGCCAATGGAGGGGCTCCCAGCCATCTGGACAGATATTGAAGACAGGCAGTTACGTTTCTATCTGCTGCCTGTGTGTTTAGAATCGGGCCCAGAGGTTTTATAAATAGGGGAAAAGTCTCACTGGTTCTGACAATGTAAAGCATTCCATAATCTCTATCAAGGCACATGCTTCTCTTCGTTCCAGAAGTAGCGAAAGCATTTGCTGAACAGATTAAACTGGTTGTTCCTTCACACTCAGGTATCCATCAGTTCTTAAAGCTCCCAAATGCCTTAGGAGGGAATTTGGAAGAAGCAGGTGGAAGGTCAGGAAGTCACATGACCGCTGCTGCCCCTCCCACTTCCGAGCAACCCCCCTCCCCCGCTCCCTTACTCACTGGTTGTGGGAGGTGGGGCAGGGCGAGGGGGCTCTGAGCACTAAGGGGAGGTGGGTGCACGGGAAACAATCACGGGGAGGACTGGCTGCATGTCCCACCTTCAGGACAGGTGACTTCTGAGGGGCAGGCAGAGTGGAGGTACTTACTGCCAGCTGAACGCACTGGGGTCTCTTTCTGGGAAGGGCCCTCAGTTGGCAGGCCTGGCCCATCTCTGACCCAACGAGGCTGCTGGCACTCACAGAGATCTTTCTCTTCATCTGCTTGCTTGGGTCCCCAGGCAAGAAAGGGGTGACTTTCTTAGACAGCTTTCTAGGGGTCAGAATGCAGGAACGCAGTCCCCCCAGCCCTTCCTCAGGCCCCGCCCCTCACCCTTTCACTTGAACCCCCTGCAAAGAGCTCTGATCCCCCTTTTCTTGTACAATAGGCCTTGATGGCCCAGAAAACCGGAGCTCAAATCCACGGGATCCGAAATTGGGTTGTTTTTCTTAGACGAATGGAGGGCCGTGTCGCTCCTTCTTGCCGCTAGAACAGGCCAAATCCTAAGGCATTCAGGAAAAGAAGGGAAAACAAGGCAGCTGATCTCCAAATTGATCCAGATTACAGCTCCACGTCCATAAGCTACACTATTGATGATAAAAAGCTCTCCTCTACTGATCGTCTACTATACACCAGCCACTTGAAATTCAGTATTTCTAATCCCTACAACAGCCTAGCAAGTTAAGTTTTACTTCCTCTATTTTCTATGAGAAAACTGAGAATCAGAGAGGTTAAATAACTTGCCAAAAGCCACACAGCTATAGATATCAATAAAAAACAGGCAGGTTAGGCTGCAGTCATTTCCAGTGACTTATTTATTTTAAGCCAGTTATGGTTTATTTCTTATAAACATTTCAAGTCCATCACTCCTCTACATTGTCCTTGCTCCGCGGCCTAGGCCGATGGAACCACCAGCCACGGGGCATGCTTGGGTGATGGGTCAGAGGCCAGAGAGCTCTGGATGGTACCTGCCAGCAACTGCATGAGTGATTCAGCCCCACCAGCCACAAAGGAGCCCATGCTCAGGAGCCAGGGCCGGAAAAGCTTGCGGTCAGGGACCTGGTGTGTCTAGCTCCCTCTCTTTCCTCCGGGTCTCACTCGCTTTCCCCTTTCCCTCCTTCCTCCTTCCCTCCCATGTCTCCCCGATTCTCTCTGCATCATGAAACTGCTCACAATTTTCTCATGGATTCACCAAGAAATAAATACCAGTTCTCAGGGTGTGTCCAATTCATTCTAAATATCACTAAGTGGAACCGATAATGATGGAAACTACACTTGATAAAATTTGTTACCCACTGAAAATTAACAGAAGAAGACATCTACTTGACTAAATTTACAAAATTTGATTAGGAAAAAAAAAAACGGTCACAGGAGAAAGTTCACAATTGCAGATGCTCTAACCGATAGAGTATGTGGATCAGAAGCTGATGATGAATTTGCTCTATGATATAAAATTAAAGCGGAGAAGAATAGTCAATGAAAATAATTTTGAGAATATGAAAATGAAAAATGGAAAAAAATGGAAACTGTTTAACTGCACAACAGGGAATTGCATTAATTAATTAAATTGGATGAAAGGAGTTTGCTCTGAGAAACACCTACTCAGTGAAAATTCATCTGAGGCCTCCACGTCCCTGAGCCTCACTGGTTTACATACAGCCCCTGGTGGCTTCTGCGACCAACCCCCTTTGTACTTTATTTACACGTAGAACGACTCACACACACACTCTCTCTTTTCCACTTGTGCCACTTTCTATCACATCCCTTCTGTGGGTCACTTTCTTTCCCTCCTTGAGTGTTTCTGTTCGTATGGGTTCTGTCCCCGGTTTACACACTCTCCCTGGGCGGCTTGACACCATCTCATACATTTTACTACTCCGTCTGTGCTGATGAGTAAAACAGCAATATCCTTAACTTCATAGTTATGCTTCTTAGCTTCGAACAACAGAAATATTGGTTAACTTAGGTAGGGAAAGGAATTTATCGGAAAGATATTAAGTTTCTCAAGAATTGAAGAGAAAGGAAGAAACGAGGCTTAGAAAATGAGCAGACACAGGGGAAAGGAGAGAGGCCAGAACCCCCGCCAGGATCATGCCATGGGGGTGATCTGGTCAGGATCTACTGTCCCCTTAGGCTGCTGGCACCGCTGCCACTAGACATGGCAACACCACGGACTTGCCTGCGGGAATTCTAACAACCCTGCTTCTTTGTGTCACTTGCCCAAGAACTGAGCTTCTCTGAGGTCACCTGCACACTGCCGGCTGCCAGGTGACGAGAGAGCAAGTATCTAGTGTCGGTGACAGGAGGGGCCCTTCTCCCCGCCATGATTCACAGGGCGGCAGACTTTCCGAACACAGGAAGTGGGTTTAGGGCCACGGAGACTGCAAAGCCTAAAATACTTAGCAGCTGGCCCTTTAGATACAAGGCGTGTCAGCCCTGCCCTTGCTTTAAAGGTTGAATGATCATAGACTTGAAGGTTGACCAGTCATGAGATTTTTCAGGCCAGACTTGTGTTATCTTTGGCCTCTGCCTGTTCACTTCTGGTTGGTTCCAGGTGCAAGCAACAACAGCCGACTAGCATAGATCCTTAAGCCTGAAGGCTAAGGACATTCGCTCCTGGCCTTTGTGCTTGATTCACTCTTCCTCCCATGCCTGATTTAATGTCAGTGACCTTGAAGCCACCTGAAACTCCTGGCTCATGGGTGAAGCCAACGCCTGTCGTCTAGTCTTGGCCGCTGAGATGGTTCTCTTTTCTTGGAGCGAGATCTTAAAGGGAGATGCCCAAGAACGGTTAGAGCCACGTTGCAGATTTGTCTTCTGTTCCAGGCTGTCTCCTGGTTCATAAACGCTTCTGCTCAGTGACTGGAATCTGTTAGCTTAGCTTTTCGAGCCACAAAAGACCCACATTTTTAGACCCTCAGGCAACTCAGATTGTGGGCCATGGGCAGAAAAAGTAACTTAACTCCTTCAGCAGAGTCGTGTTCCCTTCCACCCATCAGAGCAGATCGACTGCTTCCCCTGGAATATTCTAGAAGGGGGCAAAGGACAGAGATCCAAAATATGCCAATATCCCGATTTTTCCTCAGCCATTTCCTCGCGAGCCGCAGGCTGCGTTGGTTTGTAGGTGACAGTCTGACCACGTGTTTGCCGTGGCGTGACAGTCCCGCCAGTTTTCCAGCCTCCAGCATGCCGTGACCCTTTCCTGCCACCTGCTACATCGATGCCATACTTTTAGGTACCGTCTCCCAGACAGCATAGGATACAGATATTTCCGGGTGTAAGAGAGACCCCAGATAACAGTGACTCGGACAGCAGTGACCCATCTCCCAGGTCGCAGCGTGAAGGTAGGCCGTCTCGGGCTGGCGTGGCAGCTGTGCTTTAGGAGGTTGTCCGGGGGTTCAGGCTCGCTCTCTCTCTCTCGCTCGCTCGCTCTCTCTCTCTCTCTCTCTCCCCCATTGCTCTACCATCGCTCGATGCTGCCTCCCTGAAGATGTCCCCCAGGTCCGTATTCCAGGTAGCAGGACAGAGGGAGTGAACGTGGCGTCCTCCCCACCCCCTTTAAAGGCAAGCCCCGGACATGACCTGCTTCCCTTTTCCTCCTGTCCCACGGGCCGGCAGCTGTTCATAGGCCCGCACGCAGCGGGAGGGAGGCCGAGGATGTAGTTTTGTGACAGAGAACCGGAGAGGGGGCGTTGGCGGACAACTGCGACCTCTCCCCATCTCCCCATCCCCCCGCCCTCCCCGATCCCGTCGGCCTGTTTTGATCACCACTCCAGCGCTCCGGTCTATTAGAACTGCCATATTATCTTGTCTTTGGCAGTCAAGTGCCTGAAATCAGCCGCTTCCATTCTGGCATCTTTCCTTCTCTATTAAAATCAAGGATCCCATTTCCACCGTGTCTAATTGCATCACTGGTTTATGGAGATCATCGGTCACGGCGTTGATTTTCAGGGACACTGGTGCTCTTCTCGCCAATGCATTTGGCCTCCCGGGCCCTCTCGAGGACAGAATTAGCAGAGGTGTGGGGAACGCACCTGCTAAATCCTCCACGGCATTTCTAGATCCCTATGTTTGGGGGATTCCTTCCTCCATTATTCTCTGGAAATTCATGCTGCATGAGTCGCCGTTGAGTCCAGGTTTCAGAGCAGCAGGTGACGTGCCAACGAGCACCGCTGGCGGTGGCTGGCGGGCGCTGGCGGGCACACTCCTGATTAGACAACGACGTGAAATCACGCCCTGGCGGCCAGCGCTGTGGGGTGCCACTTGGCCGCCTCCCGGGAACAAGGGACTTGCTCCCTCCGGTGCTGGAAGCGTTGCCAGCAGTGGGCTGCCTCAAGTGAAGAAACCTGCATTGCCCAAGGTCACAGCCCCTCCTGGAGCAGCCACATCCAGTGACTGGTCAAAGTTGGGTTATAAAGGCCTGGACCCTTGGCCCCAACTCAAGCAACTCTAAATGGCCATCCCAGCTCCTGAGCTCCCAAAGGGGCCAGCTGAAGTCCCTGCTGGCAGTGCACAGGGCTCCACTTCGCCCCGTCTGTCCCCCAGGTGTGGTCCCAAGCGCACTTCCTGATGTGGGTTCTGCCTGCCAGTCCACATCTTAGCGTCTGCTTCTCCGAAATACTTCTGATGAAGATTTAACTTTATAAGTAATTATTCCGCACCCCTCTGCCGTCACCTCCAGGTCATGCTGGCATCTGGCTCTAGTTACAGACCTATAAGCAATGAGCGATGGAGTCGGGAGGGAAGCAAGGGAATGTGTGACGGAGGTTACAGCATCTTAGACACAGGCACGGGGCACGGGAGGGGAACGCATCTCAGCTGACTCACAGACGGGGTTCAGTAAATGCTGATCGGATCTGAGCCGCCTCACACCTATTGACTTCTTACCCCCAAAACTGCCGATGTTATTTTTTTTTTTGAGATCCACTCGTCCTGGAAAGGAAGAAAGGAGCTTTGTGACTTCTTCAATGAGGAAGGAAGAGAAGTGTCCGAGGGTGGCTGGACACAACTCGTTGGCTAACTTGGGGCTCGTCATGTGGAGGGTGCGATAGCGGATTTTGATTTGGAAATTTGGGTTTCACCTAATTGTAGCAGAGTGAGAATAACCATCTGGAAGCCAGAGATAGGAAACGCGTCACTCAGAAAAACAGGTCAGGGCTGAGATTTGGCATCATCTGTTCGAGGGTGATAATGGGAGCCACTAGCACCAGCTAGAGGGAAAAGCAAAGCTCGGAAGAGATGGCTTTGCAGGTGAGTCCCTTTGTGGAGACTGAAGGCTGGTGAGCCACCTACTGATCAGATGAACATGTGTGTTCTAATGTGTTAGTCAGTCTTAACGTTACCTGTGCAGAGGTGGCAGGTGAGCTGTAACATGAACCTGCTGAAGAAAATGTCTCACTCAAAGCTGTAACTGATGGTAGACAATCTGCTCCTGTGACAGGGTTTTCGTGGCCCTCTCAAAAGCCATCACTTAGGTAGCTGCCAGCCATAAGCATTCATGCAGGTGCCTGAAATCATAGGATATGATGTTTAAGGCCCACGCCATGTGGAAATTGGTTTCCATTTATTTTTAGTGATCGTAGACAGCCAGCCCGGGCACTGGGGACATCCAAGAAGACTGAAGCAATCCAACACTGGCAATGGGTTCCTTCGGCAACTGGTCCATAGCGATTTACTGAAAAAACAAAATCCCCAAACTTTTTATTAATATGGACATTTAGGGGAGCCCTTGCGAACCCCTTTACAGTCTGAAGAACTATACTGCCGTCTGTTTCTCATAATGTGAATAGAGATATTCTGAAAAGATCAAACAAAGCAAAATCACAGTTGACTCTGCACTTGATTTCCTCAGAGTGCCATGAAATTCACCCCCGAATCGATTCGAGACGGAAATGCCTCTTAAAGTTGCATCAGTTGTGTTCACAGTTAGATGCTCTAGTCACAAAAGTTTGTCTGCCAACGCTACTTTATTAGTCACGAAGCGATTTTTCTTTTTGTACGTTATTGAAAGCCCCAAATTTAATAAAGTCAAAAGCATAAAAATTTAGAGATAGATAAAGCGGGGGAGAAACTTTCAGAGCAAAGTGTGGGGAGCAGGGAGGGGCCGCACAATGCATCTCGGTGGTGAGTGATTGCTGCGTGGGGGATGAAGGTGGAGGGGGCGGGGTGGGCCCGCCTCTCGGTTACACCTCTCCTTTCTGCATTAGAAGAAATAGTCTTCTTCGTTCAGGCCACTTTTCTAATCTGTTTCAACTTAGCACGGAGATGAGAGAATAAGAGGTAAAAATATGAGGAAGAAATGTAAAAATGTTGGAGTTTAAATGGTGCTATTTCACTCTTAGAGAAAGAAAAGTATCAGATAAAACAGCCTTCGAGACAAAAAAGTATCACGAGAGATAAAGGAGGAACATTCATAATGATAAGAAGATCAGCTTACCGGGAAGATATAACAATCATACATATTTATGTCTGATAACAGCTTCGAAATACATGAATCATAAACCCCTCTCTCAACAATCGATAGAACCACTAAACAAAAAAAATCAGTGAAGATATAAATCGTCGGAACAACACTATCAACCATCCTGACCTAACTGATATTGTAGAATACTATACCTTACAATTGCAGAATGCACATTATTTTCAAATGTGCACGGTATGTTCACCAATAATAGACCACCTGCTAGGCCGTAAGACAAGTCTCGATAAACGTCAAACTACTGAAATCATATGGAGTATGTTATCTGACCACCATGTAATTATATTAGAAATCAACAATAATACAATACCTAGGAAAACGTAAGATATTTGAAATTAAACCACATACTTCTAAAAAAGCTATGTATCACTGAAGAAATCGAGAGTGAATACTGAAATTGAAATGATGATGAAAACACAACATATCAAAATTTGCGGCAGCTAAAGCAGTGATCGGGAAGAAATGTATAGATTTGCATAATTACATAATTACACTAGAAAAGAGAAAGTTCCGACTAAGTCACATTCCAGCCTCATTAACTGATTTAATAAGATAATCCCGAGCACTCGATTGTTGGGTGGATAGTACGGAGCAGAACAGTCGTGACTCCTGCCCTTCTGGGAGTCACCATCTACTGAGAGAGACAAGTGATAAATAGACAAACAGATAAATATAAAATTAAAATTATGATAAATGCTATGACGGGCAAAAACAGGGTGCTTGCTATGTGGGGAGGTGACTTAATTTAGACTGAGACGTAAAAGAAAGTGTCGTTTAAGCTCCACGGGGCTGAAGTTCAACGCAGGAGATAGTCAGGCATTGAGAGAAGGATGGAAGGAGCTGTGCGTGGAATATGGGCTCAGAGGAGAGTCCACTGCAAGTCTAGCTAAGAACCATGCAAAATATCGATCTGTTTTCTGCGCGTTTCCCCACCCCTCTGCTTTGGGTCCCCCAAAGAGTGGTTTCTCTTCCTTGGGCTCATCTCAGGTAGAAGCAAAGACTCAAAGATACGGCAGGGCTAAGGGCCAGACAAAGATACCTGATGAGTGCTGGCCGAGTGAGGTTTTCTGCTCTCAAAGACTAGTTATAATCAGGGTTGGAGGAAGGATGAGCAGCTGAAAAGTCAACTTTGCTAGGAGAGAAAGCAGTGGAGGGACCGAGGGTCTTTGGTGGAGGTGGAAAGCTCTTGTCCTGGCTTGCAGGAGCTAGGGAGTCCAAACGCAGAGCTGGCGAAGTGTGGACCCTCCACTGGTCCAGTAGACTACCAAGAGTGCACTGAGAAGGATGCTCGCCAACCCTGTGGACAGCAGGTGGGGGCTTGGACAGTGTGTAAGGCAGCAGCCTTCAAAGCTTTTGGTCTCTGGACCACTTTATAGTCTTAAATAAAAGTATTACTAATCCCCGAGAGCTTTCGTTTGTAAATTATATCTATACTAGGGTTGCAAGTTAAAATATAACACCGAGTTAGATTTAAATTTCAAATAAATAATTTTTTAATATAAGTATGTCCCGTGCAATATTTTTATTTTTATTTGCTAAATCGGGCAACTCTAGAGACATTTACTGCATCAGAAACTAAAACAGAGATTTAAAAATTATTTACTTATTAATTAAAAGTAACAATAGTAAATCCATCACATGTTAACAAAAATAACCCTTTTGTTAAAAATCTCATAGCTCCTAAACAAAAAGTTATTGAGGACAGCCATCGCTCACATTTTTGTACGTCTCTTTCACGTCTAGCTTGATAGAAGACTATTGGATATCTGCTTCTGCGTTCAATCTATTGAGAAATGTTTTTCGGTTGAAGTGTGTGAAGTAAATCACCTTTGCTCAGGAAAAAGTAGGAGATGATTGTGGACATTCTTTGATATAATATTGAAGTTTGCTAAGGGGTAGCATGGTAAAGATTAATTGCAGTGTGGAATCTGAATCTGTATCAATGAACTTTTCATACTCAGTTATATTAAAATCTATTGATCTCTCTTGCACTGGCCATTTGGAAAATATTGGTTCACTGAATTATGCAGATTTTGCAAGTATTGGCACATTTCATTTTACAATGTCAAAAATCGTATTCATTAATATAACCACCAATTTCATTAGAAAAGTCTTAAGTACTGGGAAGCTCTCAAACTCAAGGTTGAGAGCACAAGTTTTTCAAAATTCTAATTTTTGCTTGGAAAAATTCAGATCTTGCCATTGGCTACAAATACTGTTTTCAGTGACAGGTCAAGCTCACTTATTCATTTCCAAAAAGTTATCTTCCAGATACCCAGTTCTGAATGACTATGGCTCGTCAGGCTGTCATTCTTTCAAGTAAAAATGGCGTTCTATGAAAAAAGTGGCCAGTTCGGCTTGCAGCTCACATAACCACCTAAGTGCTTCGCCTGGAGACCATCGCCGTACTTCAGGATGTAGCAGGCATGCTCTTCGGGTGTTTCCCATTTTGACACATGGAATTTTTTTTTTTAAAGTGTACTTAAGGGCAAGATTTAATGAAATTAGTAATTCTTACTCTTTCCCAAAGGGTATTCTCAAGAGAATCTGACTTCGTGTTTTTCTGCGTGGATGTGGTGGTGACGAGGATGATCCCGTTCCAGTTTGGTGCCACTGCCTTGATTCCTGCTGAGCATCGTCAGTGAAAATGTCAACACTGTAAAAAAGGACAAAGAATGTCTTGGTAGTTTTATGAAGATGAGTTTGACCTTGCAGACCTCCTGAAAGGCTCTCAGCAACGTCCAGGTGTCTGGGGACTATGCCCTGCGACCACTGACTTATGGTAACTGAAAAGCCTTGGCCCCCAACCAAGCAGGAAACATTCCTCTGTGTGGGGCCGGTGGGGGACACGCCACCCTTCGAACAGAAATCAATTCTGGTATATTGAAGTAGAAGAGGGATTTACTGAATGAATACTGGGGAGCTCACAGAATCACGTGCAGGCCTGCAGAGCCAGGCTCATGAAGTGGGCGGAGAGAGGCAAAAGGAGGCTATCTGTCCAGGAGTCGGGCCAGGAGCCCGCCAGCAGTCAGGGGAGGGACATTGCATCTTGCATCACTGATAATCTCAGCCCCGGTCCTAGGAGGCTGCAGCCACAGCTGGCGTCCTCATCTTTGTCACCTAGAGAGATTTCGACTGTGTCCTTAAATGAACCCCTGGTTGGCTGAGCCTGGGTCGCTTGTCTGTGCCCTAGCTGCTCACTGAGCTGGGGAAATTGATGTCGTCTGCCATCGCCACTTCTCCGGCTGGTGCAGCCCTGTTTTCCACCAAGACGTATGAAAAAGGGCATCCTCCATGAACGAGAAGCAGGTGTGGATGCTAAGCAGCCAGACAGCGACCAACGCTAGAGCCCGTTTCAGCCGGAGTCAGACCGTCGGCGGTAATCGGTCAGGCCGTGATCGCCAGGGCGATGGCGTAGGAGAGATTTCAAAGGAAGAGACAGATCGTTGCTTGGGAAGCAGTCCGGAGAGCCCTGGGTCTTTAGGCTGCGTGGAAGATGGTTACACCCACAAAAAAGACCGAGAAGGAATAGCAAGAAGGGAAGCGGCAGAGGATTGTGCATCAGAAGCCAAGAGGGAAGGGCGCCTGGAGAAGGACCAGGTGGTCGCAGGTGTTGAATCCCGCCCCGAGGCCTGGGACGTGTCCATCGATGGACCGTGAAATGTCTGCAGATCTGCTCCCTTCAGATCCCTCCCTTGCGTAGAGATCTGGGATAGAAATTAGTGTTACTTCTCACAAGAGCCAGGGAGATGGGATGTCGTTTATTTCACCAGATGTAGTTATTCCAGGGGAAAAAAAGGATTTGGTCACCATTTGGCACCATTCTTTAAACACTAAGCTTCCCTGATGCCCAGGCCGAGTCTTTTAAGGACAGGAAGCCTAACAGACAGCACATGGGGGCTACAGAAAGATCTCTCTGCCTTAACAAATTTGCAAGTGGTCGTGATCTATTTGACAACACTTTACGGAGCATTGCGACACCTGTGCTCACCAAGCTCTGTGTGAAGAATCGGGTATTTCACAGAGGATAAAACAATGATATACGAGATAGAACCCAGACGGAAGCTTAAAAGCACACACAAAGCAAAATCAAAAAAGGCCCAAATGATTATATTTCCACCTCCTCTGCGGTGCATGTTTCCGCTGTCTAGATCTGCTCCTGGAGCCCCTCCAGCCTCTGCATGGGACACTCCCAACCGCAGCACTGTCACTACCCATGGGGACCTTGCCTGAGGCCTACTCACCCTTTAGGTTTCAGATTAGAGGTAGGTCTTCCATAGAGACTCTTACTCACAAGTGTGCTTGAGAACCTTCCGAGGTGCCCCGGTGACACCCCGACACTGTACCATTCGTGTGCCCGCTCACTGATCTGAGTAGAAAGTCTTAGAGGCAGGACCCCGTTTATCTTGTTTGCCAATGTGGGTCTTTCTTACAAGTGCTTCCCCAGCACCCAGCATGTAGTAAGCGCTCTATAAATATTCATGGAACGAATACGTGGATCAATGCGGGGGTGAGCAAATCAAGAGCCTGGCAGTACCGCCTGAGCTGGGGCGGGGTAGGGGGGTGGGGCGCTGGAAAGAAAGGCTGTTGGAAGGTGAAGTTCTGAGCAGGTCACGGAGGCAGATGGGCCCAGAGATGCTTTGCGCCTTCTGAGTGAGATGGGAAGGGTTTGCGCTGCTGGAGGGAGGTGTCTATTTGGGGTAGTAAGTGGAAGTTCTCTCCGTGTTTCAGGCGCTGCTGGGGGAGCACGCCCTTCCCAGGTCCACGCTGTAGGGTGCAGCAGGCAAGGAGGTGGACAGCAAGCCCCTCCCCTTCTCTGCCTCCATGCCTGTGTCGAGGTGGCAGCCCTGCCTGGCAGTTCTGGTGGCTGAAGTGGGGTGCAGGTGCCCTACAAGCAGCACCCGGCTTCGTTGGCGGAAGGGCTCTGCGACGTGAGGTTTCCAGCCAACCCCTGGCCATGTGACAGGAGCACCATCTGTGCCCCGGGAGCCTCGATTTTAACGCAGCCAACTCAGGCAGATTTGACACAAGCTTAGCAAATATCTTTTCCAGAAGGTTCGTAAATTTCCAATCTGTGTGCTACGTTCTCTCCTACAACTGCCACCGACCAAATGTGAATTTGGATCCAAGACCTGATGGGTGATGAGCGAATGTATGAACTCAACGCAGAACTGGAGAAGAGACTGGGGCTCAGGTGGCCCTCCGAGCAGACCGTCCCCAGAAACATGTACATATGTGTTATATACATATAAGTAATTGTCAAATATTTACTAGTGAGTCTGTCTTTACATATACGTGTATTCTTCAGACATTGCATGTAAATTGAATTTTTGTTCTTTTCAATTTAATTTTTAGTATAAAATTAATGCAATCTTTAATATTATCTTAAGGAATTCTGCAATGAGTATTCTTTTTTGCCAAAGGAAAAAAAAAAGACTCGATCTTTATATAAATTGTGTATAAATGCACATGGATTTATGTTTATATTTGCATGTTTGTATCTTCTGTGTTCCTATGTCGAGGAGCATATCTCTTTTGGAAAACGCAGACAATGTTAGCCCCAGACTTGTTTTAAGATTTTCATGCTTAATTTAAAAGACGGGGAAAGGTCGAGTTACACACGCAGAGTAGCTGGCACGAAGATTTCATCTTCATTGTTATCCATACAACGTGATCCACACAACAAAAGACATAAATGTAAAATTGTACAGCATGCTGGGATGAATATATTACAGCTCAAAGCTGTATTTCAAATACAGCTTTTTGATATTTTAATGCCCATGGAGTTTAAAAATATTTACTAATGAAGAACGAGGGGACTTCATTACTCTTTCTGAACAAAATTTAACTACAGAAAAGACGAGTTTATAAACATGCAATAGAAATTATTTGGGATGGTTGGTATGTTCCCAGCTCCTGTTCCGTTTGATTGGACAGCCGTTCCTTTCCACATGTCCACGTTGGTTAACAGGCAACTTTCCCTGTAATTGGTTTTTCAAATGATATTGAGTATAACTTTGGGAACCAGAGTAATAATACTTTAAAGTAAGTAACAAATATCCAAGTTCATACAACTTTGTGGAGGTAGAGACTTCCATTATTCTGGGCTCCATGCAATCTGACGGCACCTCTATAATTGTGAGCCAAGAGGAAAGCAAATGTATTTTGAAGTTTTCGAATTTGTGCAAGTGAACATTTTTTTTTCTAGGACCCATCTCCACATTGATGCTCCTGGTGGCCCCATGGAAGTGCCCCTAATGGCAGAAGTTCCTTTAACTGTAGAAGGGTCCTCTCCTTCAGTAGTGTATATCAGGGGTGGTGTCTAATCTTGTGTCCTTGGCACAGTGCAGGCTGCTCGTTGAATAGATGATAAAAGGCTGTATGAAGATATATGAAGACTGGTTTAGGTGGTGACAACGCAGTGCATACAAGTTCTATTCGATTAACATGAGGGTTACATTGGTAATTGGTATTTTTTCATACCCTGATAGTGGAGAAGAAACACGGCACTTGGTTCAGGAAGAGCAATCATTAATTTTTCTCGGTCTGATATGCAGACTTCGGGAAAGGTATTTGCCTTTTCACTCTTGAGTTGCTAAATGGAAAGATGGGACTTCTAGGTGGCTGTCCTCCCTGGTCGCGTGCAGAACGCGGTGGGCAGTAGGTTAAAATGTAGCTCACTCACAAAGTGAGGGATGTAGAGCTGATAATGGGAGTAGTGGAACCTGGACATGTCCTTTGAGCTTTGGATCTAGCTGTTCTCAGAGCCATCATGCTTTAAAATGAGCTGGTGAGGTGGCCCAGACATCTGTTGATTAAGCTATTTGAACTGCAAGTGTTTCTGTCACTTGCAACCAATAAGCTCTGGACAATGAAATTGCCTTTTCTGATCATTAAGTAATGAACACACATCGCTTTTATAAAATAAGCAGGAAAAAAACCACAAAACTGAACACACACATAACCACAGACCCATACTTAAGTCAAGGGCTCCATGTCTCTGGTTTGTGAGACCAGTCAAGTGAGCTCAGTGGTCATCCTCTCTTGGCTTCAACTGTTCAGTTGTGTAAAATTTAGCGTGAGGAGTAGGCAGGAATCAGATTAATGCTATCAAATGCTACTATACCTTCATGGAAAGATAGAGGTCAGTCTTCAGCAAAATTCAAATTGAATAAAGTCAGGGAAAAACAAACCAGGAAACTGCCATAGAGAATCTTCTTCCACTGGATGGGAGTCTACATGCCATTAGAAAACTTACTTTTGAAATCTTCCCATGCAAAACAATGCTCATCTTTTTATTTTCTTAATGGAGTCTTTTGAAGAGCAGAGTTTAAAGTTTGATCAAGTCCAATTTATTAATTTTTTTTCTTTTATCGTTAGTGCTTTTTATGTCCTGTTTAAGAAATCTTTGCCTACCCCAAGGTTGAGAAGATTTTTCTCCTATGGTTATCTTTAGACATTTCACTGTTTAAGGTTTTACATTTAGGCCTATGATCCACTTCAAGTTAATTTTTTTTATATGGTGTGTTGTAAGAGTCAAGGTTTATTTTTTCCCTATTTGTTGAAAAGATGTCCTTCCTCCATTGTATATTCTTGGTTTCCGTGTCATAATTTAACTGGCTACATATGCTTGGGTTTATTACTGGGCTCTATGTGCCTGATTTTATGCCATTCTGCTTTGGTGACTATTGCTTCGCAATATAGTTTGAAATCAGAAAATGTGTCTTCAATGACTTCAGCTTGGTTTTCTTTCTCAAGATTGCTTTGGCTTTTCAGGGTCTTTTGTGGTTCCACATAAGTTTTGGGATTGTTTGTTCTACTTCTGTGAAAAATGCCATTGGAATTTTGATGGGGATTGAGTTAAATCTGTAGATTGCTTTGGGTAGCATGGACATTTAACAATATTAATTCTCCCTATCTTTCCATTTATTTGTGCCTTTTTCAGTTTCTTTTGTCAATGTCATAGTTTTCAGTATACAGATCTCTCACCTCCTTGGATAAATTTGTTCCTTGGTATTTTATGTTTTTGATGCAATTATAAATGGGATTGTTTTCTTAATTTCTCTTTCTGATAGATATAAATGCAATAGGTTTTTGTATATCGATTTTGTATCTTGCAACTTTACTGAATTTATTAGTTCTAATAGCTTTTTGGTGGAGTCTTTAGGGTTTTCTGCATATAACATCATGTCACCTCTAAATAGTGACAGCTTTACTTCCTCCTTTCCAAGTTGGATGCCTTTTCTTTCTTTTTCTCGACGAATTGTTCTGGCTGGGACTTCCAGTTCTGTGTCGAATGAAAGTGGCAAGAGTGAGTATCCTTGTCTTCTTAACCTTTCTTATCACTTAGGAAATTCCAAGGGTTTTCGGAGCTCTGTGTCGGGAAAGGGAACAAAGACCAAATACACACACACACACACACACACACACACACGCACACACACGTGTGTATGTATGTATATATATATAATTATAAGTTATAAAATCAGAGGTTATGAATGAAAACATATGATTAATTCTGCCCCAATTGCAGGTTCTAACTCCGTTCTCTGCAACTCTCTTGTCTTCATACATGGGGGCAGATTGTCCAGAGTTCACTGGATAAACCAGTGGTTCTGGCCGTGTTCTCAGAATACTAAGGCTAGGCTAAACAAATCAAATTTAGAAGGGCTTTTTAGAGTGTGGGTAGGACTCATGGCATGTCACACATCTCCAGGAAAGCCATGTAATATGAAACATTTCTGAAACATGTTGCATCTTAGAAGGCTTTATTTTTGTGTAAATCTAGCATTTCGTGAATCTCAATTTGGGGACTACTGTGTTAGATGAGAGCGAGATGATACGTAAAATGGGTGATAAGATCTTGGATCTCACTGGAGAGACTTCAGGAATTCATCTGGCCAATCCTCAACTTTCTTCAAGGGGGGTGTCATAAATGACACAACTCAAGACACGTAAAAGAACTGAAAGATCAAACTAGGACATTAGTCTTCTATCATGTAGGATAGCGTTCTATTACATGGTGATATTTTCTTTAAATGCTTAAAAAGGCATTGTGAAAACTTATTAACTACACTCTATTAACTCTAGTATATGATCTGTAGAATTGCATTGTATGGTTTGTGATAAAAGTTTCTGATTTTTTGATATAATAAATACAAGTTGTAGGTTATATGGCTAGAAGTTAGCCTGTTTTTATACAAATTTCTCAAACTACGGGCTGGATCAGAGTTAAATATTTACTTTTGGGGCCACTTTTTGTTTGTCATTTCTCTATTGATATTTATCCCCAAATCATATTTTAAAGGTTAACTCTCGATTTTTCTTCATTTCTATCTGCTTGGAAAAACTCTTAAGGGCAAAAAGATTTAGATGAAATTGTAGCCCTACTCACCTCAATTGCTCACTGTTACCTTAAATTTGGAGAAAAAGAGGAAATTATCAGGAAAATCTTATATGACTATCATGAGAGTTAATAGAGATAATACATGTAAAGTGCTTTAACAACACTTAGCACAAAGTAGACACTATAAATAACTTTGTTTAATGAGTGAAATAAGAAATTGAAAATCAAGTTAGACATTGCTGAAATGATGACAATTTCTTATCTAGTCTCCAACGAATATAAGTTCCCCAGAGAACTCCAAGAGGATAAGCAATTTTCTCGTTTTTATAGTAAGGAAAGAAGTAAGAGTCTTTCGATGTTGACTTTACTTTTTTTCCAACCAGGGAAAAACTCCCAACCATCTCAAATCTCTAAATAAAACTAGTTTCTTTGAACAAGACTAGTTATTACTGGGACAGAAAAACCAAATGGTTTTCATTACTCACCAGCAGAGAAACCACACAATTCAAGGGTATAAATATTGCCTATTAATAGTGAGTTGTTGACAGGCGCTCTTATTTTGAAGATGTTGGCTCAGCCAGCTTTACGAATCTCATCTTCTAAAGAGCCTACGTTTCCTTCGCATGTCAACGTTTCCTTCACATGTCAGAAATGGCACTGGATGGAGAGCTTTTGGAACTCTATCAAACCTTGCAAGCTACATCCTAAGCTATTTTCTACAGTGAATTCTAGCCCAAGACTCATCAGTTCTTGAATATTGTATGTTCATGGCATAACTAGTAATTGAGAAGGAAGAAAACTCCATAGGTTATTTTCTATCCAAACATAAAGATTTGTGAAATGTTGAAAAACTGGACTGGAAATATAAAAATCATAATGTAAATCAGTTATTTTTGCCATCACTTGAGAGCTTTTTTTTTTTTGGTCACCGTAAGACTTTTTTGATGGCAAGTTTTCGTAAATATATATTAGGATATCGGGAAGAAAGATTTGATGAATATTTTATTCTGTACCCAAAAAAGGCACTTTTAAACTACCGGTTCTTTCTACGAGAAAATGTTCTGCTCTCCCAAAAAGAACATATTTCAGAGAGAATAATTTACAGATTCCAGGAACCTCAGAAACCATCAAAAGAGGCAAAACAGAGTTGTATAGTGACCATAAAGGCCCTCAATGCCTCAGAGAGAAAACAAGTGCATTTTATAAGGTAAATTAATTTTAATATGTCAAAATTTAACTCAGTGCATTTTGATTATTTTTTCATATTTAATATTTTATGAAGAGCTAGTCCTGCAGTAAAAAAGTCTGTCTTAAATGCAAAGTAATTCCAAAGCCTTTCAGGAGAGAGATGTCTTCTGACCCACAAACCTAGGTTCAACATTCCACTTCTCATATGATACCAAAATGCTTTTTGTAATTTAAAGAAGTTTATTGAACTTGGAAAGACAAGAAGGTAAAGAATTTGGTAGCTTTTCCTAAATATGAATGAAGTATGGCCTTAAACGTAGGGATTCTCAGTCTTTTAGAAAGCGGCACACCAAATGGTTGATTTATCTCTGACTCATGCCTTGCCACTTAAATCTTTCTAAGAAATGTTTTCTGATATTTTTTAAAGTCCATTTTGTTTAAATAGTCCTCCTGATAAAATATATTTTTAAAAATCTTCATTGAGGTGGTTAACTATATGCTGAGCAGTTTCTAAGATGAAGCCTGGAAATGACTGGACTACTGAAACTAATGCTCTCCGTACTTATTCTCACTGGGGAGCTCAGATTTCTTCAGCCCCAGCCCTGCCATCTGTAGGTATTCCGCCCATCGACCGCAACTTCGAGTGAAAAGCTGTCTTGGCTGAACATTTCTGCTCCACTGAGACTTTTCCTTTAAAATCCTGTGGCACTATTTTGATTTTTAACAGCAACGACGAATTCGTGTGATTCTTAAAAGCCCTAGAAAGTTAGATTTGCGATGCTGATTTTTAGTAACAATTTGTGGTGTTGGTCTTGATTCTGAGATACTCCACTCATTTAATGGAATCTTTCAGGGAACTTATCTCTCAAATATGAGATGTCTCCCAATTTCAGAAAAGTTAAATTGTGGGGAGAAAAGTATGTTATAAAAAATACAGTATATATCTACGGCTGTACTACCCTGAACAAGCCCGACCCCGTCTGATCTCGGAAGCTAAGCAGGGTCAGGCCTGGTTAGTACTTGGATGGAAGACCACCTAGGAAGACCAGGTGCTGTAGGCATAAAACATAAAAAAAGAACCAAAAACGGGATCGTAAGCTGACACGAGGTCCTTGCAATCTGTGAGGTCAACCAAGGATTGCCTCACCTAAAAAAAAAATTATATATATATATATATATATATATGTGTATATATATATATATATATATATATATATATATATATAGCATATGTAGTAACATGGAACAATGTTTTAAAAATATTTTTAAATAAAAGAAGCAAATTGCAGGGCAGCATTGTTCCCATAACAATCTCAAGCAAGAGAACAGGTCTTGGGGTGATGTCCCTCCAAGCTGTCATGCAGAGCACAGACTGAAAAAAGCTCTGTCATCTTCAACATGTGGCTACCTCTATCCCAACCAGCTGGAAGGAGAAAAGAACTTGGAGCAGCACATATGGGAGGTTTTCAGAGCCAGGCCTAGAAGTACACGTCCTTTCTACTCATGCTCCATTGGCTAGACTTACTCATGTGACTAGGTCTACCTGCAAGGCAGTCATGTACCTGCAAGGCAGAGTGGGAAATGTACTCTAGATGTGTTCCTAGAAGGAAGAGGAGAACACAAATAGTACTCTCACAGTCTCCGACGTGTGTGTGTCTTATCTTAGTTAAAATATAGAAATATTAGCTGTATTAGTCAGGGTTCTCCAGAGAAAAAGAACCAATAGGAGATATCAGTAGATGATAGATGATGATAGATATAGATAGATAGATGATAGATAAATGATAGATGGATGATAGATCGATATACATGTATATATTAGATTTACAAATGTATTAGATTTATGTATATGTTAGATGTAGCAGCACCCTTCCTGAGATTCCCAGGGCACACTTAAAAAGGACGATGCTGCCATAAAAAGCCTTTAAATGAAGTGGAAGACATTACAGGGTAAGAAGGCGGTGTCTATTGTATCTGCCCAATGACACGGACTTATTGCTGATTTAGTGCACAGGAACTTTAGGGCTCTTCAAGCATGATGACACTCTGGTTACAGCATATTTGGCACATACAATAAATCAGACGCTATTCACAGTTAATTAAAGATGTAGCTTTCTAAAACAAATCACCACCAGAGGCAGATCTCAGGGAAATTCAGCTGCCCACTCCACCTGCCTGTTCACTCACCTGTCCTCCATCTCAGAATGGATGCTGAACTCATCACCTAATTAGGTTAATAAACTTACTTTTAATAAACTTAGACTTCTACCTGGGATAAAGATCAAACCCGAGATTTGTAAAACTCAAATAGAAAATTTGGGGTTTGGTTTTGTAATGGTTCAAATATTTTTAGTGAATCTATATGCCTTTGGATGTAACATGTGGAGCCATAAATACGTTGTGTGTGAGACCAGAACAGAGGGAGAATTCAGTTACCAGCCCCATTTCTGGGTACTTTTGAGAAAACTTAGAAAGGTTTCTCCTGACGCTTTCAATCTAAGTTCCTTTTCTGGATGTCACCGTAATGCATGACCTCTCCAGAGAGGCGGTCTACCGGTGCCTGAAGACCTCCGTCACTCACAGGAGGACATTCTCAGCGGGAAGAACTTAAAAGTCCTCTCAAAAATGGAAAGCATGGAGCAGCGAGGTCTGGCCAGCCAGTGCTCTGATCCAGACAAAGGGACAGTAATTTTCAGGGACATTACTTAAGTGGGGCAGTGGGGCAGGCTCCGTGTTGCAAACGGCTGCCGCTGCTCTGCTGTCCGTGGAGGAAGCAGTCCTTGGCTTTTGCTGGCAATTTCTGTGAATTAAGAGCAAATGGAATGTCTAGGGCTCCTGCTCCAGCTGGATTGCGGGATGCAAAAGGGCCAGGATGGACTCTTATTCTCACAAGGCTCTCTCACTCGCCGGTGCTGCCCCTCATCCAACAACACCCGGTGTCCCAGGCCTGGTTCCACCTGCCCTTGCATCTGCCATGCGGCTCTGGACTCACTCCACGTGTGTGGTCTCGTCCAGCTCTGCTCCTTACCCAGGGCACGATGCAGAGTTCATTCTCACTAAATTTCCCCTGATGTTCTGCTGAAGTTACTAGTTCCCGGCATCAGCCCTCTCTGCTGACCTTACAGGGCCAGGAGCCGGCTTCCAGCCGATCTCTCGGAGGAGAGAGGAAGCCGGCCACGAAGCAGGCAACAAATAAAGGCCCGCGGCAGGGAGGGCAGCGACACTGGGAAACTGCCGTCAAGAAATCAAAACATCCGGGAACCCGTCTTGTTCAATTTAGTTGCCGTCTCTTCTGGAGGGACGTATCCCTGGACAGGCGAACTCTGTTTGCGGTCCTGCTTCTCTGCGCGGCCATGAGAGGGCCGGAGAGGTTTGGCTCTGTGATCCTTGCCCCGCTCCCTGGCTCCTTCAGCGGGCCACAGAGATGACTTCGGGAGCTGCCTTTTCGAAGAATCGTGCTTCATTCAGAACACTTTTGAGAAGCATGACAAGGAAACACGATCGAGTGGGGTTTTGTTTAGTTCGGGGAACAACCCGCGCTTTCAACAACCAACGCTCCTCACGTGTTAATTGAGCACATTCTATGTACCGGGTTCGTGTTGATCGCTGGGCCGCAGCAGGACAGAGCGAGGAGGGGGAGAGAGCTTGTTGCAGCTGGAGAATCTGAAGTCACCCTGAACAGCTAAGACGGAGGCCGCATATGATGCTTCATTGTTTTTGAAGGTGAAAAAGACAAAAGCGTTTTTCCTCATGGAGTTCCCATTTTAATGAAAAGGGCAGAGAAGAAAACAACCAATATGCTGGTTTCTTTAATAAAAGTAGGTGCGTGGTGCTAAGGGAGCTGAGAAGAAAGGATTCTGCCCCACGTCAGCGGGGGAGGGCCTGGGGGAGCTGGGGTGGGCCGGAGGGCTTCACAGCATCCAGGAAGGAAGCTTGGAAGCGTTAGGGGGCGGGTAGGTTTTTCTCAAGTCCGCATCGGATGGGAGGGGGCTCCAGACAGTGGAAAGGGATGTGCAAATGCTTGAGGGCGTGGGGAAATGTCGCCGAGGAGAAACTGCAAAGACGACGCAATGGTTCTGTGCAGCCAGCAAGGACACCTTGTGTGTCCTGGGGCAGGAAAAGCCACGGCTCCGGGGACGGCACTGAGTTCGCACCTGACCCAACAGCTGAGCAGCTGTGTGACTCTGGGCAAGTGAACTTTTCTGAGGCTTAGTTTCATCCTTCAGAGAGTGGGGACAATACTATCTGTGGCAAAAGTGTTGTAAGGAGTCAATGGGCACTGTAAAGTGATCGGAGCTGTGACTAACCCCAGAGTGTGACTTCCCCTCCCCCGCTTCCCTTCTCTGGGAGAGGCGGGGGGGCTGCCCTGGTTGTGGGAGGCCCAGGCTGTCCCTGATGATGGGCTGGGCTGCAGACAGGCCTCCCCTGTGGTCAGGCAGGGTCCAGGGAAGTGGAAAGAGGGCCGGGTGACCTTCCACGTTGGGCTTCCAGGGGTCAGTGCATCTCCCACGACCCATGGCTGCTCCACCACTGACACATCAGAGCCCACAAATAACTTATGCACTCTGGTGACATCTGGGGTAGCCCAGAGGAGAAGCTGCCAGCTCTTCAAGGCAATGCCACATTTTGAGGGGCACAGACTCTTCTCGAAATCTAAAGAAGCTACATAGCACTCCACAGATAACTCACACCAAAGCTTGCAGACAATTTCAGGGAGTTCGTGGACCCCTCCGAAGCCCATTTCAGCCCCCAGATTAAGGCTACTACTTGCGGTAGCCCCACCCGCTATAACTTTACAACAAGCAAAAGATCATCCACCAGGAAACCCAGGCGTGTCCCCGACAGTGCCACACCTTCCCTGGGTAGCAGTTGCCCTTCTGATCTCATATTTTCCCACTAAATGCAGCCCTGGGGAGCACCCACTCCCCTGGGCCTCTCATGCTGCTGCTTTTTCGCCTTTTTATTCAGTTTCCTGAGTGGCAGAAGTGCACATTAGGTCATTTGAAGTGATTTCATTTGTGCACAGAAGTGATGGACAGGAAATCGCTGAGCCAGCCCGGCACAGGCGCCCACGCCGGCCGATCAATCCGGTGAGTCTGATCTCCCTTCATGGACTGAGGAGCCGCACTGGAAAGGGTTTAATTATAACACTGAAGTGTGTTTGTCTTCTAAAGCACATCAGGGATACAATATTAAAAGGGCAAATACTCTTTTCCAAGAGAACGCGTTTTTCTGCCGGTGCATTTTATTGGAACAATAACCCTGACAAAATCACAGGAACACTCAAGCTCGTGCCAGGGGAAAGTCGCTGAAAGAAAAAGCATCTTTGTCCTAACAGCAAATACCCTTTATTCGGCACCGACAAGGTGCCAGCCATATTCTACATTTATTGTTTTTTTTTTTAACCCTTCTTACACATGGGGAAACTGAGGCTCAGAGAGATTTTTATTTATTTATTTTTTTTTGGTCCAAGGTCACATAGCCAGTGAGTGGCAGAGATAGAATTTAAACCCGGCTCACTGGATTATAAAACATATCATCTTTTTCTTTTTAGCTATTTTTAAATTTAATCCTTTTCCCCCCAGATAACAAATATAAACAGCCTGAAAGATCAAAAATATCAACCAGGTTTACTACAAAAACCCAGCAATCTTCTGCCGGGCACCCCACCTCCATTCCCACTCTAGGTGACACTCACTGTATTAGCAGGGGTTCTCTGTCATGTGACAGGAATTCTTCAAATGTCTGGTAATCCCCGATTGTTCATTTTTACAACACTAAGACATTAAAACACTAAGGTATTATCAGCATCTTAAGGCACTAAAATGCTGATACAAAGCTCCGTGTACATAGTAGGGGCTTATTATCCAGTGGGGTTCACTGTGCAGTGGGGATCAAAAGGGACCAGGCTGCTTTGGTTGCGGTCTCCCCAAGTCAGTATCTGTAGGCATTTTCTCTTGAGCGGGTCAGTTTCTTGAGAGGAAGCCTTACATGAGGCATATAAGCCTGGATCTGGCATTCTAGAGCCATTTACGGGAAGGGGACTGGGGTTTGCAGTATGCTGGCTTTCACACAATCCCCCATTTCAGTGGAGAAGCTAATAGCCGTCATCAGTTGGACCCAGTATCGTCAAGTTTGGAGGCTGACTGGTTTACCTCTCCAGCAAGTAGATCTCCATCCTCCCACTGGGGCGGGTAAGGAGTAATTATCTGATGGGCAAGGCAGAGAAGGGCTGGTGGGTCTAAGTGCTTCTTTTAGTCTTTTCGTCACTTGTACTTTTTCCAGCTCTGTCACCTGGTGCCTCCAATTCCTGAGCCTTTCGGGGATCTGCAGTCCAGATAGTCTTGCTTTTTCCTGACTCCTCCTTCTTAGCTTTATTCCTCTCTCCTTTGTATCCAGTTACTTCTGGTCCATCTGCTTCTCAGCTTTTAAAATTTTTAGACATGTATTATCTGCTGAATTTCTTTCCCTATTCTCTTAGTGTTTGTAGGTTTAAAAAAACCTTTCAAAATACTATCGTCTTAGTGGACTTTTGATAGGCAACAGAGATCAAAGCATGTGTTCTAGTTGCCATGTTGAACCAGAAGTTCCCCAAAGCAGCTACTCTTAACTCCTGGGTTTAGAAGAGGCTGGGGATGGGGTGGGGGGTGTAGGGGAGGACGCCTCCTCATTGTAGAACCTGGGCCCATCTCATCCCCAGACTAGCCAGCGCTGCTTTGTTGCACAGTACATGTGAGATGTATTAACTATTTTAGCAATGCTCTTTGGGCTCTCTCCCCAGAGAGTTTCAAGAAGGTGGATTTTAAACATCAAGTAGAACATTCCTGGTGGAACAGGAGTCACTTGGCCAAGTTGGCTGTAAAGTAAATCCCTGTCCCCATTAATTCTGTTGCCAGCTGGCTTGGCTTACCAAATATGTGATTAAACAGCTGAAGTGGCTGGTCCACTGTGAATGGCCAGCGGTCAGCTCTCTAGGACTTCTTGGCAGGTCTCAAAATTACTCTGTTGCTTCAGTCACAGGGGGAATCCAGGTTTTAGCTTGGCCAAGGGCAGCTTTATCCCAGATAGTGTAAAATCATCTTGAATGCCTGTCTTAATACTACTCTCTCTTTTCCCCTTGTTTGACCAGTTTCTCATATTTTTTAGGGCTCAGGTGAAATGCCAACTCGACTGTAACACTTCCTCCAGCCCTCATCTTCAGGTTCTCAGGGTGCTTCTTGTGGAGCTCTGGGATAACCTCTTCTATAGGATTGCATTCACTTGTTTATCAGTTGCTCTCTCTTGCTGGACAGTGAGCTCATCGAGGCCTGACACTGTCTTCTCCCTACCCCCGTGCCTATCAGGGCATCTGACTTGTACATGGCGGCAGTCAATGCACATTTGCTGACTGAAGGAATGAAGGGTCCTCTTTCAGTAGAGCTTGTGTGTCCTTTTGCCAGGAATGGTGATGGGATTCCATTGATCTACCTTTTGGCTCCACACTGTAACCTCTAAAGTCAACTCAAGACTCTCCTTAGCAACACCCTGTGCCTCAACCATCCCTGCCAGGAGAAGGGGCTCAATGAATCAGGAACAACACCACATACCAAGACACAGTTGGCTTCCGCATTGGGGACACGCTTCTGAAGGAAGGATAAGAGACGGGAGTCCAAACTCTTGGCTGTCTGTGAATCCTCCTCTTCTGGGATGTGGCCTGCTCTGCTGCTGCTGGTGTGACGAGATGGGTCCCCCTGGCTCTCCTCATTCTGGGCCCTCTTGTGATCAGCAGTGTGGACTGTGACCTGCAAACCACCCAAGGAGGTCATCGGTCCTGTGTATCTACTCCAGTTGGAAAATTCCTTTATTTTAAGGCATCAGGTACTGGAAAAAGAATGATTTCCCTACTTTAGCATTTACGTTTACCTTTAGTGAGGTAGGTCTGCCTGTGCACAGCATCAGAATGGACTCTTTGCTCCTAGTTGGAAGAGGCTGTATTTTCACAGGGACCCTGCAGAATGGGTTTCAAGAGGCCCAGCTCCTATCGCAAAGAAATATGTCTTCAAAGAAATGGAATCAACCTCCATTACGTGGAGCCTTTTTAAAAAGAAGCCACAAAACATTCCACATTAGCTGGTAAACGGACAAACTAAAACGTGGTATATCCATGTAACAGATCACTCCTCGGCAATAAGAAGGAACTACCGCCGATAAATGCAGCGACATGGATGAATCTCACAAGCATCATGCGGAGTGAAAGGAGCCAGAAACAAAAGACTGCATAGAGTGCGATTCCGTTTTTATGGAATTTCTACAAAAGACAAACTAAAGACAAATCCGGGGCAGGGGACGGGGCGGGCACTGGCTGCACGTGGGCATATGTCGGCTTGGGGTCATGGAGCTGTTCTGAAATTGGATTGTCGCAATGATTGTGCAATAATATAAGTGAACAAAAACCCGTTAAACTATACACTATAATGGGGAATTGTATGATATGTGGATGATCGCTCCATGAGGCTGCTAAGTCTGGGGGAAAAGAAGAAGGGCAAAAAAAAAAAAAATGATAGGAAAACTCCTTTTCCTACTTGGGAAACGGCTGGGAAAGAATAGTTGGAGTCGTTGGGGTTCCACAGCGCTGTTGATCTAGATTTTGGGTGTGCATCAGGTTTAACATCCTTTTCCTTTTTATTCAACTGCTCTGTCTTCTTGTCTCTGGAGAAGAGGAAATGGCATGGAATCCTCCTTCTGCTGAAGACAGCGAAACCAGAAAGCGAGCGAGAGGAACACATTCGGCTCCCCTGAGCTGCCTCCCCCACATGTAACCTCTTCAGCTCACCCGGCCCAGCAGCCTCTTCATCTCCTCTTTTAGCTGTTACTTTAGTCATCTAAGCACAGAGCACAAAGACCTAAATTATCAGCGTGAGCAAGTTCAGCCTACACATCTCCGCTCCAGTCTCATGAAGACCCCTTTGTGTCTCCTCGCGAGACAGTCCTGAAGGAGCAGCTCCGAACAAGGACATGAGGTCCCGGGGGGGGAGGCTGGTCAGCCTGAGGTACGTGGTTTCGTTGACCAGTCACTGCTGTGACTGACCAGGCAGCAGGTCAAAGTCCATGAAATTCAGACTCACCAGGACGGAGAGGTGAATAATCATAATAAAGGAAGAGCAGAATAGACAATATCCTCATGAAAATAGCTCACACCTGTTTATACTTTTCTATACTTTGCAGAAATCTTTCATACTATCTTATTTAAACCTTACGAGCTCCAGGAAAGATCGTCATTAATGTCCTCAGGAAACTGAGGAAAAGAGATAAAATAATTAGTGACAGAGGTAGGGACTCAAAGTCAGTCCTTTTGACTTAAATTAATTATACATACTACATTATTCTATGCCCTATATGTGTGTGTGCGCGTGTGTGTGTATACACTATATATGGAATATATATATATAATATATATGTATAGTTGGATATCTATCATCTATCTATCTATCTATCTATCTATCTATCTATCTATCTATCTATCTATCTATCTTTCTATCTATCTTTCTATCTATCTTTCCATCTATCTATCTATAGATATATATACTCTACCAAGTACCAGTTGTGTATTAGGCCTTGTTTTAAACCCCTTACATCAAGTCCTCACCACAATCCCATAAGGCTGGTCATTTTTAACAGATGAGGAAACTGAAGCATTAAGAGATTCCCGTGCCTAAGGTCACACGGCTGTCTAAGTGGCAGAGCCGGGATTTGAACCCGCGCGGTCCGGTGTGCTTTCCGGGACACCGCTCTGCCTGCCTGCAGGGCGGCCGCCGTGGTGGGTTTGGGCTTGGCTTTCAGGATCCAGACTGCGCTTGAGTCCTGGCTTTGGCAGCTGCGGCTCGTGGTGCCCGCCCTGCCGTCATCTGTGAGGACTTGGCTTACTGCTCTCGTGGCAGCTCTCCCACCAGCTTGGTCTCCTGAACGCTTGGCGCTTCCCCGCACGCCCAGGCTTGGCTTCTGTTTCTGCGGCTGCCATCCTCGTGGTACAGTCCCGGGGGGGAACTGGAAAAGCATGTGGATTTTATGGGTCTATGGATTTTTCAAGATATATAAGTATTGATTTATTATCGTCTCTGCGGGTTAAAAATGGTCTTCGAAAAACTTTATGGATATATTTACATGGAAAATTTCCAACTAAAGAATATATTGTAATACGAAGAAATTTGTTGCCAATATTGTTTCATTTGAAAGTGACATTGAATCAGGTCGGAGGAAACATTTATGATTTCTCTTGAAATGTGACAGACTTGTGACATGGTAATTAATTTTACTGTAGGCTGAATTCAGAATGACTTTGGTAATATATGAGTAGGTGTGTAAAAATGTTTATAGGGCTTTCAAAAAGAAGCCCAAGGCTTAAATGAAACCTTAATCAGACAACCGAAGAAGAATAAAATTGCAATTCTAATTTTGCTGATAGAATTTTTGGAAGCGAGGAGTTTCAGAGATTGATATTCATCACAGAGAATCTGCACACATCATATATTTTATGTACTGTTAGACTATTTGGAAACTTCAAATACACTTACTTTTCAAGAAATGTATGCCTTGAGCAATGGCTAAAAAAGAAAGGCTAAATTTAGAAAATTGGCTTTGGTTTAGGGCAAAAGCTGCAAGAAACTCATCTTTCATGACTCTCCACAGGAGGATAAAGGAGTAGTGTCTCATTCGAGGCCTCCGTTTTCGGGGGCTTCTTTCTCTCACCTTCACATTTAATCTATCAGCAAATCCTGCATTTTTCTACCTTAAGAAGACATTCGGAATCTGGCTGCTTCTCATCACCTCCACCATTACTGCCTGGTCCAAGCCCCACTGTCTCTCACCTGGGGTTACGTATCAGCCCCCTCCCTGGTCTCACTGCTTCCCATTGTACCCCCTTCCCCACCAGGTCTATGATCGACTTAGCAGCCAGCATGATCCAGGTTAGAACATAAATAAGTTCATGTCACTCTATCTCCACTGGCTTCCTGTCTCACTCAGACTGTAAGCCAAATAAGTACAGAGCCTCCAGCCCCTGCAGATACAGCTCTGATATTGCCTCCTGCCTTACTCCCTGCTGCTCACTGCTTCCGGTCAGAGGCATGAATTGTTCCCTCTGTCCAGCCAGATTTTCCTCCAGTACCAGGTTAAATGTGCAGCTAGTCCCCCAACACCCAGCCAAATTCCCTGCTCCCTTGTCTGCTTCTCTTTCTCTGTAGCACTTACCACCATCGGACACTATGTATTTTCCTAATTTAATTTGAATGGAAGCCCCGTGAGGTCAGAGATTTGTGTCTGTTTCCTTCACTGCTGTATACCCGCACCTACAATAACACCAAGTGTATAGTACAAATGAGAGGAAACACATTATTTATTGGATGGATGGATGGATGGATGGATGGATGGATGGATGGATGGATGGGTGGAAGGATGGAAAGGGATTTTGTCACTGCTGTATGATGGACAGGGGTTCTGAGAGAGGAGCCAAACTTTAGTGAATGTTCTAGAAGAGACTGCAGAAGGGGTGTAGAGATGTAGAGATGTCTAGAAGGAATCTCAGTGAATAACGGGCCACTGGTTAGGTTATTTCCACAGAATGTAGCAGTACCAGGTGAACTAGGAAAGATGCTGTAAAGTGGATCCCAGAATCAAGGGTACAAGGGTAGAGAGAATAAAATCATACATCTTACACCTGACCTGAGTAACATGCGTCCTGATTACGAATGACTTTCTAAATACAGAATCAAGCCCCGGGCCCAAAGCCTTCCTCATCCCAGAGTGGCAGCCAGGCCTGTGCACGCTCAGAACTTCTGATCTCTCAGGCGGTTAATTCCTACAGTGGAAACTGGGGAGATTGAAACTATAAATTAATGTACTGTTTTACGGTTTACAAAGTACTATTAAAAAATATAATAAAATTGCTGTCACTGATTAAGCAATTATCTTATGCAACAAAATGTATATTTATTGAGCAATTACTCTGTGCTAAGTACTTTACTTACAGTATCTCCTTTGATCCTCATAGGTTATTATTATCCCCAAGAATGTATTCATTCAGCAACATTTATTGAGCACCTACTATGCCAGATACCGTGATAGTCACCGACCCTGCCAAACCTATTGGTCCTGCTTCAAAGGACCTATAATCTAGTGAAGGAGGCAAACACAGAAACATCATCTGTTGCAGCCCACGGTGATACGTGTCAGGGAGTAAGATGAGGCACAACTATATCACGAGATCCATGGGAAAAACGAACAGTAGCTTTTCTAAAAAGTCCCATTATCTCCTTCCTCAATCAGGTATGGCTTTGTTAATTTCCTCCTTTGCTTGATCAATGGACTTTTCCAGGGAAGTCATTTAGTCTACAACCACTATTTTTATTTACAATGACCAGAAAGGGGGTTAGAGGCTGTCCTGGGGCTGGTTCAAGGGAGGGGTGATGGAAAAGCTTGTGTATTCACCTCCTTTCCCTTCTAGAGTCTTTTCAAAGAAGGCTTTGGTACCGTGATGCAAGGTGTGAGGTACCGTGATGCAAGGTGTGAGGTCTCTTTGTGGGTGGCCTGACTCAGAGCAGGATCCAACCCCCACCAACACACCCACAGACCTAGACACCAAGAGCTCCTGGGTCTATGAGGACATAGCCCTCGACACCCCAGAGTGAAGAATGGGCAGCTCAGGAAGTGCTAAATGATAGACTGGGAATACAGGAAGAAAATATTGGAATATCTGCTAACACATCATCGAACACTAAGAAAGAAGTCAAGTTCTACTTAAATTTAATATATGGCTTGAGCAATGCATGGTTGTTTGGCCTGTTTGTTGTTCCCATGCCACATACAGATCTCAAGGGGTGTCCTGAGGCACACTACGTGTCACATACAGACACATATACACACCCACACGCACACACACATGCACACAGTTTGATGGTCGTGTCTTCCTTCACTCATCTCTTTTCAGAGTATCATAGCTCATTTGTGCTACTTCAGAGATGTACAGATTGTATTATTTTATTTTAACTAAACCCTTACAAAGTAGGGGAACGGCTTAACAAGAACCCCACAAAGAAGAACGTGTTGAAGATAATACCAGTAACAGAAATCCATGTAAACAATAGAAAACCTCACTGTCCCTAATCCAATATAGGCTCATTATCAGATATATTATGAGGTTAGAAACAGTGGCCATCTAATTAGATCAGACAAGAAGTTGGCAAACACAAATTTAGAAATTATCAAGGGGACAGTGCCTTTATCTCCACTGGCATTTACGATAAGCTTTACCCTAAGTGTATACTAAGCCTTGAAATATTAGCCAATGACTGAGGTACATTTATCTATAATTTGTAGATAAAGAAATAGACTTATACTGGGTACATGTCCAAAAGATTTTACTGCTAGGGTTGTGTGATTGATAAAAATTGAAGGCCACTGTATTAGGGAACTAGATCTGTTTTAATAAGTCCTGGCCCTTTAAGATAATGTCTGTCATTTGGGCAGAACCGAACGGCTAGTCTGTGCAGACCTGAGGTCAAGCACTTGTTGCTCATTCACTTTCGAGGCACATTTCTTAAACAATGCTATCTGCATGCTGTCAGTCCCTGAAGAATCTTCTCATGGACTGTGAGCCTTTGGAAAAATAATTCTACATTTTATAACAGATAACCACTTTATACTGTGCAGTAATAAGAAATACCGGAGTGTAGTTTTACATAATTTTTTCTTCATCTTGTGAAATTTAATTTGTATTTCTTAGGTCTCCTGTCTCCTATAGGTATTATTTGTGTTTGTGTCTTTTCTTAGTCTGACAGTGATTTTTCTTTTTGTGGAAGAAAATTTGCATAACCATTCCACTTGTAAAACAGTGTGGCTTGGTGAGTCATGGTCACAAAAGCTCCTTTAGAGCATGTGACTAAATCTCTGCCTCAGCTGTGACTCTTTTTGACACCCCAAGCTCAGAGGCTCCTGCTGGCCTGGCTCCTGCTTTCTTTCTAAGGCCAAGCCAAGGAGCTGGGCTCCTCCCAGCGGGTTAGGGACTGTCCCAGCCACCCCTCTCCCCCGGCCCTAGGGGGTGAGAACTGAGTACAGACCTCTGAGGATCAGGCAAGAGGTCACCCTTTGAGCCTTCCCCGGGCCACTCTGGGCCTGGGGAGGGATGCTGCTTAGTTCTCGAAGTTGGGAGGGGGAAGTGCGCTGCAGGCTCCTGATCAGGGTGTGGCCTTTGCCACCAGTCTGCTCAAGACACACCCTTCCACGGGAAGTGGGTGGTTCAGAGGCAAGTCACTCGAATCAGCCTCTGCTGTTTGGGCAACGTTACTTAGCCTCATCGCATGGCAGTTTTCTCATCTGTAAAATGGGAATAAGAATGCCTCCTTCATGGACTTTTTGTGAAAGATGAAATGAGAATCCATTTAATCCATACGATGTACTTAGCCAGACACGTAGTAAGTCATCAAAAGAACATGAGCTGTGGTTGTTGTTATCGTGTAATAGAATGTACCCAGACTCAGCCCCTAGCTGAATAACTGGGGAACTTCATGACTGAAATAAAATTGGACTTCAACTACACCTGTTTATAAAAATGACCAACCTCCACCCCTAAATAACAGGATAACAAAATTTCATACTAGTTTTTCCCACTTAAAACAACCTAGCTATGATTTACAGAAGAGGGCTTTGGGAGCTGATAGCCTTGGGTTTGAAGACCAGCTCTGTCATTTACATCGCGCTGGGCAACCGCTGAGCCTCTGTGGGCCTCATTGGGGCATTGGGGTTTTCTCACAGTGATGGCGAGTCGTGAGGATGTGATGTAAGCCTGACATCCAGAAGAGCGTCTGACACTTAGTGAGATATTGATATATTGTCCCCTCCCTCACTTTCTTAATAGCCACTAAATAAATCAAGTAAGAACTAGTTAGGCTACGAGAAATTAGAATAACTTCATTGTCCAGGGTTCAGGGTCTTAAGGCCTATTGTGATATTGTGATATGAGAAATAAATATTTAGTTTTCGTCCCTGGGAGTGTTTCTCTGAGTTCTGTGAGCCATTATTGCAAGTTATTGCGCCTGAGGAGGAGGTTCTGGGAACTCTGGATTTGTAGCCAAGTTGTGCAGAAGTGTGGGTAACCCACTACTTGCAATTGGCATCTGAAGTGGGGACAATCTTGTGGGCCTGAGCCCTTAGCCTGTGGGGTCTGCACGGACTTTGGGCGGCTGGTGTCAGAACTGAATTAAATTACAGGGCACCCAGTTGGTATCTGCAGAGAATTGGAGAATTGTTTGGTGTGTAAAACCTTCACATTCGGTGTTAAGACTGCTTTGAGTAGAGAAGCGGTTTTCGTTTACCTGTGTAGGAATTTTCAATCTGATGGAGACATCCGTGGACGTTGATAGAAGAATAAACATTTATCAAACCCCTACTATGTGCCATGCACTGGTGAGGCATTTATAATCTCATAGATGCTTTAAAACTGTGTGAAGTACATATTAATAACATGACTTTATGGAAGACACAACTGAAGTTCAGAGAATTTAAGAACTTGTCCCAAGTCACCCTGACCGCGGAAGTCCATGCTGTTTCTACGACCTGCTTCCCAGCACCACCCCAGGCCTCTGGACCAGTAGATACTATCTGTCTGAAAGAAAACACCTGACCTCCCCTCCAGTTACAGGCATTGGTAATTAACCAGAATCGGCAGGACAAAGTGGATGTTTGGGACTCTTGAGCCAAGTCTAGGGGACGCTTAGTGTCACCAGCAGAGCCCTGGGGGCCTTGAGTAAAAGGAATATGTTTTAGTTTCTCCCCACCCCCGATTTCTGTGACTTCCAAGGCGTATTCACCCAGCCAAAGCTTCTATGTTACTCTCTTATTACTAGCCCAGTGATGGCCTGGTCTATTTGATTATTTAGGGATGCAATTCCTTAGGGAGCTGGTTCTTCTATTAGGGCACAGAATCTTGCCGTCAGGACCTGAGACAGCAGTCCACCGGGATTTCACTGATGAAAGCTCAGTTGGCGATCCAGGGCAGTCTTTGTCAAGAAGGATGGAGAGCGAAACCTCCATAATGACCACTGGCTATTAAATTTGACCACCATCTGAAATCGATACCACCACAAGTTAATCTCAGACTGCCTGGATCAGTTACAGTCAGCTATAATTTATGTCGCACAGGAGCCACTGGGAGGTGCGGAGAAGCAGGAAGTGGGGGGTGATGAGCGCGGGACCACGGCAGGGGCCAGGCAGATGATTTCTGCATTCCTGGGACAGCTGCAGGATGGGGTTCCCAGAAATTCTACTTTAAAAACTTCTGATTTTAAAATAATGCGTGCATATTATTATTGCTGTTGTTTTAAAATCAGACAATATTTGCAATGACGTGGAGGGACCTAGAGGTTCTTATGCTGAGTGAAATAAGTCAGACAGAGAAAGATAAATACCATATGATTTCTCTTATATGCGGTATCTAAGAAACGAACAGAACAAACTAATCAAAAACAGACTCGCAAATATAGTGGACAATTTGGTGACGGACAGAGGGGAGGGAGGTCAGGGGGCTGGGAGAATGGGAGGAAGGGTTAAAGAAGTACAGATTCGTAGTCGATAGTTGGTCACGGGGATGGGGAGCATGGCAGAGGGAACGCAGTTAGCATTAATACATTGGCTAGGTGGAGGGCCAGGGAGGGAGGGAGCAATTGGGGGGCTTGTTTTATGATCTATATAGATGTCTAACCGATGTACTGTGTACTTGAAACTAACTTAAATAAATAAATTTTAAAAAATCAGACAATATAAAAAGGTTTAAAGAAGAAATGAAAACCCCACCTGTAATCCTGCCCCCGGTCATATCATTCTATAGAAAGTTGCAGACGCTTTTCCGTTTACATGCCTCTAGCTCCCCCCAAATTGTTTTAAAGACAAGACTCTATTTTGTAATTTTATTCCATCGTTTCTAATACAGCGAAAATATCTTTCCAACAGAATATAGATTTATGCTGCTGTTTTAACGGATTCATGATAGCCATTATAGAGATGTGCCATAATTTGCTTAGCCATTCCTCTCTTTTAAATGGTTTCCAACTTGCCATGGTTGTAAAAACAAAGCTGCACCAAGCACCCTTTTTGTTAAGTATTTCGTCCTGTGGTCATTAGCCCTGACCCGAAATTCCACGGAACTCCAGAAAACACCGTCTCACCGACATGTGCTCCACTGATAAATTATGGCTGAAACATTCATTCCTTTATTCATTCGACAAGTATTTACTGGGTGACTGTGATGTTCCAGGCACAAGCCTATTCTCTGTGGACATGCAGAGAATAAACAGACAAAATCTCCGCCCTCAGGAAGCTCACATTTCGAGACGGGAAATAATTGATAAACAAAATAAAGAATAGCGTGTTAGAAGGTGTTAAGTGCTAAAGAGAAAAATAAGGCGGGGAAAGGGAGTTTTCTCTTATAGTCATTTGGAATTTATTCTATCATTATGTTATTCAGTTTAGTTTATCAAATACCTGTGGAGCCCCTATGTTGTACCATAAACTAGGTGTTGGAACGGGGCTCATGTGGCATAGATAAGCTCACACTTTTTCTTGCTTGTGACTTAACCATTTCATGTACGTATTCTTTGTCTTCACAACTAGATTAGAAAATCCTCAAGGGCAGGAATCCACACTTTACCCTTCTCTCATGTTCTCCCGAGCTTTTAGCACGTTGTTTGTTGGTTGGTCTGTTTGTTTTACAGAGTTAATAGCCAAGAAATGCTTGCTGTGTACTTGTAAAATAGAAATGATGTTGGTGGTTTTGAGAGATGGCAAATTGAGAAAGAGTCCTGGAGAGTTAGTTCTGCTTACGCTTTAGGTGAAAAAAAGCATCGATTACCATCCGAGATTAATGAGAAAGCCACCTATTTAGATGGCGGTGCTGGCATTGAAAAACAACTTGCTCTAAATTGCGTATCATCCCATTAGCTACAGTAATATAGACATAGTAACATTAATATAGTAATTTTAACATTGTTGTGCAAAGCCGATTGAATAAGTAGTACTATTTTTTGTATAAAAACAAACTGAGCATTCTGGGTTTTCGTCTGGCTTTGAGGGGTTTATTTAAGCTGTGCCCATATTTTACTAATACACACCAAACTCTGCCTGGAGGGGGAGCTCTAACACTCATATGTGGTTCAAGGCTCTCAGCCCTCGCACAGACCCTGGCTTCCTGCTCCTCTCCACCTTTCTGGCTATCAACAGGCTGTTTTCACTTCTATTTAAAAAAAAAATCTAGCTATACAAACATAGGTAACTCTAAAAGTATGAATGGACCAATAAGACTAGTTTTACATCTATCACAATCAAATGACATATTCATCAGGGATCGTATCCTGCACGCTACACATGTTATTTCTAATTCTCAAAACTACCTTGCAAGAGAAGTATTATGATCCCCATTTTGCAGACAAGGGCTCTGAGGCCAAGAGGTCACAGTGTAAATGCTGGAGGCCGGTCTGCATACTGTCTCCCTAGCTGCTTTATTTGTTGATTCACTTACTATTAATATTATCTTATTATTGTCACAGTTGATGTCATTCTGGCAGAAGTAGTACAATTTCAAAATATTTCTCTTCAAATTCAACACACAGCTCAACCCCCACACCCACCCCACGCTTCCCTCAACGAAGAATGTGCAATCCAGGCTCGGAAGGTTTTAATGAGGACCTGTGGGCTCTTTCTGGCATTTTCTGACCCCAGGGCCCTTTGAGCTGAGCAAGACCTGGCACAGGTACGTTCCCACCAGGCTGACTCCAGCCACCCACAGAACAAGGCAGAGCTTTTGACTCGATTCTCATCTGAGCCGAGCCTTCCTTTTTCTTTCTTTTTAAAAAAATTTTTTTTCTGGTTTTAATGAGACATAACTGACAAGTAACATTGTGTAAGTTTAAGGCATACAATACGATGATTCGATACCCACATGCATTTTGAAATGATTACCACAATCAGGTTAGTTAACACTTCTCTCATTTCATGTAATTCTATCTTTGTGTGTGTGTGTGTGTGTGTGTGTGTGTGTGTGTGTGTGCGGTAAGAACATTTACCTCTGCCCCTGATAACTTTCAAGTATACACAACGCTATTGTTGACTATAACCACTATGTTGTGTGTTAGGGCTCCAGAATTTATTCATCTTACAACCGGAAGTTTGTAACTTCTCCCCATTTTCCCTACCCTCCTGCCCCTGGCAACCACTCTCTATTTCTATGAGTTTGGCTTTTTTAGATTCCACAGATAAACGAGATTATACCGTATTTGTCTTTCTCTGTCTGGCTTATTTCGCTGAACATAATGCTCTCAGGTTCCATCCATTTTGTTGAAAATGACAGGATTTCCTTCTTTTTTGTTGGGCCTTCCTTTTTGATTGCGGTGCTACTGGCTCACCCCCGATTGTGGGAGCTCCTGGGAAGAAATAAATAGCCCGCCTTTCATGCTCCCATCTACAGAGTGTTATAAAGACCTCAGAATGAAATAGACCTTCTCTAAGTGCCCGCCACAGCACCTGGGGCCCAGTAGGTGAACAATGGTTTTCAAGTGAATAATTGACACTATTTCCAGAAGTGTTTTTCTAACTGTTGAAGTCTTTCCCACAGAATGCAAAGGTAACTTTTCAGAGCGGCTACATAGAAAACTAAAGATAAAATTCTTGAGTCAAAGCAGCAGAGTGGCTGAGTATGCTGTTGATAGGCTTAATTAAAGGGACAGTCCTTTTTTAAAAATTAGCAGAAAAAGTTATTCTGTTCTCTCTTCTGCCATTTCTTTAGAGCAAAGTGTGGCACCAAGGAGAAATCAACTCTATTTTTTTAATCACTATGGTTCTACTATCGAATCCTTCTTTCTTAAAAAAAAAAAAACTTTTAAAATTATGTAAATAATACAAGTGTGCTATAAAAATAATAGAAAATACTGATAAATAAGAAGAATTAAACATCACTAATTATTCCACCACCTAGAAATAATCACAATGAACGTTTTGGCGTATTTCCTTCCAGCATTTTTCCATGCATATATGATGTGTAGGCATTACAACAGAGAAAATACACATACAGTTTTGTATCTATCTCTTTTCACTTAAAATTATACAGTATTTCCCCATGTCACTACATATCCTTGAAATCTTGATTTTAGTGGATATAGAACATTCTATTGTATGAGTGTTACATGATTTATTATGGACAGTTCCAGTCATTATTTCTCCTTTTTGGTTACAGAAATATCCCACAATGGATAGCTCTGTACCTAGGTACCGTATATATTTATGATTATCGCCTTATGATTTTTCTCATTTTTAAACTTCAGACTCGGCTACTTCTAAGGCGATAATTTTTACCCAGCAAGACGTGACCCCTCGAAGGGGGTAACAAAGAGTAGGATCTGTGTAATTTGAAAAGCCTCATTCAAAATTTCCATCGGATCAATATTTTTATTATGATATTTAACCATTTTGAAATTATGTAACACGATGAAGGGCTTTGTTTTTCTGAAGAGGGAATGAGTTCAAAATGTGCATTTATTCAAAAATATTTTTTGAACGTCTACTACATGCGAGGCCCTGTGCTGGGCCCTGGGGATCCAGCCATGAACGAGACAGACAGGTTGCAGGTCACGTACTGGAGTTTGTATATCACACTTCTAAAGCCTCTACTGGCCTGTACAGATCATTTTTTCCTTTCTCAGTCGTGTTTGGAGCAAATTATATTTGTGCTGAGATTAAAAAGGATCCCATATGTTCAGTGCCTGGCACAGTGCCTGAAATACAGTAGGTCTTCAATAACAGCAATTGCCCTCTGCCTTCCTATTCTCTCAAAACGAAGTTTTAATTCACGTCGATGGTTGTACTGAGCCACTTAACGCACCCTGAGACCCAGCACGCACGGGACAGGCAGTGGCCAGAATTCTTTCTTCTCTGTGGACTCAGAATCTTGGCACCATTAGCCCCAGACTCTTTCTAAGCTAAAACCAATAGGACTTGATTTGAAGGATGAATAATTTACAGACTTTGGGGTTCCATACCATCCTGGTTGGTAGGCTTTATGTGGAATGTTCTCTTTGAAACTTTAGAGGACACTTTGGGGTCATTCATTGTTACCTCTGCATTTTGCCTCACTATTAACCGTCCCTCTAAACCTCAGAATTGCTGGTGTTCAGATCTCAAGGACTGCTTCTTGGTTTAGGAACTTCTCATCACCTTGGGGGAAGATGTAAATGTGATGTGATGGGAAGCTGCAAGGATGAAAACTGACTTCCTGTGATAGGCCACTTCTCCGCCTGACCTCCCAGAACTCCAGGGAATGAGATACAAGATTATTTGAGAGAGTAAAATTCCTATTGTGAAAAAAAGGTTTTTTTTTTCTCTTTTATGTAAGCACAAGAACCATTTATTTTCCCAGAAGGAATCTTGTTTTCTCGTCTCTTATGAATGTTATCTTTCAGCACAGCTCTGCTGCAAATCCTGTTGTGTAGCCAGGTGCCCACACAGAAGCTCATATAGCACATCAATGGCTTATTTTGTGACAGTCTAGGTGGTCCTGGTGACCCATAACTTCCTGAAATATTGTCCTCAGAGGCTGAAACTTGTAAAAATAATTTTCTGGCCTTAATGAAGTGAACCAAAGACATATTTAGAGAGGCTGGATAGAACTCAAAGCTGGGTTATAGGTAAGGAAGAATGTCATCTACCTCTTCTTACTTCCTTGGTATCTCTTCTTAGCCATATTTTTCTCTCTTTCCAGGGCATTTCGAGTTTTTGAAAATCTTTTTGGAAGCTCATTCTACAATCACGTTTCCTAAAGTTAATCTAACCTAACGACAAAATGATTAGCCGCGTTTCTCTTATCCACGTTGAGGAGTATTTGAAACATTGATCTCTGACCAGCCTGATGGGTCCCGGGCATCTGGTAAGTCTCCGGGCGCCGGGCCCACTACTAGTCAAACACATGATGTTCTTTAATAGAAGAAGGTTGGACGCACATAGAGCTGTAATAAAAATGAGGTTGGGGGGAGGTATATGCCTAAGTGAAAGTAGAAAACTCTCACATTCAGATTCTTAAATGGATTTTTAGAGTTCTCATTGCTGAAAACGTTGCAAATAAAAGTGATTCGAGGCGAGAGTTCATCTTTCCTGAATCAGGTGAGCCCAATGCTTTAAAAATTGAAAGCTTTCACTTGACATTAATTTCACGTACAATGAGAGTTTCAATGTAATCTGAATTATATGAATCCGATCTACAAAAATCTGTCAAAGAAAGACTCTAAGAATCAGTGCAGATATAGCTTAAGATGGAGAATCATAGACTTATTTAGCTAATAAGCCCTAGAGTGTATAAGACATATAATTTAAAATTTGTTTGTTTGGATAAAGTTAAATAGAAATTTCAAAAAAGGAATCTGGAAAAATACCAGATCTCGAACAAGAGTAAAAAAGTTGAATTCACTGGTATCATCCACACAAGGCCATAATAAATTTGTTTTCTTTCATTTTGTTGTTCTGAAAATATTTTTTTCAAATTAATAGCTGGTTATCACATCCTTGTGTCACTCCATTTTATTATCCTTCTGAGACATAAAATTGCTTTTTAATCACATCAGTAACATAAACCATAATGGCATTTTCCCCGCACAAATGCCTTAAGACTGTGAGCACCTCGATACCCTGTGAGTGCCTTCAGGACGGACGACGCCATCCTGCCTGTGTCCCCCGCTCTGGGCTCAGTGTGTGGCCCTTAGTCATTTCTGGGCCCAAGGAAAGCAGCAGATCAGGTTATCATATTGGCTGGCAAGTATCAGGAACTGGGCTGGGGACCACTGTGGCATTTGTAGGGTTCAGATCTTCGGTCCAAGGGTGTCATTTTTTTTGTGGCTTGAAGTGAGGTAGAGATTTGGAGAGAGGGAAAATGAATAGAGGCAAAAAGATAGGACACAGGAAAGATCGCAAGAGAGCCTCTCATTTATATCGAAGAAAAGAGGAGTGAGTCCCATCACTGGGCGGAAAGTCTTCACCTGTTCTCCTTCAAGGTTGAGCGGCCCTCCGCCTGTCGAGGAAGAAGAAGGACGACTGGGAGGAGCTAATAAGCTCCCTGTTATCGGCTGTAAACTAGAAATGCTGGATTCGCTTCTATAAATATTTGGTGCATGAGCGGAAAGCAGGGACTAATGATCGGGTCCGAATTACTCATTTGTTACTCTATAAGTGGCACATTTAGTGTCAGCTGACGCAGCCGGCTTTCTGGAATCAACTCCGATACAATCAGCGGGGACAAACCTTCCCCCATTTGAGGTGAGAAGAGTCCGCCTGAGGTTGCCCTCTCGCCCTTCAGCTGTCCTGGCTGTACTCAACCCTCAGGCCAGCGCCAGGTGCTGCCACCTGCAGCTCTTGAAGCCACTCCGTCCTCCTCCGTGGGACTTCACAGCTACTTGTCTTCGCACTGGCAGGGGCCACCGGCCGGGGTGTGCCAGAGCCTTTACCAGAGTAAAGGCTGGACGACCCCGCTTCCTTTTCCTCCAGTGTTCCGACCTGCCTTGTGAGTGCACTAACTAGTTCCATTCTCCAGACAAACCTGGATTTGTATTTGTTGGAAAAGTTGGAGAAGGCAACTAACGTCTTTGAGACTAGGCATCCTCACCTCAAAAATGTAGAATGACCAACTGTCCTGGGTTCGCCTGGGATGCAGGACCTTCAGTGTCCCAAGCAAACCAAGATGAGTTGGTCACCTCACCGAAACAGGAACGACAGCTCGTTTCTCGTGCAGATGAAAGGTAATGTTGTTTGCAGAGTATCTGATGGGGAGTAAATATTCAGTAAACACTAGCTCCATCCTTCTTAATGGCTTAAAAGTATTTTTGAAATAAGGATTCGTGCAACACCTGCCAGGTACCCCCTCTACGTGCTGGGGATCATGATCAAATGAAGTCTAAACACAAGTCCTATCTTCAAGGTGCTTCCAATCCATTTGGGGAGGTAACATGAATACATATTAAATGGATATTTACTTATACTTTTATACTCCACCCCCCAAAACAGATCGGAAGAAGCTCAGAATAAATGATACAAACACACAAAAATAAGAGTTGAAGGACAACAGCCACGTAATTAGGGAGACGGTGGTGGAATAATTATACTAGAAACCCAAAGCTAAGGAAAGCTATTCCAACTGAACACAAAACAGCCAAGAACAAAACAAGAATAACACAGGCAGACTCAAGGAACAGGAAATTATATAGTGTCAGTTTTAGAAGTTCAAGGTAGTGCTCTAGAAGTTCAAGGTGGAGTTCAGTGATGGTTTCCCTCAAACCAGCTGCATGATCATGGGCAAGCTACCCGCTGCATGCCTCGGTTCCTTTGTCTAGAGAACAGGGAGACTACTTCTTGTGCCAAGACATTAACTACTAATGCATGTGTGTTTCCAAACTCTCCCCTAGCCTGTCTATCAAGGAGGCTGGGCGGCCCAAGTCCCACCCGGGGTACAGGACGAAGAGCAAGGGCCTGCCCTGGAGGAGGCATCCAGCCTCCGATGAGAATTCTGTCCGTGCCATCTTCGCCTTGCCTTTCCCTCCTCCTAGAGGGGAAGGGCTTTTCTTGTCTTCCATGCTATGCCGAGTCTGGGCAAAGGGGCAAGAGAAAAACAGAAAGAAGTCAGAGTAGCTGAGTGGATCTGCATAATAAGGGCTGTACGGATGAGGAGAAGGAAGATGGAAGAGTTTGCCGGAGCCGCGGAGCCAGAGCCGGAGCTGGAGCTGGAGCCGGGCAGACAGAGCCTGGGCAGAGCCCAGGAGCCAGAGCCCGGGCTAATTGCTAGTTTCTATAGTACTGCAGGGAATTATAGGGGTGGGGTGAGGTGGAGGTTTAAAACTGTGAAAGCGCTCATTTTACAGTGGACTGGAACCAAGTGTATGTGTAGTATTGTGTGTTTTTTCAAGATATGGATTCTCCCAAGATCCTAAATTGGTTGCACATTCAGGTTTGAGAAGCACACAAAATTAACTAAAAAATGAATCGTATTAGGCATAAATGCTTGAAAATCCAAGACTACCAAGGAGAAAATATCTTACCTGAAGCCTTAGGTTAGAAAAGTTCTTGAATATCACACACACACACACACACACACACACACACACAGCACTACCCATAAATAAAAAAATAGATAAATTGGACTTCACTGATATTAAAAACATTTACACTTCAAAAAACATGATTAAGAAAATGAAAAGACAAGCCACAGATTGGGGAAAAATACTTGCAAATAACATATCTGCTAAAGGACTTGTATATAGAATATATAAAGAACTCTCAAAACTCAATAAGAAAAAGATAAACAATCCAATTTAAAATGGGCAAAAGATTTGAATGGAATATACATTTCATTAAGGAAGATTTGTAAATAGATAATAAGTATGTGAAAACATGTTTGACATCATTAGTCATCGGGAAAGGCAATGAGATATTTAAATTAAATTAAAGATAATTAAACCGCAGTAAGATACCACTACACACTGTCTACAATAGTTTTAACTAAAACAATATCAATATCAATATCAATATTGATATCAAGTTTGATACTGGTGAGAATATAAAATGGTATAGCCACTTCAGAAAGCATTTTGACAGTTTCTTAAAAAGTTAAACATAAAGTTATCATAGAACCCAGAAATTACACTCCTGGGATTCTACCCAAGAGACATAAAAACATATATCCACACAAAGATATGTATGTGATTGTTTATAGTGGCATTATTCGTAATAGCCAAAACATTGACAACAACTTAATTGTTTATCAAGGCAGAAATGAATAAGCAGCTATTACTCTAGGGGTCATCGTAGCTAGTGGGCAGTTAGGACAGGTGCACGGGTGCCCAGCAGGTTCCAGCACACCCTGTTCTCCGCCTCTCCACATCCAGCTCCTCTCCCCAGCTGCTAACCCCACCGACCAGTGGTGCCCTGGTTCACCAGCACACACTCAATGGTATCCGAGGCCAAGGCCAGAGTTTCCCACAGACACGTGCACTAGTCTCCCTTCCCGGGCGGCTGGACGCGTCTGCCTTCTCAGGTGGACTGAGCGGCTCCTCCCCTGGTCATCCAATGCCGCTTCCGGACATTTACTTTCCCAGCTCCTTCCACAACTGTGAAAGGTCTTATTCCCAAAATAAGTCCCTCAGCCCATAACGTCCATAGTAACCCTGCCCCCCTGACTGATACAGTTACTGATACCAAAAGCAGTTCCAGGAGAACAGAACCTTAAGAATGGGGATGTGGAATTTGTTCACTGATCCGACTAGATTTAAAGACTCTGTCACTCATAGTAAAGCAGACACTGGTAGTCCATGGCATTTAGGCAAAGTGGCAAACTTTACTTAAATGACCACCTTTAGTCACCTGCAAATTCCTAGAGAAAGCGAGGCACTGAGTACCGCATAAGATTTTAGTGCAAATAAAAACTGTAAAGAATTTGGTTGCTGGAGTGCTTGGGAAAAGAAAATGATGAGCTCGATGCTCTACATGTACCAAGCAAGGTCCGAGGGATAAACTAGAAGCTTCTGCGACTGCCCCGAACGAAACCCTTATCTCCGGTAGGTGCAGAGTCAAGACATCTGAAATCCAGACCCAAGGTCTAATCTCAAAGGTGGCTGAATTACAGTGCAAAAAGAAATCACATCTCAAGTGTACTAAAAGCCATCGAATTGTACCCTTTAAATGGATGAAGTGTACAGTATGTGAATTGTACCTTTAAGAAGCCATTCCTCCTCTCCTGCAAATCATAACCTTGAAGGGTTTTATGTTAAAGTCAGGGCATTGACTAGGAAGAAGAGGGAAACAGAAAATTGGGATGGAGATGTATGGGCAGCTCCTGATGAAGAGAAGGACTTCAAACGAACTTCCACTAAGCCTCCTTTGTGAGTAGAACTTCCTTCCTCCCGTTTCTGAGGTGAGTCTCCCCTTGTCTCAGAACCCGCAACGACCTCTCCTAAAGTGGGTGGCTTGCAAGAGACGGTTGATTTCTCTCGGGACCGACCCCTGCCAGAGACCCTTTTCCCGTCCCATCCACAGTCACCGATGATCTCATCCGAGCTCATGGCTTTAAATGCCATCTCGACGCCGATGACTCAAATTTATAGCTCCAGTTCAAACCTCTCTCCTGAACTCCAGACTCATCAATTCAATTACTTTCTTTAAATCTCTGCCTGGATGCCTAATAATCATCTCAAAATTAACTTGTCACAAATGAGTTCTCTTAGTTTCTCACCCCCGACGTGCTCCTCCATAGCCGAAATTCTTGGTGTCATGAATGTCTTCTCTTTCTCTTATACCCGCATCTAAAACATTAGTCAACCCTTCAAAAATACATCCGGAATTTACTGCTTCTTTCCGCAGCCACTGCCAGCATCCTGGTCTGAGACCGTATTGTCTCTTATCTGTGTCGTTGGCGTGGCCTCCTTTCTTGCTTCTAGCTTTGCCCCTCTAAAGTCCATTTTCAACACAGGAGCCACCTTAATCCTGTTTAAATGCAAGTCAGGTCACATTACTACTTTGGAGCCAATATAATGGCCTGTATGACCTTGGTGATTTGCACCCCCCTCCACCTCTCTGAGCTCATCTCCTTCTGCTCAGCCCCTCATCACTCCACCCGGCCACACTGGCTGTTTCAGCGTCCTTGGCTGTCTTGAGTTTACTCTGCCTCAGGCCTCTGCTCAGAATGCTCACTCCCCGGACAGCCACATGCCTCACTCCTCAGTGCTCCTCAGTCACTGTCCCTGTGAAGCCTTCCCTGGCCACCCTGTTTAAAATTGCAGACTCCCTCCACTCCTGCTATTCCTACTGGCTTTCCCTGCTTCACGTTTCCTCCCTGTTACTTATCACTCTCACATGTACTGTATCTAGGCAGGAAATTTTGTCTTTTTTTCTCCTCCTCACTGCTGTATTCCCAGTGTCTAAACTGTGCCTGGCACATAGTAGGCTCTTGATAAAAATTGTAGAATGAAACAATGGCTGTATTCCCAGTGTCTAAACTGTGCCTGGCACATAGTAGGCTCTTGATAAAAATTGTAGAATGAAACAATGGAAGTATGCAAAACACATCCTGGTAGGTATAGAGTAGGCACTCGATGAAGTCAGCTGTTACTATTTAGCTAATTGTTTCAGCCACGAAATTGGGAGGTATTCTAGACTTTTCCTTCTTTTTCTTCCTCCCACTCCTAGATCTAAACAGCCACAGAATTCTATAGCATCTCCCTGAACTTAACCCTTCATCATTCCTTACCTGGATTACTGTTCCAGGCCTCAGGATGAATCCCATCCTTTTTCCTTCCCTCTTTTTTTCTTTTTCTAAATGTCACTGCTAGAGTTTCAAAAACACCAATCTGATCATGTCAAATTCCTGTTTAAAATTCTACAGTGGCTCCCCGGACTTGTCAGGATAAAGTTGACACCCTTTCACTCAGTACACAAATCCTTTCCTGACCTGACCCTCTGACCCACTTCCTGGCTTCTCCTGAGGTTCTTCTTCACACCCTTTGCTCCAACCAATCCGAGCCCCCGGTTCCCCAGGGAATGATGCTCTTTGACAGCCCCTTGCCTCCATATATGCAGCCCCTGCTGCCTGCAATGACTTCTTTTTCCTTCTTCTTGTTTCCAAATCTAGCGAATCATACTCCTTTCACATCTCGTCTCAAGCATGACAGACTCCAGGAATTCTTCCTGGATCTCTCAGTCTGATTTAGATGGCGTTTTTCTGTGCCTGTCCCCATCAGTCCTGCAGTGGAAGTGGATGTGTGCTGGCCTGCCACCCCCACTAGTGAACAAAGACCTGGAGGTTACGAGTGGTGTCACACTGTTCTTACACCTCCATGCTTAGCACAGCAGTGGAGGGGCCAGAAGTGTCTGCTGAATTTGGGATGCTTATAAGATTAAGATTGTACTAGCGTCTCGAGGCTGCCTTGTCTAGAAGTAGACAGGCAGGCTGGAAGCCAGGAAGCAAGACATTGGTACAGGGGACATTTAGACTTCTCTTGGGGTTAGAGAGTAACCACTTCAGAGAGAACAGGGAATGGGCCAGGCTCTATAGAACAGCAACAATAGGATAAACAGGCTGCACGCTTGGTCTGAAAAATGTTTCTGATATTTTCTTTGTGCGTTTCCTTTTTGTTATCCCTTAGTATCAGACAAAGGCTAATGGAAAATTCCAGCCTGCTTTTGCTGTTCTAAAAAAACCCACGAGGAAGAGCTGGGATCCATGATGGAGCCACAGTAGTAAAGGGGTCCCCCTCCTCGTGATGGCGGTGAGAATCTTTTCCAAACAGAGAAGAATTTTAAGTGCTCTGTCATTTTGGAGGGCTTAAGATGTCCCTCTATGTTTTCACAAAAAAGAAGGTAAAGTTGACAATACGCAGTCCTCCCCACCAACAGATTCTCTTTCCTTAGCTGAAACCTTGAAGCTTCTGTGTTTTCTTTCAGGCGAGAAGATCCTAGGCCCCCAGCCACAGAGGCTTAATAAACGCTGGAATGAGGATGTTTTCTGATTGGCTGTCCAGACATAAAGAGGCATTCTGATTGGTCGGTTCCCAGGCGGATGGTGAAGCGAGGACGGGTGACAAAGCAAAAGGGATGGAAAGGCTTGGAAAGCTCTGCTGCTCAGAGCGTAACACAAAGGCACAACCCATGGCGGGCAAATGAACACGTGACTCGACTGTGAGAATTTCATTCTTTTGAAATAAACTGTTGCAGGAAAAGGGACAAATATTTAAGCAACAGTTGGAGTGTTTGCAATTCCAGCTCCCACTGATGAATTTAAGATGGTAAGCGGGTGACAGAGGCCATCGGCTCAGAACAGAGTGGTTATAGAAAGCGATCTGTTCAAGACGAGGTCTTGGAGGGCATGGAAAACAAAAATAAAACCAAACAAGTGAAATGGATAAATAATGGAGAGAGGCAATAACGATCATTTTATAGTCGCCGAGAAAGTACCAACATTAACGAACCTTGAAAGACAGCTACGGGATGCTGACGACAGATGAGGGGACAGGGACGATGGGAAAAGTGACGATGATAGAGGAGGAGTACAAGTAGCAAAAATAAACCGTGATAGAAAAACTAACAGCTACAAACCTGCTATTTCTTTTGTGTGGTTAGAGAGCACATCTATACAGTTCCCTTCTTTCGAGTACGTCAGTCATTCATATAAATATTCATCTTCATGTAGTTGGAGAGAGTGATTTTAAACTCGTAGGATTTTGGTGCTGGAGCTCAGAGGCCCATCTCCTCCAGCCCCCATCATGGTCCGCACCCCCACCACGGACCTGACTGCTCTGCCAGCGTGCCTTTCACAACGCCGGGAGTTTCCAGTTTTTTAAAGTAAAAAGATCCCCTTTTTAATGTCAGATATGTCGAACACGCTCGTATGATCAAAGCTGTGCTTTTAATAACTACCGGTAACAAAATTTATATGCAGTAATGGTAAAAGGTACCAGTGGATTCAGTGAAGCTTATGAAGTACCTTGTATTAATTGCAATAGCATCCACATACGTTTGAAAATGCATAGTAACTTGAGATAATCATGCTAAGCGAAATAAACCAGACAGAAAAAGTTGAAAATCACATGATATCACTTATATGTGGGATAACCTAAAAGCAACAAATGAGCAGGACAAAGAAACAGAGACTCATGGACATGGTCTACAGACTGTGTTTACCAGGGGGGGTGGGGGAGGAGAGGGTAGATGGGGTAAAAGGGGGTCAAATATAGGGGTTAAAGGAGGAGGGTGAAGTGGGTAAAGGGGACCAAATATATGGTAGCTGAAGGAAACTGGACTTTGGGTGGTGAACCCACAATAGAACATACAGATGTCAAATGATAATGTATACCTGAAAATTATATGATTGTATTAACCAATGTTACCCTGATAAACTTAATTTTAAAAAAAGGGGGGGAGGGGGAAGAAAATGCATAGTATATCTATAGTTCATTTCCAGGTTGCCTGGGGCTCATGCGGACCATCACCCCGAGGCCTCCCAGGGCTGGCAGCTCTCAAGCTGAGAACAGGACCCTGCACCAGGGTGAGCTGGCTCTTTCCAAACAATGAATAACAGGAAGCAAGTCCATTCCCTTGAGAACAAAGAAAGTATCAGGTGAAATTGAGAACCTTAATTTGAAAAGAATTTCTTAAGGACCTTGGGTACTTTCAGACCACAGTAGATCTTATTCTGTGAGCCTGGTCCAGGGCTTTGGGCTTGGCAGAGTATTGCCGGGGGCTCTGTCAGCCAGTGAGCTGTGACTAAGTCAGAGCAGAGGGCCAGGGGCTGCCCTTCGATCTTCACAGGTAGGGAGGAAATTCATTCTGAAGTGGGACAGACTCATAGTGTTTCAGTGGAGTCCTGGGAATCGGAGGAGGGCTGGACTGGGGGAAAGACAGGGCTGCAGTGGTCCCCACTGGACCAGGACACTGCCGAGTCTAGGGAACCTGGGGGTCACGTGGCTGGGGAGACTCCCAGGTGAGACCTGGGTCCGTTCCCATTACTGAACCCTTACTGTGTGCTGGGCACTCTGCTAGGTGTTTCCCATACACGATTTTGTTTAATAATAGCACTTTGAGGTGGAGGCTATTATCATCCTCATTTTAGAATTGAGGAAAGAAAGGCTTAGAGAGGCTTTGTAACTTTCCTAAGATCTCGGAGCTGGAATTAGAACCCACACAGCCTGATTCCAAAGTTCCTAGCCACAACCTTAGCAAGCAAGAATGCTGTAAGCTGTCATCAGGCTCGACCGAGATAATCCATGAAAAGGGCTTAGAAGAGGTGATGATGCTTATCAATATTTTCAACATTATTGTAGTGGAAGGTGCAAATCACATAGAAAGAATGAACATACTGGGGTATTGTAAGAAAATTACAGTGTGAAATCTCCCAAGATGGGGGTCTTTAAAAAAAAAAAAAACAAACAGTACTGTGCCCCTGGGTCAGAGAGAGAAACTCTGACACCTCAGTGTGGTGACTGTAAGCCCAGAAGCACAGCCAGGGCACGGAGGATGGATGTGAACATTGATACCTGCTAGGGGTGACCAGTCTCAGGCGGGCCCTGAGACTGGCAGGAGGCCCTGGGACACTGCTTGGAGAAAGGTGAGCCCTGGGGGAGGGGACCTTCTGAGATTTGGTTGGTGGAGTTCAGAGACAAGACCATTTTCCACCGTTTCTCTTATTTATTATTACCCATTTCCTTGTGTCCAGGTGGGTGTGAAGGGGACATTTACCAGCACATGACATCATAATGGAACTAGATATGGCCAGGATCCAGAAAAGTTGAGCTTCAAGGTAGAAAGAATTTGAATAAGCGTTAAATTTAGTTAATCTACTTACTAAATCAGGAGTGGCCTTTAGAATATTTATTCAAAATCTGTTTTGAAAAACATGGAGCTCTTCACAGAGAGTTCTCCCGTGGTGTGTAAGAAAGAGGCATGGTTTGATAGCTTGAATTTTTAAAAATTACAAGTTTCATTTTAGAGAATCAAAATTGTATCTATGTAGCAAAAATAACTTTCTTTAAAATTTCAAGCAGAGATTTAAAAACCTCGCGCCAGTTGAGTTTATTCATTCTCCGGGGAGAAAAGTTCTTTTTCAGAGAACGGTTTAATCCGTGAAACTGGCTGTTACAGTCTCAGTTAGAGGATGAGATTTTCTACTCAAGTTGCCCAAATGATTGAGCAAGTTTTGTGGAGTTTGACAAATTTCTCTGAAAGTTGTCATTTTTTTTTCTTTTTGTTAACTGAAAACAGGGAGGTAGGCATGACACTATCCACCAAAGAAAATGCATTGTTTGCAGTACTTGGTTAATCCGAGGAGGCTCAGACAGTATGTTCTCCCAGAAATTGCTCAAAATTAACTGGTCTCCTGAAAGCCTGAGGAGGAGGGGAGCACAGCATTTTGAAGATCTTTCACTGTGTCCCGGAGGAAATATGTTAACATGTCAGTATTTTCAGATGACATCGTTGTCCAGAGAATGACAATCAGCATATCATACAGAAAGGTTGGTCCAATGGCAAGACTCAAGAAATGTAAATCGGGACTGAGTGTTAATAATGTAAATAGTCTGGGACAGGCGCGCCACGATAAATAGGGTTATTACAAAGCCTGATCAGATGTCAGACCGACAGAAAATGTTTCTAATCCTTCGAAATCATACCGTGGAAGGGAAGCGGACCCAAGGAGGAGTTTGTGCATTTCTTCCATAAAACAGATTCTCAAATTTTGTCAGTTTGGGGTCTATTTTGCAGAATAATAACTTTCTGCCATGACTCAGCTTGTCCTTAGCCATGAAGCCACCGCAGGCTCCATGTTGCTTGGGAGGCCTGGTTGCAGAGCCAACCAAAGGTCACCCAAACTCAAAAATGCTTATCGCTTAGGTCACAGAGTTTGGGAGCAGTTTGTTATACAGCGACAACTAACAGATATGGATGGAAGTGTTTACATATCAGTACATTAAATGAATAAACACATATAAAGCACTTAGAACAGTGCCTGGACCGTAGTAAGCTTTAAAAAATGCAAGCTATAATTGTGACTACATACAAATAATGCCTACAGAGTATCGCATTGTACAGAGGACCGTTATTTACTGAACGAGTCTTCATTTGTTAAACATTTATACAGTTTGTAATGTATTTCTACTACGAAGCATGCTGTAGCCATCCTAGTATATATACGTTTTTGTCTATTAATGGGAAAGAATTTCTAACATTTTAATTGCTGGGTCAAAGTATCTGCACATTTTAAATGATGATGGATCATAAAAAATAGTCACTCAATTTATTTCCACTCACAGTATCTGAAGTGACTTTCTCCACACCATCACCAGACCCGATATTATTGCAATGACTATATAAAAGCCCATCATGATATCTGCCCTAATCTATTTAACGGTCTTCATCGTTGAACATTTACTTTATTTCCGTTTTCTCCCGATGATAAACAGGACTGTAAGGAACATTCCGACGAATAAATCTTTTCACACATTCATGATTACTTCCTAAGCCTAAATTCCTAGAAGTAGACTTTCTGAGTCACAGGATTTACACATTTTAAAGGATTTTGAATATTTAAAACCAAATTACTCCTCAGAAAACTTATACCAGATTATCCTCCAATGCGGCATTTACAAAAACCTTTATTATGGAAAATTTTAAAAATATACAAAAGAGCAGAGACTATTATCATGGTTCCCCCCATAGAGCCATCACTCAGATTCAATAATGATCAATTCACGACCAACCTGTTTCATCTACAGCTTCCTAATTTGGCTAGATTATTTGAATCAGATCCAAAGGGGGTTTTTTCAGTGTGCTTTCATTGGAGCAGTTGAGGGTTCAGAAGACAGAAAGGCTCCCTTTTCAGGGGGTGTCCTGCTGGGAATCTCATGCGATCACAGCCCAAGGCTGCGGGAAGCCTGCATGCACCGTGCTTGTTCCATGTCACGGAGGAGCCAATGATCCTGCAGGAAAGGACTAATCCAGCCCACTTCCAAGGGTTTCCAGGGCTTCTGCCAAGTCTCTGTATCCCCCAGCTGCATGCCATTCTTCATTCGAATAAAGCAGAGGTAGATAATGTAATCCATCCCTGACTCACAGAAATGCAAACATTGGGATTTGTGTTTACAATGACTGCTGCTGAGAAAGAGGCTGGCTCCTGTTTGGCCTCTGCTGAAATTTTCCAGGCTGATTGAATTTTTGTAACACTAGTTGGTCGTGCTGTATCAACAACAGGTCAGCACAATTTCGGGACAGGAAGACAAGCAATTTCCTTTAATAGGAAAGCACAGTAATAGCCTATTTTCCTCCCGGCTCTTGGGCATATTACACAGGACTGGACCATTGCCGAAGCATGGCTATGAGGGGAGAGGAAGAGGCGATTTGGAGATGGAAGTCAGTCAATTGTAGATAAAGAGCAGGACGAGACCTGTCTTCTAGACTGGAATAGTAAGTGGACGGATGATGAATACTCAAAGTTGATTTCCAAATGTCAGATTCAAAGCACCCTCAAGAGTTCACTGCAGTTATTCCCAAGATATCGTATTAACTTTAGAGGTCATCTAGGCTTGCTTTAAATAATCTGCATGATGACGCTTGTGTCATCAGAGTGCAAAGGAAAGGCCGTAGGCTTTGAGGCAAACAGGACAGGGTTTGAATCCCAACTCCACCGTCTACTTGCTGAGCAACTTTGGGCAAGTTACTGGTTCATTTCTTCATTCACTCACTCAACGAAAAATGTTTCGAGCACCTACTATGTGTCAGATGCTGTGCCTGGCACTCAGGACTCCTTGGTGAGCAAGAAAGACATCGTTCCCATTTTCAAGGGGTTTACGGTCCAGTGGGGGGACAACGCCATGTTGTGATGAGGGTAAGGACAGAGTGACAAGAGAGCACAGAAGAAAGGGCACAGAGAGGTCTTCCTAGAGGACGTGGCATCTCAGCTGGAGTCGGAGAACCAGGGGGAGTCAGCCGACCGGTGTGAAGGTGGGGAGATCAGGGGCTGAGAATAGTGGGTAAGCGGATTCCAGACAGAGGGAATGGCTTCTGAAGGTTTGGAGAAAGAATAAGAAACAAAGCCTGGGAACTGAAGTTGTCACGCGAGCTGGAGCACGGTGGGCCGGGGCTGGAGTGGGAGGGCGATACCGAAGCAGCAGCAGGAACCGGGTCTGGAAGGGACATCCCAGGCAGGTTCACGGCAATTCAGGAAACGCGTGGCCTTTCGAGCTAGCGGCAACGGTTAGATGGCTGAGAACCATCTCTGGCTGCGTTGCAGACGGGCTGGAGGGGGCGGGGGTGGCCGTCGGCGGTCTGAACCAGTGCCGTAGCAGGGGATGGTGAGCCATGGCTGGTGCCAAGAGCCATTCCACAGGAAAACAACTGGGTCTGGTGATTGCAGGATGTGGTCAGTAAAGGAAGGAGGGACCAGGTGACTCCCGGCTCCTGTCTCGGCCTCTGATGAGTGGTGGTGCCATTCGCAGAGATCGGGATGGTCACAGGGGGTGGTGCAGGGGAAGACGGGGAGTTCGTGCTGAGTGTGAGGCTGAAGAGGTTCCACGGGCGATCGTGTAAATGTACTAGGGATTCAGAAGGACGATGAAGCTTGATCGTGAGTCGCCAACACGTAGCGGATCATTAAAGCCACATGAGCAGAGGTAATCGCCGGGAAGGGCATTATTCAGTTATAGAAAAGAAAAATGTCCTTATCCATGAAATGGCTAAGGTCAGAGACACAGGAATAAACCAGCTCTCCTATGCAAGGTGCCTGGCACGAGGTGGGGGGTGGTCGAAGGCAGAGCCCTTCCCTTCATCTTCCTGTGGTGCGAGGGGGCAGCCTCGTCCCACCCCAGGGCCACGTTCTCGCTCTCCTTGGCTGCCTCTCTCTGATTTAATACCAGCTGCGACAATCCAGCTGCCCTCCTCTCTCTCCCTTTGTCCCAGAAAATGAAAATGGGCTGTTTAACACAGAAGCCCTGACCTAAATCCCATGGTATTCCGACTTTTCCCACCTGAGTGGCATTTGACTCAGAGACCGTGGCTGCCCGCCCCTCCAGAGATGAACCTTAAAGCCACGGTTTGTGTCATGATACAGAGGAGAAAAATCTGGTTAGGAAACTCCAGGAAATCATTTCTCGGCCATCTGTCTCCCTCTGAACAGCAGCCAGAGATTGCTCACCAAGTCGTGTATGGCAGCTCGGCAGCTCGGCAGGAAAGGAACTGAAGCCAAGGTGCCAGGGTGCTCAGGCTCCGCGTTTGGTGACGGCAGCTGGCTGGCAGGCTACTCCCAGGGTCAGCAGGACCAGATGATCCAAGGACTGGAAAATTAGCTCCCTGAGCCCTCCCGGATAGCTCGTCATTGAAAGGAATTCTCCATCTGACGGAATGTAGCTGTGCTGCATTGAGAGCTAAGGCCCGACTCCAGGTGATGGCAGACTCCGCTGATGCCATCTTTTCAACTTAGTCCTGGTCTGGGAGGAAGTGGTGAATTGAATAGACTCGCCCCACCCCCACCCCGCCCAGTGCTGGAGCAGCCTGGTGGGGGGGCGGGATTCTCATTTGCCCAGTTGCCCCGAGGGCTTCGAAGCAGGAGATCACTACTTTTCCTCGGAGCCCGAATCAATGAAATGTGCATTCAGATGAATAAAAAAGGAAGAAAAGGACAAACAGGTGGTACCCTCCAGGAGAGGCGAAATGTTTGTATTTGCGAGAGGAAAGCTTTCTGACTTCCTGCGGACCACTCTCCCCGCCCCCCAGGCTGAGGCTTCTTCGCTGACTCTTTCCTTCTTGGCCTCTTGATGGCTGCCATTTAGAACCACAGGGAGGAGGCGGGAATCCAAGGTTTATCCAATCGGATCGTTTTTCAGTACATGTATCAGGGAGCGATTTTAGCTGAGCTAGAACCCAGTTATTCCAAGTGTTCTATCCTCCTCCGTCTGTTCGTAGCCGTTCACACACATGGTGCTTCTATTTTGTACTTGGAGGAGGAAGAAGAAAGCAGGGTTTATGGACATGTCTTTCACCCGGCCCCTTAGTTTGGGTTTGATCTCTAGAGGGATAAAGATCTGAAAATGATGGGATTATTTTCATTTCTAACACATCTGCTCTGTGAGATTCTGGGTACAGGCTGGGATGCTTAGGATCAAGTGACAAACTGAGGCCTGGGAGTGGGAAGGAGGCTCCCTCTGCATGGAATTCGGTGCCCTGCGGAGAGCTGGTGGCCTTGGAAGACTTCTTCGAGTAGCGTGACTGGCGAGTAGAAGCCAGAGGAAGAGGCCAAGTAGGACAGGGCAGCGCCAAGTGGCTGCCGCAGCTGGAAGCCTGGCTTACAGCCCAACACAAAGCTCTTCTGGGGCACTTTCTAGAATTTACCAAGAGCCCCTGACTTGGGCAAGTGAAGGGCTTGCTCAGGATCAATGCATTTGGGGCCTAAGTACAAATGTGACCCTCTTTTATATTCCTAAGCTGGGAGGCTGCAGGTCACTGGAGAGAATTTATGCAGGCCCGGTGTTCGTTAGCATCAATCACTCTTTCTTGCCACCTGTCTGAACTTGGCAGCTGAACTTGGTGATGACCGTCCAGGACCTACTCGGGAAGAGCTGGAGGCGTTTCCTCAAACCCCTCAGAGGACGGATTTCTTCACCCAGGAGAGGACTCAGAGCCGCCACCTCTGTTGAAGGGCTCAGGATGTGAGGAGGGGCAGGAGCAGAGAGGCCGGTGCGGGGTGAGGTCAGTCTGGGGCGGGAGGAAAGGAAGTGGGAAGAAAAGTGGTCTCATGTGCTTATTTGAGGAAGAGCTGTCGCCACCAACAGAATCTTATTTTCTTTATAGCAGAGCCAATGGACGTGGACAGATCTCTGAGCTTCCCAGGAGAAATCCGCAAAGCCAGAGAATCCGCCACCAGGAAGAGCAGCCTTTATTCTGGAATTCCAATAGCATGAGAGTTAACATGGCAAGTTCTAGCTTAGGGGTCAAGATATTCTACATCAAAAAACGGCCTGTGATAGACAACATCAAGGTATCCCAACACCCATTTAATAGTAACTCTCTAAAAGGTCCAGATGCCAACCTGTACAAGAAGCTCTGGTCAACAACGAAAGTTTCTTGGCTGCACCAAACTCACTGAATCAGATTCCCTCGGGGACAGCCTGGGGATCTATTTTTACAACAAGCACCTGGATGATTGCTATGCACACTAGAATTTAAGAGCGCATTGTCTACACGTGCACCGTCCAATACAGTAGCTACTAACCACTGTGACTATTCAAATTAGATAAAATTGAAAATGTACTCATAGGTGGGTGGGGTGGGAGGGGTAACTGCAGGCACAGCACGGGCCACCTCAGGGACCTCAGAGGACCTCAGAGGACAGAAAGGAGGTAGTTGGTTCTCAGGGGGATCAGAAGTCAAGACCTTCCACTCACCCCCAGTTTCCTCTGTTTAGTTATCTTTCACAGGGCCCCCAAATGGCCACCTCAACCCCTGAGTCAGCCTGAGCTTCCAGCTCCAGGACACTCCATCCAACTGACCACACCCTCTGTGTCTCTCAGATCAAATTCCTGAAGGAGGTGAGCCAATGGGCAAGGAGCATCTGTGGATGGTCTCTGCTTCTAGGTCAAGCAACCACTCCCAGTCCCTCAGTCACAGGCAGTCATTACGGGATCATGTGGTATACAGGGCTGCATGCAGGCTGAGGGTAGAGCTGCTATGGTTTATTACAGAGTGTTCAAAGTGGAAAAAGAACTTCAGTTTCTTTGCACATGAGACCAAATCGGGAGGACAATCGGAGAGACAGGGCTCAAGGTCCATTTTGGGCACAGCAGTAAGGTGCTGGGGGCAGAAAGGGGTCTGGGCTTGCAGTTAGAGGACCTGGATTCCATTCCTGACTGGTCTCCCTGGTAGCTGGGCCTGGGACCAGGTATTACACAGTCTCAGTCTCTTATCTGGGAAAGGCAGGTCAAGGGTCGAGAATAAAATGATATATACACAAAAGTGAATTTTAAATTGCAAACCATAACCTCTGCTATAGAGTAGAGGTTAGTGCCTCTTAGTGGCTGTGATCTTTCTGGGCTCCCCAGAGAAGCAGAGTAAGACAGGTATGATTTGTTTTCGATCAAGGTGGTTGTCCAAATTCGGTGTCACTTGACACTTGTACACTCTTAAACATTGAAGACCCCAAAGAACGAATTTCTGTGGGTCATGGTTATTTACTATGTTCAGAGTTAAAACTAAGGATTAAAAAAAACATGTATACTTTAGTAATTCAGTGTAAGAAAACCATAAGCCCATTAAATGTTAATATAAATTCATATTTTTATTTAAAAATAGCTATATTTTCCAGAACAAAAAAGTATCAAACGAGAAGAATGGCAATGGTTAACATTTTTGCAGCTCTCTTCAATGTCTACATTCAGTCTGTTGGGGTATGTTTTTTTTTCTTTTTCTTTTAGTACATGAAGAAAATCTGATCTCCATACATGTATAGCTGGCAAAGAGAGAAGTATTGTAATAGACTTTCCAGATAATTGTGAATGTTCTTTGATACCACACCCACTCGGCAAGCAGTAGTTTCTTAAAGAGGAGTTGCGATGTGGAATCTGAAATCATATCAATGAGTTTTTCCTTCTCTTTTACATTAAAATCCCCTGCTCTGTCTTGCACTTTGAATGGATCTCATACCCATGCATGATTCACGCATTGGCCGTTTGGAAAATATTGGTCTGATGACCAAGCAGATCTTCTCTAAATGTTGACACAATTTCTTATACACTATTTTAAAAATCCCATTCATTAATTTTTACCACCAGCCTCATCATAAAAATCTTAGAGTATTGGGAAGCTTTCAAGCTTACAGTTTTCCAAAAATTAACAACTTTTTGTTTAAAAGCTCAAATTCTATCATTGGCAACAAATACTGTCAGTCGATTTTCTTGATGTGACAGGCTCACTTCGTTCATTTTAGAAAATTTCTGTCAAATACCCAAGTCTGAACAATCACATTTTGTCTATCAGTGATTCTTTTGGGTAAAAATAGTGTTCTATTAAAAAAAAAAAAAAAAAAAGAAAGAAAGAAAGAAAAGCTAATTCAGCTCACAACGCAGATCTATCCCATAGTGCTTCTCTTCGGCCGTACCTTGGCCTATGGCAGAACTGCTTCTTGCGTAATTCCCAGAGTGTCACACAGAATCCTGAAACGCACATACTCAAGACTGATAAAGTTAATAATGTTTACTGCTGCATCGAGAACATTCCTAAGTGATCCTTGACATCGTTTTCCTGTGTGCACGTGACGACAATGGCTGCTAGTGTAGTGAGGTGACTTGAATCACCGTAAAAGGCCAGCAGTTTCATTCTCTGTTGCTTTTTGCCATCAGTGAAACCGTGAGCAGATAAATGACATCTTATCAGGAAGATAGTTTTGACCTCGAGGGCCTCCTGAAAGGGTCTCAGGGACCTTCAGGGGCTCATAACTTACGTTTTAATAACCACCGTTCTAGGTCTTTGGGGTTGAAAAAAATGACACTTTTTTTTTATTTCCTAAATAAAGTTAACTCTGGCTCGAGGAAGCCCGGCGTACTTAATTTTCTGGGGTTCGTTCTTCCTCTCTTGGGGTGGGCTACAGCCCCAGCACAGAAAACAGGCGAGGGCCTTGGTCCCTCCTGGTTGATGCTGATGCTGCTCCTTGCCCGGGCTCTTTGGGTCTGTGCAGAGCAGGTGGCTCTGATGGCACCTCCACCGTCCCAGAGTCATGCCAGCAGCGGGATCCTCCCCCGATTTCTCCAGCTCTGGCATCTGGTACCCTGTCCTCATAGACCCTTGTCCCAAGATCCTGCCTCCTCAAGGTGCTGTGCTTTGTGCCGGCTCGGGTCCTTGTCACTCGGGGACCTATAACTCTCTCTTCTTAGTTCCTACTTTTCCAGACACCCCTGAATCAGGCCTCCCCCTTTTCAATCCTTGAAGTCCAAAGCCTTTGAAACCTTTCTCTTCTCAAACATTCTAGTTCAATTTCTGAATGGACCTAAACCAGAAGCTCACGACCCCCAGACCAAGCATGAGTTTGACGACAAACGGTTTTGTTTCTTTAAATTTTGAGTTAATTGCCAGTCTTTTAAAATCAGGATACGCACAGACAGTTGTCCTATCTGTCTTCTCTTGAGAGTCTCCCATCCTTAGGCCTGCATTTTCCCATGGCAGCAATTGGCCGGCGGTGAGAAGAACGCAAATTCCATTTCGTCAGAGACCCTCCCACTCCCCAGTCTGTCTCACAGGCTTCTCAGCTCACTCACTCGCCCGCCTGACTTCCTGAAGGTTTCAGTTTGTTGTCCCCATTCAGCCTTTTGAAGAATACAGGCTTTAAGATTATAAATAAATTAGTTTTTGATCACCTGCTATGGCCAAGAAGACAGAGATAAGCCTACCTGATAAAATTATATGGGAGGATCACTATATTGTCTTAAGTCCAGCAGAATATTGCTTTCTCGGGGGCTCTTGGGTGCCCCTCCAGGCATTCCATGGGGTTCCATAGAACACAGATCAAGCTTATGCAAAGCTCATAAGAGCAAAAGCAGAAGTCCTCAAATGAGCCCAGCCAAAGTGAAGACGGTTAGGTAGCTGACAATGCACCGTTGAGGAAGACCACAGCTTGAAGAATGTAGAACAAGCGTTGGAAATAATCGTTGACTTCCGGGCTCTGCCTCACCCATTGGATGCTCAGAGTCAATCGCTCCAATCTTGCTTGAGCGTGTCCTGTATCATTAACCCTTCTCAATACCAGTCACCACTCACAGGGCAAGTCATTCTTCTTATTCAGATGGGGGTGGAGGGAACGGTTTGGCCAGCTTCTCCCTGGGTGGAGACCTGCCCTGTTCGCAGAGTGTGCTGTGTTTAAGGTCTTGGTGGAACCACAGGGTGTCTCTGGCCACCAGCCCCTGCTGTGGTCTGTCCCTGACCCAAGGACACAGAGCACAGGCCTGACTTAAACCGTCAGATGAGGCGTTTTAGGGAAATGGGGAACGGGGAGGAGGGAGTAGTTCAAACTCTGTATCACTGTTGCTTTCCTCTCTTCTTTTGTATAGAAAGATCAATCTCATGTCTAATTCATTTGAAAATTCCCCACTTCTCTGTGTGTGTTTCTGGTAAAAATAGAAGTCTCTGAGGATTACAGGTTCCTGCTGAATTTTATGAGCAACTTTTCAAAGCTCGGTAACCAGGTTCTTCTAATCTTCCCTTGAGTGAATTAAGCACCAGTGGGAGGCTAGCTTTCCGGGTGACTGGTTTGAATAAAAGACTTTCAGGGTGGGAGGTAGGAGGCTTTTAAGGTCATTTAATCTATTTGCAGATCACAGAAAGTACGAAGGAGCGAATAAGTTGGGAAAAAGTTGGCCTCATGACCCCCTGCTCCCATCCCTCTTCCTGCATCCCTCCCTCCATCTCTTCCTTTCTCCCTCCCTCCCTCCCTTCCTCCCTCCTTTCCTCCTTCCCTCCTTCTCTGCCCCTTTTCTGGCCCCAGCCATCGCTGCGTCTGTGACAGACCCTCTTCTAAGCCAGGGGTTGCTTTCCTAAGGACAGATAGGATTGTCTTTCCTCCCCTCTTTAAACCTTCAGTGCTTCTCAGGTTCAAAAACTTCCTCAGTGTTAGAGATCGGGATCAACATTAGCTTTGGGGAGGAGGGCGGGGTTGGTGACAGAGGAGGGCATGAAAGATGCTTCCGAAGGGCGAGCTATGCTATGCTGCTTCCCTTGGGTGGTGTTTACGTGGAGAGTCATATTGCGTTAATTTTTTGAGCTGTGCCATTCTGACGTGTGCACGTTTCTGTACACGTGTTATACAACGATATTTTTAAAAAGTTGGTTCAGTGTTTAATATCACCCTCCTATGCCTTCCGAGATGGGAGTGAGGAATGTCTTTGAATGCTGGGCAAGGGGACTATCGGAATTCCTGAAGAGGGTCACTGGATCTTGTGTGGGTTCGAAGCTGGAGGGTCAGAATGATGAGCTAATTTCAATGACCGCTGGTGTGATGGACTTGTAGACTTGATGAACGGTGCCATGTCACTGCACAGTTCTGGGATAATGACGATTCAAAGGGGCCTCTAGAATCCTTTATGAAGGGTTATGGTTTTGGAGCTCATGGTTTGGAGTTTTCCCAGGCAGGAAAGAGTTGGTTTCAGATGAAGCCTGAGCAGGCACGGGCTTGGCGTAGCTCTCAGCAGGGCTTTGGGGGGTCCCTCCACGGGAAAGCTTTCCTGAAGTTGAGGGCTCCAAGGAAACAGGACACCACAGGACTTGGGAGCGATGCCAGGCTTTCCTCAGAGGCAGGCTGCACAACAGTCCCTAAGAGGTGGCCCTACACCTCTGGTTCCATCTCTAGCCACATGGCATCCTGAACTTTATGCATCAATTGTACCGAAATACACAGAGTCGCTTGCATATATCATGCTTCCTTAGTGGGCTCTTCTTTCTAGAAGAATACATTCCCATATCTATTGGGCTGGGTAATTATAAATAGATATAGAGAAATACTATGACACTCTTGACTGCCGGCAGCAGGCGGCAGAAAACCCACCCCCAGATGGTGTAAGCAACAGGAGGGTTTATCACCTCACACAGTAAGAGAGCCTGAGCGGGGTGGGGAGGCTGCCGGGCAGGGCGTCATGCTTCCCTCTGCTCTGCCCTCTCTGCACTGGCTTCATCCTCATGCTGGTGGGCAAGAGGGCTGGGGTGGCTCCATCCAGACACATCAACATCCTGCACAAGAGAAGATGGATCCTAAAAAGTCCCTCTCCCCCTTCTCTGTTATCGTCATTTGTGCAAACCCTTTGCACGGTCCTGGCCCAGCATAAGGGAGTTCATTACCCACCTGTCTACCTCTCTTTCTGCTGGTGTGGGTGCGCTGTTAAGCCAAACCCCTGTTTTTTTTCTGTATCTTTAGGTCCTCCGAAGACAGATCCATGCCTGTCAGGTAATAATAAACAAATCCCCATTGAATGAAGTTAAATCAATTCTTGTTTAGAACAGCAGAAAGCAAGATTCTCCAAAGGCGAACCTGGAACTTAATAAATACGATGACTCTTAAATATCTATTCGTCTCCTTTATTATGGCTCATAGATGGAGAAGGAATGAGAAAAGGGGGAAAGAGATAAAACTAGGCATCGATAAGGCCCCTCTCTTTCTCTAGATGGGCATAAGAGCAGGAACCATTTTATATCTACTGGACTGGCCCAGCGCCTGAAATACAGATGATCTGTAAATACTGGTTGATGAGTAAATGGAAGACGGGTCCAGCCGTGTTTCGGGGTGGATTCTGAGCACTCACTGGGGTAGGGCAGGAGGAACTGGAATCTCGGGTGAGGGGACGCCCCCAGGAGGGAAGAATTGGCTGTGCCTGTTTTGCTGGGGGCCCATTTATGCCTCAGACATGCGGTTGATGAACCACCCTTCTCTCTCTCTGCAGCCCCTTCCAGCCCTGCTCTCTACCCCCGGCTCTGGCAGCTGCACCGTCCCCTTTCAGCTCTGAACTGAGGCCTCGGGTCAGGGAGATGAGATTAGACGGCTTCTACTGGGTGCCAGACCCTCAGGCCAGAGGATAAGTGGAGGCCCAAGGGCCAGGTGTTTAAATAGCTTAAAGCTCTAAACCAGGTGGATAAACTGTTCAGAAAAGTATAGTCTTGCCTCCTACTTTGACAACTATATCTTCAAAACAATAAATAAAAAGTATGTATAAGGCTATAGTTTTTATACGACTGAAGTTTAGCCAAATATCAAAGATGACTGACTTGTTATTATGCATATCTTGGTTGATGGGCCAGTGACATTGGGGTGAGCAATAAAACGAAATGAGACATAATAAATAATTCCAAACTTATTCCATTAATTTTATTTTCCATGATTTTGTTTTAGCAAAATCACTAATTATGTTGTTAAAATACAATCGAGATATTCATGTGTGCTCCATTGATGGAAATGATCTGGATTTGAAAAACAAAATGTTATTGTATTCTAAGAGCCCAAAATCTCAGCATATTTTCATCGTAGAGCACAGATTAAACTAAATGTAGACTATTTAAACATATCTTTCATATATTTTTTCAAAAAAGTAATATTTCTTTTAATATATTGACATTAAGCGTAAAATACAAAGTATAATTAATGAATATAAAAGTGTTTCATGACAGTGATTTAAATCAAGCTAAATAAAACTACATCTAGATTTCTAGTATACAATATACATTTAGTTGCCAGTGTAAGAAAAAATAATATTGCTCTTTATGCATATTATGTCTACACCAGTGGCTCTCAACCAGGGGTGACTGTATCCCCCCTCCCCCGGGAGCACTTGGGAATGCGTGGAGACATCTTTGGGTGGTACAACTTGCTACCAGTATCTAGAGGTGGCCAGCGTTGAGAAACCCTGGTGATACATGTATCCACACACACGAGAGGAATGTGAACTATTTAATATTGCGGAATGTTTCTTTTTCTTTGTTGTTATTTATGCCTACAGCACCGGGTCTTCCTAGGTGGTCTCCCATCCAAGTACTAACCACGCCTGACCCTGCTTAGCTTCGGAGATCAGACATCAGGCTTGTTCAGGGTGGCATGGCCGTAGACCATGGACCATGGCTCCGCTGGGGCACGAACCCAGGACCTTCTGTGTGTAAAGCGGACGTGCTAACCACTACACTATAGAGCCACGTCCTGGAAAGTTTAACTGCTATGTGCAATTGGTTTGAATGATGCACCAATTATGGGGAACTCCAGAATTGTAAATTGGAACATGAAGAGAAAGAAGAAAACGGACCTGTGACACAGATTGCATTACGCAAGAATCTATCGCATTCTTGCTGTCAGAGGAAAGTTTGGCATTTTAATTAATTTGTCTTTTCTTTCATCGGCTTCGGCCGATTGATTCCCTGCCTTCCCCAGTTAACACACATTCTGAAATAATGTCCATCTCCAACATCAGAAGCAACAAAACCCACAGATCTTGACATTCGCATGCGGTCACCTTTAGCTTCAAGGACATGAGACAAGAGATGTGGAGAAGGGCCGTCCCGGGCCCAAATGGTGTCATTTCAAGAGGAGGTGTTCAAAGTATGTGTCGTGCTGTGCCAGAGAGTAGGGCAGCAGGTCCCGAGGGACAGGGGCACCCATGTTTTCCTCCGGAAGTATGGTTTCTGCGTGTTTGGGGGTGGGGCTCTAAATCACGAGGCCCGGGGCAGGGCCAAGGAGATGCCACGTCCTGTCGTCAGCCTTGGGTTCTGAGCAGGAGCCCGAGAGAGCTGAGAGGCTGCTGATATCGGATCATTAACAGTTTCTCAACTCTTTTACGGAGCAGCATGCTGCTTGGCTGCCAAAATATTAGGACTGAAAGCAGCTGGCAAAAATGTTCAGCGAGGAAGTGAGTCTGCTTGGAGAAGCCAGAGGAAAAATTCCTCTTAGGCTGTGACTAGAGAAGGAGCCTGGCTCTTGGACCTTCCTCTGGACACCTTCCTTCAGTCGGGGTGGGGGGGGGAGTGGCTTCCAATCCAGGCCCCCAGGGGTCCTTTGCAGCAGGTGTGTTGAGGGACCAGTGCTCACTGCAGGTCCTGTCAGAGGCACAGGACTGTGGAGACTCTGTCACTGCCCTAAAGAAATTCACAGCCTAAGAGTAAATTTATTCTCAGCATATGTTTAATGAAGTTGAAAAATAAAGAGTAGACAGAAAAAGACAGCTCTATATAACCTCAGCTAGTATTTCTAAAGAGACAGGTCCCAGGGGGACTCAGGTGACAGCCACCTGCGTGGAAGGATGGTGAGAGGAGAGTAGGCACATGGATTTACGAATACTTCATCCTGCGTCCATTTACAAGACCCTTTGCAAACAGTCTATCAGTTGATTCTCATTGCACCTGAGCACAGGTAGCCAGGCAGATTTCCTACACCCATTTCACAGGTTGAGGATGTTGACTCCAAAAGGTAGAGTAACTTGCCCAGGACAGCACAGCCAGTAGCTGCAGAACCAAAAGTGAAGCCTGGTCTTTTGCCTCAGAGAACGATGCTTTTTCCGATGACCTCAGTGTTTCAGTCTGTGGACCCAGATGGTCTCAGTTATCATAAAGGGGTCACGAATCTAAATGCACAGTGTCATCTGTACGTCAACCAATGGACATAGAACCACTAATACGTAAAGAGGGCCTAGAATTTTTTGACACTGAAGCAGAGTTCTACGGAAAAGTCTGGGAAGCACTACATCACCCCTGTGCTGTATTAAGACCTCCTGGCAGAGGTGACATCCTTACCACTAGACACACTGAGCACAAAAATTCTTAGGAGTGGAAATAACTAAGATTGTGGCACAGATGTTTGGTTTTTGTTTTGTTTTGTTTTGTTTTGTGGTGCGCGATGGACACAATTCAGATAGAGAACTAGAGAATCATACAGGTAGTACATAGTAAGTGCTCAAAAAGCTTTGTCACCTGACCAAATGACTGGCTGAATCTGAGAAGGGAGAAGCAAACGCTAAAGGGAAACCCAGCCTGTTGACGGTGTGTACAGTGGAGAAAGCAGCAAGCAAATCCCCTCACCCACTGGAGAGAAAGCAACGAAAACGAACAGCAAGAGCACTTAGCACATTGGTAAACACTGGAAAGCTGTTGCTTTTGGAATAACACAACCGTGCAGTCTCATTAGAGGTTCTGACAGGAACAGAAAAGGAATACTCATGGCCAATTTCCTTTCCGTTCCTGTAATTAGCAGTACATTTTTAAAGCGCTGACTAGGGTGTAAAGTCTTTTTCAATCACTTTGAGTTCATTCGTTCATTCATTCATTCATTCAACAAAAACACCGAGCGCCTCTAATATGCCAGGCATTGATCTAGGTGTTGGGAATGTAACAGTGAACAAAGCAGACGAAAGAGTCTGCCCTCCTGGAGCTTACATTCTAGATAACAAAGAAATTCAAAGGTGAACCACAGAGCAAATGCTGTGGGTGGAGACAATGAGACGGGGAATGGGCACGTGGAGGGGGCGACTGCAATTTTAAACAGGATGATCGGGGAAAGGCTCATTGAGAAAAGTGATATCTGAGCGGAAGCCTGAGGTAAGAGGAAGCAAGCCAGGCAGGTGTGTTCTGGAAAGGGCCTGGTGCGCCCTGGGAGCAGCCAGGACACCGCTGGGGAGGGAGCGGAGTGCGTGGCAGGGAGCGAGCGGCCCTGGAGCAGGAGAGCGCAGACGCCTGGGAGTCGGGAGGAGAAGCTGCTTCCAGAAGCGTCGACTATTTCAGCTGCGTCAAAGCCACAGAGAGTGAACAAGACGAGGACAGGGAACTGGCCAGTATTTAGTAACAAGGAAATCAGTGGTGAGCGCGATGAGAATTCCAATGGAACGGGGTGGGGTGACAACTCGACTTTCAAGGTTTCAGGGAAAACGGGAGGAAATGTAACCAGCGAATAGGGACATCTGTTTTGAGGGGCTGGATGCAAACGGGGGTGGAGAAAGGGCAGAATGTAACTGAAAGGGCGGTTGGTCAAGGGTGGTTGATTTTGTTTGTTTTTTGGTTTTTGTTGTTTTAATGTGGGAGATGTTACAGGTTGTTTACGTCCAACACAGAGGGGAAAAGGCCGATGCGAGATTGGTGTGAATCGCTAGAGAAAAGCCCCTGGGCAGGTGGAGGGAGACTGAGCCGGAGCACAGGTGTGGGGCAGCCTCCCACAGCACCCGCCAGGCCTTCCTAAGGCTGAGCAGAGCAGACGCGTGGGCAGGTGCAGGCAGCAGGCGATGCCGTGGGGGGATCGTGGACGTTCTCTTCCTGTTTCCTCAGCTTCCTGGGTGAAATGGAAGGTAAGGTCATGGGCTAAGAGCGAGGGGAGGGGAGGGGTGTTGGAGGTATGAGAAGGGACACCCCTCCCAAGTCTGCTGCGAGGGTTAATGGAGAGGGCACAAGCACGCAGGAGACCATTATAATCATTATTAGCGCCTTTCCTTTGACCTGAAAGGAATTTTTTTACTGTCTTTGTGAGTGTTGTTCATAGCAATTTAATTTTTTAATTACACACATTATTATTATACTTCAGGTTTAATATGCAAATCATGGAAAATGCAGAAAAATATAAAGAAAAAACATAATCTTTCCCCAAAGAAAACAGCTATTAATAGTTTGATATACATCAAACTATTTTTCTATGAAATATATATTATATACATATGTTTGCACGCAGCTTCTTTCACTTCACATTGTATTTCGTTATTTTCCCATGTCATTTGGTAGTGTCCAAAAACATGGTTGCTCCATCATTTATCTTAAAACTTCTCTATTTTAAACATTAAAGTTAATACCATTTTTTCACATGTGTAACCAATACTGCAATGGACATCTTTGCAGAGAAATCTTTATGCTCTGGTGAGTTTTTTAGAATAAATTCTTAGCAATTGGGTCAAAGGACAGGAACTTTTTAAGGCTCTTGGTACGTATTGCCATCAGCCTTCCAAAAAGATTACGCTAATTTACATTTTTACCCTCTGGTAACCACTAGTCTATTGTCCATGTCCATGAATCTCTGTTTGTTGGTCCTGTTTGTTGGTTGCTTTTAGGTTTATATCCCACATATAAGTGATATCATGTGACTTTCAACTTATTCTGTCTGGCTTATTTTGCTTAGCATGATTATCTCGAGGCCCATCCATGTTGTTGCAAATGGCAATATTTCATCTCTTCTTATGGCTGAGTAATACTCCATTGTGTATATGTACCACAGCTTCTTTAGCCAATCATCTATCCTAGGACACTTCGGTTGCTTCCATGTCCTGGCCACTGTGAATAATGCTGCTATGAACATCGGTGTGCAAATATCTTTTCAGATATATGTTTTCAAGTCTTTGGGATAAATACCCAGTAGAGAGATTGCTGTATCATATGGTAGATCAATTCTTCGTTTTTTTGAGGAACCTCCATACTGTTTTCCATAGTGGCTGTACCAATTTGCAGTCCCACCAGCAGTGTATGAGGGCTCCTTTTTCTCCACATCCTCTCCAACACTTGTTATTACTTGTCCTGTTGATTATAGGTGTGAGATAGTATCTCATCGTGGTTTTGATTTGCATTTTCCTAATAGCTAGCGATGTTAGCATCCTTACATGTTTGTTGGCCATTAGTATGTCTTCTTGGGAGAAGTGTCTGTTCAGGTCCTCTGCTCAATTTTTAATTGGATTGCTTGGGGTTTTTTTTGTTGTTGTTATTGAGTCATATGAGTTCTCTGTATATTTTGCATATTAGACCCTTATCGGAGGCGTCGCTTGCAACTATATTTTCCCATTTGGATGGTTGTCTCTTTACCTTGTCGATAATTTCTTTTGCTGAGCAGCAGCTTTTTAGTTTGATGTAGTCCCATTCATTTATTTTTGGTTTTCTTTCTCTTGCCTTTGAGTTGACATCATTTTAAAAACTTTCGCCAAGTCTTTATTGGTCGATTGTTTTAAGTTGCATTTTCTCGATGACTTGTGAAGTTAAAGTTCTTTTTATGTGTTTACATCATTTCCATTTCTCTGGAATAACCTCTGTACAGGGGAGTTTGGTTTGAGGAAAAGCCTGTCAGTGGAAATACTTATTTTTAAAATTAAATTTATTGGGGTAACATTTGTTAATAGCAATGTGTAAGTTTCAGGTGTATGACTTTACAATACATCTACATGCTCCATGGTGTGCTCATCATCCAGAGTCTAGTCTCCTTCCAGAACCATGCATTTGACCCCCTTTACCGTCCTCTGCAGCTGCTGGTGTTGTTTGGCTGGTCCCTTTCTATGACACTTCCCTGGACAAGGACCCCAGCTCCAGGAAGCCTGTGTGGCATGACACAATCCTTCAGCCCCTTCCTGCCCCTAGTTGGCACCTCCAAATCAGGGTGACTTTAGTGGTTTCTGCAGGAGACCCAAAGGAGACCTAAAGTCCTTTTTAATATTCCACAAAAAGAGAATTTCACTCCATCTGTGACGTGGCAAACAGGAGCCACCTGAGGAGCTGGGATGAGTCTACAAAGAAGGCGGTGAGAACTTGCTTCACTTCCTGCCTTGTCTCCCGTAGTGCCTGAGACTCAACTTGTTTTAAATTAAATTTTCCTTCGCACTCAGTGAAAGGACACAGAAACCACTGCATTGGTAGCACTATTTTTTTTTTAATGCTTCTCCCAAAATATCTTTAGTACTCACCTTATTTGGTTGGGATCAACATCCTTTTTTTTTTTTTTTTTTAAATCCAGAGCATCTGAGAGCCTCTGAACAGAAGCTTTTGTCAGAAAGGAAGTTATTCTGGCAAATTTCTAGGGAATAGAAAAACTCCTTTTTTAAACAGCTTGTTTTGTTAGAGACATCTTCACGCTCCCTCTGTCTCTTGTTACACACACATTATACACACGCGTACCACCATCACTACCACCACACTTGTACCCCCGTTCATGCTGCAGTACACACACCACAGCGCCCGTGCAAGCACACACACACACACACACACCATCACACTTGATCTATACAACATGCATGACATCCTACTACACACTGCACCGCTGCATTAGGCACACACACACACCCCACCATCCCCTACCACCAGCAGCCCCACACATATATACACACAGCTCCTTCACGATTCCCCCATTCCAGCCCTCCGCGCTCAAGCTTTTAAAAACATACGTGGTTCTGTGACTTCCCCGAGGATGAAAGGGCCGTGCGCCACCCTGCTTACACTTCCTGTCACGGCAGGCACCAGTCATCTTGCTTCCTGCTGGCCCAGGCCGGGGAAGGGGCAGAATATGCCCAAGCCAGGGCTCTGGGATGAACCAGAGGATTAATTAGAAATCAGTGAGTCGCGTGCAAGGCGATAGCTTTAGGCCAGAGCAAGCCTGGCACTGAGGCCCTCTCCCCGCTCGCTCATTCATAGGGAGCTTGCAATCTGGAATAAATGGAGGCTAGGGCCAAAGGTCAGGCCGGGACAGTAAGATAAAGATAAAGAACTTCTTCAAAATAAAGTCTCAAGTATAAAGGAGCTACAACCACATAGCTCTGCTCATTAGAAAGAGCAGATTTAATCAACTTTATGGATTTCCTGTGGTAAAATTTTCATGCCGCAGCGGTGCCTCCCCTCCTCGGGCCTGGCCTCTCCTCCTTAGCCAGAGCTGTCTTAGAGTCTTAGCGACCAGGGGCTGTTTTTTAATACCTGCCTTGGAGAAGCATCATTCAGAAAGCAGATCTGCCGTGGGCTATCCCAGCGAGGCCGTTCTGAGCCAAATCTAAACCGCATCCGCATGTCCACGCGTTGGGATTATCTGTGCCGCTGCCGTCCTTTCCGTCGGTTTGGGTGACTGAAAACGATTCCCTCTTGACCAGAGCTGTCAAGGTCCGGTCACTTATGCTGAGCGAACTGCTCACCCCACTGAGGATTCTCCAGATGGCGGCTGGGGCGTTAGAGCACAGTGGTTGAGATCTTGGGCTCTGGATTCAAACGTGGCTACTTGAGTCCTAACTACACTGAGCCCTCGACTCTGAGCGTCAGCTGTCACTCATGGCACCTGAGCCACGTGGGTAATGACAGGATTGACTCCGTAGAGTAGGCGCAGAGGGTTACATGAGGTGACACACGGTGCTGGGCGCACAGCGAGGCTGCAACCAACGGTCGCTACTCTTATTAGGAATCTGCTCAAGTTTCTGCAGCCAAAATATCTGATGGGTGGGCCCATCTGATAACACCTTGCAACAGGTAGTAAGAAGGGGGGATTTTAGCTGCACATTTCCAAAAAGGTGTACTGTCATTTCTTCGTTCTGGTGAGAGGTGCCAGTGTTTAACTCTACCTGTTCCCGGCGCCAGTGGCCCAGTCATCATGGTCAGTGACCATGTGGTGATCATGTCCCTGCCCTTCCCATAGTTCTCTTAATGAGACCCTGTTTGTCTCTTTCCGCTCGTGCTTGTTCACCCGTTTGGAAAGAGGTCTCCCTTCTTTTTTTGAACTAAATTGGCAAGTCATTTTTGTAAGAATAATACCTGTTATGACCGGTCGATCTCCCTTTCAGGAGTAAATTATTATTATGCACTTGGCTAAAAAGACCTGTGCTGTTGTGATTTGTTAATGCCGGATTCAGCTGAACAATAAAACCGGAAGTAATAATAATGACATCTGCATTTCCATGGTGCATTTATTTCTCAAGTACACAGTATGTCAGCAGACCGCTCTCTGGCCTCCCTTAGCCAAGAAATCCTGGCATCGTGCCTTTATTTTGTTTAGAACCCTAAGTTTTCGAGTCATGTGCCCCTTTGAAATCTTCTGCACTGCACTGCAGGCTCCTGTGACAGGCGCACCAGGCGGAGCCAGCCTGGCGGGGGGTGGGGGACTGCTATTCTGCAAACATATGCCCCTGACCCCAGAGAGACAGCTTCTTTATTATGACCATTTATTATTTACAAAGCACTGCAGGTGTACATGGCACTTTATGAGACACAAAGACAAGGTCCCTGCCCCATGCACGGAGACGCTTTATCCAGCGTCTCATCTGTCAGAGCTGAGCTGTGGGGAGGCAAGGCGAGCAGAGCTGAAGAGCCGAGAGCAGTGTCTAAAGCATCAGGGTGGACGGACAGATTCCTGATGAGGAATTTTAAATGGGGAAAGTCAGGTACGTGAAACTTGGAGCATCACTCCAGGATCCAGGAAAGTTTAGCAAGGTCCTGTGTTCCAGCCCGGGGAACAGAAATTCTGCCCATGTCTTGGAACAGCTGGGGAGAAATAAGTCGAAATACTCTCTGTTAGTCCGAAGAGCTAATGCCAGCCCTTACCTCCGTGTCCCCTCCCTACTCGCCTACAAATTGTCTTGTTTTCTCATGTTCGTTTGGGGGAATGATTGTGGCAAGAAGGAGCAGTAATACTAGTTGTTGTTGTTGTTGTTTAATGTATTATTATTAATTCATTGTGTAGCTTTAAGCAGATTCATTTTCCTCCTAAAGGAGGGTACTTTTCTGGGTATCTGGACCCCTAATCTTCAGCCACTCTCTACCACAGGTCACTTACTCCTGTCTGGATCTGTCTCAGGCAGGCCGGTCCTAATGGTACCTCCTAGACTGTGTGTGGTCATCTCCCGCCCACATCATCCACCCACCCACCTACTCACTGAGTCACACTCATGGAATAGTCTCTGGCCTGAAAAGATGAACAACCCAGAAGCTATAGACTAACAAGGACGAGGACATGGAAAAACAATGGAGTTGGGGCCAAAGCTGCCCTGTCCTGTGGGGAGACAGAGGGTTTGGTGATGTGTGACGTTTCTGGGTCCCCACCCTCTGTAACAAGGGCTCGAATTCTAAGAAGGCTCAGAGATGTGGACTTGCCCTGCGCTCCGGAGAAACCGATCACGTCCTTGGCATGAGGTTCTTCCTGCTCAGAGCTCAGGGCTTAGTCCAACACCGGGCAAGTTTTGCAGCCAGGAACAGATATAAATTTGGCTGAGGCGCACTAGCAAGAGCAAAATAGATTCTGTAATGTGCCGAATATGCACCAGATGGCTCTGCTTCCTACCAGGCCCGTGTGGCTGGTTAACAAAGCCTACTGCCCTCTACCACCAAACCCATTACCATCATCACCATCATCGTCGTCGTCATCAGATCTCATTAAAAGCCCTGTGGTTCATGTCGTGCAGAGCACTCCGAGTCTGAATGTTTAGTCGAGGACGTTTCCTGCTCCCTCCCCGCGTTCCTTCCCTGGGCCTCTGCACCCAGTGGGGGCTGCTCGTGGTCTGGGTTACGGTTTCCTCCACTACCCGCCTCTGGCCCCATTTCCCAGCAACACTCTCGCCCTGCTCCTTCGTCGTATTCCCTTCTACCCTCAAAGCCAGAGTCTCTCAACGTGCGGGCCTCACACCTCCTGCCTCAGAATCATCTGGGGGAGTGTGTTAATGGTACAGATTTCTGGGATCCCCTTTGCCCCCCACCCCATGCAAATTCAGAGGGTCTGACGGTGGTCCCTGCTCATTTGCATTTTCGCAGTTAGTTCCCTTGGTGGTTCTCACGTGCCGCAGAGTTTGAGAAATGCTAACCTACAAATTCTCTTTCCAAGGAGAGCCACATACTTAGTTTTTCAGCCCCCCAATTTCACAAGGCACAGAAGCGATGCTGCCACTTCCAGGACTGGCCCATGAGCCTCCTCCGCTCGCTCCTCCAAGCTCTTGTCCTTCTTGTTGGCTGGAAGGGTGACCGGCAGAGCAGAGCAGAAGCCACGTGCATAACTTTCATAACTCCCAGCTGGAGTTTCTGAGCTGCACATGATGCATATGTTACTTACCTGGGAAATCCGGGTCCTGCAACCTTGTTCAAGGAGCTCCGAGCTGCTTCTTGGAGGGATGCTGAACAATCCATAAAATTACTTTAATTTTTATGTAGAATCCCTTTTGTGCTTGACCCTTCCCTAAAGCGCCTAGTCTTGGAATTTGATTTCTTCTGTTCTTTTTGTTTCTTCCTCATACTGATTAACGGAAGGAGTAAATGCATTTCACTGCTCAAAATGAGAAACCATTTTTCAGACACAGTGCAGGCCGCCTGTGAGCCATCTTCTTCCAAGGCCCCGGAGGTGATTTCTTTGGTGACAGAGTTCCTAGGCCACTAGCAGAGCAGAATGCTGGAGACCTTCGATTTCACAAGGCATTTGTTGGTAGAGTGTCACTTTATTTCCTTGAGAACAAGATAGAAAATGTGGGCTGATGATAATGTATTGGGTGCATGGCCGAGGTGGCTCCTGCTGGCTGTGCCCCATTCCCCTCTCTCCCTCTGCAGAGGAACAGGAATGGAGGTGGCTCCCAGCTGCCCAGCTCCACTGCGTCGTCCACCTTCTGAACAGTAAGGTGCATCTTGTGTCTAAGTTCCCTCCACTGGTATGTGAGCAGAGGTGACGCCCGCCACTTCCAAGCATGGCCCTTAAGCCTGTCCCACTCACTCCTCCAAGCTTTTGCCCTTTCTGCTGGCTGGAAGAGTGACCCACAGAGTAACAGAGGTCACGTGCTGAAGACAGACGAACACCCCCAGCCTGGGTCCTTGGCCACCGGCCTCCTGCTGAGGCGGGGCCTCTCCAGGCTGCTTTGTGAGAGAGAAATAAACTTATATGTCTTTTAAGCCTCTGGGCTGTTGTGGGGTCTCAAAACGGCACTCACTTCTCTCCAGTGCACTAGGTGAGCTGGCTTAACATTCGCTTCCGGAGAAGAGTGACCAATGCATCAGTGTCACCGCGGAAGGAAAACACCAGTGACGTGCCGCAGGGCTCTGCCTCGGAGGCTGACGCAGGTTGTTTTAGGCAATGATTCAGACAAAGCTGCGGAAGCCATACTTTTGAGATGCAAAGATGACACCAGCACCGAGCGCGATAGCTGGTCGAATTCAAAGAGATCTCAAGAAGCTAAAAATAACAGGTGATATTTTCTAAGCACTTGGTGTAAGTCAGGCTCTGGGTTAAATGCTTGCCACACACGATCTCATTGAAAGCTTATGATAATCCTTTGATGTAGGCACATTCTCTACCTTTCCAGGACGGGAAGACAGAAACTTTGAGAGCCGGGAGATGATACTGGGTTTAAACTTGGACCTTGACCGTTATGCTGAGGGTGGCCTGGTGTCCAGGTTTGTCTAGGACAGTCTTGGTTATGTCTGTTGTCTGAATGGGATTATTCGTAGCAATAACAGCACCTGTTTCACTCTCAAAAGTATTCTGATCTGGATGATAAATGACATGGTCGCCTCAGTGGTTCTGCCCAGTCTAAATCTCACAAGATAAGGTTTAGGGGAGATCATTGTAGAACCTCACACATAAAACGTTCAACTATGGAACATGCAATGGATTTTTTCCTTGATCACATTACACTGAGCCCGTGGTATGATGAGGCTGTAAAAATGACATTGGAACCTTACGTGCCACCATTAGCAGGTGTGGTGAGTCCAGAACAAGGTTCAGGGTGATTCTGCTGTGCTTGGTCCTGGACAGGCCATATCTAGACTGTTGAGATCTCTTCAAGGAACCAGATTTTCAGAGGGACAACCGCAAATCGGTGTCCACCAGAGGATGATGTGCTGGTGCCGTATCAGGACTAAGTCACATTAAGGACTGAGCAAGGGCACAAGGGATGTGTGCCTGAAGCCAAGCAGACTTTAGGGACGTATGAGCTGTCCTCATATATCCCAATAGCTGCCATGTGGGGGAAGGATCAGGCTGATGCCAGGGACTCCAGATGGCAGACCCAAGACTAGGTGAAATGACAAGGAGGCAGATTCCAGCTCGGTTTCAGGAAGAACTTTCTAACGATCTGAGCTGTCTGACAATATGCCTGCTTCGCAAAGGATGGAGCCGCCAGTCCCTGGTCGTATTCAAGCCAAGGCAGGCTAGACTGCAGCCAGAGACAGTGGTAACACCTCCCCTGGGAGTGGGGTTCACTCAGATGACCTCTGTGTTTCTTTCTCAACTTCTGTGATTCCAACGACAGGAATAGAAATAGATTGTGGACACGAGACAAGGCACAGAATTTACTCAGAGCGTGAGTAGAAGACACGATCGCAGCCTGGATTTTTTTTTTTTGTTTTTTTAAGGCACGTGGACAGTGCTGTAACTATGTGCTTTGGGTGGCCGCAGGGTCTCTACCCAGCTCTGAGTTACTAGACCTACCGAGGCAGTTTGAGGGCTTGAATGAAGCTGGTCTGGAAGTGGGACCAGGAGCTGGGGCTTGTGTCTCAGAAGAGTTCTTGGGTTGCTGAGGGAGGGGACTCTGACCAGCCCTTGAGTAGAAACAAGAGAAAAATGTAGAACCAGCCTTCCTGGATACCATACTTGAGACGGCCGAGTGCCTCCAGCGCCTGCCCTGTGCCAGCCCTCAGAGTTTCCAGTCCCCACACTTCTTACCCAGAACAGAGAAACTTCTTCATTCGCCCTCACGGAGTGTAAGGCGCTGTGCTGAGGGCTGAGGAGACGGTGGCGATAAGGCAGAATTTGAAATTAGGATATTTCTTAGTTGCGAATGACAAGAACAATAACCAATAAACTCTCAAACTTGTTGAAGTGTAAAGGGAATTTATCGGTCCGTGTAGCTGCCCAGTCTGGAAGTATCTCTAGTTTCAGCAATGCTCGAACCAGGGGCTCAAATCATGTGCTCAGGACTCGGCTCCTTTCTCTCCATTTCTTAGCTCTGCTGGGCTCTGTAGCTGGCCATCCTGTCCCACCCTAAGCCTCACCCCATCGGTCCTGGGTGGTGGCCAGTGTCCTAAGAGGGTACCTGTCCAGTGGGGAGAAAGGCCAGGGCGCACGGTTTCCAGGCAGAGTCCTGAGGTTAGCTCTGATCGGACTGGCCTTCGTCACATGTCAACCCTGAGTCAGTTGCTGACCAGGAGACTGGACATAGGAGTGCCGGTTAGCTTAGGCCCCACAGCTGAGCTGGACATTGGTGTCATCGCCAAACAACTCACCTTGTCGAAATGGGGAGGGAGGAGTCTTCCCAAAGGGAACTTGTTAAACTGTTTCTCAAAGGAGGGGAAATAAATGGCTGGGCTGCAAACAACAGGTGCCCAGCAGGCGTGGTCCCTGACCTCGGGGAACCTCTACATAGGGACCGGGTAACTGTGAATTCAAGGTGGCATTCCCTGATTGTAGAGGAAATCCTGGGTGCCAATGAAGTGGTTAGGGAAGTCTTCCTGGAGGAAGTGGCATTTACACTGAGACCGGAAGCACGAATAGGCTTTCATCAGATGATAAGAGGGAAAATTTGTTCTAAATAGAGGCACAAGCATGACCTAAACCAGTAGGTGAGAGGGCATGAGAAGTTCAGGGACTGAAGGAAATTCAGCGTGGCAGGAGCAAGGCATGCTGGGAGGCGGGGGCTCCACGGGGCGGTGCTGTCGCTGTCCTGTGCCGAGAAAGGGGTGAGGATAAACTGGGGCGGGGGAGCCTTGTTTTTTCACAAGGCTGTAGCCAGTGGCAGCAGAGGAGGTTGAGCACTGTCCGTATGGGGGAGGGGAGCAGTCCTGGCTTGTCCTCTCACTGTCCCCGAGGGAGGAGGCCACAGCGTTGGTAAATGTGGGATAGGAGGGCAGAGACCAGGGCTGCCCGAGTCTCTGCTGGCTCCCTGGCTAGCCCCAAGCAAAATGTCAGTTTTGCCTAGAGCTGGCTTGAGATTAAATAAATGTTCTGTTAAATTATAGACTGAGGTAGGCACTACATTAATATTTTCACTGGATCTTGAAGTGAGATGGGATTCTTTAGCGTAAAGGTTCTTATCCCAGGCTGTGCATCAGGAGTTCCCAGGGGGCGGTTGGCTGTCATCCTCTGGTGGCAGGGTCCACACTGGACAGGTGCTCTGTGCGCGGTCTGTTGCTTTGTTGCTGGGGACACGCCGTACCTCATTGGTGACAGCGTACACAGTCCTGCCTTTAGATCTCAGCTCTTCCTTTTACTGTGTGTGGCCTCTGGTCAGTTTCCTGGTCTTGCCAATCATGATGGTCCCTGCTTCATCGGTCTTCGTAAGATTTGAATAAAATTATGTTTGTAAATTGCCTAGGATATAATAACCACCCTCAATGGAAAATATTATTATTACTGTGTTAGAGATGATTTCCTCTTTACATACATTCGAATACCATTCATTCATTCATTCATTTATTCTGGCAACATTTTCTGAGAATCTCCTAAATCCCAGGCACTGGGAATAGAGCCGTGAACAAAATAGACAAAAATACCTGTCCTCATGGATCTTACCTTCTAGTCGGGAAGATGGATGATAGACAAATACAAAATATACAATTTTTGTTAATGATGAGTTGTTGGAAGAAAATAGGAGGAGAGGGGGAAGTTTGGATGGATGTTTTAGTCGGGGATGGTCAGAAAAAGCCCCACTGAGGAGGTGACAGCTGAGCAGAGGCCTGAGTGATGGGAAGGAAGAGGACCACGTGGGAAGCGTTTAAGGCTGGAGGGACAGCCAGTGCAGGGGGCCGGAGCGGGGAGGCATATCGGAGCAGGAGCACCATGGCTGCTGTGTGCAGGGTGGCATGAGTCCTGGGTGGCGGGATGAGGGGAGGGTGAGCACGGTTGAGGCAGGACACGACATGCAAGCGCAGCTCCGAGAGGTGATGGAGGGTTTGTCGAGGTTAGCAACGTGCTCTCGTCTACATCTTATAAGGACCACTCTGGCTGCTGCAGGGAGAACCGACAGGTGTAGCCCAGGTGCACACCTTGGTTCTGTTCTTGGAGAGGCAGATGCTAAGATGCTCTCGGTGATCTCTGCCCCCTGGTATGCACGCACTTCTGTAATACCGCACCCCCCCGAATGTGGGCTGCACCAAATGACTCGCTTCCATCAAATATAACATGGCACAGATGATGGGATGTCACTTCTAAGATTAGGTTATAAAAGGACCGTGACTTCTGTCTTGCTGATGCTCTTGCTGGCTTGCTTAGCTGTGAGCTCCAAGTGGAAGGAGCTGGTATCTCCAGCTAACAGCCAGTGAGAATCTAACATCTGCTACCAGCCACCTGAGTCATCTTGGAAGGAGGTCCTCTTCCCACTAAGCCTAGGGATGATTGCAATCCTGGCCAACACCTTCTCTGCAGCCTCGTGAGGGACCCTGAGCCAGAGGGACCCAGCTAAGCCATACTTAGAAACTGTGAGATGATACAAAACCAGTTGTTTTAAGTCACTAAGTTTTGTGGTGATTTGTCACATGGCAACCGATAACTAATACACTTAGCCTCTTAATCTTTGGTCTCTTGACTGACCATTCATTGTTGGCTTCCATTTGGGGGATGATCATGCTGACTTTCCTCCATTCACCATTCTGGTAAACTTTTCTTTGGGCTCCTTAAAGCCCAATTTCCCCTTCCCACATCATCTGTCTCAGGGAAGGCTGTCGCCAGCCTGTACAGTGTGTAAATTTTAAAAGGATTGCCCTTCTGCAAGGACACACTACATCAGCACATGTCTTGGTGGGAAGCTGTTGCTTATGTGTAAAAAAAAAATAAATAAAAGACATTCCTTCCTGCAGGACTGGAACTCAATCCTACTTGCCATCTTGGCTGGGCACCTTTGCCCTCATCTGAAAATGCGAAACATTTAAAGAGTCAAACCCTAAACCATCTGAAGCCCAAGGAGATGTTGAATGGGGTTGTTCAAGACATGTCCCAGAATCTCTATTTCTTTCCAAAAAGAGAAGGTCAGATTCAGCCTGGAAGTAAATCTCACTGCCAAAAGGAGCCAGTTCCCAACCCAGCCCACCGGAGAGACAGCCGAGCAGAGGCAAGCAATCCCGACGATGGAGCAGAGGAACATGCCACAGGTCGAGAAAGGAACCATTTATGGGTTATAAATAACGGACACAGGCATTTTGCAGAACACCCTGGAAAAGGCACCCTCCCTAGATATTATTGATATGGCCCTTGTTCTTTCAAATCCGAACTTTGAGCAATTACAGATATAAAAACTGAGCATTCTGTGCAATTGGTAATAAGAGCCTTGATATAAAAAACAATCACCTGAACCCAGACCAGGATGAACCAAGAACTGGGTGGAAGAGAAGAAGCAGATCAGCTGGCCCTGGAAAGCATGACACCAACGGACACACCCGTTCTTTACCTCGGACAGAGCTGAGGTCGACCTCAGAACCCACCCGTGGGTTCCCAGCTTCACAGTGCAGGAAACGTTAGGTAGTTCTCATTCCGTAATGTGAAGCTCAGCCATTCTCAATTAGCTTTGGTCTCATCTCTATTGAGGTCTAAATTAAAGAACGTGTCCAGTATTTTCATATGCGGAATCTGAGCCCCACCCGTCCAGGCTGACAGGATCCTGATGTCCAGCGTGGACAGGGCAAGTCCCACAGCCTTCCTCAGGGAATTCTGCCTAGCCAGCCTTCTCCCAGTCCAGAAGCGCTGCACATTAAAATGACATGACATGTGGCTGCTGGCCAGCCTGGCTTTCTTATAGCCACCTGTGTGACAGAGTTGCCACTAAGCTGCCTTCGTGTACCTCACCTGTGGCCTCGATGACCCCGCACGATCCTGCCTGTGCCTCGTGTCCGGCCTCGGCAAACCCCGGGAGTGCCAGCTCCCCGCGGCAGGTCATCTTTGCCTTGGCTCAACCCTTCAGTGTCCCTGAGGTTCGGGGTGGGAAGAGGGCCGGTACTCGTAAAACCTAAGCAAACGCTATTTCGCTTCTAGAAAGGGAGAAGGCAGAATCGACTTCCAGCAAAATGTTTTTCCCTACTGATAACATTTGTGGCTGTGTCTTCTCCCCTCCCTTTCAATGCCTGGCCCCTGCCTCCCTCCGCCTGCCGATACGTCTCCCGTTAGTTCTTCACGAACCAGTCTTGACTCCCCAGAAGCCTTGGCTTTGGCCCGTTTGTCTTCACAGGGTTCCATGCCTTCAGGTTACCCTTGTCGCCATGCCATGTTCTTACACTAGATGTGGAGAAAGCCATCTGGTCAAACTCCCAAACCCTCATGGTTATGACTGCTGAGATTTTATTTTGATTAGTCATAAGCACTCCTTCTTCGCCAGAAGCGTGAAGAGCTTTTATAACTGCTGTGGCAAGGACACTTTTATACTTTGTACAATGGCTGGGTATGACATTGCTGCATTATTGTGTGTGTGTGTGTGTGTGTGTGTGTGTGTGTGTGTGTGTATCACTGAAAATAATTATTTCCTTAGACGACAACGTCTTATAGTCTTGCTTCTCACTCCTCCTCCGCCTCCTCTCCCCTCTCCTTCCTTCTTCTGAGTGTCCCTTTTTTGCAATAAATTAATCCATGTAGATGATTCTTTTGACATTCGTTCTATCAGAGAGGAAATCTATCACTTTCGGATTTCCAAAGGTTCTTAGAATTAGGTTCAGAGGCCAGTTAGTGCCTGCCCCTCCCCCGCCTTTGTTTTTTTCCTCAAATAGCTCATAACCAGTTTTGGGGCTCTTTCTTTTTTTTCTTTCACATTTAAAAAATGTTGTGTAAAAGATACAGCATCAACTGACCATCTTGACCATTTTTAAACGCACAGTTCAGCCCTGTCAACTATATTCACGTGGTCATGCAACAGACCCCTGGAGGTTTTCATCTTGCACATCTGGAACTCTGAGCCCATTCAACAGCTGCCCCCCGCCCCCGACTTCCAGCCCCCGCCAGCTACCGGTCTGCTTCTGTTTCCACGAGTATGACTACTTCTCGTGTAAGTAGAATCACACAGTATTTGTCTTTCTGTGACTGGCTGATTTCACTTAGTATAATTACTATCTGCAAGGTTCATCTGTGTTTATAGCATGTGACAGGATTTCCTTCCTTTTTAAGGCTGAATAATATTCCATTGTATGTGTATATTACGTTTTGTTTATCTGTCACCTGTCAATGGATGCTCGAGTTGCCCCCATCTCTTGGTGACTCTGAATAATGCTGCGATGAACACGGGTATACAGTCTGGCTCTCTCTTATGCTACGAGTACATTAAAAACATCCAGAAAGCGAAAAGAACCAAAAGAAAAAAAACTCTTCTTTGCCACGATGGAGAAAAAAAATCTGCTGCCTACTTTGTCACTCACTCAGGAAGCTACTTGCTAGTATGAACTTTATTTTGCATACAATTATCTATTAACTCGAAGTTTTCAACTCTATTTAAAGCTCCACTTTAAAGTTTGACTTTTTTTTAGTCCTTCAGAAGTTTTTATTACCTGAAAATACTCAGAAATGTCTCCATTCATCTGGAATCTCTAGAAGACTTGACTCTTGAAAGAGAGTACCCTATAATTCACACTAACATGCAAGTGACTGTTGAACACTCCCTATCCAGCTTTAGCTTTTATAACTAACATATCTCCACTGGGTGGAATTGAAAGTAGGTATTAAGAAGGTATTTGTGGGCAGAAGTCCTCCCTTAAATCAGTAATCCCTAACTGATTCTCCAGTAGGGCACACAAGCAGGAAAACCTCCCATGGGCCATGCCCGGGTGCTAACAAAGTCATGCGCTTTACCTTCACCTCCCTCCCACTTAAGAAAGCGTAAAATACAAGCGAATGCAGTGGATGTCGTTATAGGGATAACCTTGAATTTTCTCTGCTTTTTTTTTTTTAAAGGTAAATCCTTTGCGAACTTCAGTCTTTTAACTATTCATAAAACAAATGAATTGCAAGACAATTTAAAATGATTCACTACACCGGTGTGCACACGCAGCGATGGAGAACTTTTGCCTTAAATGGTGATGCTCAGCCTATTCCACGTATTGTGTATTCAGCCTTGGGAGTGGGAAAAAGAGGTGTCTTTGAGGTGCCCAGCTCCTGCCTTCCGCCTGGGGAAAGGCAGGGAAAAAGGAACGGAGAGAGTAGAAATTTCCTTGAGGATCCAGAGGTCTCGAACTTATTGTCAGGCTCCCTGCAACTTCAGTTATTTGGGGGAGCCCTGAAGGCCAAGCCCCGGTATTTGGAGTTGGGATAAGGGAGCGCCTGGTGATGCTGGGACGGTGGAGCTAATAGAGTTTAGTGGTTAAAACATGCACTTGGGAGGCAGACAAGTGCGGCTTCAAGTCCAAGCTCATGACTTCCTAGTTTTGTGAGCTTGGGTGAGTCATTTAACCAATCTGATCCTCTGTTTTCTCGTCTGTAAAGTGGACTTTAAAACAATCTATTTGAGGAAATCTGCTGTTTTTATCTGTCTAGAATTCCTTCTTCCCCTTCTTTCCTGTAGGTAATCCATTCCACAGGGTTCAAGTGGGGCTGACCGCCCCCCCGCAACACACACACACTGACTTCATCCTCACAGTCACGGGGGAGGCATGGGACCCAGAGAATGCATCCCCCTGGCTGCAGAGTTAGATTTAGGGAAGAGCATGTGACCCAGACTGTCCACTCAGTTCTTTCTGGTGGGGCTATTGAGAAAGAGATTTTTTTTTTTCTGATGGACCTGTGACCTCGGATAGGAGTGTGGGGATGCTGTAGCCATCTATCCTGGAGCCAAGGAGAAACAGGCAGAGGTTAAAGGAGAGCGAGCCCGAACGCGATCACTTGATTCCTGGTGCCAGCTGTGGCTGAAAGCAGATGGACCCCTGGAATCCCCAGTCATGCGAACCAATACAGTCTCTTTTTTAATTTAAACTAGGCCGAATTGGGTTTCTGACGTTCATAACCAGAAGTCTAGGCTAGTGTACTACCTCGAGGTCATAGGAGCAATGCTTGTGAAAGGATTTAAGGCTGGGTCATGGAGTCACATCTTCCTGTCCCAGAACCAGGCTGGGGCAGGACCATGAGCCTTAAAGCCAGCAGAAGCCGGAGACCCCTCCTCCTTCTGCGTGTGTGTGTGTGTGTGGGGGCGGTGCACAGACCTGTCCCTCCTTGCTTCTCCCCCTGCTCCATCCCTGTGTGTGCAACCCCAGAAACACTTGTACCAGAGGGAAAGCGACCACTAAGTCTAGCTCTTTGAATGAACTGCTGACTATTCATGCAGCTCAGTCACAGCAATGGGCATCCCGTATCCGTTCTGGGTTGATTTGGTTGTAAGTTTTACTTGATTTTCACTTTCAACTCCATTCGTGGAACTTACACTGTTAGAGCTGGGAATACCCTACGAGAGGAAATGTCTGGATGGAACCCCTCATCCTGCCCTCTGTGAATGGAAGGAGCATTGGGTCCATGACCGGGTCCCACAGCCAACTGGCCGAGGCGGGTCTAGATCGAGTCTCCCCATTCCCAGTTTGCTTCACCATTCAGAATCAAAGTTTGCGTCTTTACTCATTCATCTGTCTTGACCTAAGCAAAAACAGTGCATTTGGACAAAATCCTCTATCCCTTTCCATCCTAAGCATCTCGATCCCATCGCCTAGGCGATGTATGTGAAAATTCCACAGAGAGGTTTCCTTTGCTCCTTCTCTGCATTCTGAGACTCCTGGGAGAGAGAACAGATTAAGATTCTTGGCCAAGATGGGTTTATTAGACCTCTTCTCTGAAGGTGCCTACGGTGGAGGTGGGGGCAGCGGTTCTGAAGCAGGGGAGGGAGAGGGCTGCTCAGAAGGTCATTGTCAGCTTTGCCCTTGGGACAAACAGAGACGCCTGACACGGCCTTTTAGCTCCTGAGGACTCATCCCTTCCCTCCCCTGTCCTCTAGCCTCTCCCCTCCCCTCTTCTCCACCCCTTTCTCCCCCTTGTTCCCCAGCTCAATCCCTCCTACCTGCCCCCGTCCTTTGCTCCCTCCCTCTTCCCTTTTCTTTCTCCCTCCCCCGCTCTCCCCTCCTTCTCTCTACCCCGCTCCTCCTTCCTGCCTGGTGGTTGGCCCGTTATTCATGGCAGGTGAAGTCCTCGATGTGGTGGCTCATGTTCTAAGGTCAGAATTTCCCAAAATCTGATGCAATGACCAACAGTTCTAACAGTCGTTAATGCACGTTTTGTGTGTTTAAAAAGATTTCTGTGGACAAATGAAAAGTTATCATTTAGTGGATAAGAATTTAAATTCTAACTTGGATGTGCAAGAATTGTGGACTTACCTGATTTTCTTAAAATCAAATTGACTCTGAGCCTGAGCCTCCAACCCATCAGACTCATAGAAAATTTACCCTGTGATCACAGAGTTACTCCCGATACGGCTCTCCTCCGTCAGGGTTATGATTATGTCCTGAAGTGTGACACAGGGCAGGACCCTCGGGGCTCAGGATGGAGCAGCATCCACAAAGGGCTCTTGGTGCAGGTGCCCATGGCCCTGTGACAGGCTGTCAGAGGTTCTGCTGTGCCTGTGCCAGGCTTGGGCACAGGGAGCTTAGCTGAGGCCAGAGCCTCAATGCCTGGAGCTGGCTTCCCCACAGGCCCCACAGGTCCTGATAGCTCCCGGTCAGGTCCTGGTTTAGCATGTCTGCCTCCCTTACAGTTAGCACAGAGTTTGGCCCTCCCATAGCCCTAAGTAAGGGGTGCTATGAGAACAGGAAGACCCCCTTGCTTTTTTATGACTCTTGCCCCAAGGGCTGCAGGGGTGACAGATGGGGCTCAGCCAGGACAAGACAGGACATGAGCACCCGACACAGCGCAGCTCCCACTGCTCCCTTCACCCTCTGCATAGCTGGCTGAGGGGTCTGGTTGGGGCGAGACACCGAATCGGGGCGAGAGGGCTGCTCTGCCCCTTTGCCAGCCTCGCTCTCTCCCGCCCTATCTCAGACCCTTCCATGTCTCTGCAGACCAGACTAATGGCCTATGAAAGGGATGTTGCTTCCAACGCGAAGCCATTTCACAGGCACAGCTGGCGCTGTGTTTCGTCCCCTCCTGATGTGGCTTCAGGAGCAAAGTGATTTCGGCGGCGATGTTAGGAACGGGCTGTAGGGTAGTAACGGCACATTGATTTTGAGTGTGCGCAGAAGTACGGTGACAATTCTGAGCTCAGATGTTTTATTCGTAGAGAATCGAGGCTGTGACAGCTTCCGCCCTCCCAGTCTTCATTCACCTTTGGTTTGTGGAGCAGCGCGGGCTGTCACCGACAGCTCGGCGCCTGAGACGGGATCTATGAGAGACAGGCTTCTCTGCAGGGTGGGGATGACGCTGCCTCAGAATCGTGAAATCATAGAAGGGGCTGCAGATAGTGGTCTAATCTCAGAGCCTCGCTTCAGGGCGTGGCTGGCCCTAAAACCCAGAGATCAGGGAAGAACACGGGGTCAGTGCCAGCGAGGAGAACCCGGCCGCTGCTCCCGCCAAGCGCTACCACGCCATAGAATTGATGCCTTTCGAGGACTTGAACGATCCGGAATCTCTTACCTGAACTCTGTCCGCAGAAGCGACGGGCCCCAGTGAGCCGGGTTCTCCGTGGGCTGGGTTGGCGCCCAGCTTCCAGAATCCAGATGCGGTGACTCAGCTGCTCTGCAGCATGTCGGCGCAGCCCTGTGCAGGGGACCGTGCTCACTGGGTGGCAGGACCACGTCTGTCCATTCGTCCTCCTCCCCCGGCAGCTGCGTCTCCAGCTCCCTTTCCTCCTCTCCGCCTTTTAAAAGCCACAGCTCCACCCCCGACGTACTGGGGCCCAGCCTCAGAGGCCTCCACGCTTAGAGCTGGAGGGAGCTTCAGACCCTATCCTGTCCAGCGCATGGGAGAGAGACCCCCCGATAGCCACACAGCTGGGGAGCAGCTGAGTGAGATTAGAACCCAGGACTGTGGACCCAGCATATTCTGGTGTGTGTGGGGGGCGGGGGAGGAGGATGAGTGGGGCTTGTGGACCAGCTGGCTTCAGAATCGCCTGGGAAATGTTTACCATGCAGGAGTCTCAGGCCCACCCCAGACCGACTCGATCAGAATTGGGGGTGGGGGAGCAGGAGTCTGCTTCTGATGCAGACTTTCCTTTGAGAACTGCTGAGGCATGTGTCAATCAGTTGTGAGAGGTGCTATAAATAACTTGCTGCTGCTAATTTGGGGAATTATATACTTTTTGGATAGAACAGCTACGATAGCGTGGTTCTCACACACTCGCATAATGATTAGCTTCCTTGACCAGCAGAGAAAGTTACAGAGCTCCAGCTTAGCTGCAGGGAAGGCGTGCGCCTCGAGCAGCGGGCCCCCAACCTTTCTGGCATCAGGGCCCAGTGCTGCTGTCAGCATCTAATGCCTGCGGATCTGAGGCGGAGCTGAGGCGGTGATGCCAGCGCTGGGGAGCGACTGCAGATACAGATGAAGCATTGCTGCTCACCACCGCTCACCTCTGGCTGTGCGGCCTGGTTCCTAACAGGCCACTGACCCGTACTGGTCCGTGGCCGGAGGGCTGGGGACCCCTGCCTTAGAGTCTGCGTTTTCCCTGCACCCCAGTGACCAGAGCCTGCATTTGGGCCTCCCCTGAGTGGACCTCAGGCGGAGAGGCTTCTCCAGCTGTGGAGCCAGGCGGAGCTCTGCCTTTACCTGACTGCTCGAATTCATCGAGTCCCGGACTGTCCGTCTCAGTTTCCTCACGTGTTCATCGGGAATAATAATAACCCCTGCCCCCAAGGGTTGCCGCGGAGGTTAAGTTAAAGCATCCCAACGTGCGTGCATCAGAACAAGATGAATGCCTAGGGGCCCGCAGCCCCCGTAGCCCGAAGTGGGACGTCTGGGCATCGCTGCTTGGTCCCCTTCCCCACTCTGTGGAGGAAGGACCCTCACGGCTGAAATTTTTGAAGAATTGCGTTCCCCAAGGGGCTGTGCTTAACAGAGGACCTACCTCCCCCAGCCCCCTGACCCCCAGTCAGGGCTCAATAAACAGAAGTGACATACTCCCCGCCACGGCCATTTACCACTCTCGCCTTCCCTCCGCGGCCTTCGGGGGCCTTGGCCGAAGCTGGGGTCCTCTCCCCTCTCTTTCTCTGCTGTCACAGAAGTTGCTGTGCCCAGCCCTGAATCCACCTCAGTGAGAACAGAGGTTGGGCGGGGCCTCAGGCGGGAAGGCAGCTTCGGAGTAAATAAAAGCACACCCTTGGCACTTGAGAACCTTCCAGAGCAGGAGAGAAGGGGTGCTAAGCCCAATCGCTTTTTGCATCATCGCTTTAATGCAGTCCCACCCCGCGCTCTGGTGCGATGCCCGCTCCTCTCCCAGGCGGGCGGACCGTGAGGAGACTGGCGAGGAGCTGCACGTTTGGGGGGTTCCCATGGCCGGCAACTTCGATTCCCACGCGAGGTCTCCCCAGCCTGCACCCCACACCCTGTCGTAAGCCACTTCGCGGGCTGCTCTGTCACAGTGGCAGTGTACCAACGGGCCAGCGTCGAGAGACTAATTTTCTTATTCACTGCACGTCAGCCTCATTAAGGCCAGTAGTACAGGTGACGTCAGGAGGAAACCACCTCCAGGCTGGGAGGCCTTTCTCGATGGGTCACATCCTGGTAAATAATGGGTGGGGGTCCAAAGGGGGCCACTCTTCCCGCCAACCTGCTTCCTGATTTCTCTGGCTGTGTGACCGAGAGACAAATTCTAAACAAGCCAAGAAATGGAAATAGAGACCTCAGTGGCAGATCAGTATTCCTTGGGGCACTTAGGAAGAGAGAGGTAGCAATGGCTCTGCGCGGACCCAGAGATTCAGGCGTGTCTTGGTCATATGTCAGCGCTCACCCAACCTCACTTTTGTTTCTGACAGAGAGAAGCCTTTTAAGGAGCGGCCGCCACCACCCCTCCGCCCTTCTCACAGACAATGCCTCCGGATCCCTGTGTCCGTGGCCCTCTCCCCACCTGTCCGCGGAGGTGTTCATTAAGGCTTGTGAGGCTCACATCAAAGGTGCTTCTGGTTGCAATTAGTAGGAATCAGGCTGCCTGTAATAATCCATGACCTCGGGTGTTTGGGACGTGGTCAATTTTTTAAGCTGTAGTTTATCTAAAAATGACAAAAGGCCTGTGAGATGATTAAAAACAATTCTGGCGGTGGGAGGTGGCGGTGGTTGGGATAGGGTTAAAGAAGGGTTGGCTTTCTAATCAACCTTCGCTCGTTCAATTGTTTTAATCCCTTGGATGTACACAGACCATAGGTAGAGGCGACTCAGATAAGAACTTGGTAACGAGTAGTCGGACTTGGATGAACATCTCGCACTTGACTTGTGCATTAACAAGAGAAAGGCCCGTCCCACTTCCCGGCAGCAGGAGGCTCGGAGCGGGCTGTGCGTTTTCTGTCGACCTTTCCCCTCCCAGGAACAGACAGCGGCTGGGCATCCCCCGCTGTGTCTAGAGGAAGAGGGGGGACACGTTCAAGAAGAGCCAAGCCCCCATCCCATCGCCCCTACGCCCCCTCTAATGACACACCGCAAGGGCCTGCCTGGCCCTTCGTCTCAGCAGCTTCCGTCACATTATGACTGGGGACTCCAGGAAGCATCCCCTTCAGCTTCTAAGTCCTGGTCAGGTGTCTCTGTGTTTTCTTAGCGCCCTGGGTTCACTTTTAATAGCTTTATTTAACAAACACAGAATGCTTGCTAGCACTTTTAGGAGTATTTAGTCACTGAATCCTCATAACAAGAATAAGGTCATTCCTAATATTATGCATGTTTTATGGATGAGAAAGAGGCACAGAAAGACTAGGCGACTGGCTCAGCGCGGCACAGCTTGAGCGTGGTGGGGCCAGGATGCAGACGCAAGCTGGTCACTGGTTCTGGGCTCACGGCCGTTCCGTGAAGTTGCATTTCCCACGCTACCAGCGGCCTCGTAGAAGACTTCGTTTCCTCTCCCACGCGCCTGTGAGTGACGACTGGCATTCACTGCCAGGCGCACAGCTAATGTTCCAGAAGCTTCTGGGGATAACACGCCCTGTGTACAGTCCTGCTTTAAATCAAGGAGGAGCATACGTCAGCTAGTAATTTTCTTCTGGCACCAAGAAGGGGGCTGTTATGGGTTGAATTGTGTCCCCCCGCCCAAATTCATATGTTGAGATCCTAACCTCTAGGACCTCAGAATGTGACCTTGTTTGAAAATAAGGTCTTTATAGAGGTAATTAAGTTAAAATGAGGCCATCAGGGTGGGACCTAATCCAATAGGACTGCTGTCCTCATAAAAAGATGGAATTGGGCCACAGAAGCACTCAGAGGGGAGACGAGGTGAAGAGATGCGGGACAAGTGGCCACATATAAGCCGAGAGGAGAGGCCGGCACAGATGGACCCTTCCCTCACAGCCCATAGAAGGAACCAACCCCACCGACACCTTGACCTTGGACTTCCAGCCTCCAGAACTGTGAGACAATCCACTTCCGTTGCGTAAGCCTCACGGTCTGGGGCGCTTTGTTACGGAGCCCGAGCAAACTAATACAGGTGCTTAAACCTGCGGTAGGAGGGCAGCAGCCCCCAGGATCGGCAAGGCCACCTGGCGGTGACGACTGTCTTCCCGTCCTGTGCTGACAGGCCGGCCCCTCCCTGCTGCTACCCCTCGTCCCCATGTGTAACCTCAGCCTGGATTCTGCCCTGGTAGGACCCAGGGACTCCTGCGTTACCCCCATCGTTGGCTCTGCTGTGGGTCTTGCCCTGTCCACAGGCCTCGGCTCCAGACGCGAGGTCCCCACCAGACAACGTGCTGTCCTGCAGAGTGCTGGCTTCTGCACGAGACCACCCCGGGTCCCAAGATCAGGGCCAGCACCTGCCATCTGCGCAAACACGGGCCACGCGGGCTAACCAACCTCAGCTTCGATGTCTTATCTGAAAAATGGAGGCGACACTCCCTGCGCATAACGGACACGTGCTGGTTCTGGCTGCTCATTCCCATCAGCACTTTGATTTCCTTTGGGGGAACTACCCGCTGGGTACAGTTTTGACAGGATTATAAATGGAGGTGACCTGTCCTCCCCGAGCCAAGGAGGGCACGGACCCCAAGTTTGGCCAGTCGAACTCTCTTTTCCTGGACTTCGAATGTGGACTAAGTAGCACGGAAGGGAAGCCAGTGGGCGGCGGCCCGCGAGCCTGCGCGTTCCCTCTGGCCTGTCTGAGCCCCGCCGGGAAGGCGGATTCTGCGTCTGCCTTCCCCCCACTGCTTAGTTGTCACCTCTGTACCTCGGCCTTAGCTTACTTTGCACTGGACCTCCTTGGCCTGTTAAGACTGACACCTCGGACTCCAGTGAACTTGAACTGCTTTTTATCTGTACAATTACCCCCTCAGAAGGGACATTTGCTGTGGGCGACACTTGCTCTGGTCCCCAGCATCCTGTTTAGACCCTCCCCGGCCTCTGCTCTTAGCCAGAGTGTCCTGCTGCTGTGCTCTGTGAGTTCCAGGTACCACCTGTGGAAGGGCCCCAGCAGCCAGGGGAGAAGCTGAGCTGGCGAAAACTGTTGGTGCCACTTTTATGTCTCACATACTCAAGTTCTACATAAGACTTCAAATTATTATTTTTTTTAAAAAAGCTGCTCTGCTTAAAAAAAATTTGAAAACCATCATCTTAGATCTTTCTGAAACCACCAGTTTATTTCTGTATCGCTTTAGGGTTCAAGCTTTCTGTTTGTTTGGAACTCAGTTATCCATCCACATAACAGTGCCTGCTCTGTGACAGGCACCACGCTGGGTTCTGGGGACGCCAGGTGAGAAAGGCAGCCCAATCCGGTCCTGGAAACACTCAGGAGCTAAAGTCACACCCCTCATATTCAATATTCACACAAGTCATCTGGGAATCTTGTTAAAATACAGATTTTTATTCTGTAGCTATGAGGTAGGGCCTGAAATTCTGCATTTCTAATACGCTCTCAAATAAAGGATGCCCTCTGGGATGCTTATAAAAATCCTAATGTGTCAGCCATGATGACGTCAGCATCTATAACTTATAAATATCATGAGCGGTCTACAGCCATGCCACCCCGAACAAGCCCGATCTCATTTGATCTCGGAAGCTAAGCAGGGTCGGGCCTGGTTAATACTTGGATGGGAGACTACCTTGGAATACCAGGTGCTGTAGGCATTTAAAATAAATAAATAGATGATAGATAGATAGATGGATAGAGGGATAGATAGAGGGATAGAGGGATAGATAGATGGATAGATAGATAGATGGATAGATAGATATTGTGAGCGATTCTGGTGCAGTGCGGATACAGAACTATTGGTCTACAGGAAGAGACAAAGTGTATTAATTTTCTATGGCTGCCGTGACAAATTCTCACAAACTTAAAGTTATTTAAACCAACACACATTTGTTATCTTATGATTCTGGAGGTCAGAAGTTCAAAATGGATCTCACTACAATCAAGGCGTTGCAGGGCTGCGTTCCCTCTGGACGCTCTGAGGCAGGACCCACTTTCTTGCCTTTTCCAGCTTCTGGGAGCCTCTGCATTCCCCAGCTCATGGCCCCTTCCATCGAAACTTAGTCTTTTTCATCCAAGTCTGCTCTTGCCAAGTTCAGGGTGAGCTCTCACTAGACAAGTCCCAGATTTCAAAGCTTCTAGAGCAGGGCTTCTCCAACTTTAATATGCATGTGAAGTACTTTGGGATCTCGTTAAAAGCAGATCTGACTTTGGAAGTCTGCGGAGGGGCCGTAGATCCTGCTTTTTCTAACGAACTCCTGGGAGATGCCCGTGACGCCGTCCAAAACACACACTTTGAGCAGCAAGTCTCCAGAGCAGTGGTCTCTAAAAGCAATCATGATACAACCCATTTGTATTGTGATCTAGAAGATGATTCTAGAATTTCTATTTACCACATTTTATAGTTACTGAAAATGCCACCGATTACCATTATTTTATGTACATTTGAGAAAACATCAAAAAGCTACCAATTAAGCTATGATGTGCTGTGGATTTTAAGATGCATTCTAATTTCAGAGATGTTGAATTGTGACAAAAAGGCGCGTCTTTGAATCGATAAAACACAATATTTTTATTTTATCATTTAAAAAATAAGAAAGAAATTAAATTTGGCATTATTTAATTCTTTAATGACACCGGAGTCCTTACTGTGTCCCAGTATTGGATGGTTCTGAACAGCGCGTGGTCCAGAGAGACTCAGAGGCAGAAGTAGAGGTCCCACACCCCGAGGGCTTGATGCAACGTCCTCACTTGTCGATGTACTTTTTTTGGCTTCCAGAAAGCTTTAGTTTTTATTAAGTTAGAGAGTATGTTCTCCGGTGTGAACTAAAACAGCCCTCATAAAATAGACAAATGGTTTAAAAGGATTCCTGTGGTTTGAAGTTAACACCAGTAATATAAGCCTGAGCGAGCAATCAGAAAGAGGCAGAAGTGACATTTCTCCTCCCGACGTGCATTCGGCATCTGCCACATTATGCAGTAAAACAATGATGATCTAATTCTCTCTGACAAGACATTGGGGGAAAAAGAAAGAAAGAAAGAAAGAAATGATCAGAAACACTTTATGAAACGTGGATTTACATTCGTTTTATTAGGGAAGTACATCCCTCTTGGGACCTCAAGATATGAGTTAATTTTGGTGGTGCATGGATGTAAGTCATGGAGCAGGGGACAGTCTGCTCACTGTAGGTGTCCAGGAACCCTTGTTGGTGGAGCGTCCATGAGCTGAAACTCCCTGCAGGCTCTGGAAGCAGCAATTAAATGCTCCCGTCTGAAGGTGGCACATTTTTTGTTGTTGTTGTTTACAACTCATTGGCCCGAACCAATCATGGGCCCAAACACAAGGAGACCTGGAAGTGACACCTGTCAAAGAGAACTAATGACCGCTGTGACTCCTGACTGCTTTCTCTTTACCAGTCGTGCTGTCTCCTGCCCATATGGGGTCATGATCATTGCAAATTACAGACAGCTCTTGATGTTTCCTGCCAGAGGAAGCTGCCCTGATAAGCCTGTTTTGCTCAGAAAAATCCTGTCTGCGCTTTGAAATGCATTTGAAGATGAAGACTCTAATATTTGGAGAAATCGCGAAGCTTCTGAACAGATGATAAAGTCAAACCATGAAGAAATAACCTACGAGGCCTCGAAAATGTGCTTAACTCCGCTGAGACAGCCCTACCCTGTGCGGGAAATGACACGATCGCAGCCCCTCTCGGCTTTATCTCGGCTTTCCTCACCCTTTCCTCCCTGGCTGCAGCGGCATAAGGAGCCAGTGAAGCTGGTCATTATCGCATTGAAGAATGGACGTAATCAGTGGAGAGGATCATGCTAGGAAGAATCTGGGAGCGAGGCTCGTTTCGAAAAACATTTCACAAGGCAGATCAACCGTCTGAAGAGAATCCAGAATTACAGGGACGTTTTCCACCTGCAAATGTTATATATACATCATGATTTTTAAAAAGAGCACCAGTGGTATAATAAGCACCCGGGGAGAAATAATGTCTTGGTGACTCCATAGGAATGTGTCAGAGCTGAGTCTTGCATGAAGCAAACTTCATTCACATTTAATATTGAATAAATGAGTGGGAAACAAAAGGCAGTGTTTAATGAGGATGTAATTATTCATGCGTAGTGGGCTCCCAGCACCGTGTCCTATTTTCATTAGAGGGACATCATCTCCGCGTTAGCAGCTGGAGTTGTACCCTAATTGTTCCTGCCTGGGGGCCAGTGATGTTTGGAAGAAACAGCAGCTGTGAGAAGTCACCACTTTGTGCCCCAGGGAGGAGACAGCACAATGGGCAAGGAGAAGTGGTTCTGGGAGGAAAATTCACTGAGAGGCGAGAGGGTGGCCACCTCCCGAGCAGAGGAGCAAGGAGTCCGCTGTGAGGAGTTGTGCTGAGCGAGGCCAGTTTGGCCTTTCGAATCGGTACCGAAGCTGGAATTTTAAAAACACGGCTAAAGAGGAAACTTTTTCAGGACCCAGCCATCTCTTCTGAAGAGTCTTCCTGGAAACACCCAGGCTTAGGTGCGTCCTGTGTGTGTGCCGCGTCTCATCCCCGTTACAGTGCTATCGTTATAAAGGCATCATCGTGTAAGCGCCATTGCTTTCTGCCCTCTGGGTGCCAGCTCCCAGAGAACGGAGAATGCGTCTTGTTCAGTGTCTCCCCCTGGTGGGTGACACATAACACATACTTGGTACATTTTATTGAGAGGATGGGGTGAATGTGGTGACTCATTTCAAGCCCTCAGTTAAAAACCCTTTTTAAATCCACAGAGAACCAAGTGCTGGGCCGTGTAGGTTTTGCTTATAGCCGAATCTATGCGCGTAACTTGGTGTCTAGGCACCCCATGGGAGGGGTGCAGTCCACGCATGCGATTCAGGGTGTGGGGGGCGGGGCAAGTCTGATGAAAATGAATGCAATCTGTTATGTGTACATTCATTTTATCGGCTTTTCAAAATGATTTATGGCTCCCCGAAAGCACAAGAAATCCACGTGCTTGTATAACATTTAGCCTTAGCCCTAGTGGAGGAGAAGGGATGGAAGTAAATTCTGGTTTTACAGGGCGGCACTGGCCATCTGCTGGAGACACTGAGCAGGGGACAGTCACTTCCAGGCCCTTCGCCTCTGCAGATGGCACTGCTCTGCCTGATGTTTCCCAAACACAAGGAGATGAACACATGTCTGAACTTGAGTTGTAATCTTTGAATTTTGACATTTTGGATTTTACAAGGCCACGGGCGGCAGACTGACAATCCCAAAGAGAAGGGATCGGAGATGTTTGTCCCAAGGGAGATGGGAAGGTTGCCTGGTGATTCGTGAAGACCCACTGCGTGCAAGAAGCTCTGGAAGGTGGAGCTGGGACCAACAGGTGAATGTTGCAGACAGCTCACTTCTGCTCTCATAGAGAAAGAACATTATCGAATTAAAACTGCTTAAAAATGGAACAGCCTGTCTTTGGAGGTAGTGAGTTCCCTGTCACTAGAGAAATTCAAGCAAAGGCTGCATAAGCAAGTATCAGGGATACAGCAAGGTAATAATTCTAAGGTTAGGAGTTTTCAGTCTCTGCTTCTCAAGTAATTCCGTTCACTTTGAAAGGCATTTCACTTTTCTTAATTTGGTTTCTGTAAGAGCTTCTGTTTCATCAACCCCATCCATAGTTTCTGAGCTTTTGTCTTCAAGTTGCAGTCAAGGGCTTGTGCAGGCAAGCTGATTCTAAATAAACGGAAGAAATTCTGAGCAAAATCTCCGGATAACGTACTGAAAGATATTCTAAAATACGAAACGGATAAACAAAATAGCTTTTATTCCGATGCGCTCTGTTTTCTAGAACATCCTGGAAGCAACTGCTCTTGAAAATCGAGCCGTTGGAGCCAAAGGCTCTGAAATTAATGGAATGCAATTTTATGACATTTTGTCATAAATTTCTGGCCTTTTTATGCCTGTGAAAGTCTTAGGGCTGAGCAGAAGCAAAACTACTAACCAAGAGGTTATTTGGATGGGCTTCCTCCAGCCATTCCTCTATTGTTTTCTGTTGTTTTTTCTGATCACAGATTTTGGTTTTACATGGAATAACTATAACATAAAAAAATGAGAACAAGTGAGAACGAAACAACGTAGCAATGTTCAGCCAGCAATGCAAACAATAAAAAATGTTCTTTGATTTTAGACAAAGCAAGAAGATTTTGGTTATGGGCAAAATAAAACGTGGAACTTTATAAAAACTGGGTATTGGGAATACTATAACTTTTCTGAGCCGCACAGAGATCCATCCAGAATGTTATTTTCGGGTCTAACATATCCTTAGGCGCTATAGACAAACAATTTCAGTTCAGAACACTGTTTCCTGGCGGCTGGGTTCAGCTAAGTTCCTTTTTCAGACTTGGAGCCCAGTGCCCTAAGTCTGGAGGGATCCCGATCTTTCCTGATCTTGCTTCGAGCATCCCACGCTTTCGAACGTGTCTTTGCACTGATTTTCCCGCTGCCCGGGACGTCTGACCCCGCGGCCCAGCCCCCGAGGCCACCCGCACCGAAACGGCGTCACGTCCGCTCTCACGCCTGACGCGTCGACAGCGTCGCTTCTCCCGTTTCCATCGTAACACCTCCGTTGACTGTGATCTTGCATGTTTGTTCATTTACTTGTATGTAATCTGGCTTCCTCAAATCAAACATAATCGCCCTGACATCAGAGTCCTCGTCGTGCGCCAGGACTCCCAAACCGTGTCCCCCTCCCGGGCCCGGGACCTGGGGTCAGGGTCCTCACTCCTCTTTGCCATTTTCAGGTGCCTTCCTCTCCTTCCTCTCCGGAATTCCTCAGCTGCTTTGAAGCGAGGGCTGTCAGATTATACCACCCAGCACCCTTTTTTTTTTTGCAATTGTCTATTTTCCTCCTGAAGACTCCCCCGTTCACTGACTACTGCGACGCCTGGTTTACTGTTTCTCTCTCTCCCTGTCACGATTCTTGGTGACTTCCACAACCGTATAAATGTCCCTGGCTCTTCAGTTCCTTGACTCGCTCACCGCCCCCAGCTGATGCTCTTACTCCTTAGCCACCAGCTCCCATCATTCGTCTTTACCTGTAATGTCATTTCACGCACAGCAGGACCTCGGAACCGTTGACTCAATTACCCCTCTCTCTCTGCTCCCCTGAACGTGCCCCGCCTCCCTCCTGAGCCACCTCAGAGTCCCACATCCGTCCACGGCATCGTTATAGCAAACTATCTCGCCCTTGCCTCATTCTTGGTATTTGCCTGGCAAAATTCCAATCCCGACCAAATCCAACTCTGCCTACTCTTCACGTGCGATCATGGCTGAAAGGAAAATTACACGCTTATTTTTCTCATCGTAAATTCATGACTGCAAACCTCCAGTGAGCCCTCGGCGCTGCCGGCCGGTGCTCCTACGTTCGACGAGTTAATTCACTCACCTCCTCTCCAGGAGGGCTATGTCACACCTTCTCCTCTCTCTTCAAACCCCTCCATGCCCATGACCCCTCCTCGCTCTCAGCTGATGACCTAGCATGTTATTTCACTGAGAAAATAGACATTCCCACTGCCGTATCCATCCACCGCCTGCACACCGAATCCATAGAGACTGCCTCCCTCCTGTTACAACGCCGGACCCTCCACCCCAGCGCTGGGTCTCCCCCGCCCCCACTCAAGGTCATTGCTCCCGCATTAGCTCCTCTTTCTTCAGTGTCCTCACTTTTCCTCCCTGCTAGATCGTCCTTATCAGCACACAGACACGCTGCAATGCCTCTCATCGTAAAAATTAAAGTGTCCCTTGACACCACAATCTTTTCCAGAAACTGCCTCAGGGGTCTCAGGTCAAAAACCTGGAGCGTCGTTGATGATTCTTTCTCACACACCCCCCTCATTTAATCAATCAGCAAATTCTTTTGATTCTGCTGTTAAAATGTATCCAAAATCCAACGAGGCCTCACCACCTCCACCACTGCCTTCCTGGTCCAAACCGCCATCAGCCCCCCTGGATCACTGCGGTAACCTCCCAAGTAGTTTCACTCCTTCCTCCCACCCGCCCCCTTGACCCCGCCCGACCGCCCCCCATCCTCCACACAGTTTGAATGCTCTTCTAAAAGGCAAATCAGATCGTGAATACTCTTGCCCCAAACTTCCCAGAGCTCCCATCACTCTAACAATAAACTCCTAGATCTTGACTAAGAGCCACAAGGCTCTCCGTCAGTTCTGGCCAACAGAACTTTCTGCAATGATGGAAATGCAGCAAAGGCTGCATAAGCAAGTATCAGGGATACAGCAAGGTAATAATTCTAAGGTTAGGAGTTTTCAGTCTCTGCTTCTCAAGTAATTCCGTTCATTTTGAAAGGCATTTCACTTTTCTTAATTTGGTTTCTGTAAGAGCTTCTGTTTCATCAACCCCATCCATAGTTTCTGAGCTTTTGTCTTCAAGTTGCAGTCAAGGGCTTGTGCAGGCAAGCTGATTCTAAATAAACGGAAGAAATGCCACACGTGTGCCATTCACTACGGTAGCCAAAAGCCACTCGTGGCTGTTGAGCAGCGTGGCTGCAGCAGCTGAGAAACCGAATTTTAAAGTTTACTCCATTTTAATTAATTGAAAAGTTAAAACCACGTGTAGCTAGTGCCTGCACAGCCTCTCCGACTTTGCCTCCCACTTCTGCCCCCTGTCTCTCTTGGTTCCTGCCAGGTGGGCCTTCCTGATGCTCCTCGAACATTTTAAGCACGTTCTCACCTCACGGCCTTTGCACCTGCCCCTCCGTCTCTCTGAAATTTACTTTCCCTGCATGTTCAAATGTCTGACTTCCTTACTTTATTCCGGTCAATTACCATCTCCTCAGACAAGTTTTTTTTCTGAACACCCTACCAATAAAGGCATCACCTATCACTTTCTACCTTCTTTCCCTCACTTAATTTTTTTTCTTGGCACGTCTTGCTACCTGGCACAATACTATAGACTTGTTTATTTTTCTTTATCCATCTCTTATGTTAGGTTATAAGCTTCGTAGAGGAGAAAGTTTGTTTTTGCTCACTATTGTATCTCTGTACTTAGATGGTGGTTTGATCATTAGTTGAATGAATGAATTAATGAAAGAGGCTCTGGCTAGAGTAAGCACCTACGCTAAGTATTGTGCAGATACAAAAGAAACCCAAGGCCAGGATCTACATCTGGAAGTTCACAGGAGATGACTTAACATTCATCGGTAGCAAGTGTTTGTATAACGTGGAAGAGCCTCTGGAGAGTGCTGGGGCCTCCACTACAGCCTTTGAGTGGCCGGGCAGGTCTGCAGAAATTGACATGGACAGCAAAAAGTGATAAAAGGGAAGATTTCCTGAAGTCAAGCGTGCGAGGGACATGGATGGCTGAAAGGGTTCGGGCAGGGTCCCTGGGCCAAGAGAGCACCTTGAGCAAGGAGATGGAGGCCACAGACTGGAAGGAGGCCTTCCTCATCATGCGTGAGGCCTCCCTGGCCTGATCCACAGCCGCTCCTGGCTCCTGCTAAGACAAACTTCTCAACGTCGCCCTCCTGGATCCACTCCAGTGAATCTCGGACCCGTTTGCAATAGCATTACAGACAGTCTGGTGTTTTTTTAGCGTTGCGTTTAGTTGTCCGCATCCTCTATGCTTCTCCCATTGCGTTTAACTTAAAATCACTCAGGACGAGGAGCAGGGAGCCACTCGGGGCCTTGAGGCTAAGCGGTTTTCTCCAAGTCAGCTTCACCTGTAATAAAGCAGATGATCTCTCTCTCTCTCTCTCTCTCTCTCTCTGATTTCCACGTCTGTTTCTGGTTTTAAAATCTGTAGATTTGATTCAAAGGCCCCCCTCAGAAACCCCCACACCTCCAGAATCAGTTCCAAATGTGGCCTTTACTGGAAGCTTTCCTGATGCCCAGCAGGCTCTGTCGCTCCCTCCTCTGGCTTCTGCTGTTCTTTGCACACACTTGACAAAGGGCTTCAGACATTGTCTTCAGGCAAGCTCCACAGCACCCGGCCTGTGTCTGCTCCTTGTCTGTTGCCCCAGCTCTCATCTCAGCACAGACGCCCAATAATCATTCCTTAAATCCATGAACGGGAGAGAGAGCCTCGACTTCTGAGGCAGGAGCAGCACAAAGGCCCTGGTCAAGCCCCAAGCCCAGTTTTGCAGTGACCGTGCAAGACCTACCTCAGAGGATGGTTTTTACGCTACATCAAAGGGACATCTCTTTTCCCAAGGCTCCAAGGCACAGTCTCCAAAAGCCCGAGCCTAAAATGATCCTCCGGGGCTCAGTCCTTGTCCTTGGTAAGCATTGGTTTGTCCCCACCGCACTCTACTCTACTGTTGCCCATGTCTGGCTGTTCTCCAGGTCATTCCGCTGGGTCACCAACTTGGATAGAGAAAGCCAGAAGCTACTATTAAAAACCAACCACCATGGATCTGAAATGAAACAAACCAACGAGAGAAACACAGTTTTCGGACAAGTTAGTGATTTGACTATGAACTAGGAAACATTAGAGAATTATTATTTTGTTACTTTTTATTAAGGGTGATAAATACTTATGTATACGGTTACATACACGTATATTTAAGGTTTTTATCAGAAGTGCATGCAGAAAAATGGACAGGTGAAATGATACAATACCTGGAGTTTGCTTTAAAAAACTTTAGGAAAATAAAGAGATGGGGAAGAGAGGAAACTAGATTGGGAAGATGTTGGTAATTTTTGAAGCTAAGTGATAAGTACCTGCAACTTCATTTTATTCTCTCTATTTTCATGTATGTTTAAAGTTTCCTATTAATTAAAAAGTTAGCTTCTTGGTTCCTCCTTTTCAAGGCTACAAACTAAAAAAAAAATAAAATCCCCTTAAGACCCCCGGGAACCACCCTTCGTGGAGTGCCCTGTGCACTTTTTGTCTTAATGTGTATGTTTCTATGTATCAGCTCAAGAACCCACAGTTCTATTAGTATGACAGTTTTATTAATGACCCTCAGTTTCAGTTTAAAAAAAAAAATAAGCTGGCAATGATATCAAGCTTAAAAGAAGAGTAAGGTGATTCAGCAAAGGTCAGAGGGATTAGGAGCGCCCAAAGGGGGCCAGCCCCGGTCTAGGGCGTGCCCTTCATCACAGTAAGAGAAGTTTCCTGCCACAGAAATAGCCACGCAAACCAGGGTGGATGAAAGCACTAGCTCTGGGGCCCTGGGCTGTGCTGACTGTGAGCAGAATTTGCCCCCCAGGGCCTAGTGCCAGAGCCCAGACCACCCAGCGGTGGGAGTAATTAAGCTAGAAAAGGTCACCGATTCATAATTTATGTCTAAATGGCCAGATTTAACTAGCAAGCCCTTCCTCCACGAGTGCCCACCTCAGCATTGAGGGAAAGGGGCCATCTGGACGTTTCCAGGCCAGCAAAGACACCTGCCTACTTTCCCTGGGGGCAGATTGCTCCTGTGGCAGCTGAGGACAGTCTGCTGTGGGGCCACCAATGTTCTCACGTGGTTGAGGGGTTCCACTGGGGGCCTGTACGAGAGGATTTTATCAAGGCCATCTCCTCGTATTTGACGGCACTCGGCACTCACGTCCCAAGTCTACATGCTAATCTCAGGGCGACCATTTATTAAATGCTTATTGTTCGCTAGGCCTATTCCAGGTATTACTACATTTGATCCTCCTGACAGCTGTAACGGGTGGCCATGTTATCCCCTTTTACAGATGAAGAAAAGGATGTTGGGGTGGGGGGTTGTTATACACATTGAATTAATCAGATCCTTAGGATTCATACCTATGTCTGACCAACTCCGAAGCCCATCTCTTAACTTCCGCTGGGTCTTGCCCATTGACATTTGTCTTGGGCTGAAAAATGAGGGTCATCCAAATCTCTGGGTGACAGTTTACCGTGGTTTTATTTCACGTTTTCATCAGCAAGGTCGGTGTGGCTTGCCTAGCTCATCTGAAGACTGGCAGAAGCAGAAGGAAAGGAAACTTTCCGTTATGTCCCACATTCTTTAATCTTGCTCAGGTTATGCCAATGGCCCGTAAAACAAGTTGTGAGGCTTCACGAGAGTTCGTGGCACTTGCCCTGCTTTGTGGTGACCTCATCCCTGCTGGCCTCCGATATTCTGGTTGGCAGCTGGGACCTCTGCTCCCGCTTCCGGTCCTGGGGGACCACCTGGCGGCAGCTACAGAGCTTATGGTGAATGTCAGGACCCCTCATTCCTGCCATTTAGTTGGTGACTCCTGAGAAACCCAGCTGCAGCCCCACCCTAATGGCTCAACCTCAGCAGGCTAGGACGCAGTGCCTGTGACATGCACCTGCTCTTTCTGGCTTGAGCATGGTGACTCTCTGATCGGGGGCTGTGCTTCGAGAATCTAACCATCGAAAACCTTGTTATATGATCTATAATTCCTCCTTTAGTAGTTCTTAAGCTTCTTTTTTAAATTGTTGCTCTGTCATTGCACACTGAAGAGAACCACATCTTCCCTCGGATGAAAGAAAGTACTAAGGGATGGAGCAGCTCCCCCCGGAAGCAGAACATGGCGGTGGCAGCAAGGATCAGCCATTGCTTCCGGGTGAAACTGAGGGGAAGAAATGAGGTGCCTGGTTCAAGACGGAGGATTTCCAGGGTATGGAGCCAATCGGGCAGTACCTGCCCGAAGCATCTCTCATGGAAGCACCTAGTGTCAGTGCCAGGTGGAGGAGAGAAGGGAGACTGAGGCCTGCCAGAAGTGCTACCCTTGGCCTTGGTCCAGGCGACCGAGCCTCTAGGAAGATCTCCAAGCTTTACCTGGTAGATCTTCAAAGGAGCTGTCCTCACCGTGCGGGCGATTTTAGGAATTTCAAGTTGAGGACTTGGCCCTCTCCCATTCTGTGGCCTGTAAAGCTCCCCTGTGCCTTTAGACAGTCCCTGGCAAGGAGGAATTGATCAAGTTAAAAACAACTCCCCGCCACCGCCAGTTCTGAAATTCCTATCTCAAGTTAATTCATTCGATTAAAAGGGATCGAACACCTACTAGGCAAGGACTGGAAATAGCGAAGTGAAAAACCAGATACACACCTTGCCCTCACACTGCCTGTGGTCTACTTCCTACCTGTCCTAGGAGCCAGATCATTGAATAAGTCATTACTGTAAAGTCTGAGGGCAGGTGAGACAGAGAACGAAAGGGCTCTTGGGGTTCTAATCCTGATTGGGAAGATGGGACCTTCCTCCCAGAGAAGATGCTGGAAAGGAGAAAATGCTCAGTGTTTGTGTCTCTGAGCCTTTGCGGGGAACGAGAGGGCCGAGTTGAGGGGAGAGCATGGGAGAAACCATCTGAGCAGGCTTTGTGGGTGGCCAGCGGAGCCGGGGAGAGCACTGCCTGCAGCGCCAAGCCCCCCACCCCCATGAGCCTCCAGGACGAGCTCCCCGGTTCAGCTGACAATCAGAATGGCTTTCAGAGAAAGCAAGGAGTCCCCTTGGTTGAGCCGTTTGGCTCTAACAATCTAATCCAACGAATAATGAAAAGCTCTCGCCACCCTCTCCCTCCCCCTCCCCACCCCAGGTGAGCACAGCTGTGAGGTTTTTAGTAATTTTCACAAGCAAGAATCATAAAGAATTGGATTTGAGGCAAGCGAGGCTCCCAGTCTGCCTCCTGCTGGAGCCGGAGGCCCTCGCACTGGCTGTGAGCAGCCTGCCCCAGCTGCGGAGCTGGGCCCGGCTGCCCCCCACCCGCCTGGTCTATCTGGAAGTTTCCTCTGTGTCCAGGCCCTATCTCGGCAGCCCCCTGCCCCTGACTCCTCCTCCTTAAGGAATAGGCTTCACCATTTTACCCCTCCTTCTTGTTCTCCTCTCTGCCCCGTCTGCCCACCCTCTTCCCCCCGAAACGGTGGGGCTGGGCTCCATCAGCCACGGTAGATTCCGCTGGCCAGGTCAGTGGACGAGTCTCCAGCCCATCATGAGGAAGATCTCTGGGACAGGGGCCCCCTGGGCTGCAGGCCTCCCCGCCACGTTTTTCTCGGCAGTTTCAAAACTTGCCCCTCTCCATTCTACAAAGATCGCTGAGGTTTCCTAAAAACTCGATAGACTCCCAGAGGAAAAGCATGTCAGAGAATCTGTCAGGTGCCTTCAGGAGCATGTCTGAAAACTCCCCCTGGGGACGTGTGTGTCTGAATTTGGCCTATGCGTTTATGTCTGTGTGGCTGAGTGTGTGTTTGTGCAAGTGTGTGTGTCTGTGTGTGTAAGGTCACTAATTACTCAGAATGAAACAAAGCATGTTCCCATCAAACACAGCTGCTCTTCCAGCAGCCTAAACAAACACCGTGTCACCCCCACACAGCCGGTGACACCGGGGTTGTCTCATTACTGGTGAGCCGAGTTCCCCCATTACCAGGGCATTAGACAGGGTCGCTAGGATGGCAGATAGCCGCTCCACACTCTGAAGGGCAAGCTCCCCTCCCCCACCCCCGCCCCGTCCCGCACCCCGCCCCTCAGGCTACTGGCACCTCCCTTTTCAACTTCCGGATGTTCGACCTCTCCCAGCCCTTCGCCCACCCTTTGTTCTCTGCTTCCTCCCAGCTCCGCATGCATTTTGTTAATTTGGGAGGCCTGAGCATGGAAATCCAAACTCTGATCGCCCACCCTGGGCCCTCTCGGCTCCCACAGCCAGGTCAGAGGGAGAGACTAAAGAAGAATGTGCAAGCAGGGGTGAGAAAGAGCGGGGAGAGGCAGGAAGGGAGGGTGAGGGAGGGAGTGGGAAGGGAGCTGTACATTCCCCGTTAGCAGCGCTAATTGCACAGTAATGACTCTGTGTTATTATCAGAAATTTATCCTGGAAAACAGTCAGCTGTCCCAGCAGACACATACTTGCTTCACGGCGATGGCTTGGCACTTGAGACAAATGAGCAATTTCTTCTCATAAAGAAACTTGTCGTGACCCAGACTCCGGGGCGTTCACAGAGGAGTTTGGAACCTGTTCCTCCCAGCTTCCTGCAGCTTCATCACAATCTCCTTGAGGGCAGGGCCTGGCTCTTCCTCCACATGCCTTCTGACCCGCTGGAACGACCCGGGCTCTCCGTGGAAACCCAGCTGAGTGAGACTGAGCGTCGGAGAGGTAAATGGGGGTGTGCCGACAGCCCTCTCCCCCCTTGCCTGTCATCTGTGCTCCAGCCAAGAAAATCCGCTCTCTCCTCTTTCACATGAAGTGCTTATTTGTGCTGAAAACCTCGCCACAGGCTGTTCCCGCAGCCCTGGGATGACTGTGTTCCCCATCCCTTCCACTCTTGCCTACCTAAAATCTCAGAAGTCTACTTCTCCAGGAAGCTTCCTTGATTTGGCCCATTGTACTTTTTTCTGGGCTTCTTCCAGCACTCACACACTCGCTTTGCACCATATTCCATTCACACATCCACCTCTCTTTAAAGAGACGCACGCTCACTGAATGAGAGCACAGGTGAGGCACCGAGGATATAAAGGTGCATAAGACACAGTCTCCGGCTCAAGGTGCTGACAGCTTAGTAGCCACCAACAGTGCGCTGTTGCTAAACTCTATGACAAATGCGAGCACTGGGCGCAACGGGCTGACAAGAAAGGGGACATGTTGACACAGATTCGGAAGTCAGGGAAGGGGCCGTTCTGTGTGCTTCGTGTCTGTCAACTCATTTAAAACTCTCGGCAAACTGACGAGTGAGGTGCTGCTATTATCATCTCCATTCCATGGACAAGAAAACCGAAGGCACGGAGAGGTTTAGTAACTTGCCGAAGGCCACGCAGCAACTACATGACAAATTTAAGATTCGAACCCAGGCAGCCCGGCTCCAAAGCCCCATTCTTAACCTCTGTGCCCCAATATACCCTGTAGGAACCACCTGGAAAGGCATTCAGGGCAGAGAAGCAATTGCAAAGTTCGGGAATCTAGACAGGGCACAGGGGGAAAAGAGAGGCTGAAGAATCAAAGAGCAGAAGCACAGAAGTCTGGGTGGGTGTGAAGAGGAGAGACAGAAGTTATCACTCTGTGACCATGGCACGGGCCGCCTACACGGACGCCGGCGGTGTCTGGAGAGGAGGCCAGGTAGATGGATGTGGGCCAGGTCTGGCAAGGCCTCGTATGCCATGCTGTAGATTGTCAACCTCATCTGAAGATCCCAGGAAGTCTGACAAAATCATATTATCCCGTTAGGCGACTGCCATGCCCCAGAAGAGAGGCGTTGAGTGCCTCAGCTCAGGCAGTGACAGCGGTGAGGAGGACAGGGGATCAAACTTTAGAGATGAAAACGAGAGGATCCCGTGGCAGACGGAGTGGGGGTGGATAAGGCAGAGGGAAGGATCACGGAGGGTTCCCAGGCTTTCGGTTTGGTTTAGTTTAATGTCCTTCTTTAAGGGGATGGAGCAGGTTTGTGAAGGGAGATATGGATTCTGTTGTGGACATGTCGGATTAGGGGGTCTGGGGTAAAGCTGTTAGAAACAGGAATGTAGAAACACACGTGCAGATCCTGGGGGGCGGACAGATGAGTCACAGAAACAGAATTGGGAGTCCCTAGATGCTGGGCTTCGAGGAGAGACTGCCTGGACTCAGTTTCTGCCTCTGTCACTCGATACCTGCAAACCGCAGAGAGCAACAGGGTCGCTGAGAGAAGTAAATGATCCGATCTGCATGAAGCAAGCACAGTAGGTGCTCAGTCGATGTTTGGTAGCATCGCTATTAATATTAGCGTTATTTAGTGTCTGAAACCCCAGGAGTGGATGACATCACTCAGAGAGAAGGTACAGAGACAGAAGAACGAAGGGATGAGAGCTGAACCCCACAGAAAATAGAGGGATTGGGAGGAGGCAGAGGAGAGAATCCAGAAAGGAGGGAATCATGTCATAGGAGAGAATTTCACAGTCCACGGGGGTGAGGGCAACTCTGCAGGCAAAGAGGTCGAAGAACTCATCTGGAACCAATTTCACGTGTGGCCTCTCTCCACAACCGATTGTGTGCACACCCCCAGGACCGAGCCCATGTGCTTAGGGCTCTGCACACTGTGTGTGATCGTAGGCCGGCGTGCAGGGGGAAAATAACACAGGACTGTGTCTTACGGGCCGGCTACAGAACTGGGCCTCAGTGGGGCCTCATAAATGCTGAATGAATGAATGAATGAATGAATGACGGGAAAAGGCGGGCTCAGGTTCTGGCTCTGCCACTTGCCAGCTGTAAGCCCATCGGTTATTTTTAGGCACTCTGAGACCTCACCAGTGAAATGAGGATAATAATATCCACTTCTCAGGGTTGTTGTGAGGATGAAATGAGATGCCATATGTGAGAGTGTTGTGTAAACTGTACCACACTTTACAAATACGTGGGCGTATTATTAATAAATGGTGGGGGCTGACTCACTAAAACCATTTACTGTACCTCCAGCAAATAGCAGAAATGTAGATTAGGCTTGCAGGCCGGGGCAGAAAGGACTTTTATTCCACTGAATGGATGGAGGTCAAAACCTGGGGAACAGATCTGTTCTCTCCAGGGTCTCCAGCCCCTCAATTCCACAGGGGAGCTGCAGGCCCCTCACCCATAACATGCTCTGTGGATTCTTCCTGCCTGGGTTCTGTTGAAATCAAGGATTAAGACTTTCTAGTTTTGACGGGGCCTTTTCGGATTTGTCACTTTAATTAGTTTTGGCATTTTATCTGGTTTCTTTTCATTAGCGAAACAGCCAGAGTCCTGAGATTGCAAACTCTCTCCAGGCTCCCTGGGGAGAATCCCGGCCTTTGGAGTTCTGGTCTTACAAGAATCTTGGCTTGGCCCTTTCCTGGAAGCGGGGCTCAAAGCTCAGGACACAACCCATATGCAACAGAGACTCCCCAAGCTGCCCTCGGAGGAGACGTGGCCAAGCATGTCCCGAGCCGTGACGCTCTCTGGCCCCAGCCCTGTGTTTCATCAGCGACACCATCTTTTCTCTAGACCAGCAACTGAGTCCGAGAGGCAACTGGAATGGCTCAGGTCAGAGGGCCAAGAGCTTTGCAAAGAGACCCAGGAGTAAATCTTTCACCAATAATTTATTTCCAAATATTTTTTATTTATTAGACTATAACTTTTTTTTTTTTTTTGTAAAAGAAGTAAAATTATTTACACCCTCACTACCCTCCCCAGTAGAAGGAAAGGGTGCTAACCAGGAATCAGAAAGCCTGGATTCCAGTTCTCTGCCACCTCCTAGTTTATGTGGCCGGGGACAAGTCACTTAATTTCCTCATTAACTAAACGGACAATCACATCCACCTATTCTGTCTCTTGGGCTTTTTATGGGATTAAATGAGATCAGTTCCCGCGTGGCAATCTTCGGGGACTTGCCTGATGGAAGACTAAGGGTTAACCTTTGGACAGCGTGCCTGCTGAATGTCCCTCTATGGTCTGAGAGACAAAAGAAGGAGAATAGAAACTGTCATTTAACACCCGCCACGAATCGGTCCCAGTACACTAGGCATTTAACTTAACATATAATTCTTGTACACTCTGATGCAGGCCTTCTATGTCCCGTTTTACAGATGAGGAAACTGAGGTTCAGAAAACTTAAGTACAGCACCTGAAGTGATACAGTTTCTAAGTGATAGAGCCAGATCTGAACACAGGTCTGTCTGACTGACATAGGTCTGTCTGACTCCAGAACTTGCGCTCCTTCTTCTACACAAGGTCAATGTAAAGAGAAATGCACTTGGCTTTCCACCTAGCCTCTCCCTTCCGATATCATTCTCACTTCTTAAATAATACAGAGAGAGCCCTGGACTCACCATGGCCAGGTCCAACTCCAAAACTGTTTCAGGGATGATGTTGCCTTTTGACCTTGCACCTGTCCCTTGCACCTGCTTCCCCAGTCCCCAGACTGCGGGAAGCAGCAAAGCCTGTCCAGTCTTCCCAAATCTGATCTAGAACACTGTATGCTTGAGCAGAGAGCACAGAACAAGAGATGAGGCCTCTGAAACGGGGAAGGAATGAGAAAGAGACAAATATACTCCTGGCTCAGGAGGTTTGAATTGCCGAGGATCTTTTGTAGAATAAAAGCAAGACTAGACTCTCAAAAATACCTGGGCATTGACTCAGGGCTCTGCAATGTCTTCTGCATCTTTTCAGGCGAAAAGGAATTCCTGAAAACTCTGATGATGGCTTGGAATGGCATGGTTTGCATTAGTCACCCAGCTTTGGCTAGAGTTGCTATGTTGGTGTGGGGGATGGGGGAGCAGAGGGTGACATCTGCTGGAAATACTGATAAAGCTCTTCTGGCAGAAACCTCACAGAGATTCCATAGCAGCTTGTTCCAAATAATAGTGTAAAGTTACTCCCACTCCCCAATATAGGACATCAACTTAATTCTCCATCAGCAGTAGAACAGGTTCGACTGATGTCTGTTTTCTTAGAGTACATGCAAAACCTTTGCAGAAAGTGGCCACATGACTCAGTGAGCAGATGGGGGAGGTGGGAAAGGAAGATCAGAGGTCCTCGAGGTTGGGTGAGAGCCTCTTGGCTCCAACCCTCTTGGTAAAGCAACGGGTCCGCTCATGTCTATTTCTTGGTGTCTCTCCCTGTACGGCAGACAATCCAGCTATGAACGTCAGACTGTTCCCTTTACATCCCTGCTGGGGGCTTGGAGGGGAGGAGGGAATGGGGAAAGGGCTCCTTATTTAGAAATTGCATTGAGATAGAAAGACAATATGACACATCTGCTCATGTCAAAAGGAGCTCATTCTTCCCGCCTACAGCATTAGCAATTTCCTACCGAGGTTTAACTTTTTTTTAGAATTATTATTTTGTTTTCATTTATTTTATTTGTAGTGTAACTCAACAGGACACTGCTGCTCAGAGCAGGGTGGGAACCTGTCCAAGGACAGTCAGGCTGCTGCTAAGGGACTTGGAGTGGGGGTAGGGGTAAGGAGGGTGCGTTTTGGCTATTTCTGAGGAGAGGGGGGCAAAGGAGTGGGAGGCTGCTGGTTTCTGTCTCAAACCTCTCATTCTGCCTCACGCCCCACCTCCAAGTCCCCTCTCTGCTTCTCGGCACTCTGGCCTGGGGGAGGGGGCTCCAGACTCAGGAAGCTCCAGCCATGGCTGCAGATAAGATGAGAGCAATGGGGAAGGAGAAGCCTAAAGCGAGCCTGGACGTCTGTAACACCACCCTCCTCTTCACAGCCAGGAAAAACTGCTCTTCAGTCGTCTGCCTCCATCCCCGCCCCCCACCAGCCTCCTCCTTTCCCCTCATATAAAATTCTAGTATTGCTGCTGGAAGGAGCCTCAAAGAGCTCCTCATTGAACCTCATCATCTTGCAGAGAATGAAATCCATGTCCTGACATGGGATCTGACTGCCCCACGGCTGGTTTGGGGCACCAGTCCTGGAATCCAGCCTGCTGGTGCCCTGCCCAGCGCCCTCGTTTGCCACTATGCCATGCTGACTGTCTCTGCCCCTCCTTCTCTCCTCCCACTCCTGAACCGAAACTCAGAATGGCTTTTCTCTGAGAGACAGTGCTAAGGGGCAACAATCTCACTTCTGTTCTCTCCTTCCCTCCCTGGGCCTGGGTAGGACCCCGAGAGTCTGAATTTGGTCTCTTCACATAGGAAGAAGCATAGATGTGTTTTAAGAGTGGGCCTGCGAGAGAAAGGGCTTGTAGAAAGGAAAAGTTCCCATCTTTACACGAGGATTATTTTTTTCTGCTTTGTGGCTGGTTATGTGACTATGAGTATCAGCAATCGACCTGGGGGGCGGGGAGGGCATGAAGAGGACAACTAGGGTGAAGCTTTTTCTTCATGTAAGAAAAAAATACATTTCTCTTTCGTCTCTCTTTCTTAATAAGAGTCCCTTTATATGCCCCTTTATATATGTGTCAGTCCCTCTGTCTCTCTCTCTGTTCCGTCTCCCTGTGTCTCTCATCTTCTGTCTCTGTCTCTGTCTTTCGCTGTCTTTCTCTTGTCTCTATCTTTGCTTCTGTTTCTTTCTCTGTCCCTCTCTCTCACGCACCACACACTCCAGATTCAATAGTTATTGACTAACCCCGGAGCCCCAGCCCTTTCCACAGCCCTATCAGAGCAAGAACCTCCTTCGCCCTATTCGGTTGAGAAATGCCAGGTCCAGAGCTGCTGCTGGGCGCCAGAGACGCTGCAGAACCGCCTGCCGGGTGTGGAGGCTGAATCCGGGAACAATGAGAAATTATCTGTTAATTCTCGGCTCCTGCCACCTGCTCTGCTCCGAACAGGCTCCTTTGCCTTGGGTTTAGATGTAAATTCTCCCACTCGTTGTAAGCAAAATATTGATTTCCCTGCATCGCAGGCCTGGGCCCTTGGACCGGTCCTGTGTTTTTTTCATTCTCTGCAAAGGCAAAACAAGGCGCTTTGTTCTGCGAATTTCCCCGGGAACTCGAGAGGGGGAGGGTGAAATCGCCGCGGAGTGACAGAGTTGCCATAAATACGGGCAGAGAACAGCTCTTTTCCGTTTGTATTTTACATAAACACAAGCCTGCCTCCTCAGAAACTGCTAATGAGCGTGTAACAAGGGGCCTCGAGCTCCTGTCTCTCACAGGTGCTGAGCTTTGCATTGGGGGGAGGGGGGGTGGCGGGGAAGATGACAGGACCTCTGAGCTCCTCAGGTGGGTTCTAGAAGCACTGGGAGGTGAACGGGGATTCCACAGCCTCACCTGTTCTTGGAGTGGCCACGGAGCACCTCTCTCAGGAAGGTGGCCTGGATTGCATAGTGTCGCCGGGATCAAGCCTTCTCAGTCCCCCCGGCCCCCCACCCTCCCTGGCTGCGTTCCTAGCCGTCTATTACTGCAGGCTCCAGAGGTCCAGGGTGAACGCTGCGAACCCGTCCCAATGCCCACCCCACCCCGTTCCCACGCGAAGGTTACACTAACTGGGCTTTCAGCACCTTGGACAGCGCCAGGGAGCGCGCCCTGACGAGAAAAACCGCTTGGTTAGGCCAGGGTCCCCTCAGGCCTCGCTTGGCCCAATGTTCCTGGGGCACTAGCTGCCCGCGGCTCTCAAGTCCAAGGGCGGACTTGCGCGGCTGGCGCAGATGGTGCCTGGTGGCGACCGCCAGGAGCTGGGGCTCCGAATCGCCTCCCTCCGGAACGTGAGTCACCGCCCGAGCCACTTCCCATTAGCGTGTTAATTAGGAGGAAAGACCCTTCTCCCCCATCTGCCACCCGGGTACACACCAGCCCTGCGGCTTCTGGATGCTGCAGCTAAAGTTTCCTTCCCAGCAAAGGGACCAGAGCCTGGAGCTTCCGGTGAGCCCCACACAGAAAGGGGCCCATCCCCCGATAAGCCGAGGACGTAGAACTTTTGTGACAGGGTACCCGCAGGGCCGCGTCCGGTGGCGGCCCATAGATTTCAAAGACTGAGTGAGGCTCCTTGGAGCCCCTCAGCCAACCTGCTCCTGGACCTCACGCCACGGTTCCTGGAGGCGAGTTCTGCCTTAGGTCTAGCCTCAATCCTCCCGTTTAGTGTTGGTCTTCCTGGTCCTTACGAGATACATTATCTCCGTGGGGTCGCACGGATGCGGGGAGGTGAGTCTGGCGGGAACCGAGCGCCCTCTTGAAATGTCCCCCATTCCTATTCGCCAGAAACTTTCCTCTCCGGTTGCCATGGAGAGAGACGGCCGCTGCCTCCCGTCGCCATAGCAACGTGCGGGTACCGCGGACCGCAGGATTGCGGGGCTTGGAAAGTCTTTCTGCAGTTTGCATTGCCCCGCGGTCTTAGGGTCTTCTGCCTCCGCAGCTGGGACTAGGGTGAAGTCTGATTAACTTTTCCGGTCAGGAGCCTTCGCCAAGGTCCTGCCACCCCCCGCCGGGTCGTCCATCTCTCTGCCACGGGCTTATCTATTTCATTGCCACTTGTGTGGCATGTGGCAATTTACCCAATGTTTTCACAGACACTATCCTTATGCCCCTGGGCAGCCCGTGAAGCACTCGCAATCAAACTCCTTTGACAGGGAAAGCAACTGAGGCTCAGAGAGGCCCAAGGTCACACCAGGCAGTGCATGCGGAGCCGGATCCCAGGCTCTTTCCCAGGCCTTCCGCCCTCCCGGAGGCAGGACGACCGCCATCTCTTCGAACTCGCTGGGACTCAGACCGGTCCCCGAGTGTAGAGGGGGCGGCCGTGAGGCGCCAGACTTGCCAGCTGCCGCGGGATGCCACGTGAGGGGCGGAGACCCTGCGGGGAAGTGATTAAAAGCCGAACGAAGCCGCGGGGGGCCGCTGCGGGGAGGGTCTTCTTGGGGCATCTTTGCCCCTCCCCAGTCCGGCCACGGCGCGGGTTCTGGCGGCTGCTCGCAGTGCCGGGGCGTCCGGGGTATGAGCGGGCTGTGGGGGTCCGGGGGGCCTCGGTGCCAGGCGGCGCTCGCGGTCCTGGCCTCCCTGTGCCGGGCCCGGCCACCTCCTCTCGGGCTGGACGTGGAGACTTGTCGGAGCTTCGAGCTACAGCCCCCCGAGCGGAGCCCGAGCGCGGCCGACGCAGGTAACGCGGAACGCGAGGCCCCCTCCCCGACTGCGTGCTCGCCCTGGCGCCCCCTCCCTCACGAGCTCCGGCCCAGGCAGCCGGAACCTAGAGAGAGAACTTCGGCTCAGGATTCCCGATTCGCAGCAGCCTCGGCCGGTGCCCTGGCCCAGGGCCCGCGGGGCGAGCGGAGAGACGCGAGGGGGACCGGGGAAGAGAGAAACCCCTGCGCCCCCCTCCCCCGCGACCCCGAGCGGACCTCGCGGAAACCAGGATCCTGGAAGGCGGCGCCCCTCGGGGCCTCAGTTTCCCTCGCGTCTCTCCGCTCGCCCCGCGGGCGATCTGCCAGGGGAGGGGTCGGCGGAGCGAGTCGGAGACCAGGGACATCCCGGCTGCGGACATAAGTCGTCGCTCGCGGGGTGTCGAAGTCCCAGGGCCCGCCCGTCCGTCCGTCCGTCCGTCCGTTTGTCTGTGTTCTCAGGCTACGCGGCCTGAGCCCCCTGGGGCTCGCAGGGAGAAACTTGGGTCCGCCGCTGGCACGAGGTCTCGGTGCCCTGTGTCCCTCGGCTGCGAGCGGCTCGCCGCGTCTCCGCGGGGCGGGGGCGGGAGGGAGCCGGCGTCCCTCCCCCTCCCCACCCCCCGCCCCTAGAACTCGCTCTCTCGGTCTCTCTCTGACTCACTGGGACTCGGGGCCGGTGCGCGACTGAGCCGGTGCCTCTCGCGGACTTCGCCAGGCGGGCGCCTCCTGCCCGAACCGCGCGGACCCTGCGCCCGACGCAGCCCCGGGCGGCCGCCGAGCCCAGGCGGGAGCCCGAACCGAGTCGAGCTCGCCGGAGCCGGTGAGTCTGGAGCCCGAGCCCGCGGGGCCCGGGCCCGGCGCGCGGCTGCTGCGTCTCCCGGGAGTCGCGACAGGGGGAATGGCGTGTCGCGCCCTGGCGGCGGTCGCCAGGGAGGGTGGGTAGTGTGACGGCCGGCAGGTCCCGGCATTTATTTACCTGCCGCCCCGGCGCCGCGCGGCCACGCTCGCCCGCTGCAGCTGGGCTTCTTTGTCCGGATCCCGACGCCTGGAGGGTCCTGGGCGAGAGGGGGTACCGGGTCGCCTTCCCTCCGGGGAGTGGGGCCGGGGCCCGCACGAGGCCTCGAGGGAATGCGGGGTGGGGGTGGGGGTGGGGAGATCCTGCAGGGACCAGGCGCCGGGGTTCCTTGGCTCTGCAGACTCCACCCGCCTTGTCCCCCGACTCTGACTCCCAGTGGTGCCGGGCCTAAGGGGTACCAGGGGGTCGCGTCGGGACTTCGCTGCACCAGCGCGGGAAAGGGAGGAAGGGGCCGCGAGAGGCGGGAATTTCGTCCCTACGAGCTTCTCTTGGGTCCAGAAGCTGGGGACTGGAGCGGCGGTTCCAAGAGCGGGCACGGGTGGGGTAAGCTCCCCAGAGGCCGCAGGTTCCAGGCTCTGTTTCCACTTGAGGTTAAAGGTCGGGGATATAGGTAGGTCCTGGGTTAGAAACAGGGCCCTTGGGGAAAGAGGAGAGGGAGCAGGGTAGTTGGCCGCGGGGAGGCTTGCGTGTATGACGGGGCTGTGTCCAGCCTTGGAGGAACTGGAGCCCACCTCCGGCCCTGTGGGGATTGTAGGGGGCGCTCAGCGCTGAAGCTAGAGCTCTCTCTCTCTCTCTCTCTCTCTCTCTCTCTCTCTCTCTCTCTCTTCTCTCTCTCGACTTCGCAATGTTTAATCAATGGGTTGACTACTTCAGCAGAAGGGACTGAGGTTAGACATAAAGAAGAACTTTTAGAGGGTGGTGCAGATGGAGGTTGGAGAGGTTGATTCTCTCCCTTGAAGAATCTCAGAATAGATTTGGCCCAGCAAGTATTATCAGACTTTCATTTTCTGGTGCCATCCCCTCCTACACCACCCCACTCTCCATACCCACCAGACAGATGATTCCCCCCAAATCACAAAGTCTCCTGCTCGCCTCTCCAGCTCCTTTCCCATCCTTCCCTTAATGCTGATCCTGACCCCTCAAATCCTGAAGGGAATAATTCAAGCTAAGTACACACCTGTCGAGTCCCACCTGGGATGAAGCCCCTCCTGTCTGTCTAGAGCAGAAATGCTGGGGTGGTGGGAGGGAGCATGGTGGGGGATGTATGTGTGTAGCACGTCCTGATACCTGGAGGCACTGGTGTTCTGACTTCAGAGGGACATCCCGTAGTCTAGAATGACAGGTACCTGGACACCAGGCTGAGGGTGAGAGAAGGCTGAGGAGTAAAAGCCAGCAGGCCCAGATGAATCAGTATGCCTTCCCTGCAGGCCTCTTCAGAAAGCGAGTTTGAGTTGTCAGCCCTGGGGAACTTTAACTTTGGCTGCTGAGTCACAAGCCTCAGGAAGCCCAGGGCCAGGCTGGGGGGCTGAAAAGGATGGGGGAGGCAGAGGAGGCCCTTGTCATAGGGAAAGAAAGACAGAGGTTGAGAATGGCTTTGGGATCTCGGGATTTAGGTGAGCACAGGGTCTGGGGAGATGCCGTGGCATTCAGGACCAAGCCCCCAAGTATCCCGCCTCCCAGCCTACTCCCTGTATCCCAGAGCCACTGCCTGGGCCTGGATTCTCTAATCAGAGAGTGCTGGGTCTTTTTATTTGCAGTTTAATGAAAAATGCAAGTGTCTAGAACATGCCCAGTTCCCTTCACCATTGTATGTCCCCACCCACTTCCCACCTCCTTTTTCTCCTGCTCTAAGTCTCTAGCTCATGGGATTTCTAGTAACACGGAGACTCAACAATTGAGATGTAGACTCTACTATCGTTTACTGGGACCCTCCTATATGCCAGTGTCTGTGCTAAGAATTGCACAGGAAATCTCAATCGGACCCCGACCTGGAAACACCTCTACACAAACTGTCCCAGCTAAAAAGCAAGTCTCCCTTTTTCTTTAAAGACTCTAAAGATGAAAGGTCTGATTCCCTCCTTAATAGACTCTCCCCGCCCCCCACTCCTGCAAGGGGACACTGATGGGCAGTTCTCCACCTTTCTTCCTTTCAACTTTTTCTAGAGGCCAAGTTGCAGTTTAGGGTGTGGGTAGCGTGGGCTCCGGATCTGAGGTAGTAAGCGGAGATTCAGAGGTATTCCAGAAAATGCAGACGCCTGATGGGAGACCCTGGGCTGCCCTGCCCCTCTTAGGCTGGCAGCCGGGAATGGTTATTCTCCTGCTTACACATGGCCGTGAGATGTATGTGATAGATGTGATGTTTGTTCACTTCTCTAATGACTCTGGAGATGTTCTGTGATTCAGCCACCTGGCTTTGAAGTTGGCCTTCTGCACCACAGATAATATTTTTCCTGCTTGTGATGGCAAATTAAATGCACAGCATCTCATCAGAACAAAAAAGTCTTTTTGTTTTTTTTTTTTGTAACCGAACAGTCACTCTCTCCCTCTTGGCTGGAAGGTAGGAATTCTGCAGATTCTGCCTTCCTCTGAGGATCCTCGCCTGATCCGCTAGAACCCATGCTGGTGATATGCTGACTGTCGTGTGTCTGAGCTTCAGGATTCAGGATCTGGTAACTAGGAGTTGCAGAGCCCTGGGATTTATAGTTCTAGAAACATTCTCCTCCCTTCGACTGTGGGAACTTCAAGAGTAGGGATGGCAGGTCCAGAATGCTCCCTCCCTGCAAGCTCTGTAAAGGTGTGTTCTCGTCACCACCCTAACCTTACTCTGTCGTCCCTGCCCACGGAGGTGGGAGTATAACACGTGGCTGCAAATAAGTAAGGCTAAGATCGAGGCGTCTGGATCAGGCCGGGTTTCTTTAGGGTCTGTGTCAGGCTGTCTGGAATGGGGGAAAGCGGGGTAAAAGAAAGTCCTGACCGAGCTGGGTGACACCCCCACTGGTCCTGCTTAGAAAAAGAGGCCTCTAAGGCCTGAAGGACCGGGCCCCACTTAGGAACTAAAAGCAGAGGGGCCTTTGAAAGTAGAAGGGAACAGGGCATCCAGCTCTGGACACTCCAGGTGTGTGCTACTACCTCTTCCCTCCCTTCCCTCTACTGCCGATCTGTTTTTCTTGTTCCACGTGGACCCAGGCAGACCTTTCCTCTGACTACTTAGTTGCAAGTACAAACAGGAAGAGGCAGGTAGAGAATAAAGAATCTTTCTGCTTCTCCATCTGCCCCTCCCCCCACCACTGCGGCCTTCATCTCCACATTCAGAGGGGCCACATGCCCTGACAAATCAGGCAGAAAGGGCTAGTCACCATCTGCCAAAATAATAATATTAATATTTGCTAAATTGATGCCAATGCTCTGTTAGCTATAACGCTTCACATTAGCCTCCGATTTATCTCTGAGTCCCTTAATGAAGGTGGAAGCAGCGCCCAGTTGTAAAGCCTGGTGCGGCCGTAATTAGCTGGGCATTGTCTCTCCCCATCCCAGCTTCTCCAGGAGCATTAATTCCTTCTCTGTTTGGACTCTGCTAATTATCCCCATCGGTAGTTTGGCCTGGATCTCTGAAAGAAGGAAAGAAAGCACGGGCTCTCTGCTCCCCCTCCCGCTAACCTGGAATTTTAATTACACCAGTTCTCCTAATAAATTTACAAGACATGACAGAGCTCATTGTTAATGGACCACGTCTGTAAGCCTCAGACCAGAAGAGCCCCTGTCCCACCCCCAACACATACACTTGCCGTACTGCATCAGGTATTTCTCAGGTACATCTCTGCAGACTTTCCAGGGGCCGTTGGTTATTTGCCTGGTGGCTGGTGGGGAATCTGCAGCGTCTGCACTTTCCAGGGGAGAAGAAAGGATGGGGGATGAGAGGTTGGTCATAATCCTTGTCTCCGTGGTTCTGCCTAAGTTCCGAGGGTCAGGCCAAAGGCCAAAGAGAATGCCCGCCCCCACCGCCCCTGCGCTGCCCATAACAAAGAATGGCTTCCCCAGCTACTCTGCCCAAGCCCTCAACTGACAGTTCCTCAGCTCAGCCTCTAGCCTCCTCAGAGGCCTGGCTCAAGAGCCTGGACTTTGGCATCAGAAAGTCCCAGGTTCGAATCCCAGCTCTTCCACTTAATGTGCCGTACCCTTAAACAGGTTACTTAGTTAACATCTCTAAACTCAATTTATCTTTGAGAGGCGAATACCAATTTCTTAGGGAGGCTTTCAAGATTAAGTGAGATAATGTAAGGCGTACAATGTAAGGGGTACAATAAGTGACAAATAATGTTACCAGTATTAATATTGTAATGATAACACCCAGAGTTATCCTCCTTCCTGCTCGGGGCACTGTTCCTTCCACGCTCTTGGGCCTCTCTGTGTGTCTTGCCATCTGGTCTCCGGGTTGTGCTTGCCCGTGTCTCTGTCTGTGTCTGAATGTGAGCCCTTCAGCCAAGCAGCTCCTTCTCTGCACAGCCCAGCACTTACCACTTCCGAGGGGCCACCAGCAAGCCCAGGCCCACAGCCAGCCTGCTCCAGCTCGGAGGGGAGCAGTAAAAATGGCCCTTTCTTTTCACTTCCTCTCCTCAGTTGATCTTTTCAATTACGATCGTTAGGGAAAATGCCTGTTACCATTACAAAATAGATTTTCCTGACATGGAAGCCCATTAGAAAAACGGGAACAATAGCAAGTGATAAGAACTGCTGATAAATCCTAACACTAGGGGTGAAGAGAAGAGGAGGGGGAACCAGGGCTCTGTCTTTGGAGAAAGAAGTGTCAGTCGAGGAGATAAGAAAGCCCTGGTTGCTAATTAATAACCTAGCATTTTCCAGGGAGAGAGGGAGGCAATGAGCCATCACCCCTGCCAGACGGTCTCACTTAAGGTGACAAGCGGGTCCTGCCCTGCTGGTCCTCAGGAAGATCTTAACTTCCCAGGACAAGAAGGATCTGAGGTCCCCCAGATGCTCTGCCTCTAGTCTGCTGTGCCCTTCCCCTGCCTCAGGGGGGCCAGCTTTGGGTCCATTCTGTACACAGTAAACTATTATCCTCCACCAAATAAGCGAAGCATGAAGAATAATATCAGAGTACATTTCAGGAGCATCCACCATGTCCCAGGCGCTGTGCTCAGAGCCTTAGTTTATTTAACACTCGTAGTGATTTTGTGAAGTAGGATTCATTAGAATCCCCATTAAGTAAAAGAAGCAATCAAGGTTTGGGGAAGTTTAGTAATTTGCTCAAGGTCACACAGTTAGGAACGTGGACGGACGTGCTCCGTGGTCATTCTGGTGCTAGTGCTCACCAGAGACGTCCGCCGGGTGTCTGAGCCCCAGTGAGGTCCGCTTCCCCCGCCGGGGGTTAGGAGCCATGCGCCCCTGCACAATGCCAGGCCACTGGATGTGTTTCCGACGCCTGGTTCTGTAGCTTGTTGCTCTCCCTGAGGCTGCTGGGTAATTGGCCAACATGGTTTCTCAAAGCGGGTGCCCATGGAACCCTGGACTCCTTTGACACCTGAACGAAGATGTTTCCTCCCTAATATTGAGATGGTCACACCCAATAATAGATTTCTTTCCCCCAATTTCCAAGAAAACTTGGCAAAAGCATAGCACGTTCTCAGTCATTGATTTCTCTTCCATCGTTGTCCTTTGGAGCTCACTCCTGTCCACCAGCGGGCCGGTGACACTAACAATAAAACAACGGGACAAGTAGCAAGCCGATGAGAATTGACAGAAAAGCTGACAGAAATATGAGATCTTTAACATAGTACACACTATGTCTTGAGATAGAGAGAGATCTAATCACATATATGATACATTATTTCTGCTAGTAATTTGTTCCTGGTTTGTAATGGTTACGTTAAAGCTATGTCTATTTATTAGTATTCATGGCTTCCAGGTATTGTACCAACAAAACAAATTGCAAAACCCGGGGATATTTAAAACTAGACTTGAGTGGAGCTAGGTACTTTTAATAAAAATAGCTAATATTTATTATGTTGCCTACCACATTCCAGGCACTGTCTTCAGCACTTCTGATACACTTTTGATCTCACCGAAACCTCGCAATGACTCTATGAGGTAGATACTATTTTCACACCCATTTTACAGATGAGGAAACGGAGGCTGAGAGATTGAGTAGCTTGCCAAAGTCGCAGGTTAGAGCCAGTGCGGACGGACATTGATTGAGCCTGACTGCCGGGCTGTGCTTCTTTCTCTCCAAGCTGAATGGGAGATAAAGAAGGAAGAAGAGAGGAAGAATAAAAATATTTGGGAAGTCCTTGGTCTTCTCCAGTGCTGCGGTTAAGGGCTTTTGTCTTTCCTGGACGGTTGGTTATCTCTCTCTCGCTATGAAGCTAGTCCCTTGTATAAATATGAAGACACTAGATCAGGGTTCAAAAGGCGGCTGAGGTCAAAATTCGATCTGCCTTATAAGATTGAAGTTCAAACAAGAGATGGGGGCGGGGGGAAAGGCTTTGAAGGCTACCTGTGTATCTGTGATTTACCAGAGGGCACCATGTCCTGGTGGGTTGGCCCCAGCGCACCCAGGGCAGGAAGGCACACATCTCCGGTGATCTGGGCCTTGGCATAGCCTGTAGGCCATCCAGGAGCATGCCGTTCTCGGCCTTCATGCACCTTTGACCAGGCTCTGCGGGTTGGCTGAGTTCAAGGCCACACATAGTGCTTTTAAAGGGGCTAACTTCTGTACCATCAACCCTGGCCCTGGTCTCATTCTACTCTTACCAGTCCTGCCTTGTACCCCCTGTGGGGGGGAACCCACTCAGCATCACTGCCTGCCTGTGAAGTATCCTGGAAGAAGGTTCTCCAGGCAGAGGAAGGGCCTCCTCATCCTTACATAGCCAGTGTTGAGCACTAGGTGCTGATTCCCAATAATCCATACCTCTGTCTCCCCTCATCTCAGCTCCGAGGGAGCAACAGCAGGGGTCACGTGGAAAGGCATTGAAAATAGCAACCACACCGAGGGAAAATTGGTTCCCTCGGCCCACCCCCTTCCCCCACCTCTCTTTTCATTTACGAATTCGTTTTGTTAGGCTGAACATTTAAATGCACTCTATGCTCTCCGGATTCCCCCATTTCTCCCCCTTCCTCATTAAAATTCTAATTATTACCAGAGCAAGTAAGATGTATGATCAAAGGAAAGCAAAGCCCTAGAAATACCTTTTGTTTTAAGGTGACTCACTGCCGAGAAGGCATCCAGAACAGTTGTAACAGAGAGCAGATGTGAAGGGTGTCGAGAGGGCCGGTTACTTAGAATAAGGGCCCATCTGCCTGTGCTTGCTTTCCTCATGAACCCCAGGGGTATAAGGGCCCAAAGAAGCAATCTCCAAACCATTTAGACCATGGACGCTTAGCAGCGAAAACCATTTTGATTTAATACCTCCAGTGTATGTTTATTTGTCCCCACGTCATACACTACACATTGACAGAGGGGGTATTGAAGAGCTGACGTGCCCGACGCAGCTCCGTCCCACCACTTACCAGTCGTGTGACCCTGGGCAATCTATTCAATTCTCTGTGCCTGGGCTCCCTCATCTGCGGAATGAGGATGATGGCCAGACCTCTTCCCTGGGCACTATTTATTACGTGAGTGGAACCCACGAAAAGCACTCTGTACCTTGGAAACAGTAGGGTTCAATACCTGACTAAATTTGATAATAAAATGCTATCGTTTCTGTGACTCTCAACCTGTACGTATATTAAAACTTCGATTTCTTATTTTAAAGATAATAAATAAACATTAAAACAATCCGATACTTTTCTCTGGTGCCCCCGAGATGCACACACACCACATGGGAGACCTTTAGTCTAGAAGTTAATTTAGAATCTGCTTTCCGGGTCCCTGGCTATCTCTGGGTGAAGGGCTAACCCCAGCTCCTTCAGGGGAGGGAGGGGGAAGGCTCCCAGGTCTCTGGGCAGGGGTCTGGGGATTGGGGCAGGGAGCTAAGGACTTGAGGATTCTCCTTATTCATGAAGGTGGTAGCTGATCAGGGTCAATACCCTACAGCCAGGGAGTCAAAGGAAGTGCTTGCTCCTCAGGGACGGTGGCTAATGTTTTCGCCTCCTTCTCAGATCCCTCTGGAGGAGGGGTACAGCCGTCCTTGGGGACTGTGTGCTGTGAGAGTACTGTGGACCCCTCCAGGAGGGACCTAGCATCCCTATACTCCAAGCAGAACTTACTACCTGGCACATGGCAAATGCTCAGTAAATGTTGGTCGAGAGATGATTACAGCTCTTTTATGTGCCATTTGTTCATTCACTCATTCATTCTCATGGGCCAGTTTCTGTGCTGGGCCCGGAGTCAGATAAATATAAAAAACAGGGTTACAATAGCCACGATTTAATCGGGGACCAACAGGCTGGGACGGTGGAAAAAGCCCCGGGCTGGGTGGCAGGTATCTCGACCCTGGTCCAGGCTCTGTGTACGAACTGCAGTCCCTTCTCTGGACCATTGAGCCCATCTGCAAAAGCACCGCCTGGACTCAGTACTTGTAGGGTCGTTTCCTAAGTCTTAAATCCTAAGACTCTTAAGGCACTGGGGCAGGACAATCCAGAGACTGCAAACTCACAGACCCGTAGGGGCCAGGCTGGCAACAGGGAGTAGAGCTGATGAGGACACACCCTTTCAGGGGGTCACCAGTGCCCAGCAGCAGGAGTACAAGTCCAGCGACCAAGTCATCTGGCCTTTTCCAGAGTAACCCACATCTGGTGTGATGATGATGGTGGTGGAATTTCTCAATTTTCCAATCATCATGCAGACCATATAAGATTCCACGGCTGGCTTTGGCCACATGTGACCTTCGTGCACACCTGCCAGGTGTGCCATTGGTTCTGACCTCTCTACTCAGAGTAAGAAGAGCCCTTGGGCTCAGAGTCATTCCTAAAGGTGGGGTGGGAGGACTGCGTAATCGTTTCTCCCAAAGGGAGCCATCCTCACAGCTCTCCTGGGAAATGGGCATCCTACCAGGGGCAGGGGGCTGGGCTGGGCTGGGACCAGAGCAGTGAGCGCCCACCTGTGAATGTTGAGCCAACCACAACATTCAACAAATCGATCTCACAGCAAAGCTCTCAAAGAGCCACAGGAATGGGGAAAAGATGGCTAGCGGAATCATTTGTATCTAGCTTCGAAATGAACTGCATGGATTGGATTCCAACTTAATACTACTTTTATTGAGCCTACTACGTGCAGAGTTCTGAGTATGCACGAAGCATTAGACATAATCTTGGCCCTCAAGGAGCTGGTGCTCCATCTCATTCACTTCCAGTCAGCTCAACTATTGGGCAGGATTTGGATTCGGTGGGGGTGGGGTAAGGGAAGAGGATTAGTTAGCGGAGCCTTTGGTCCCCAAGGCCTCACAGCCTCTTGAGGAAGAGAGCTGTACCCAAAAGCGACTCTGCTATAAGTCCGGCCATAGTAACAGCTCTAATAGAAATTTAAACAGCATCCAAATGCGAATGCTTCGCGAATTTGCACATTTGCTTAGGCTGCCATTTAAATAACTTTCCCTTCCCTGTGCATATGCCAATAGGCAGGAAGGGAGGCAGCCCAGGTGCTCCCAGGCTGGCAGTGGGGAGGAGGGGGCGGCGCTGGAGAAGTCAGCCGGAGGGGAAGACAAGGCTACCGATGTTTTACTGTAGTGGACTGTGGAGCGTCACCTTAAAACCACCTCCCCTCTGCCTGGGCAGCTTTCTCATGACCGTTCTTTTCTCTTCTTCCGTCTTCGTCCCTTCTGTGTGCTCCCTCTTCCAACACCCTTCCCTGCTTCTCCCCACCTCTGTCTGTCTCCGTCCCTCCCTGCCTGGCTCCCGCCGAGGGCAGGCACCTCTGTCAGCCTCCTCGCCGTGGTAGTTATTGTGTGTGGCGTGGCCCTGGTGGCAGTTTTTCTCTTTCTCTTTTGGAAGCTGTGCTGGACGCCCTGGAGGAACAAGGAGGCCTCTAGTCCCTCCTCTGCTAACGCCCTCCCCGAGGCCCTTCGGAGCCCCCGCTCCAGAGGCAACATGGCTGACAAGCTGAAGGACCCTAACACCCTGGGCTTCCTAGAGGCGGCTGTGAAGATCAGCCACACGTCCCCAGACATTCCGGCTGAGGTGCAGATGTCGGTCAAAGAACACATCATGCGTCACACGCGGCTGCAGCGACAGACCACAGAGCCAGCGTCATCCACCAGGTAAAGGGTGGTCCCCTCCCTTCCCTAAGCCCACACCTCCATGTTTCCTTATTCACTAACAAGATTCCCGCCTGTGCGGATCAGAGACCAGAAATAATAACATGTGAACCTTGGTAGGAGAACAGATCTAATGATGTGGTCCGTGGTGGATGACCAACGAGGAGGTGGGCATCAGGAAGAACTCTAGGGAAGGGGAATCCTTGAGGAGGGGTGCTGTGCATGTGGCGTGCGGTGGGACGCTTGTGGCTGGGAGGCGTTAGTTGTGTGGAGGGAAGGAAGGATTTCAGGCAGAGGGAAGGGAGTATGCAAAGACTCAGATGCATAAAAGTCACAGGGTGTCTAGTGATATGTCAGCAAAGCCTAGATAGAGTCTGCGGTGCACGAGCGGTAAGGCAAGACATTCCTCACATTTCGAGAATGAGGATTTCTTTACAACTGGCAGAGTCCCCTGCATGGCAGCAGGTATATCCATGGCATTCTTTAACTGAAACAAACAAAAATAACAACCGCCGCATCAGGACAAAAAGCTACTCTGAATTCAGAAACATTTTTAAAAGAAATGATGCATGCACGCGTGAGGCATTGTGTTTATTCAAAAGTTAGGGCTCTTGTGGGTTCCTGGGTCCCTGCAGCATCTCCCTGGGCTCCCGGGGGACGAGCCGTGGGGAAGGGGTCCTGGTCCTGAGCTGGAAGCCAGGAATGAAAGTGCCAGGATCACATTTGCAGCATTTATGGTACGAGCTCAGACAAGCTGCTCATAGTTTCTAAGCCTCGCTTTTCCCAACTGTAAAATAGGGCTAATGATGCATAAGGTTGCTGTGAGGAGCCTACGAAAGAATCCATGTGATAATGAGAGCTAATAATACGTCGCTTATAACAGCCGTCCCCAACCATTTTGGCATCAGGGACCGGTGCTCCTATGAGAATCTGATGCCTGATGATCTGAGGCGGAGCTGAGGCGGTGATGCTAGCGCTGGGGAGCGGCTGTAAATACAGATGAAGCTTCGCTCGCTCACCCGGTGCTCACCTCCTGCTGTGCAGCCCAGTTCCTAACAGGCCACTGACCGGTACTCGTCTGTGGCCTGGGGGTTGGGGACCCATGGCTTATAATACACCTGAGCCTACTCTAAGTACTTTATTTATATGGATTCATTTCATCCTCACAGCAATCCTATGCAATTGCTACGTTCATTATTCTCATTTTATAGCAGAGAGGTTAAGTAACTTGCCCAAGGTCACATAGCCGGACAGTGGCAGAGCCAAAATTAACCTATGCAGTCCGGGCTGCAAAGTCCAGTGACCAGTAACTATGGGACGGTGGTCCTGGTGGTAGATGATGAGGAGGGGGAGCCATATCTGGGTAAGAAGGTATGGTCCATCTCCTAAGGAATCTCATGGCTTAATGGGGAAAGCAGGGCCGTGTCTACTGGGAAGGAAACCTAGAAAGCAGGTGGAAAGGCAGGGGAAGTGATAACAACAGCTATGGCTAACATTTATTGAGCTTACTATGTACCAGGCCCTACCCCAACCGACCACTTCGCACATATTAAGACATGAAATGCGCATGACGAGCTGCCCACAAAGTGTGTGCAGAGAGAAAGGGGGTAACAAATGGGAGGAAAAGGGGGCCCCGCAAGGGGTAGGATGGGCCAGGGCGGCCGAGGGGTATCCGCCTGCATCCTCCTCGCCCCCCGGCCTGACGTCGCCCTCTGCCCCTCCGCCCTCCGCCAGGCACACGTCCTTCAAGCGCCACCTGCCCCGGCAGATGCACGTCTCCAGCGTGGACTACGGCAACGAGCTGCCGCCCGCGGCCGAGCAGCCCACCAGCATCGGCCGCATCAAGCCCGAGCTCTACAAGCAGAAGTCGGTGGATGGGGACGACGCCAAATCCGAGGCCGCCAAGAGCTGCGGGAAGATCAACTTCAGCCTGCGCTACGACTACGAGAGCGAGACCCTGATCGTGCGCATCCTGAAGGCCTTCGACCTCCCCGCCAAGGACTTCTGCGGCAGCTCCGACCCATACGTCAAGATCTACCTCCTGCCGGACCGCAAGTGCAAGCTGCAGACCCGGGTGCACCGCAAGACCCTGAACCCCACCTTCGACGAGAACTTCCACTTCCCCGTGCCGTACGAGGAGCTGGCCGACCGCAAGCTGCACCTCAGCGTCTTCGACTTCGACCGCTTCTCCCGCCACGACATGATCGGCGAGGTCATCCTGGACAACCTGTTCGAGGCCTCCGACCTGTCCCGGGAAACCTCCATCTGGAAGGACATCCAGTACGCCACGAGCGTGAGTACAGCCTCGCCCCCTGGGCCTTGCAGGCTCGTAGTTCTGGGTCGGGCGGGGCGTGTCCTCATCCCCCTCACCCCAGATACGAATGGGCCTTTGCCCTTCAGGATGTGAAGGGAGGACTTGGAAACTGACCAGCGGCCCAGCCCACCCTGGGGCAGTCCTTGCATTCCGCCCCAGGTTGGGGTGGAGGGCAGCAGACCCCACATGCGTGAGAACGGAAGGGAATTTTTATCTGTTGCTCCCTATCGTTTGTTCTGAGTGGTTCTCTCTACTTGCGAGGTTCACCACCTATAAAATAATGTTACTTGTCTCTTTGATCACGGGTAAGGACGGAGCCAGGCTCATAGGCTGACTCAGACAGCAGCATCTGCCAAGGGCACCGATGTGTGCTGGGGGCCTGGAAAGGGTAATCGGGCCAGGCTGCATTAATCAGAATGAGCCAGGATATGCTGCAGCAACAAACAGTCTTAGGATCTGGTGGCTGGGAGCAACCCAGCTTTAGTTCTCCTTCACGTTCGGTGTGCTCTTTAGCCTGGCTGGGGCTCCACTCTGCCTCGTTACTGCGAGATCCAAGCTGACAGAGGTTCCAGATCAGCATGGACCCCCAGTTACCACATCGGGAGTTAGGGGATGTGACAAATCCTGCACTGTTTCTTAAAGGTTCCACACAGAAGTGACACATGTCACTTCCACTCACATTTCATTAGCAAAGCAGGACACGTAGCAGGGCAAAACAATCCTACCTTGTGTCCAGGAGAACTGGGAGGACTTGATGACCAACACGAGTGACCACCACACAGCAGAGCCCTTCTCTTAGGCACCACCTGCCCCGGCCAATCTGAGAAATGGGGGAGGCAGGCCTTAAAAAAAGATGTGGCTGACCCGCACATGAGAGAGGGGGCCAGGAATTCACGCTCAACTGGAATTAACCCGGAAATTCAAGCAGCTGAGGCTCAGGTGGCTTTTAAGAGGAGTGGGGACAGCTCTGGCCCCGAGAACTGAAGAGGCCACGCGCAGAGCGCTTCGGTTTGGTGCGCAGGTTCTTCGGCTGGGCGTTGAGGAAGCGGTGCAGTTGCGTCCTGCAGGCGAAGGCGGAGCGACTCCCTCGCCGCCCTGGCCGCCCTCGCTGCCCTCGCCGCCCTCGCCGCCCTCGCCGCCCTCGAAGCCCTCGAAGCCCTCGAAGCCCTCCCAGGCAGCCGAGAGCACGCAGGGGCGTTTCCGTAAAGCACCGATGGGTGACCCCGCCCAGTCTGCAGCCCCTCCCTTCCGACAGTCAATACACAATATCTCTGCACTGAATTTGTAAGGAGAGAGGCTGGGAAAATCAGCCGTGCTCTGATGAGAAAAGGATAAGAATCTTGATTCTTCAAAGAAAGCAAGCTTGTTTCTGCCCCAGGAAGGGTCTCCGGGACACCCTATTCTCATAGGTGGGGCTGATTTTGACCAGTCCAGTCCGATGTCCCAGCACCTCTGCCACCTTAACGTTCCTGAACTGTCATCCTCAAGAACAGCCCCAACAGCAGGGCCAGCAGACGGGGTGGGCAGACGGGGCGGGCTGCAACAGCAGCTCTGCTCCATAAATCACTCTGAAGTTTACATCTGGCGCAGCCCTTCCCGTGTGGCCTCATAAGGCAGCAGCTTCAATACACTGACTGTGCAGGTAGAGAAAAGCAGCTCCGTCCTCCTCACTGAGGCAAAGACCCAGGGGCTCAGAGCGAAGCAGAAGCGAAGGCCAAGGGCTGTGGGAAGTAGAGCTCACCTCAGACCTCCGAGGAGCCTCCCTTGTTATCAGAGTGCTCCCCTTCCTGGGACTTTAGCTCCGGCCCCGAGTGAAAGCCCCCGAAGTAGGCAGTCCACCCGAGCGTGCCCCTCACCTGGATGTTAAGATCCTGGATCCTAGAATTCCGTGGCTGCCCTCGCTCTCGTCCCGTCCCCTTTCCCCAGCCCAGCTTTAGAAAAAGCAGATCATCCAAAGGGCGCTGGACAAATTATCATTGTCCTTGTCATCCTCAGTCAGGACCATTATAGTCCTCCTCCACCTCCTCCTGAGCAGAACACTGTGCCAGGCACTGGGGGGTGACAGGGGTTGGGATAGAAGGCAGACACCTCACGCCACAGAAATGTAGGCTCTAATTACAGAGGCAGGAGATTCCATGCAGTAGCTAACGATGCAAAACAGCAAATACTGTATACACCGCGTGAGGCTGCAAGACCTGAGATGACAGCAGGAAAGGGTTCCCGGAGGAGGAGGACTGAGCTGGTGGGGAGCGACTGGCATTCATAACTTGACAGGCAAAGAGGAAGAGGAAGCCGTCTAGCCAGGAAGAGAGCGCGTCCAGGAGTTTCCAAAGCTGAGGATCCAGCGACTGGGCTCACGCACCCCGCTTGCTTGCTGGACGTACGTCTGAGCCGGACGTCCTGCCTGCATGAGGCTCCTGCAGGCCTCTCCAGCAGGCAAGGAATCAGGCGGAGGAGGGAAAGCGAAATAAGAAGGCTGGTGCTTTCACCTGTGTTTTGGCTCTAAGATTGTAATTCTCTCGGGGCCAGAGAGGCCCAAATCACCAGGAATGATGGGGCACGCGGTGCACATGAAATCCTGCAGCCAGCGAGGTGGGGAACAGCACGGACGAGTGCAGCCGGCCCCCGTTTCTCCTGCCTTTTCCCTTCCTAGAGCTACATTTTGGCCCCAAATTTGGAACTCTGGCAGGTCCTCTGCCTGCTGGCCAGTCTCTGAACACGCCTGAACGTCCTGCCTCTTGCCTTTGCTCACAGGGTTCCCCATGTCAGGCGGGCCGTCGACCCACCCCTCTGCCTCGCCCAGACCGATCCAGCTTCCATAGCTTCCCCGAAGGCCTGTGCTCACAGCAATCGCTCCTCTGGATTTATTCCCTGTGCCCCTCAGTTATATCCCGAGTCACATATTCTGTCTCGCAAAGTCCTCCCAGCGGCTCAGGAATGGCTCGTGTCCCACATTTGGCTTTCTCTTTTACTTTCCCTCAGGGCTGAGCATGTTATTTTATGCACATGTAAGAAATCAGCACATTCTTGTTGAAAGACCAATGGCTTAGTTAATTCAATTACAATTATGTACAGATGCTTCTTGATTTACAATGAGGTTACATCCTGACAAACCCATTGTAAGTTGAAAATATCGTTAAATAGAAAATGCATTTAATACGCCTCACCTACTGAACATCGTAGCTTAGCCCGGCCCACCCTAAACGTGCTCAGAACTCATTAGCCTACGGTTGGGCACAACCATCTAACACAATGAATACACTGTAAAGCGTCAGTTGTGTACCCTTGTGATCGAGTGCCTGACTGGGAGCTGTGCCTCGCCGCCCCTGCCCAGCTTCACGAGAGAGTATCATACCGTGCGTGTATCACTAGCCCGGGAAAAGGTCAAAAATCAAAATTCAAAGTCTGATTTCTGCTGAATGCATATAGCATTTTGAAAAATCGTAAGTTAAACCGTCATAGGTCGGGGGCCGTCTGTATTAGTGCACGAGGGAAGGAATGGCGTCGGGGGCGGGTAAGCTGGGGAGGCTTCCTGGAGAAGGTCGTGCAGCATTCTGTAAACGGGTAGAGCCAGGCTTGGTGGGGACAGACCCAGCCTGTGCATCCTGCAGGCGTGTGGCTCAGGTGGATGGCTTGTGTCCAGAGTGGCAGAGATTAACCAGTCGGATCAGGTAATCTGGATGACGGTGGCCCGCAGGCTGGGTAGGGGAGGCCCTGAGAGGACGGGGCTCAGGAGGCTGCTCTGAGGTCACAGGAGTCCACCAAAGCCATCTTCTTCTTGCTCTTGGCGCTGGTATCAAAGAACCGGATTCAGCCCTGGTGGGCGGGACCAGGCGTGGGGTGTTGGTTTGAATGGCAAAGCTTGAGCATTCGCAAGGCCAGTGAAGGGGAATCTCCCGCTTGGTTAATTAACTGCAAATCTCAAGGCACAAGTGACACTGGCCTCCACCTCCAGACTGTTCTGGAGTGAAACCTCAGCGAAAACGAGCTCCTACCCGCCCTCTCCGCCTCCGGCCTGCATAGTGAGAAGTGGGCACTTGGAGACCTCTCCTGCTCCACTTCAAAAGGAAGCCCAGGCATGGGAAGAAATCACGGGACCCCATTACATCCACTCCACCTGGGGCGGGGCTGCTCTGCCCCCGTCCTGCCTGGCTTGGCTTAGCGTCCCTGGTGGCCGCGAGGCTTTCCCAGAGGCTTGCCATTGCCTCTCCAGCCTGAGCTTCGATTGGCTGAAGTCACCCTGCTCTTCCCTTCCCCCCTTTTCTGCCCCCCAGTCTCATTATTTCTACATAAAGCTGCAGATTTATCATTATAATAGAGCCGCGTCACCGGGGTTTGCTAACATGTCTGTAATCTTGTAGTTATTGCTGGAGAAGCCTCAGACCCCCCTGCATACACTATTCCCGTCGCTATTCCGGCTCCTTCGTGGAGGCAGGAGGTGAAAGCCGTAATTGGGGCCATAAATACGTGTTGTGCTCGGTGGTGTTAATGGACTCGCCAGGTCCCCGCCGGGTCAGAGTGTGCATGTGTGCGTTGCTTTGAGGGTGGTGGAGTGCTCTGCACACTTCCAGGGAGCCTGGACCCAGAGTCCGCAGGGAGGAAGGGAGGCTTCGCGTGATGCTAACTGCCTGAGTGTCTCCTTCGAGTCTCCAGCTGGGACTGAGCAGAGCTGTGTACAAAGAGCTCAGGCTTTGGTGCCAAACAAACCCGTGTTGCATTCTCACTTCCGCATTTTCTAGCTTTTGAGATTCTGGAGACATTAGCTAAACCGTGCCTCAGTTTCCACATTAGCAAAATGGGAATGGTAATCATGGTTTATGGCTCATAGTAGCATTATATGCAGTAAATTAAATAAAATGCACAGGATGCCTAGGACGGTGCTGTCACAGCACAGCCTCCTGACTCCCATTCTCTCAGTGCCCTTCCTTCAAGTTCAGCCTGGGGGTCGCGGTTTGTACCACCCCCAGTCTGACCTCTACTGTGATCCTGGCCACCTGTTCTGACCAGTCGTTGGTTGTTATTATTACTAATTTATTTCTTGTCCTAGCGATGCCATGTGTTCTCTGGGTGACCTTGGAAAAGTGACTTCCCCTCTCTGGGCTGCATTTTCTCAGTATTAGACCCGCTGCAAAGTCCTGAGATTCTGAGCTTCTCGGCCTCTGCAGAGAAGGGCCTGGCTCTGTCACTTTCACGGAGCGGAGTGTGGTCTAACCCCAGGAAAACAGGCCGCTGGGCAGAATTTCCAGACACAGCCCCTCCCTTAAAATGTCAGTAGGAATCAGCTCTCTCTTCAAGCCCCTGAGAAAAGTCCTCTAGGAGGTTCCTACCTCGGGGAAGGCCCCGCCAACAAGCTGCCTTCCTCCTCCTCCCCAGAGGCACATCGAGGGCTCGGCTCCCTCCCCACTCGGCTCCTTTCAGCCGGTGGTTACTTGAGCTCCTGCCGGGAGCCAAGCGCATCACCACTTTATCACGTTTCGTCCTCCCCACACACTTATTACCTTCCCCGTGTGTAAATAAATAGAGGTTCCAGGTTAAGCGCCTCCTGGGAAAAGTGGTGGAGAGACAAGGTCCCGATCCAGGTCTTCGACAGGGTCCAGGTCTTTGCGACATCCGCGTGGAGATGTCGACTAGGAAGTTGGATATAGAGGCTGGAGTCCAGGAGAGAGGCCTTGGCTAAAACAAATACATTCAGGAGATATCAGTGCATAAATGGTGTTACAAGCCATGAGACGAGTTGAGATCCCAAGTTTTGAGAAGAGAAGAGGACCCAAGACCGAGGCTTGGGACACTCTACTGTTTAGATGTGGGGACCATGAGAAAAATTCATCAAAGGAGACTAACAACCAGCAGCCATCGACATAGGAGAAAAACCAGGGAAGTGCAGGGTCCTGGGAAACGAAAGTGTTTCCAGGTCAAGAGAGGCTTCGAATAAGATGCAGGCTGAGACCTGACCATTTTGTCCAGCATCCGCCTTGACAAGAGCCATTTTGGTGGAGCCCAACTGGGGACAAGATCATTTGTGGGAGATTGGGACATGGGCTTACATTTTAGAGAAACTTGCTTGAGCTGGTTGTCCTTGGAATGAGAAGGCTGGTTTTGCAGGGCAATACCTTGGGGAAAAGGTGGGCCGGGGGTGGCGGAGGAGGTGAGAGCCCCAGCCCGCTCACAGCAACGCAGACCACGTTCCATCTGGAACTTGCAGCCAGGGCTCAGTATCCCTAGTATTCTGCCTTAAATTCTCGAGGGTCTGGACTCTCGCAGGCAGGACCAAGCCAGGATAGAAGCAGACAGGGAGAACTTTCCAGCAGAAGCTTGCAGGGCAGATCAGCATCACACAGACGCCCCAGGAGGTGTGAAGGGAGCGAGGCTGGGCCTGGGCTGCCTGCCTAGACCCATGAAGACCGCCACCCAAGCCCTTCAGCCAGAGCCTCTCTGAACGATTACGAAGCCCTGCCTTAAGCGGCCTGGCCCGAGTGAGCCCTGGCTGTGCCCTCCCCACCGCCTGACCCTCCGCCTGAGTCAGAAGCCACCTGGGTCCAGGCCCCTGCCCTAGCAGGGCAGCTGGGTGGGTGGGATCCATCCTCTGCCCTCCTCCCAGAAGAGGGGATGCGGGGAGGGGCCTGGCTGCCTATCTAGAAGGACATCTTGGTCATATGGAAAGTCAGAGTGGGAGCAGCTTTTCCTGCTTCCGGATAAGAACTGCAGCCCTGGCCTTGGCCCTGCCCTCAGCCCACATCCCATAATGACTGGGAGGAGCCAGGAAGGGGGGTGCCCCAAGGGGTCCCTCCATGCTCAAAGCGCAGGTCCTAGGATATGGCTCACCCTGCCATGTCCCAGGCTCTTAAGCCAAAAGGACCTTTCCTTTTCTGAGGCCACCCAAAGGGCCAAGGCTCCTCCAGGAAAGGATGACTAAAAATCCATCAGGAATACAGAAGTGGGAGAGGCAGGCTGTGGGTCTGAGCTCCATCCCACAGGCGGCATGCCAGCTCGGGGACCCATTCCTGGGGTAGCAGCAGGGCCCCTGCGCCACAGGTGAGCCCACCAAGTCTGCGGAGGTCAGGGACGTGCACCAACCCTCCCATGCCCTCACTCGGCCGCCAGCGGGGACCGGTCTCGGGTACATAGGGTTAAGGGTTTCCTGCGTGGTGCTGGAAAACAAAGCTAATTGGTCCAGACAGGGCTCTGACCTGGCTGGAAGCAGAGTTGCTCAGTAACTGCTCGCCTGGCCTTGGGTGTTCTCCTTGATGTCATTTCTAAACTCAGCCTTTCGCAATAGGTCCTTCCCTGCAGCCTCACAGGAAATGGTCTTAAGAGGCTGCCAGAGGCTCCGAACAGTGGCCGCAGTTCCTGTCTCACCAGGCTAAATTCCTAGCATCCAGACAACCCCACTGCCCACCCAGCTGTCTTCCTGCAGAGCCAGGCTCCCGGCGGCAGCCAGACCGCGGGCCCTGTCCTGCCTCCCTCCGCTCGCAGCTTGGGCTGCTGGCTGTGCCAGCCGACTCTGCCTGCCTGGCCCCACGTGCCCCTTACTAGTATGCGGTGCACCTCAATGGTGTAAATATCTAATCTTTCCCTCACATGAGATTGAATGGGAAAGCGTCGACAAGCGCATGCATCCGCAGACCCATTCATCCATTCCTCCGTCACTGGTACACTTTACGCGCTTCCCTGCCTTGCTGTGCAGGGCGTATGCACTTGTCTCGTTGTTTCTGTCACCTGATAACCCACAGTGACATTTTCTCCCAGAGAGAGAGAGAGAGAGCAAGGGAAGCAACAGCCAAACCTCCCCCCTGGACACTGTCAAGGACGTTTGAACTCCAGGATGCATTCAGGAGGAAGGGATCGCGCTGCGTCCCGGGTCAGCAGCAGTGCAGACAGACGGGGGTCCCAGGGCGATTGTACCTGTGACCAGAACAGCAACGGCCTTGGGAGAACAGGGGCGGCCCCTGAGGGGTTTCTCATTTCCTGCGGGCCACAGCGTTACGACTGCATGCTGCCGTGGACTTGAGGAAGGTTGGAGCTAGAAAGGACTTTGGAAATGATCTGGCCCAAAGTCCTCTTGCCACAAATGAGCAAGTGAAGATGAGAGAAGTCACACCCATCTGGGGCGGCTCGGAGAGTCCATGTAAATCTGAACCCCAAGCCCAGGTCTCGTGAGACCCAGTCCGATGCTCTGCCCACTGCCTTCCTTGTCTCTAGGTTTTTGTAGGGAATCTTCTGGGGTTTTTTGTTTGTTTGTTTGTTTGTTTTACCTCCTTTCCTAGGCTGCTGCCCACTTGCTGTCTTCATGCTGGGCCCGTGAGCCTCTCTATCCTGTAGGGAAGAGGGCCAAGGGAAGACCCGAAGTCCAAGAACCAAGTGTCAAAAGGCACAGAGCAAAGATGACATTTTCTCTTTGCCAGTGGTCTGTCTCTTCCATGCAGGAGACTTCCTGTCTCTACTGAAACTCAAAATAAGCAAACCAACAAGCAACAGGAAACAGAAAACCAAGGAGGAAAGAGAGACATTTGTCAAAGTGCCTCAGACCCTAAGCCACTAACCTCCGACCTCAAAGCCTCCCCATCACACGTAAATATTTATACCTTGGGGAGGAAGGAGACGGACTAACCGCAGGGTCTAGGTCAGCCTGTCTAGTTACCAGCATATTTTTATGGTGTTTCAGTGTCAGCGGCAATATAGAAAAATGTGGCTTCTCCAGCGGTCAGCCTCTGTCCACCCCACTCCCCGCCAGCGCTGTGCCCCTCTGGCCCTCATTCATCCTCATCAGCACCCCCTGTACCTGCATTTTCCTCTAATGTCCGAACTGACACCCACTCATTCTCCATGAATATTTAATGCCTTCCTTTCTGGACAAAGAGAGACCTTGAGGGTCTCTCTAGAGCAGCAGCAAAACTCAGGACGGAGGGTTTTCCGTGGAGTCCACTTTCCACGTGGCCGTGGGATGAGGGGATTAGAGTGGGCTGGGCGGGGCTGGGCAAGAGGTTTAGATGTTCACTCCTCTCTGGCCAACGCAGGCCGGCATTGCCCTCAGTCGTGATGGCCTGAGAGATAGCAGCGATCGCTTCGGAAGACGTCCATGTCGGTCGTGGTAGATAGAGCGCTACCCTGCTCATGATGTGGCCTCGGCACAGCTTGGAGTACAAGGAGGGCACCCAAATCCTTGCCTCTGAGACTGGTTCCTCCAGGAGCTATTTTATATTGTGATCAGAAATCGCAGCCTGAGTCTGTGTGGGGTGCGAAGGAGTCGAGGTGAGATGGGGAATGGATGAGAGAACCAGACCCAGATCACTGTCTGTGCGCAGAATTCCAACTGCAAGTGGAAGGGGCGGGGTGTCGGCTGGGGCTTCTCTGCCCCCTGTGTGCCAGGCTTACATCGAACCCTCGTCACCACCCGGCTGGGTGCTAGTATTATCCCCAGTTTCCATGAGGAAACTCAGGCAACCTGCTCCAGGTCACGGAGCCAGTGAAAGGCAGAGCCAGGAGTCAAACCCGGGTGAGCTGGCTCCACTGTGTAAGCTTCTAACTCTCCTCCCTGCTGCCTCTCAGGAGCTGGCTAAGAGGGCTGTCCCCAAAGTCCCACCACTCCTGGGATGAGGAAAGCAGACATTCTCCCGGTCCCCTGGCTCTTTTCTGAAATGTCTTGGCCTCCGGTGACTCTTCCTTCGCTGACCCTTCACTGGACACAAGCCCTGCTCCGCCCCACCCCAGGCAGCGCGAGTCAGTAGCAGGGCTTCCGTTGGAAGTTTGTTGTCATGGGAATTGGGAGTTTACCCTCCCACTGCCCTAGGGTCGCTCCACAGTGTGGAGGCTGCTGGGGGGCACCTGCCCCTGGGGGCTCCTCACCATGCCCCCCAGAGAATGCCAGCTCCCATCATCCCACTGACTCCTCTCCACCTTCGCCCAGGTTCCAAGCCTCCATCGCAAACGAGGAACCAGTGCCACCCTTCAGATGGCCCTGGGCAGTTTAGTTCGCTCCAGCCCCATCTTTGAACATTGGGAACCGGACAGGGGGTTCAGTGGGGTGACAGAGCCGTCTTCTTCAGGAGCAACGAACCCTGCGTTTGGCACGTTGCCTTTGCCCGGCTCCATCCCGGGAGAAGACGATCGTGATCTTAAATGGCATTGGTCTTCTCTTGTTACCTAAGAACTTGTATGACCACTGGCATTCTGTGAGCCCATGAAGGGGCACGTGGGGACATCCCTGCATATGCGGAAGAAGCCCTGCCCTAGAGGGACAGGTGGAGTTGCCACCTGAGATAGGTGCGGGGCATTTCCCGTCTCCACACTCCCGGTTGGGCTGAGACTGAAGCAGCCCCTCCCAAGACTCCCAAGGCCTCCTACCCGGCATTGCCCTTGGCATCGTCTGTGGTGATTTCCTTTAAAAGGAGCGCAGGGGCAGAACAGGATGGGGAAACTCAGGAGCTACTGTCTCCGCCCCCTCCCCTCCTGGCAAACCCTCACCAGAGCTCCTTGCAGCTACTTTGAATAGAGAGCCATGTCTTTGTGGGGAGAGATGGGGCGAGGTCATCCCCAGCCCGGAACAGACTGGCGCGGGGCTCTTTCCCTAGGGGGCTGAGTGAGCCCACATTTTCCATGAGCCTTTCGGTTGATTCACTGTGGTGACATCCTGAACCATGTGCTGGGAACAGTCCAATCTCCAGAAAGAAAAACAGCTCTGGGGATGTGTCGGGAAACCATGATAAACATTTCCCCTCTTGAGAACTTGGGGACAGGCTGGCTTTTGTGACTTGAGGCACCTGCTCAAAAATGCCTCCCCCACATTGTCAGAAACCACCTCCAGCTGAGTCATTCCCCCAGGGACATCCCAGAGTGACACCCCAAGGAGCCCTCCTTACCATCTCCCCAAAATCGATAAATCAGATTACTGAGTCAGCTGGAAGTGGGGAAAGCAGGGAGGCAGGTCCCCAGAGCAGCTCGGTTTCGAGAGCCCGGGGGACGGTGGGGACAGGGGACTGTAATTCGGGAGAATTCAGGAGCTGGCAAGGTGTCCTGGGAAGGCAGACCCTGGGTGGGCATTTTGAAGGTGGAGGTTAGGGCTCTGACATGGCTTTTAGTGGGAGGAGACATGGGGACCAAACTTCCTTCTTGCTTTTGGGCCTTTTTGGTTGGTCTGGAGGGAAAAGAAAGAGGCCAGGGAGAAAGGCAGCGAGTGCCTCCGTGACCCCGCTTCCTGCTGACGGGGCATTTTTTGTTAGACGTGAATCCTAGTCGAGGGCTGGCAGCCCGGCTCTCTTCAGGGAGTGAGTGTCCCTGGGGAAAGTGATTTACCCGAGCATCTCTGGTCAAGCAATTCTTTCCCCTTACATGAGACAGGAGGGGAGAGTCTTGGCAGAGTCCCCTGCCCACCCGAGTCTGGCCAGCGGGACGCGGCCTGGGCCTCCCTAGGCCAGACCCCAGGCAGCCTTGTGCGCGCACGCACACACACACACACACACGCACACGCACCGGGTCCCCGACACAAGCTTGTCTGATCGGCTTTTTGTCACTTCTCCTTCCCTAGAGGACTCCAGGCCCCGAGTGAGCGTGGGACACTCTGATCGCTCTAAGAAACTGCGTTTGGAAAAGAAGAATTTCAGGAAGATCTTGTGTCCCGAAGATTACGCCGCTTGTTTAGATATCGTAGGAGCGGCTCGAATAAGCCCGCGCGTACTCCCACTTCAGGTGGTGACTTCCACGCGTTGAGAAAGGAGGAGAAAGATTCTCTCTTCGTTTCACTCATGGGGAAACCGAGGCACTGATACGGTTATAAAACTGGTCAGCTCTGGCCTGTCCGTCAGGACCCACGAGGCCAGACAAGGTGCCAGCCCTCAAGAACCTGCACGTAAGCAGGACGTGGGGTCAGGAGACCAGGGCTTGAGTCCTGCCTCTGCCGTGTGGCCTCAGACAAATCCCGGCACCTCTCCGTTTCCTCATTAGTGAAATGTGGGAAATAACCTGTATTTCACAAGGTCGGGGTGCGGATATGATGAAACGGCAGTGAGGAAGGCCTTCGGGGGTTCTTGCCACAGCCTATTCCCCCGATTCTAACAACGATCACATTCACAGGTTTATAAAGCTCTTCCCAAGTGCATTATCTCACTGAACCCTCTCAACACAGTAAGAAACCAGAATTTTGATTTTATAGATGAGGCAAACTGAGAAAATTCCCCAGAGTCACTCAGTTTTAAAGCGCTAGAACAGAACCAAAACTGAGATCATTTTCTTTAAAAGCTGTATGGCTGTAGTATATTTACCCTTCTTTGCCTCAAGGCAAAATATTACATTCTTGTTTTAGATATTTTAGAAAATACAGAAAACCACGCACAAAAAGGAAATATTATTCACAGTAAGCCAGTTACCTTGAGGTGACCACCATTCACATTCTGACAAAGTCCAGAGTGCCCCCAGTGCTTAGAAAACCACGTGATGCAGCGGGGGCAGGAATGTTCTGGAGCCAGGGAGGGCAGGTTTCTGAGATGAAGTGGTTCGGGATAATGCAGGAAAAAAGGGAAGGCATGGGAACAGGAGGAAGGAGACGCGGGTGTGCAGGAGGAAGGAGACTCAGGTGTGCAGGAGGAAGGAGACTTGGGTGTGCAGGGCCAAGGCTTGGAGGGAGTCCTCGAGACAGACCACGGGTCTGGTGCACCCAGGCCCACCTGCTCACCACACACCACGCCCACTGCGTGTCTGTTAGCAGGGAGTCCCCGAGTCCCCTGAGGCGTGAGGAGCGAGGGGGCTGCTGGTCCCCTCTTCCCAGGTGATAAGGTTGAGACACCCCGAAGACTCTCTGGGGAGCCCTACAACCTCACGCTGAACCTCTGACCTTCTGCTGGGGGCCCGGTGGCCCTGGGGACATCACCTGCCCTTCTTCAGCCAGTTGGCTCCTGGGTAGACAGAGCGGCAGGGGTGGCCTCAGCTAAGGCCCTGCCTCCGGGCCTGGGAAGCGTGAGGTCTGGCACTGCTCCGTCCCCAGGACAGATCGGGCCATCTGAGCAGCCCACCAGCAGCTCTGGGTGACTTCTTAATATGCAGGGCTGGGTGCCAGCCCGCCAGGCCCTCCTCACCAGTCCCTGGGTCCAGACCGCCCGGGGTGAGGACCCCATCTAGTTATTAATAAACGTATTACCAACAGGTCCACCTTGCCTTTATAGGGCACTGTTGAATTTACAGAGCCTTTTACACATTGTCTCATTCCATCCTCGGCAAGTCTTTGTAGGGGTGTCATGGCGATTCTCCAGAGAGAGAAAGCTAAACTAAGAGAGATTAAGCAACTGTCTGAAGGTCGCACGGCAAGTCGTAAAAACTTTCACGTATTTTTGTCTGTCGCTTTGTGTTGCTCCAAAAAGGATTCGACTAGCTCACAAGACCTGTGATTAAAAAATAAGTTTACGGCATCATACAAATGCAGCAAAAGGACACATGACAGAAAGTCAAACGCATTCAGAGAGACCATGCGACACACGTGCCCGGCCGGCCAGACACAGCCGAGTAGGGCGTGTTTGACCGGAAGCATCTAGCAGCTAACGTGAGGCGGGAGCCGTGGCCGCAGAATCGAACGCCACTCGGCCTCAGTTTCTTTGTCTGCAAAGGCGGGGGGCGGGGAGGGATAATTATAAAGCCTAGTTCATAAATTCGTTGTGACAAAGGAGATGCTTCTAAAAAGATTTACAAAAGCGAGTAACTGAGATAACATTCGTAAAGCACTGTCACACGCTACCTAATCAGGGGAACGTTGGGTGACACGTGTCACGAACATGATTTTTGCCTCTGACAACCATTCAGAAAACTGAGCTGGTTTGGCATGTGGGTAAGAGAGCGGCCCTGGGGTCTGGCTGTGTGGGTTCGAGCCGTATCCCCCTCCTCGTCAGCCAGGTGGGCTGGCTGCTAGCTCCATGATCATCCCTGGGCTTCCTCCCCTGTAAAGTGTGGGTACGAATCACCCGTTCTCCGTAAACAGCACAGTGAGTGCTCCATGATGGGCCCTCCTTGTCTACGAGTAGCTTCTTGGAGTTCTTCCTTGTAACCGTCCTTTCTGCGGTGGAGGCAGGCAGCCCTTGGGATCCAGGGCTCTTGACTTCCCGCTGCCACCCATGGGTCTTGTCTGTTTGTATGTGCTCGGTCGCCTTAACCCTGGCCTTCAACTAGTAATTACTCAATTTATACATGTGGAATTGAGGCTGGAAAGAGAGAGAGAGGAATCCCAAAATGGTCTGGGAGCTGGAGAACTCCATTTCGCATCAAAGCCTGGGTTTTCAAAGCTGGGTTTTCTGATCTGTAAAACAAGAAGGCTCTTTGTAATACCTAAGATATCTTTGTAACATCGGTGAACTCTTACACGGAGTATCACAGAGCGGTCTTTACTCCCAAACTGCCAACTGCAGAAGGTGCTCAGTTAGAAATTCTTTAGAGAGATCTTGTTCTCACCCTAGCTCTAAGAAGGAGGTGGGCTAGAACAGAGTTGCTGGGTGTAGATGGCAGTGAATTTGGGTGTACGGGAGTCACCCCACGTCCTGATCTATGACTCTATCGCCCCACCCAGTGGGGAGCGGCCTGGGTCTGTCTGGGAATGAGCTGTTTCCACTCCTGTTTGGGGCCCACCCCCTTGGGTAAGGCGGGTCCCTGCTGACACAGATAGGAGATGGATCTGTCTGGTGTGACAGGAGAGGCAGATGGGGTGGGGAGAGGGAGAGGTGAGACAGGAAACCCGAGCTGCTGTGTGAGGCAAGGACAAGATGGGCAGCAACCCTGGGGATGGATGGCGGCCTCCGGGGCTGAGGCCGAGCTGGGCCGGGGCCGTGGCCGTGGGGTATGGCCTTGCCACGATGCCAAACTGAGCTCTTCCTGGGTTCTCTTCCAGGCTCATTTAGTGCCAAGAGGCAGTGACTCTGAGGGAGGTAAGGAAGGACCTGGAGGCACTTCACTGTGGCGCTCGGGCACCCACCAGCTGTGACTCTGGTGCGGGGCAGGCGGGAGCCCCGGCTCCGGCTCCGTGGGCCCCTCTCCGCCCTACCCCCAAGGCCGCCTCCCGGCCCCAGTCTGGCTTTGTTTTCGCCACAGTGCACTTGGTGCCTGGAAGAGAGGAAATAACCATTAGTGTCATCTGCTCACCAATGGGAGACATTAGCTGACTCTGGCAGAACATGCGGCCTATAATTTTTGGAAGAGTTACAATAATGGAGCTAATTTGGTGCTTCGTCTTCGTGCTCCTGGGTGAGCAGAGCAGGAAGGGAGGCCCGGGGCCTGGTTCAGCACAGCCTCCAGCGCAGAGCTCTGCACTGCTCCGGCCACCTCCGGGGATGGTGGGGCCATGCTCCCTCCTCCCTTGTCCTCCCTTCCCACCGCCTGCCTCTCCTTCCAGTGGTGCGCTGCCACGACGCAGCACGGCGATGGCCGAAGCCAACCCCAGCCAGCCGCCAGACACGGCTCCATGGCAGGACAGCGCAGGAAGGGGCCTGGGCCATTTGGGGACATGTCTGAAGGGTCTGTCTGCACCAGACAGCGAACAAGGGGTTTAAGTGCACGCGTTTGTTCACGGTCATGACTAACCTCGTTTTATTGATGAGAAGGTGAGGGCAGCTGGCACGGTGCTTCCACTTGACAGCTGAGGAAGCCTCAGCGCAGGGAGGCAAAATGACTTGCCTTAGATTATCCCACTGGTTAGCAGCAGAGCGGGGATTTGAACCTAGGCCTCCCGGCTCTAAGGTCAGTGTTAGCCCTAAGTTTATCCTGTTACTGGGGACACCTGAGCTGGAGCCTGGAGCCTGACAGAGCACACAGGATGCCATCCCTAATCCCACCTACTGATGGAGCTGATGGGTGGGGAAGCCCAGGGCTGGGAGAGAAGAGAGAGGCAACCCACAAACCAGCACGGCTTCCTGGGGCCTGAGAAACACAGGCTGGAAGATGTCCTACCGCAGGGACACACCCAAGGCCGCTGCCCCTCCTCCTCTTGCTGACTCAGACATCTGTGGGTGGCACCCTGGACAGCACACCCACTAGGTGCAGGGCCGCCGCCTCCGCAAGGTGTCTGGAGACAAACAGATCGCATGCTTGCTGCATGTGAATCTAGATTTTTCTGCTAGCTATGGGCAAAGCCTTCCTCATATGCTTGCAAATCAGGGACTTAGAGCCACCGCCTGAGAGGGGACCGCCTCAAGGGCGGCTGACGCTCCATGTCAGAGATGTTTGATGACTTTCACAGTCACACAGCTGGAGCAAAGGGGCAGGATCTGAACCCCAAACCCCAAGCATCCCCTGCTGGGGCTGTTTGAACCATTCCCTTGTAGCAGATTTGTGACCCTGCTCCTCTGCTTCGATAAAGAGCCCCGACCCCAGTTTCCCACCTGACCCCCAACCTTTGTCGATGAAGCCAAAATGCCAAGGAAATAGTTTCTCGGCTCTGAGAAGGGAAGATGGAGTAAAAGCTGATACAGTCTTCAAGACTCTGAAGGCACAGCGTCTGCGTCGCCATGAAGCAGTAGGTGGGAACCAGGAGGGGAGGGCTTAAGTGCCATGGGAGGCAGCAGGCTGGACACCAAGGAGAACTTCCTGGGGAATGTGTGAGTGACATGTTTCAAAAAGAGGCCTCAGTTGTGGGGTGTAGTGCGGTCCTGCATGGCAGCCAGGACTGGATGAGGTGACCAGTCGTCAATCGGTTGTTTGCTGCCCAGTGATGTGTGATGGGAGTTGCTTTGCCCCGACCCACACAGACCCACAGCAAGGAGCTGAATCCTGAGAGAGGACACCTTTGGCTCTCCCAAGGAGTCCACAGAGATTGCAGACTGTCCCCTCTGCCCACCTCAGGGCATCAGGAAGCAAGGAAAGTAGAAGTAAGGAAAACAACACCAACTCTGCTGGAGATAGAGGACACTCTTCGCCTGCCCCAAACTTCTTCTCATCCGGTTTCCTCCTCCCCGTCTGGGTGGTGGCATCCGGAGCTCAGGCAAGATGGTCTGTGAGGGGAGGGCCCGGGTCCTTCCGCTGAGCTGCCGCGTGGGGACAAGAGCTTCTGGCCCGAGGTCCTGCCACCGCTGGCCCAGCTTCCTTCTCTCCCAACTTCTCCTATAATAAAGTGTCCACTGGAGCAACTTAGCACTTCGTGAGACGATGACACACAGGGGCTTTTATGAACGAAAGGCTGAAGCCACATGCCGGCACTGGCTGGTTCGAGTTAGCAGGGCATGGCTTACCCTTGCGGTCTGCAATGCAGGCTGTAAAAACCACCTGTCTGTCTCTTTTCCAGAGGAAGCAGGCTGCATCGGACAGAGGGAGGTAAACTAAGTCTCGGAGGTTTCCTTTCTAGTGCTTCTTGCTTCCAGAACATCAAGAAATTTCACCTTCAAAACCCACATGGGTCCTTAGCCCGCCTGATCCTCAGTAACCAGAGGCAGAGCGTGAGGGGGGAGGGATGGAGCACGCACAGTTCCAGAGGGGGCTGGAGGCATGGAGAGCGAGGCCCGAGAGTCAACAGACGAGGCCAAATGCAGACTCGACCACCCTGAGACCTCAGCAACTTACTTAATCTCTATGAATCTCAATACGGCTATAATTATGGGTTCTTCGAGGAGTGTTGCATGAATGAAATGAATATGTTAAGTACCCATCATGGTCTCTACAAACTAGTAGGGGCATCGATCACCAAAGTAAGAAGCCTAAAGGGAGTGGAAGAAGCTTCACAATCCTGGCCAGAGTGGCCATGCTCAACAGGTTCCTCTACCTCGGTAAGGCCACGGTTCTCCGTCCTAAGCTGTCCCAAGGGGACTTGTTAAAACATGCTTGCTGAGCCCCAGCCCCCGGTGAGGGTGAGGTCCAATAATCTGCATTTCCGGCAAGTTCCAAGTGATGCTGATGCTGCTGGTCAGGGCACCAAACCTGGTGCTACTGCAATAAGGAATATTTACAGAACGATGTCGGACGTCTTTAAAACTCTATCCATTTTCCTAAACCCTCTAAATTTGGGTGAGGCAATTCTTACTAAAATGGAGCTCTCTGGGGCCCCCAGGGTGAGCAGGGAAAGGGCGAAGGGTAACAGTGAGCGAGGCCCTCCTCGAGGATCCTGTATGGCTTTGAGCCCCCCGGAGCCCTTGTTGACACCTAACAAAGGCGAGGAGGCTCTTTCCCAGTCATACCTTGTGCTCGGCAGCACTGATGTTGGGTGGCTTTGGCCGTGCTCCATGAGGACATGTGCCATGTCACAGAGATTCTCTTCATTCGCCTTAAGTTGCAAACTGAGGATACGTAAGAATCACCCGGATGCACGCGTCAGGCCCCGCCTCCAGAGAGTCGGACCCGGCAGACCTGGGGCGCTGCTCGGGAACCGAGTCCCTGCCCTCCCAAGCGGGTCCGATGTAGGAGCCTTCAGAGCACACCCGGAGGAAGACCTTAAGATGCTCCGACCCGAAGCCACCTCGTTACCCACAGGGACACTTCTGTCACCTTCTTAATCAGGTAAGCCTCACCCAGCTGAGTTGCCCATTAATGCAACGAATATTTGTTGAGCATCTGCTATTTACCAGGCACGGTGCTCAAGCCTGGAAATACATGGTGAGTGAAACATCGGGCTGGAACCAAGAAAAGCAAGGCACTGAGGGGGCAGAATTGAAGGAGGCGCCGCTCTGGGAGACGTGCACGAGCCTGCGCGTGAGGGCCTCCTTCGCCTTTGCACCCTGGGCACCCGGTCTGCCTTACACTGGCCTGGCCCTGGTAAAACAGATCCAGTCCCTGTCTTTCGGGGACACACCATCTAGAGTGGGGGTGCAGCTTTGTTTGGAGGAAGTGGCCTGAGGGCTGAGCAGACACCTGCCAGTGAAGAGCTGGGACAGATTGCTCAAACAGAGGGAGCAGGGTTTGCAAAGTGCTGGGGGCAGGAAGAACCCGCAACACTTAGGGAGCTGGAAGAAAGCCTGAGAGGCCGAAGTGTCGTGAGGCGGGGGGTGCTGCGCTGGACCCTAATCGTGTAGGAACCTGTAGGTTTCGGCAACGGTTTGGGTTTTTATTCCTAGAGCAAAGGGAAGCATGGGAGGGCTTCACACTGAGTGGCGTCATTTGTCTTACGACTTCGAAAGAGCACTCGGGCTGCCGTGTGGAAGATGAGGAAGGCATCAGCCATGGTGTCTCGTTTCGGACTTGAGCAACTGAGTGGCTGGAGAGGCCCGTTTCCCAAGCTGGGAAAAACAAGAGGAGAGTGTAAGTGGAAGGCAGGTGCACCCCTGAGCGTCTGAGAAGTGTGAGGTCTCTGTGAGGTGTCCACGATGAGATGTGTTGGATACATGGGTCCGGAGTCTAGAACGCAGGTCTGTGAGGAAACCATGGCGATGAGCATCACCTGTGTGGACGAAGGAAGAGAGGAGACGGCCCAGGGCCGAGTCCTGACGAACTGCACTGTTTACGGGCTGGGACAGGTGGAGGATCCAGCAGAGACCGGGGAGGGGCAGCCGGAGAGCTGGGGAGAGAGCGGAAGTGGCCGTTTCAAGAGCAGATGGCCAACTCCGTGAAAGGCTGGGAAGAGGCTCTTCACAGAGCAGCCTCACCACAGCAAGACCGAGAGATTCCGGAGCGTCTGGAACAGGAGGTGGGTGAAGACCTGAACCTTCAGGTCAGCAAAGAAACGATGAAGCTAAAGCCACTGTCACTGGCAGGTCAAGTGTGTGCCCTTGGCTGAGACCAAAGCCCTGCCTGAGGAGACCGCCTTACGAGACCAGGCCCTCTCCCCTCCTGCTGAGAGCCACTGCTGCCAAGCCCGGTGTGGGGCGTAGATCGGATGCTCCCTGCTGAGATGCCCACCCTACCCCAAGGGAAACTGACAGTTGTTTGACAGCCACGTGGCAGGACGACTGAGCACGAAATGCTGACAGATTCTCAAAGTTCGCTTCATTATGTGCCATCTACTCCTCTCTGTCATTATGAACGTGCTGGTGGACGGAAGGTCCTCGCCACTAGCCTCTCATGGATGAGCACCCATATGGAGACTTCCCAGCTGTCCCAGGCATTGCCTCCATCGCTTCCAGAATGTCTCTGAGCTCAGCTCTCCTCGAGCTCCTCTCACCGCTTGCAGCCCCTCTCGCTCTCCGCCCACCTTTTTAAGAGTCTTTGGGAAGAGATCTGCTCCTCCCAGTGCGATTCTGACTCACGGGTATTTGCCCCAAAGTAATGGTGCGTGTGCAACACTAAACCTCTTTTCAAGGACAGGTTCACGAATGAGAGGCTGACAAGTTTCCTAAATAGAGCCATCTGCTTCTCTGAAGATGCTCAGATGCAGAAACATTTGCCTCCTGCTGTTCAGCTTTCGTCTCTCTCGTCGTCCCGGGACCAAACCCAGCCTGAGGGTCTCACCCACCCCTCCCGCACCTCCCGGCTCCAAGCGAGCTAGAGGGTCTCCCTCTTCTCCACAGCGTGGGGAGCTCTCAGTGTGCACACCACAGGCTGCAGCGGGAGCACATGGATTTCGTTTAAGTTGCCTCTCTTCTCCTCAATCACTTATTCATAACGCTACAAAGCCCCTCGGGAAGAAAGCACTTGAGAAGAAAAGCAGGCGTGGAACTCGGAACAAACAGAACCCAGCAGGGAGCCGGAGCATCACAGCAGACACATCCCGCCCTTCCACCCCGGCCACCCCCAGCATTCTCCCCAGAGCCCCGGGAGCCCAGGCCTGAGAGGAGCAGGGAGCCAACCCACATCAGCCAGGCCGGGTGCTCACAGCAGGAGCCATCTCAGCACCCCAGGAAGGAGCGCCCACGACCCTAACTCCCCTCTCCCAGCAGAGAGCTGAGCCAGCATGGGGGCGCGGGGCGGGTGGGGTGTCAGTCTCCACTCCGCTCCACTACAGCCCCCTCATCCAGCAGGTCACCAGATCCTGAAGGTTTTGTTCCAGACATGCCTTCCCTTCGCTCCAAGACACTGTAACGCTTGTCCCTAGGCCTTTCGACCCAGGGGAATTGGACCACGTGCCCAGACCGGACCAGGGGAGTGACAGGAGGAAACCGGACAGCTGGCTTGGAAAGATGAGCGTTGTCCAGGAGAGTCAGAGGTAGGGAGAGGTTAGTTCAGGCCGTGGAAAGAACAGTGTGTGGCAGGGAGAAGCAAAAGGCCCTGCAGGGTTTGAAGAGGGGCCTTTGCAGAGAGGCAGGAGGGTGCAGTGGCTCAAACTGTGGGCTCTCCAGCCTGGCTGCCCCGGTTCTTACCCCAGCTCCGCCATTTAGTAGTTGTGCGTCCTTGAGCCAGTGGCATAAAACCTCTCTGCACTTCAGTGTCTCCGTGTGCGAAATGCGGATAATCATAGTGCCCATCTCACGAGGCTTTTGTGAAGATTATAAGGCTCGATATGTACTAGCACTTAGGACAGGATGGCACAGAGCAAACACTCAATAAATGTTATCCGTTAATGGCTGGCAAGAAAGGCAAGGACCAAATCCTGAGGAAACCCGGATGCCACTCGATTCTGTGGATAAGTGATTTTCAAGCTGAGTCCGTAAGCTCCACGGAGGCGGGCTGAGGGGTGGAAGGGTCTCTGGAGCCCTATGTCAGAGCCGTTTTTCATCAGGTGTACATACTTGGTCACCTGGATAATATTTCACTTGAAGAAGAGGTTTTCCTGCTACAAAACAGATGTGGACTGGGAGCCACTGAAGGATTTCGAGCAGGACAACCCGCGGGTTACGACAGGGAGAACAGCGGGGAGGGCGGAGGGGCGTCAGAAAGCTCGGAGGTCCAGGCAGGTACGGGCCACAGCGAAGGTAGTGCAGAGGGGAGGGGAAGAGAGCACCTCAGAGTCTGGGGACACAGACGCAGAACAGCACGGCTGGGCCACTGACCAGGTGTGGCAGCTCCGGGGGGAGAGGGATCCGGGATCCTTCTGGCTCCTACCCTTCGCCCCGCCATCCTGTCTCTCCAAACTGCTCTGCTTTTCACAGTCAACAAAATCCAAACCTCTGAGGCCTGGCCCTGCCTCCCTTGACCCGCCTCTCCCCTTCCCCGTCCTCGGTTCCCTGCACGCTAGCGCTGCCACCACCCCTCGCTTCCCAGACCCACGGTCACCTGCCTCTATGAGTCGCTTGCCACGCTCGATTCTCTGTTGCTTATTTTGGTCTCCCTCCCCTGGAAAACAAGCTTCTGGAGGGCGGGGACTTTGTCTTATCACCGCTGTCTCCCTGTATTCGTGAACGTTTAGTAGGCGGGTGATGAACGAATGCCACACTCCTAGGGATGGGCCATGACGCAGGTGAGCCTGGGCCATGCTCTGACCCTAGCATCATCTGGGCTGCTCTGGGGCAGGGCGATCTCACCCTCCAGCCGCCAGGGGACCTCGCACTTCTCGCCCTGTGTCTTTATGCACCCACTGAGCCCCTGCTTATTGTTCTCAGCTAGCAGACTCCTTCCACTCACCTTGCCAGATCCTATCAAACATCACCCCCTCTGGGAAGCCTTCCCTGAATCCCTGGCCGAGTTTTTATTCCCTCCTGTGCTCCTCCACATCTCGTCCACACCTCTTACAGCACTGATCAAACCAACCAATATTACTTACATATACGCCCCTCTCTCCCCTGCCCCTACCCCGGGACCATGAGTTCTTTATAATAGTACTAAGTATAGTAGAAATAATTATAATAGCAGCTAATCCGTACTGAGCACTTACTCTGTGCTGGGCACTATGCTCAGTGCTTTGCACAGATTATTAATCTTGGTCGGTACCGATAGGAGCCCCGCTTTTCAGATCAGGAAACCGAGACTACGAGAGGCTCAGTATGTCACACACGTAAACGTCAGGGTCGGAGCTTGACCCAGAGGGCCTGACCCCAAATTCGTATTCTCGACTATTCATTCATCAGCCGATGTTTGCTGAGCCCTGACTACGAGCCAGGCACTGAATTAGATATGAGGTGTATAACCATGAGTGAAACCAGACCCCATTCCCGCCTCGAGAGAGCCCAGGGCATTCACCATGTAATCCCCACAGGCAACGTCAAAGTTATGGTCGTGGCCCGGGCTGTGGGGAGGAGGGCGTGGTGCCACACAGGCCCATACCGGGGCAGTCGGCCCAGCCCCGAGTGTCCTGTCTCCACATTTGATGGCTACGCTCAGTTCCAAGCCCCAGCCTACACAGAGGTTGCTCACTGGGTGTTTCTTCACCCGTGGGAGCCATACCGGCTCCTGCCCTAGCTCTCTTCCAGGCCCTCCGCCCCAGGCTAACTTAGCAGCGCTTCCTGTCCAGGGCTTCAGAGCTCCCTACAGGTCTCCTGTGGCTTTCCTGAAAGTATAGCGGATGTTTCTCTGCTGATGATGAGAGATTCAGACAAGCCACTTAGTGATTAAGAGCCTCGAAGTGTTCTCTCAGAGGGGGAAGCATTGTTCTCGCCTCGCTCGGCCTGGACGCCCGAGACAGATGCAGAGGCACTGACGCCGCACACGGCCTGTTTAGGGGGAAGAAAACTCGCCCGGGAGGAGATCAAAACACTCCGGGGCAGTGGAGACTGAAAAGATGAGAGAGCATTTGGGTTTCAAATCCAAGTCGCTAGATTCCTTGAGGCGGGCAAGAGACATCGGCCAGGCATCCTCGGGTCATCTCGATGGATGATGGCTGATGACAGCTTTTCTAGTGCGAATCTTTGGTTTTATGGCTTGGCAAGGACCTTAAGGACAGAATAGCTAGGGCAGCGCCTTCATGTTAGACCGAAGCCCAGAGCTATGAAATGACACGCCCAAGACCTCGAAGCTAGTGAGTGGCAGAGGGATGGAAGCCTCTGGGGCTCTCTGCTCCTTCCTGGGCAGCCCACCAAAAGGAACTCGTTTTCTCTGCCCAGGGCCGAGCGCACCAGGGAGAGAGAAGTGCTTTGATAAGCTGTTGTGGAAGGACTGCTGGGGAGCCAGCGAGAGCGATGCTGTGCGATGGACGGGCCTTTAAGAATCCGACTGCCCGGACGCCTGGACACTGCGGCAGGGGGCAGCGCTGCTATAATGGGCAGCGATGGCAGGTGGACGGGCTGCTCTTTACGCACAGACTTCTTTAGGAGCCAGCATCCTGGCCGTCCTAACCCTGGCAGCAGGCCCGCCCCCTCCGAGCCCTTTTAGCTTGCTCCTAACCTAGGGAGTCGAAAGGGCCATGTGGGTTTCTGCCCCTTTCTGGACAGCAGTGACCCCTCCAGCACTGGGAGCTCATTACCAGTCAAGGCCCCTAAGGCGGCCCCCCTGATAGCGGGTGAAGATGAAAGCAATAACGTGCTGGCTGCTCTGCAGCCCCTGGTCACACTCCTGGTTTTATTAAAGCCCAAGTCTCCAACATCCCGAATGAGGATAAAAGGCTAGGAAGGCACAGAGATCTGGGGCCGAAACCTCCTGAGAGGTGAGGACAGGGCAGAGAGGACCTCGCAAGGGCAACTGGGGGCCTGAGCTGGGGGCCAGGCTTTCCAGAGGGAGGGGGGTTGCCAAGAGATGCTGACACTCTATTTCCTTAGTCCTCATCTCTCTATTTACTCAAAATCAACCTATTCATCTTCCTTTATCAAATAACCCAGTCCTCGGCTGCCTGCATATGGAGGGGACCAATAGCCCCCATGATCCATTGAGCCAAGAGCAGCCAACTTGCCATCAGGCCTAGTGAGGCCCAGTCAGCCACAGCAGAAGGTTCTGGGGCCAGGCTGTGGGCCCCCTGGCCCCTGAGGCCTCTCTGCCTCCAGGTCCACGGTGAGACCTGGGCCACTCCCTCTCCCTGTCTGGGCCCAGTGACAGAGGCTGGAGTTCGCTGTTGGGTGTAGGGACCAGAGCGGGGTGGGGGGTTCCACACCACGATCCAGACTCAGCACGGCATGCACACACCTTCCTAGTTCTATGGAGAAAGGGAACCCCTGCGGAAAAGAGGGGGCCTCCCGGGTCGGTGCTGTCTCTGGAGAGAGCCACCCTGAGGGCAGTTCCTAGAGCCTCTGGTGATCCTGTTTACACCGAGGTCTCCCTCATCTCCCCAGGCAGGTTCCCCAAGTCCCAAAACATCGGCTTGGATGCTCCTCAAGCAAGACAGCCTGTGAGCGCTCCACTCTGCCTCCGGAGGGTGGCAATGGTGGGAAAACCGAGACAGCAGCCTGTGTTCGCTCCCCCGGGGAGCTTCCAGATTCCGTCCTGGGCTCTGCCCCGATCACACCCCTGACACCGAGAACCACTCCTGCAGGGTTCTCCTGGCCGAAACGTAACCGGCCGTTCCTGCGGGCATTCCTGTAGCTTCTCTCATGCTACTGGGCACCTCAGAAGGGCAGGTAGGTGGGAAGCAAAGCCCCGGCCCCACAGGGGCCTCCAGCCTCTGGACTCCAGCGGGAGGAGCCGCAGCAGAGGGCGGGCCTGGTCGCGCCTGGGAGCGGCTCAGAGGCAGAAAGTGCCGTGGATATGGGGGAGAGATGCTCTCTCGTGGGCTGGGCCCTGGGCGGAGATGCCTGCAAGGGCCATGGCCTTGGGCCTTGCGAGATGCACAGCATCTCCGAGCAAAGATAAGAGGAAGAGGCATCTGGCAAAAAAGAGCCAAAGATACACCCGCCATGTAGGGTGTAGGGTCGGAGCAGAGGAGTAGAGAGAAATAATCAGTGCGGCGGGGAGGCAAGGCAGGACCCAACTGTTTAGGGTGCTGAATGCGGGCTGAGAAGATTTGGCTTTTGATTCCAGAAGCCAAACAGGGGGAGCCACCAAGGGTGGCATCGAGCTATGAAAGTCTGGCACCAGGGTGCTCACAGTCATGTGACCTTGGGCAAGTACTTAAGGTCACAAAACAGTCATTTCCTCCTGTTTGCAGCAGGGGTAATAAGAGCACCTACCTCTTAGGACTGTGGTTAAAATTCCCGGAGATAACGTGGCAAAAGACTCGGCCTGCGGAAGGAAGCATGCTACGATGGAAGTCCTTATTGCTACGATGGAAGTCCTTATTGCTACGGTGGAAGTCCTTATTGCTTTAATGAGCCTGGAAGGGTTTCTCTAACTTTGGGCAGGATGGAACCCTGAGGGAAATAAAGGGAGCTGGGGGCCCCTGTCAGAGATGGAGCTTTCACCCAGGTGCGCCGCTGACCCAATCCCTGTCGACAGGGACGTTCAGGCTCCCACAGCCCCATGTCACAGAGCCACTTCCTGTGTGTCCCCCTCACTGGTCCTAGGGGACCACGGAGACGGAAGATGCACCCGAGGGCAACGGTGGCTTCCTTTAACTGGTGTACCCCACTAGACGGTGTGTGTGCTGAGGGGGTGCTGTATACTCCCCACAAAGCATGGTGCCTCTAGCAGGTTCTTCATAAATCTGAACAGATGGACAAATGAAGAAATGGATAATAGTGGTCTAAGGTCCGGAGGAGCCAGGGTCGCCTTGAGGTGCTCCCTGGGTGAGCAGGAAGATGCTCAGAGTTCAAGGAGGCCCCTCGTAAGAGTGGAGGTCCAGCCATGTCTCCTAGCGGCTGCTCAGCCCGGGCAGAGCTCTTAGACCCGAGTTTAAACACTGAGGTGTTCGTCTGTGACGTGGAGGGCGTGATGGAAGTACTCCCTGCCTCGCAAAGTGTCTGTGAGCCTCCAAACGCTGCCGGAGGAAGAGCCTGGCCGAGCAGAGCCCCTGGGTGTTGGGCTCGGCTGGCTCTGTGGGGCCGCGGGGTTCTGTGTGCAAGAGGGAGTGTTGCCTCTACCCCAGCCAGACCCCTCCAGGGGAGCTGGAAGGATTCTCCTCCTGCTACCCCTGGGATTTGATTGGGGGGCGGGCTAAAAGAAATGACAAATCTCGGGCAGGGGAAGGGCGGGTATCAGTGCCCCCATAAGAGGACCGTGGACCCCATGCTCTGGAGAGCAGAGGGGTCTTGGATTAGTCTCTGGATGGGACCAAATATCAGGTGTCTCTAGGAGTCCCCAGTCTAGGACTGTTCTTTGTGTGGAGAAGGGACAAAAACCTTGCTGTCACCCTGGACTCCTCTCTCCCTGGAGTTGGCCTGTCTAAAATGCCAACAACTGTGGCCTCCCCCATGAATAGTTCTTTGCCTGCCTTACGTTTTTCTCCTTCATACTTTGTACCATCTTAACTTATTCACCTATTTTCTCGTCCATCGCTCTAATACAGTGTAAGCCCCCTGAGGGCAGGGATGTTTGTCTATTTTGTTCTCTCCTGTATCTTTAGCACCCGGAAAAACACCTAGCACATATCAGGTACATGATTAATATTCGCTGACTGACTGAATGAATGAATGAATGAATGGACGGCCCTGTCTGAAATCAGAGCCGCTGGAACCCTGACCTCCTCCTCCTCCACCACTCTGGGTCTGGGAGCCTGTAGGGAGGAAACACCTCTGTGTCTCAGACCCCAGAGCCTGAGGCGGGGGCAGGTGTCACAGTGACAGCACCCTCCTCCATCAAGTGGGGGGCAGGAAGAGGAAGCAGCTTAACTGCTACGTAACTCGATGGACGGACGTGCTCACTTTCCAGTTTTCCTACTTTCCATTGCTCAGAAGCGTCCTAGGATTGGGGGTCCTGGCCATGACGCTTCGGGGGGCTGGAGAGGCCGCAGAGGGTGTGCTCTGTGCCGGTCGTTCCTGAAGGAGAACCAGGTTTACGGACAAAGGGCAAAGCAGATCCAAGACCTGGCACGAACAGGGGACGGGGCATGTATGTCTCCTCGATCGGCCACACGTCCCCAGCAGGGTCCCCGTTCCTTTGCTCCCACGCTGAGGCCTAGGAGTCGAAGTGCTAGGTGCGTCCTGGGAAGAGGCAAGGAAGGGGCCAAAACGGAGGGACTGCCCTGCGGGCCAGAAGCAGACCTGACGGCCGGCTTGTTTCTCGTGGACACTGACGTGATCGCAGGCCAGGCATGGTGGCGGGGAGATTCTGGGGACCAGTGCCTGAGGAGAGTGAGCAGGAGGAGAACAGAGCTGGGCCACAAAGGGGCTGGTGGTCCAGAGACTGCAGCCAAGGGGCTCAGGCAGGGCCGGTCAGGCCAGATCAGGAGGGCGAGGACCAGGACCAGAGTCTGGGGACTACTGAGGGGACAAAGCCTACTGAACAGGCGCCATTGTTATGATTGCCTTTTATGCTCAGTTACTCCCAGCATGGAGGCCAGACCCTCGCTCAGCCCGGAGTGGCCCAGCAGCAGCTCAGGGGGAGCAGCGTGCCCCTCATCTGCCGTCTTGTCTTCTTCTTTGCAGGAAAGCGTGGATCTGGGAGAGATCATGTTCTCCCTCTGCTATCTGCCCACTGCGGGCAGGCTCACCCTCACGGTGATCAAATGTCGGAACCTCAAGGCGATGGACATCACGGGCTATTCAGGTACCTCTCCTGCCCAAGCGGCCGGCAGCCCAGCCATTAGGATTTGGCAAGAGAAGGGGGAAGGATTATCGGCATTCTTAGAATAGGAGCATCAGCTCTGGACGCAAACCACCTGGATTTAAATTCCTGCTCTGCTACTTCCTCGCAGTGTAATACTTTGGTTTCCTAATCTGAAAATATAAATACTTAGGTTGCTTGAAGGATAAGTCAGTTAGTTCATATAAATGCTTAGAAGTCTGCCAGACACATAATAAGCACTCAGTAGATATTAGCTATTACCATCATTCTTTCTCTTAGAGGGAGAGAATAGAAATAAATATATAGGAGAAAAGATTGAGGAAAATCTCCCCAACTTATACGAGGCCCCGGGACTTCCGGGGGTTATGCCAAGTTTGAGCGTGTGAATGTTTGTGGGTCCACGCAGCGGACCGCAGCCCTGCAGACCAAGTCACAGGAGCAAAGCCGCTGAAAAGCAAGGTGTATTTGTGTTTGAGTTTTTCCCGCGGGGCTCCCAGCCTGAGCCCCAGGACAGTTGCTGGGAACCGCAGGAAAAGTAAGTCCTCTCCCAGCCACTGAGGAAAGGGCTGTTTGGCGGCAGCTGTAGAAACCTCAGGCTGGACGTGGCGTCAGAGGCCGGCTCTTTTCCCACAGTGCTGCGGGCTGTTGTCGGAGAAGGCATCTGAGTTTGGGTATCACAGAGCTGTAGCTTGAGTCCGGGAGCCTCCCTGCCCCATGGGCTCGAATTAGCCGGAGACAGTGAGATGGGGCAAAGCCTCCTGAAGAGGAGACACACAGAGCGGTCCCGGCCACGTGCGAGCGGCACGTGTAGGAAAAAGCTGGGCTGGTCTCCCCGGACCCCCACCCAGGGGGCTCTTCCGATGAGATGACTCCCATTACCACCGTAGAGGCGCTCCCAGGGTGCCTCTGAACTTGATGGAAGTATCTGGAAGATTTTTCCTCTTATCCATCAATTATTCATTTCCTGGAAAACTCCTTAGTGTCATCACAGGTGCCATAAAAACAGCCTATCCAGCTGAAAACATCTGGGCCCAGGTGCAACCTGGTGCAGCTGGAAGAGGAGGAGGTATAGGTCTTGACAGACGAGGCTTCAGGGAGCTGCGGAAGTACCGTGTCTCTGTTGCAGCTTTGAACCCCTTGGAGCCTCTGCTTCCAGCTCCAGTCCCTCTGCAGCTCTGGCCTCCAGGCCAAGAGCTCCCCTAGAGAGCACCGCCCACTGTCTCCCGCACCCCCCTCTATCTGGCCACCTGTGTGAAGCTCTTACACTGCTTCTTACACTGTAAGTCAGCTTCTTCCAAAAATACAGCCAATGTAGATTTCATTTTAATATCGAAATAACTGTGTGCCAGGGGAAGGATTTCACCAAGGACTCCCAATCCTGCTGAGAGAAATAGGATTTTGCTGCCCAAGTCCCCATGCTGTCTTCTCTGGCGTAATGAACTTGATGTGCTGGGGAGCGAGCGTGTGGCACAGCCACCGAGGAGCTCAGCAAGGCGGTTCCACATCAGAGGGTCGGGGGCCAGAGGTTTTTCTCACGCTCAGCTCTTGTCTCCCTCTCACGATCACCCCGCTTTCCTCTCTGGGTTTGGAATCTGGTGCTGAATCTCAGCTTGACTCTGAAAATTCAGGGGCCGTCTTTTTGTCAGGGATTTCTGTCCACTTGGTTCGCTGAAATAATCGAGTGTCTGGAACAGTGCACAGAATACGTTAAGTATGGAATAAATGTGTATCGAATGAAGAATGAATGAAGGAGCGAGTGAAGGAATGAATTCCCAGCATAAGCAACCTCGTCAGGGTGATGCGTTGTGCGCGTACAGGCCAAGGGCCTCTCAGACTACATCTCCTGTGTTTGAGGGTGGGTTCGAGGATGCCTTTAGCCTAGATTGCTCTGATGTTGGACGAAACTAGAGAGGGCATAGAGCTTATTCATTGTCTGTTCTTGACTGATACAGAATTGACTTCTAAAACCAAGGATCTCCCTATTCTCCCTGATCTAAACTGGCCGTGAATCAATTCTCTGAGCCTACTTACTGGAACCATGACAATGGAAGTCATGCAAAATAATAATAAGGATCAGTATGCCACGATGGGGCGGTAAGCAAGTAGACCCCCCCACCTCTGCCACGTGTGGTCTGTACCGCTTTGAGTTTCATGGTTAAAATGTGAGCTTTAAAGTCAGACGAGGGTGCAAATCTTGGGCGAATGTCTCTCTCTCTCTAAACCTCGATTTCCGCATCTAGAAAATGGGGATGATGATGATAAACATTTTATAAAGTTGGTGTGAAGGAACTCTCTTAGCACAGTGCCTGGCACATACTAAATGCTGAATCACTCTCAGGACAATGCGACCGAAATACGCTGCCCCCACCCTTAGCTGCACAGATGGCATAGGCTATTAGAGAGGACAGGACCTCGGAGGCTGTCTGGAGCCAGCATTGCACCAGAAGCCGCACAGTTGTGGCTCGGAGAACCCCAGGGGACAGCATCTCTCTCCGCTTAGCCTCTTAGGTGCTGGCAAGATCACTGGTTCCTGCAAGGGAAGCACACTCACTGGATTTTATAAGTTGGATGTGCCTCACAGGGGTAAACAGAGTCGGGGAAGGAGGCTGAGAATACCCGAGTCGGTAATAAGGCATTTGCTCAGTGGGCCACGGGACAGGTGGCTCTGCCGTATTTTTCCAAGCGCAGTGACATGGCCACGTGGTCTGCTGTGGGAGTGTATGGAAACAGACGTGCAGGGGACGAGGCTGGACAAAGGCAGCCTCAGTCTGAAGACACTTTCCAAAGCAGTGTATGCCCTTTAGGAACTTCGACGTTGCTAGGCTGAAGACACAGGCCTGGGAACTCTTTCCCGCTGCTCTGCTTGGCCTGAACTCTGTCCCGGGTGTATCCCCAGGAAATGGAGCCTGCAGAAGCAGAAAGCTGTCCCACAGCGGTTCTGACTGCTTCCTTCCCTTTTACTGAAAGTCCTCCTGAGGGACGGCCCTTTCGAATGGGTCGTCAGGGACAGCTGGTTGATTAAACACCTCCCAAACGGTCTCCCAAACCCATAAACCCAGTGTCCCCATGGTTAAGGCACAGATGTCACTGTCACACTGGTTAGTCAGTGGCTCATTTGGGTGTCTACGAAATCCCTTTAAGGCTTGGAGTTTCTGATAGGTGTCACAGTTCTCTCTAGCTCCCCTGCAGCTGTGTGCCTCGGCTGACACCCGAACAATGCCCAGGAAGCAGGAGGGCCTGCTGGGTGCTGGGGTGCCCGGGCGACGCACCACACGCCCGTGCATCGAGGAGCCCGGGAGGGGCTGCTTGGCCCCCACCTCTTGACAGAGTCACATGAGCCCTGGCTTCTGGGCAAGAAGGTGTCTCAGCACATCAGCGTCTCAAAAGCTGTTATTACCTGTGACTCGCCCTCCCACTTCTTGAGCTGTGCGGCATAAATAACAATTACGATGGTGACCGAGACACCTGTGCTATGAGATACAATAGATGTCACTTCACTTGGATGAGTAGAAAATTCCAGGGTAGAAAGATGACCATGAAAAATACCCATTCAGAGAACTAAAGAAGAAACGAAAGTGGGAGGCCTGAGGTGTCCGGTAAAAAGCTGTCTTCTCGCGGGATGGAGAGAATCCAAGACCCCACTGAGAAATGAAGAATCAACTGGCTGCCCTGTGTGAGGAGCCGCCTGGCTCACTGCCCCAGGCCCTAGCGCCTTCCTCCGCCACTGCCCGGAAGTGGGCAGGAAATGGCTCCCAGGGAGTCAGAGGGCAGGGCCACTGCTCCCCTTTGGGAAGCCAGATGCAAATTAGCTTGTTGGGACAACGGGACCCATAATCCTTTTGTCCGGTGGGGAGGACACGAACAGCATTGTGATTGTCACTGTGACTGTCACCGTTCATTTACTCTGACATGTTGCTACTCCTTGGGTGTCATTGAATTCTATTTTTACCCCACATCCTTTGGTTAATAATGCTGACAAACCCCCCGGAGAAAAAGACACCAAGGAGGTGGAAGGAATAGAGTGCCTCTGCTCAGCTTCACCGCCCTTTGAAGCCAGCCGGCCATCGTGGAGCTGAGATTTAGGGCATGGACGGCGTCCTGTCTAATTTGGGGCCAGCTTCCCTACTGGTGCAAGTCCATTAAGCGCTCTCCCAAGGACCCTGAGGTTGCTAAAGACTCTGTTATTAAGCACAGGGTGTCCTCAGAGACAGGTGTGCTGCATAAATACAAGGTGGTTTAATTATTTTAACAACCCACCGGTACCATCTGATGAGCAACAGTAGTTCTAGGGCTTCTGTCCCTCTGTTGCTAATGACGTTCGAGGACATCTGTTTAATACACTCTTTTCCCTTGCCATCGGCACAGATCCATACGTCAAAGTGTCGCTGCTTTGTGACGGGCGCAGGCTGAAGAAGAAGAAAACCACCATAAAGAAGAACACGCTCAATCCCGTCTACAATGAGGCCATCATCTTTGACATTCCCCCGGAGAACATGGATCAAGTCAGCCTGCTCATCTCCGTTATGGATTATGACCGGTGGGTACACGATTTCCTGCCCCCAACCGCCCCCCCACCCCAATGCAGCACAGGGCTCCCTGACCTCCGACCTTGTGGTTCATGGCTCAGGTGCCCCGTGGCCTCAAATCTGACTCCACCCGAGAAGCGTGCAGGAGTTGGAGAGCACAGGTTCCCTCAGGCAGAAGTTCAAGCTTCGCTTCTCAGTGCCGATTCCATCAGGCAGCTCCGCCCTTCAGTTCCCCTGAGTTCACCCCTGACTGTTCCCATTCCTCCATATGGCACCAAGTCCTATCATCTGTCCTTTAACATTGCTCCCCAACCTTTCTGGCACCAGGGACCGGTGCACCTATGGGAATCTAGTGCTTGATGATCTGAGGTAGAGTCGAGGCGGTGATGCTGGCGCTGGGGAGAGGCTGCAAATGCAGACGAAGCTTCGCTCCTAGTCAGCTACTCACCTTCTGCTGTGCGGCCCGGTTCCTAACAGGCCACTGACCAGTACCGGTCCACAGCCCGGGGGTTGGGGACCCCTACTTTAAAATGCCTCCCTGTCCTCCCCATTCTGCTGCTGCTACCACTCCTGCTCGGGGTTGGCTGTGCAGGCTCCCGCCGACTCCTGCCTCCGTCACTCCCTGCCTCAACCCAGCCAGCAGGTTAAAGGCACGCCTTCCTAATCAAAGACCACTTTCCTCCTGGATCTGCCCTTCTCAAGAACCATCGATGTCTCTTGTTGTCCAGGATCTTCCCCTGGACTCAAAAGGCTCTCCGTAATCTGGAACCAGCATGCCCATCGTTGATTTCTCCTTTTGGAGACATCTTTCTTGTCTTCCACTTATCCAAATCCTGCTCTTCTTTCAAGTCTGGCTCAAAAATATTTTCTGACTGCTCTAGCCACTACGGCTCCTCTCTGCACTTGTCACTTTGGCCGAAGGAGAAAGAAACCATGCAGTAAAGTCTCAATCCAGGAATTGTAGCACAAGTTCTCGGGCATAGTAGGTGCTCGGTGAACATATCTGAGGGATGATTGATGTTCTTGCTGCGTGAGTAAATCACATCCCAGTGGCCGGGGGTGTGGAGAAATGGCGCTCAGAGCAGGCTGCTTTATTTCCAAATGCTGTGTCTATAGCGCAGGTGTGGCATGCGAGCCGAGTCAGACAAGGGAAGGGACCGAAACCCTCCAACTCCCCAAAGTCAGGCCATCTACCCACCATTTCCTGAGACTTCAAATGCGTTTACCACCTCACGCTCATCTGCCCGTGTCCACTGTCCACCCGAGGAGGCTGGGCAAAGCGTCACTGCCGCTGGCACCCCGCGGCCCTTCAGAGCTCGGCATTCTGCAGGGCAGAGTCCCAGACTCCGGGGCCCCCCTTTCTGAGAGCATGTCTGGTCCCCAACGCCGGGCGGGCCCTTTGTCTCTCCCTCAGAGTGGGCCACAACGAGATCATAGGAGTCTGCCGCGTGGGGATCAGCGCCGACGGCCTGGGCAGGGACCACTGGAACGAGATGCTGGCGTACCCGCGGAAGCCCATTGCGCACTGGCACTCCTTGGTGGAGGTAAAGAAATCCTTCAAAGAGGTGGGTGAGGGCGCGCCTGGCCCCAGCATGTCTGCTGCATGGCCACGCACTGGAGAATGGCAGGCGGCTGCTGCGAGGCCTCGCCTTTGTGGGCCCCTCCTGCGGGGCGTGGGGGCTGGGCGCTTCTCCCCCAGTGTAACAGGCAGAGAGGAAAGGAAGGAAAATGGTGGGGAGCTGCCTGGCAAAAGGCCTCTGATGCTGAGCATCTCGAAAGCAACACTGAGTTCTAAATGGAAAAGAAACACCTGGAGGCCTTCCCAGCAGCCCATGGGACCAGGCCTGGAGCTTTCGCCAGGTTCGGGGCCAAGTCAGTCCTGGGGGAGAAAGGCCCAACTCGGCAAGAAATTCTACCTGTCAGAGCAGAAAGTTCCCGGAGGCTCCGGTCAGACAGTGGAGGGCAGTTTGCACTGCCTGGAGGGAGCTGGCCCGAGAACAGAGCCCGCTTTCCTGAGTGCTGGTTCTCACCATTGTCGGAGGGGAGAGCTGGGCCTCACGGTGTCACACTTTCTGGCTGGGTTCTAACAGAGAGAGAACGGACAGTGCACTGTCTGGGGAGTCCCGAGGGTCTTGCTCCAACCTCAGCCCCTCCCAACTTGCCGTATAACCTTGAGCCAGTCATTTCTCAGCCATAAGGAAAATGTCCCCTCCAGAGACATTTCCAGTCTGCTCCACCTCTACCGGACTCCACCAGTCTAAGATCCTGTCTTGGCACCGGGGTGGCCCCCAGGCCTGCTTTTTCTCACACGTGTCGGGACGTGGGGGTGGGTGGGTGGCCATGCATGCTTTAAGCCTCAATTTGAATATCTCATACCCCAATCCATATCCTAGAAAGCCAGGTGATCATCTTAACAGGCTTCAAGAGTAGCAGTCTAGAGAGGTGTATAAAATTGGAAAATCTAATAAAAAATAAAGCTTAATCCCTTTCACCACCTGGCCCCTGAGCTTAAAAGCAGAATCACCTTAAAAACAGAGTAATCCCGTCCCCATACTCGGTGATACAAAAAAGGTGTGGGCAGCAAACCAGAGGACCTGCCGGCTCCCTTTCTTTCTCGGGGTGGACAGGCCCGTTTTCACCTGTCTGCAGCAGCGTGAGGTGTCTCAAGGGAGACTGGGAGCTGAGGGAACTGGACACGTGGAATCATGCGGGAGGGGGAGGCCTCGGGGGAGCCGGGCTATGTGATTTACGTCCCCAGGTAGGTGCGTGCTCTGCACAGCTCCTGCCTGCAGCCCTTGAGGCCAGTGAGGGCAGCAAGGCAGAGACCACTCACCGTCCTACTCTGGTATTCATTTTCCCGGTTGGTGAAATGAGGGTGTAGGCGCCTCTCATGTCTGCTTTTCCAGGCAACTCTGATCCTAAATGATGACTGAGTCGGGGAGCCGGCATCTTGTACCCCCTTTCTGATCTTGAGTCTGCGACAACCCATCACAGTTACCAGGCTGGGCTGTCCACGCAAACTGGAAGGAAGCGATCGGCAGCAGCTGGGGTTGGGGGCGGGTGCAGGTAGCCCGGAGATGTTAGGACTTGGCCCCAGAATCACTCTCTTTCGTGATGAATACAAGCTAATTAAGCCAAATAATTGATTCCAAAATCCTATTTCTTTAGTGAGTCCAACTCACTAGTCCAGACTACAAAAGAAAGATAAAGTAGAATCAAGCCTTTGAAAATGAATATTTGATGAGGCAGTAAAGGGAAAGTAACAGTATATGGAAAACGAAAAGAGAAATAAATTGATTTACATCCTTCGGGTTTACTTTTTCCTTGACTGGGAACACCAGTCTCCCAGGACTGCCCCTCCCCCACTCACGATCCGACCACTTTCTGCTCAGCTGATCATCTCTGTACAAAGAAGCCAAAAATGACGTCCGTCTTGGCAATTCAGGATCTCATCGGTTCAAACCCATGTAAAATTTGTATCCACACCCTGAGCACCCGCAGTTTAAGCACCTTTATAAGCCCGCATCAAAAACCCGCCGGGCTGATATTAAGGGAACGTTCTTTGCGTTCATGAGACGCATTGTGTTTGCGCGTCCCTCTCGGTCATCCTCGGAGCTCAAGCCCTGCCTTATTTTGGGTCCTGCTCTGGACCTCGAGCGAGAGTCCTGCTCCCGTGGTTTGTTTCTCCTCTTTGTGGAACATGGGGAGAAATCTCGCTCTCCAGCTCCCGGGAGGGTAAACGCCGTCCGTCATATTTGCACACACTCCGCATTTGGATCGCATTTTTCTTAGAAGAGTTTCGAGCGCTGTGATCGTTTCTTTTTCATTAATGAGAACAGAGGGCACCATACTTGCTCGCTTGTTTGGGGGTTTTAAATAAGGTCGAGGGGAACGAATTAACTGAAAGGTATTTTTCCCTGCTGGGATTTTTTTTCCCATGAATACACATTGATTAAGCCACAGCGAGCCTCCTTCTCTGGCAGCGGCTGCGTTCAGTGCTGCTACCCAATGCCGCGGGGTCATCACTGTCACCACACACAAAGCCCAGGCTGGCCAGCAACCTTCTCCGGCTCGGCCAAATTCGGATCATCTGCCAGAGATTTCAGATCTCTGTTGGCATGGGACCCATTTCAGAACAATAAAAGGTCTTACTGGAACGCAGCCACCCCTGAACGATCACCTTCCTGTGTGCCAGGGCCGGTTCTCTGCTGTGTCAGAGCCACGTAATAAGCCTCGCGGGATCATTCCCCTTCCCGCTGTCCATGGACCCCTTCTCCTCCCTGTGTTTAGCTTCAGAGGAAAAATCCGGGTTGGCAGAGGAGCCTGTGTGCCTTCTTCATTTGTCCTGGATCAACAATTATGCTCCATGTGCCTTCTCTTTGGGCTGTTATATAAGAAAGACAGGTACCCTGGGTAGCTATTTCGTTTTTTCTCCCCTGAACGGACCTATCAATCAGGTTGTTTAAGTGGCAGGCTAACCCAGGGGAGAAGCCAGTAATTATAACGTACCTTTTACCAACGTTAAAGGTTGTAACAGAAAAAGTAGGACTTCTAAAACGAAGGTCTGGTAAATGAAAGCAAATCGTGGTATGTCACCTTCTGGTTAAGAAACGCTTGAGTCAGAAGTCAAAATGGGCTCAACAACCAGGCATTTATCTGTGTAAACTATTTCACCAGGGAAACCCTCGGTTGTGATTGCATTCACGCGGATGCCGCAAGCAGAGAGACTACCACCGGAGTTAGGAGTAAGTACCTGGTGTGGACCCGAAGAGGTTAGGTTTCTTATTACACTCATGTCCCGTTCTTCCCCTGGTGTGGCCAGATGCCAAGATGGCAGCAGGCGGCTCAGAAGGAGCACTGAGTAGGGAGTGAGGAGACCTGGTTTTGGATCCTGGCCCCGCCCCCAGCCAGCTGCGTCTTGACGTCTCGTGTCTCCGTTTGCTCATCTGCAATAGCAAGAGACTTCGACTAGATGGTCCCCCAGGCCCGCCTCCAGGTCTGCCACGCTAAGATTGCTCAGGCTTAGGTCATGTGATCGCGGTTGTCAGTACCCGATTGTCCAGCCTCTGGTTAGTTGTGAAGATCTGCGGGTTGGCCAGGACAGGGAACACTAAGGGGCCCTGAACTAAGCCTGGGGGAGGATGATACACACTTTCTTCAGAGCCGGGAGCATGAGGCGTTCGGCAGGTCTGGGTCTGTCCTCGGCGTCATGATTTTCCCATCGCTCCACAGGAGACGTTGGATGGCACGTGGGCTGTTCCTTAGCTGGCTTGGCTTTGTCTAGAAATAGCTGTGCTGGGAGGACAACTGTGTCCTTCCCCATCCCGCCCCGATACATACACAAACGCGAGGTGCAGCGTCTGCTCTGCCCCATCGCTCCACGAGGAGACCCCCGAAGCTCACGAGAAGCAGGGAGGGGACTGAACTTCAGGTTCAGAAAGGCTATCTTGACCCCTCCCTAACCTCTCTCTCTATCTCTGGAGCCTTATTTTTGGGGAACCTAGGAGAATATTGGGTCTCCTCAGCTCACAGAAAGGATGGAGTGAGCAGTGGACGCTGACTCGCTTTGAAGTCACAAGCCCCAGAGAAGTCAAGCATATTCACAGGGTCAGCTCCTTGCCCAGAAAACACTGCTCTGTCCATGACTGACCAGCTTAAAGAAGGACCGAACGGTTCGAGCCTGGGTCTGTCCGTCCTCAGCCCTCCCCTTCGCTCCATCCCGACTCATTACATCACCCACTTTCGAGGAAGGGTTAGGGTCAGACTGTGAGAGGCAACCTGAGACGAGAACTGAGGAGGAGGGTGGGGGCGCCCAAGGGGGGCTGCTATCACCCGCACCAGGCGCACGCCCCCCGGAGCATTCAGACTGAAGAGCTGAAGAAGAGAACCTAGAGCTAACGCAGTGTCAGGTTTTCAGCTATACTAACGGCTCCCAGACAAAGTGCTAATAATTCATGATTGTGGGCTCTTGGCAGTAAGGGCATACTCTGCAGACTGCCTCTTTCGCTGCTAACGTAATCCGATTTTCAGTGTGAAAAATGGCTGAAGCACTCAGAAATGGCCCAGTCACTGCACACACACACACACACACACACACACACACACACACACACACCGAAGAAAGCTTCAGTTTTCTGTGCAATAGGTCTTCTTTAAAAGTCAGATATTCCCAGCTAAGAGCCCTAAAGCTATTTTCCTTATGTTTTTGCATGGCTGACAGCAAAATTCAAGAAAGCTTACAAGAAGCCGGGCAAGGGAAATTCAGTGCATGGGCCAGATAAGTTTTGGAAGCTGAACTGTCGATTCCCTTGGCAATCAATAACCAGCTTCTTCTCCTCCCGCCAGTGGCAGGGCCGAGCTGCCAGCTTTGACAGCGAGAGCTCGAGTCCCTCTCCGAAGCCACCTCCGACACCATGAGCTGCGCGGCCGAGCGACACGGACGGGACTCAGCCCCGTTCTTTCCGCACTTGTCCAGCTGTCTAGACACAGTGCTGAGCGGCGGCGGCGGCGGAGCAACAATCGCTCGCCGTGGTCTTCCCTGCTCCCACGTAGGCCGAGGCCGAGACGCTTGTCGTGTGGTCCGATCTTTTTCGTCTTCTCTGTCTCCCAAGGTGATGTTTTTTGTGGTTTTCGCTTTTTATGGATCCGCTGTCAAGAAAAGAAGAAGAAAGTCGGGGAAAAAAACGAGAGTGGAGAGCCCAGAAGCCGGTTCCGCAAAATCAATGTAAAATAGTTGTCTTATGGGGGAAGATGGTTTGAATTTCTGAAATCAATCCACCGAGCTCCACTCCCCTGGAGGAGAAGGAAGTGGTGGATCTGTGCTGCTTTCTCAGCGGCCTGCAGGAATGATGCGGACCAGTCAGCGCCTCGACAAGGCTGAGGACGACTCTTCGAAGCTCTTCGCGGATGTGACATAAGCCGAGATGGGGGCTTCTGGCCCCACGCTGAACTCGTGCGTGTCCTGCGGTGTCTGGACACTCAGCTGCTCATGCGGGGCTCCTTGCTCCCCTCCCCCACCGCCTTCCTTCATGGTGTGGAAATGTCTTGGTTCCTCGTGAGAACGTGGTCACTTTCCGTAGGGATGGTTCTGCTGAAACCAAATGTGCCGTGTGTCCTTGCGCCCCACAGGTAATGACCACATTTGTTTGAAAACAGGACCTTTGTTCTCGAAAGTAACCTTCATTGTAAAGAAAAGGAGGTACACGTGTTCCAGAACGATTTCTGCATTATACGTGGCTTTATAATTCTATGAAATATCAAGCAGCCGTTTATGCAGATCAAAGAAAAATCTAGGTAAAATGTTCTTTTCTGAATGAGGAGTTTTGTGATAGGTAGAGTCCATCGTTATATGAAGAGCATCTTCTGGATTGAAACCAAGTCATCGTAAACCTATTTCGGCCCCTTGACTCTGGGACAGTATTCACCTTAAACTTTAGTTCTATAAATGACTAAGTACTTCAGTGTTTGTTTGTTTGTTTGTTTCAGTGGTAATGAAGGTTTTTTTTTCCCCCTTTAGATTTCTACCTTAGGCCAAATTTAGTTTAGGAAAAAAAAAAAGTTTAAACTATTCCGTAATGTAAGAGTACTTTTCTGTTGCGTTAACAGTGGCCTTCCCACCAACCCCCTGTAGCTAGGTCGACTTGCTCAATGCCATCTGCACAGCCCTGGTAACTGCATGGAGGTGAGATTCCACTTCAAGTTGTGTCTAGACAACACCAATTTCCAGAGCCGTGTGTGTGACTTGCAAGAGGCAAGTGTGCTGAAGACCCAATTCCTGCAATGGAAGGTCAAGGACGTCAATGCTCTTCACACAGCCCATGTCTTCTTCTTTATATGTGTCACATGCTTTAGGAGCCGCAACTCAATAAAGTGACCCTCATTTTAAGCCAAGTTCTCAAGTTTCTCTTTTGTTATAACTTTGGGTAGCACCTTCTGGTCTTAAAAAATGACTGGATTAGGCATGAGGGAACAGGAGATTGTGGCAAAAGAAAATTTTAGCATAGAAAATGTAAATGTAGATAAACCCAAACTTCACCCTGTACTGAGTCCTAGGCTAGGGGCGGCTGTATAAAGGTAAGTTTTCTCCCCAAACGTCTTGTGATCAATAGCCTTCCTAGTCAGGCAGTCCTGTGGTTGGAAAGTCGCTTGAGAGTAAGAAAAACCCCGAGGTCACGACAAGTCTCCCAGCAGGCCATCCACTTCTTGACTGACCCCATCAAGATGGCCATCTCGATCACGGATGCTATGGGTCCTGCACCCATGAAGGGGCAGTTGAGTTTGCTGGGTTATAAGGAGCCCAGAAACTAGTGTGAAGAGGTCCTTCCAGAAGCGAGCTCAGGATGCATAGCCAGCTGTCATCTTCAAACTCCCAGGCAGGCGGAATGACCATTCTCACTGTGGTCGGCGTGAGTCGTGGCCCAGCCACTGCTCTCTGCGGCCCCTTTTCTGTCCAGGCACGTTCACACAAGTGAGCCTCGCAGAGGTTTCGGAAAGTCACCTGCTGAGCAGATTCCGGTCAGCTCCCACAGCACTCCTGCTCCAGCAGTCTTGGTCAGCAGGTGAATTTCCACAGGCTGGGAGCCCACCCAAGGAGGCTTTTGGAGTCCTTAGGGGAGACCAGTCCTCACCCGAGATGGGAGTGAAAGCTGAACGTCTGCCAAGTTCATTATCTAGCCCAATAGCTCTCCCCCACACATGAGAATAAAATGAATTACAAGCTCCCGAATAAAATGAAACACAGGTTGATTCATTTGTCAGCTTCCTCTGCCACGAGAAACCTCTTGGGTTGATCTTGTGAGCTTTGCTGAAGTCTTGATAATCAGTTTTGCATGGGATTTTAATGCCGAGTTCCCTTCTCCTTTATTTAGCAGTGTTTCTGGGCTGAAAGACGCCCACCCTCCCCCACTCCCCGCTACCTGCCACTGCCACCCCCTACATACTCAGGATGTTAATTAATTACATCATCATTTTAAAAATTATGTTGTTAATTACTGCTTTGTGTCTTCCCACCCCGTCACAGCCTGGAGTTTTCATTCAATGACATCTCTGTCCTCACCCATTTCTCTCGTGTGTCCCTGAGGTTTATCGGTCATCACGTACAGGAAGGACACTGCAGAGCGTTCCTCTTTCACCTGTTTCGCATAGATAACCACTTCCCTTCGATCAGGGTATAGCAGACAACTCTCTCCTCTGCTTTTCATTCCGCCCAAGGAATACCTGCATGCCCCATATGGCTGGAAGCCACCTGTGTTTTGTCAGGCTCGTGGCTCGCAGGGCGTTTGGTGCACGGGGCTCAGCTGTTTCCTCAGCTGTCCGGCTCAGTGAGCAGCCCCTCTAGATGCCGAAGCTTCTCTAGGCAAATGGGTCGCACACTCATATCTGGAAAGCGCGATGCTTTGCCCACCAGGGAAGGACTCCTGTTAATTCTCATAAAATACAACTTGGCCAAGTGATAAGAAAATCCTATTGAAGACTTGAAAATTTAAAAAGAACATTCTAACTTAATAGAATATCTCTCCGTTCACCCCCAGCTTTTAATTAATTCAGAAGGCGGCCCGTAGAGAAGAGAGCAGAGGGTACCGCCTGTTCTTGCACATCTGCATCTAAGTCACTGGCACTCCACAGTGAGATGCCACCAAGGGGGCTGAAACCTGAAAGAAGCACTCTGCCACCTACAGATGCAGCTTCCGCCTGCTTCCGCACTCCCATCTGGTCACCCATCAGCCGGCAGGGTTTGGTGATGTGCTAGTCATCGGATCTAGTGCTGATTGACCAACGGGGTAAATGTGTCTGGCTAGCTGGGCTGCGTCATCCAGCAATAACAGCCTTCGGATTTCAGTGGCTGAAAATGACAAAGGCTTATTTGTCATTCATGCTACGTGTCCATCACAGGTCAGCAAGGGGTCTCTGCTCAGGGATTTATTCAGGGGGACTCAGGATGACAGAGCAGCCAACATCCCAAACGTTGCTAGTCACCGCGCCCTAGGGAAAAGAGCTCAGAAAGGTCTTATACTGGCCTCAATGCTCTGGCCGGAAAGAGCACATGTCACTTTCCTTCACAGTTCATTGCCCAGAACTACTCCTGTGGCCTCTCAAAACATAAGAGGTTCCAGCACCCAGGGGAAGAAGAACCGGAAATGTTTGGTTAGCTGCACTTGGGAAAATCACAGTGAACTTAGCAGACCCATGGAGGGTGACCGCTGCTGAACGGCCGATTCAGAGAAACTAATAAAGGGAAATTGCACTGTTCACTGCTGGACAGTGTTTGGATGAAATCAAAGGCTGTCGATTGGGCCACACAAAAAGCTTTAAGTCTTGTAAGTTGGCAACATAAGTAACTATAGCCCAAGGTATCAAGGGAGGTGAAATAAAAGGCCACAGAAATCTGAGGAAGAATATCGCAGCTGGGCAGAATGAGTGACAGCTTGGAGCAGGAAAAGGCCTCTGATCTAGAGCTTTGTGTAGGGGGCGCTATACAGGATGTGGGGATCACAGCCAGAAAATGCAACAGGGCTGACAGCTGAGCAGATCTGGAAGACAGGGAGAGGGAAGGGGGATTCAAAAGCACTGTATGTTTTTATGCTTGAGACACCAGGAAAATGACGGGTTTTTTCCGTAGAAACCTGAAACCCAGCAGAACAAGGGGGATAGAGATGAGTCCGTTTTGGGCCACACTGAGTTTGCGATGCTGGAGGGATGTCTAGCAGACAGCTACAGTTCGAGATGTAGCCTAGCAGAGAGATCAGGCATGAGATGTTAATTTATAGAAAGCCCACACACCAAAATGAGATGTGAAGATGGGAGGCTGACAAATGCCACATGGAGACAAGTCAACAAGGAGAGTCTCAAAGAGAGGTTCTCTGGGAACCATCAACATCTAGAGGTCAAGGACCATGAGCGTGATAGGAATAATAATGGAGGGGTGCCCAAGCAAAGCCGATGATGCAAACGCTGATGAGCCACGACTGAGCAAGGGCTTCGTAAAATGATTGTTTATAAAATGATTCTTCACAATTTTAACTGTAACTTGACTCCTGAGTTTATTCTCACCCACATTTGCAGAAGCCCACCTCTTTTTCTCCCCCCCACCCCGCCCCCCGGCTATGTTCTTGTCTTTCAAAATAACTGTGGTAAAATATACATATCATACAATTTACCATTTTAATTATTCTTAATGTACCGTTCAGTGGCTTTGAACCTATTCACACTGTTGTGCAACCATCGCCACCATCCAGTCATGGAACTTTTTCGTCTTGTAAAAGTAAAACTCTCTGCCCATCAAACAGCAGCTCTCCCTTCCCTCCTCCTGCCAGCCCCTGGCAACCATCACTCTGCTTTCCGTCGCTATGAATTTGACTACTCTATGTATCTCACATCAGCGAAATCATAGGAAATTTGTCCTTTTGTGTTTGGAATATTTCACTTAGCATAATGTACTCAAGGTTCGTCTGTGTTATAACATATGTCAGAATTTCCTTCCTTTTTAAGGCTTAGTAATATTCCATTGTGTGTATATACTGCATTTTGTTTTCCAGTCACCCATCAATGGACATTTGAGTGGGACATTTAGCTATTGTGAATAATGCTACCATGAACATGGACGTACAAATAACTCTTTGTGTCCCTGCTCTCAATTCTGGGCGTATAACCCAGAAGGAGAATTGCTGGGTCACATGGCAATTCTATTTCTAATATTTTAAGGAGCCATCATACTGTTTTCCATAGTAGCTGCAACGTTTGACGTTCTCATTTACAAGCAGCGCACAAAGGCTCCAGTTTTTCCACATCTTTATCAATACTTGCTCTTTTCTGGTGTTTCGTTTTGTTTTGTTTTTGATGGTAGGCATCCTAGTGGGTGTGAGGGGATATCTCATGGTGAGTTTGATTTGCATTTTCCTACTGATTAGCGATGTTGCGTATCTTTTCGTGAATTTATTGGCCATTCGTATATATTTTTTGGAAAACATCTATTCAAGTCTTGTGCTCATTTTCGAATTGGGATTTTTTGTTGTCGAATTTTAGGAGGTCTCTGTATATTCTAGATATTAATCCCTTGTCATATTTATGATTTGCAAGTAATATTTCCCATTCTGTGTTGGTCTTTTACTCTGTTAATCATGTCATTTGATGAACGAATGTTTTTAATTTTCATGAAACCCAGTTTGTCTATTTTTTCATTATCTGTGGTTTTGGTGACATATACAAGAAATTACTGCCTAATCCAAGCCATGATGTTTCCCCCTATGTTTTATTCTAAGCGTTTTATAGTTTTAGCTCTTACACTTAGGTCTTTGATCTATTTTGAGCCAATTTCTTATATATGGTATAAGGTAAGGATCCAATTTCACTCTTTTATATGTGGATATCCATTTTCTTCTACATAATTTGTTGCAAAGACTGTTTTATCCCCATTGGATGTTCTTGGCACTCTGTAGAAAATTGTTTGACCATATACGAGAGAATTTATTTCTGGGCTTTGTATTCTGTTCCATTGGTCTATATGTCTGTCTTTATGCCAGTAACTCACTGTTTTGATTACTGTAGCTTTGTAGTAACTTTTGAAATCAGGAAATGTAAATCTTTCAACTCTTGTTCTTTTTCATAATTGTTTTTGGCTATTTGGGGTTCCTTGAGATTCCATATGAATTTTAGGATGAATCTACTACTGCAAAAAAATTATTGAGATGATTATAAGGATTGCATTGAGTTTGCAGATTGCTTTGGGTAGTATTTACAAGGGCCAACTCTTAAGGAAACTATAATGTGTCATTTGCTAACATTCTATCCGCAAACCCATCCTCGCCTCTGGGGTTCCTACTGATAAATATGTGTTGTGATCCTTGGTGCCAGATGAAGCACGTCATGGAGGTCAAACCAGACCTTTTACACTAAATTCAACTCTTGCCAGGTCCCTATGGAAGTCATCTCCCACAATGGCGAATGTCCTGGCCCTATTCCCAACCTGCCGACTAAACTCAGCTCTGCAACCCAACTTCCCTCTCCTGCACTACTCAGTCACTGACCACTCAAGAACTTCTTGGCGGGGAGGGGGGATTAAAGAGGGAGAAAAAAATAATTAATTAATTAATTAATTAATTAATTAAAAACCCAGGGGGAAAAAAAGAACTTCAGCTGAACTTTGAACTTACTCCCATGAATGCAGGCTCATCTCTCTCTCTCTCTCTCTCTCTCTCTCTCTCTCTCTCTCTCTTCTTTTTTTGCATGCACATAGGTATTCACTCAACAAACAGGTTGAGCACCTAGTGTTTCTCAGGTAACATGGTACGGCCGAGGACATACAAATTAATAACTAATAATAAATAACATACACTAAGCACTCCATATATGTCAGGCATTGTTCTAAGTACTTTACACCCATTATCTCATTTAATTCTCCCTCTAATCCTAAGAGGTTAAGAAACCTGCCCAAGTTTACAGAACTAAACCCAGATAATTAAATTCCAGAACTCGCACACTTAAGCATGATGCTAAGCTGCCTTCGAACAAAACACAGCTCTTCAAGGAGCTCAGAATTCAGAGGAGATAGACGCATAAATTAAAAATTACTCTATAATGCGGTAAGGGCAATGCTAGAGATATACCAGAGATTTAAGGCATCCTAGAGAAGGATTGCCTAACCCAGCCATCTATGCATATGCCCCTAAATTTATGCACCCCTAAATGTGCCCTTTGAGATCACTGCCTCGCCCCTTGCTGGAGAAAACCCTGCAATGACTTCTTTGTGAACCATCAGTCATGTGTGCTAACTTGATCCCCTACACCAATTACTCCTCCAGGAACAGCTGAAGAGTTGTGGAGTCTTCCCAACACACCTAACCAGCCAGGCATCCTGTAAATGTGCTCTGTGTTGCACAATGCAGGGAAGTCTGGCTGTAACTGAGCAGCTCAACTGGAAGGCGGTGTTGAGCTCGGTCGGGGCAGGAGGACTCATCGCTCTACAGAACGCTGCTCCAAACAAAGCCTGTGCCATTGGCCTCGATGCAAAGGGAAACCTGACGATGAGCCGCCACGGGAGAGGGCAGATGGGAGACCTCCGAGGCTTCAGAGGAACGCTGCAAATTCGGACGCTCACCCAGGCCAGCTCAGCCCTCCTGGCTTCTCGCCTCTCTTTCCTTTCGGTACTGGAGCAGTGGCTCTCCTCCTGCAGGCATCTCAGCTGAGGACAACTAACTTACAGTGAATTAGTACTGGGGGTTGGAGTGGGGAGATATGTGACTCTTTTCCCTGAGGTGACTCTTCTGCACAGATTGGGAAAGTTTGGTGACACATCAAGGATTATCCAGAGCACCGATGTGGGCAGGTGCCTCAGGCATCCTGAGACATATAACATTTCTTTTCTCTGCAGCTTCACCTTGCAGTCTGTGCCTGAGCCAGGTTGGCGGGGATGCTTCAGGCTGGGGCAATTAGGAATGAAAACCCCTGGCTAGAAATTCTAAGCATTTGGGGGAAATATGAGTTCCTGAGATAACAGGCGACCAACTAATCACAGTTGAAAGGGCTACGGCCCTTTGTACCATGGTCTTTCATCTCCCTGGAGAAATTACTGACAATGATGCACCACAGTGAAAATAGATTGTGCAATCAGAGTACCAGACAAGCTTCAGACACTGTCTTCCTTAAATTACCAGTAACTTTCTTTCCCAAATGGTTCAAAAATTGCATGACTTACTATGCAGAATTATTCTTCTGCCTCCTGGTCTCAAACCTGTGGCTGCCCTGATGCTCCCGGCTCACTCTCTCCCGGGCAGTGAAGATGTGGGTAGAACTGTACTCTCTAGTCGTTTCATCCCAGTGGCTACCTGACGTGGCATGCTGTTTCCTGCCAGATTCGCCACATGAGGATGGATTCATCCCTTGGACAACCATGCATTTGGAAAACTCGAGAGCCTAGGTCCTGGCTCCCCCAGCTTCCCCAGTCCACCCTGGGCAGATCCCATAACCTCTCCGAGCCTCATTCTGCACATCTGCGAAGTAGGAGTGTAGTCGCTTTCATGGCATTGGTCAGGTTCGGCTTCCAGTCTGCACCCTAAGAGCACATTACAGCGCAGCTGCCTGGACAAAGTCCTCTTTCCTCGAAGGCCTGTTCCCCTTTCACCAGGTAACTTGAGAACAAAGCCACGATGCTGCTCTTAAGCCTGGAGAGGGTGGGAGAGAACAGGGAGGGGAATGTGAGGAATAAATCAAGTGGCTGTGTAATTAATTTAGAATAACTCAAGCACTGAGCATTGACGAGAAACAAAGTGGTGACATTTAATGAATGTGTCAGTCGATATCGCGCTCGTTCCAGCTGTCTTTCTAAATGTCAAATATCTCACAATTCTTTTTCCTTGTAGCTGGAAGGTCTGTGCTAACAACCACCAATTCTGGTTTCTGCCCACTAGGTTAGCACGGGCGCATATTTCAGAAGCAGGAGGTCCTGGAGGCTGCAGGAACAGGAGACAATGAGCATCACCCCCAGAGGGCTGGGTGCTGCCACTGCTCCGTGGGGACCCCCCACTGATCCATTCTCCTTGCCCTTCACCCACCTTCTTGCCCTCAACTATAAGGAACACGTGAGGTGTCCAGGCCAGGAGAAAGACAGTCATGGTTTCATGCAGATGCCCCACTTGTGCCTCTGCAAACTCCTCAGAGCTCGAAAGTTTTCAAGAGAAAACCTTAGCTGAACTCCAGGGAGAGAGAAAGCCAAGAGCCAGTTGCTCCAGAGAATTCCAGGCTCAGGAACTTCCATTCTGAGCTATTGGCCCTTGGTTCGTCCTCTATAAATACCAGAGACTGCTTCAGAAAGAAACTGGGGAAGCAAACCAGCTGGATTTTCACTTTGGGGGAAAAAAATGTGCAGTCAAATGGCCTTGAACGTTTTTCATCCCAGACCCCCAAATGAGCTCCACCACCTAAGCGCACCCTCATTTGGAGCAGAGCCGACCGCACAGATACTCACCTCCTCTCTTCCCACCCGGAGGCAGAGCCAGCGGCTTAGTAGAGCAGTCCCAGCCCCTGTCTTCGTGGCTCCCCCGGCACCTCCTGCACGATCAGCGCCCCCCACCCCGAGGTTCTCTCCTTGCTTGACTCTGATCTCCTTCATGAGACCCAGTTTTCCAGGCACCCCGACTCTTACAAACACACCCTAGAGTGAGAAGTCCTCCAGGCCCAGTCCCTTGGCCTCCCGCCAAGTCCCCATCCTCTCCCTGGACAATTTCACCCACCCCCACCCTCACGTCACCTACCAGCTGCCACGACTCTCCCAAGCACCAGGCCCAAACTGCCACCTGCCACAGGCAAGGCCTTGGGCATCTTGACACAGCCTCAACCCAAAATCGAGTATTTCCAAAATCGAGTATTTCCAAAATCGAGCTTCTTTCCCAGCTGCTCCCTCAGCCGTCCGTGAGCTTCGGAAGCTTCGTCTCGTTGGTTTAGACCGTGACACCCTTCTCTCCCTCCATCAGCCAAGACGCCATATTTATTCACTCTCCTTCTGTGTCATCTCACTGCCTCATTCTTGCTCTAGACCCTCATCATTTGCTTCCTGGATTACCCTCCAGGAACCGAAAGCTCTGAGACCTCAGGGCTAAGCGGGTGGCATAAGTGTGCGAGCCTAGGAATCTGTATTTCAACAAGCTGGCAGATGATTCTGATGCCAGTTGAGTCCAGGCCCATGCACTGAGGAACATTTGGTCCTTGACCCCGATCCAGAGCCAGCTCGTGGAGCGGCTGTTCTGAATTGCACAGGTGGGCCCAGCCCTCCCTCCCAGAGGGCTGTGTTCATGGACAGTCTCGGGTGAGATTATTCTCCCCTGGCTGTCCACTTGTCTGATGGCCCCGTGGGCAGCACACTGTCGATCTGAACAGGAAGGAAGCATTAGCAGCGAAGGCACCCACGCTAGAAGCTCTGCCCAGGGCCCTGAAGGTCACCCTCCACCGAGGATCCTGCAGTTCCATCTCTAGGACGGCAGGGCGGGCCATCTGCTTCCCATTCCCAGAGTCTTGCTTCTGTCCCCACAGAGCAAAAGCAGAGGCAGACGGGTTGATCACGACTGTGAAGGGGTCCAGAACAGGCGTCCCCAAGATGTGCCACTTTGGCATGTGGATTATTTTGAGCCGAAGGCAATTGAGACCCTGTGGGCTCAAGTGAAACTTTCCTCTCTCTCTCTAGAAGAATCTAAATCGGGGGCCTTGCCCATAAAAAGTTATTACCAGAGATAATCTGTCAGCACCCGTCTATAGGGCAGGGCTAACTGATTACTGAACATCTGCTTTACTTATCATCCTGCAAATTGCCCTCATCCCCCCTAACCCCCCGGGTGTCTTACCGCGCCCCTTGGCTCCGAATGCCATATATACCTCATTTTCCCTTTCTATCTAGGAACCTCTCATGTATGAGGGGTTCCCTCTAAACCAGGCTGACCACAGGCAGGGGCAAGAGGCAGTGACAGAGTGCTGACCCAGCCTGGCTGCCTCTTCCAGAGCCCTTCCACTCCAGTCCTCCTGACAGCAACAAGCGTTGCCCAGGCTCCAAGGGACAGATACGGGAGGATCTCAGGAAGCAGGCTCCATGTGATGACGGACTGTTGAAGCAGAAGGTAAGAGAGCCGGTGGAGGCCTGGGAGGGCACTAGTCCCACCCACTGGGCCTGTGCCCTGAGTCTCAGGATGAGAGGTCAACATGAACCTCAGTTTTTCTGCCCATGAGACAATGTCTTGAGATACCTTCCCAGCTCCCAACGTCCTGCTGGAAAACTCCATGCGGATGAATGTAGGGACCTCGAACTCAGGGCATCCCCCTCTCCCCTGACCCCACTCCTGGCCACCAGTCCTCCTACGCCCCGCTCTTCACTATGGCTTCGCTGATATTCTCGCCCCAGGCCCAGGGCCTCCGAACCATCTTCTTTCTACTCGTCCCTCTCCTCGCCCCAATCACTCACAAGTTCTGTCTATTCGACCCACAGGCCGTGTCTTACCTGTCTCCTCCTTTCAGAAACCACACTCCTGCCTTCGTCCCCACCCCCTCCTGCTTGGCCCAGGCGACTGCGGGTGTTCACAAAGGAGTCTGCAGACCTCTGCCCTTTGATCTCTTTACCCCATTGGTTCCCAACCTGGCACTTTCAGATTATCTAGGGACCTTCAATATTTAAAAAGAACTACTAGAATCTGTACGTTTACCCCAATACAGCCTCATGGATCATCAGTAAACATAATTCGTTACATGGCTAAAATCGAAAAGTGAGATCTGTGGGGGTAAATAGCATCCTGGTCATGAAAGTCTGAGACCCACTCTATCTTCTCACAGTCCCAGGAGGCTGTCCCTCCGAAACAAAGGTCTCATGTCACTTCTCCTTGGCCCCCAGCTCCATCCCTCTAGATTCCTTGCCGTGGCACTCCAGGCCGGCGCCGCTCGGCTCTGTGCGCTCGACCCTCTCGAGCCAGCTGCACTTCCCAAACGCCCAGGCAGTTCCAGTTCCCTACGACCTTGCCGACACCATTCCCTCGTCCTGGAGCGTCTTCAACCCTCCATTACCTGCGTTACCTGATTAGTTCTGCCATCAGCTCCGAGGGGTAAGTACTGTTAGTATGGTCTCATGTAGATGATGCGACAAGTAAGAGAAGTAGAGTCATTTGCCTGAGGCCAAGGGATGAAGCCTGGATCCAAATCCGGGTGAGTCTAACTCTAACTCTCTATCCTGTCTCTGGAGGGCTTGGGTGCCATCGCAGCCGGCACCCCGCTGGCTCTCCCTGAGCCATCAGCACGACAACAGTTGTATCCCTTGTAAGGGAGACTGTGAGCCCCAAAGGCCGCTGGGCCCAGGCCACGGAGGATGAACCACTGATGTCCCGTGCCCAAAGTGCGGGTTCCTCCACAGGCCTCCAACGAGCCCAGCAAATATCTTCCTTTCTGCCCTAGAAACCTGGGCCCATGCGGCCCGTGCCGCTGTCAGCAGACTGAGGGCGCTGCTCCTACCCGGTGCCAGCTCTCCTCCCTGTGTAAGGCGGGACCTGGGATCAGTGCCTCCGATGATGGATGCTTTCAATATTGTGGCCACTAAGAAGGCTTGAAAATAAACTGGGCCAGCAGGACAAGGTAACTAGGCCAAGCTTTCCTGATGAGGTGGGCGGATCAGCAGGTGTAGGATCAGAGACCTGAGTCCTGCTGCGCATTTCATTAAATATCACTGTTCTGTTCACACAATGAATGGCAACACTTGTCAGGATCCTAACCAACTTCTTCCCTCACGACTCTGGGTAGCGGAGGTGGGGGAGGGTGGGGAGGGGGAAAAGAAGGAGGTCAAGGGTGCCAAAAAAAATCAACACAACAAAACTAAAACACAACACAGGGCAGGCGGAAGCCCAAGCCTTCTTCTTCTACAAGCTCGGCCCTTGATTACGAAAATACAGTAACCAAAAGGGACCAGAGGGAGTCCAGGGGAGACAGAGCTCTAGATAACCCTGTGGCACAAAAGGGCTGGAAGAAAGAGAAGGCACGCTTAAAAATCAGTTAGCCGGTAACTGTGTGTCGCCCCATTTAAATTCTAACGAGGCCCTGTATCAGAGATGACAAAGGCCACCGTGTTTAATTAAGGGGACAAATGGTAAAAATATGAGACAGGAGCTGTTATGAGCTGTTAATGAGGTGGATGGGAAATCTCTAAAAATAACCATGGCAAGTTGAAAGGGTAATTAGGGGTGCAAAAATAAACAGAGGATGTCAATTTAAAAGAAGTTTGCTGCAAAGCCTTCTCCAACATGTCCTCAGTAGGCGAGGCAGGCCACGCAGTGCTCTCAAGGGGTCAGAGCCTGCCATAGGGGCACAGGTGTCCTCCTAACTTGCCTTTTCCCTTTCCTAGACTTTGCAGAATGATAATGAGCTCCCCAGCCCGGCCCGGCATCCCCCCAACCAACCTGAGCCCTGCGAGGCAGGCTGTGCCTTATTCAACAGGGAGTCCCCATAGAGACCCGGGCAAACATTAGGAGCTGAGAGGCCTGAAGGGCTAAGTGATAAAAATCAACTTGATTCCTGCCTTTGAGCTGATCGCCAGGAATTGTGCCTACGTGCATGGGTGCACGGACACACACATCCCTGCTCACCACGCGCACACACACGTCAGTCAAGAGTCCCAGCCAAGGCCAGTTGCTTGCACATAGAGTAGGTGGTGCTAACTGTTGAGGCGCATCTGAGATGTGCTAGGAAACCTCCGGCCCTCCACCTCCGCAGTATCTTCCTCCCCTTCCCCATTCCTGCTTTCGACCCAACTACATTCAGAAGTTGTTCTGTGGTCCGATAAGTTTGGGAAATTCTTCCCTAATGTGCCCCTCCGGAAGATGCATATTAACACATTGAACAGGCTGTGAACTGTGGTAAAGAAATCTCTTTGTGTTTATTTAAGTCAGCTTTTCCCAAATGTTCTGATCGTGGAAGCTTTTTTCCACAAAATACCATTTACCTTCCCCTCCCCACTATCGGCTCTAACTAGCAAAATTTGGGGACATAAACACAGCCCTGAGGGACTGGGAATTGACGTTTGGAGGGCAACTATGGAGCACAGGCCCCTCCCTGCTCCTATGACAATGACAGGGCACCGGTAGTCTCCCCCAGAGGCACTGTGGAGTGGCAGGCTGTCACGGGCGGGGTAGGGGAGGAGGAAACCCACAAAATGAAAAGGGGAGCTCAGGGATAAACCTTCCTCATTTCAGGTCTCGCTTGCCAATTTTGCAAATATCCATTCGACCCAGACTGCGGAAGTCACGGGACTGGCTGCCCTGGGTTAGGTGTCCATCACAGGTCTGAGCTGCGGCACTGCAGAGAGGGGACCGTGTGGGGTACAGAGCCGTCCTTTCCAGCAACACCGTCGATTTCATTCTTCCGCTGGCCTGCCTGGCACACAAACTTTTCCCTATTCAGACATTTCCAAAGATGCTCTATCTAACTCAATCCCATTTACGGCCATGAATCATGCAGCCCCCTACCAGATGCAATGTGAAGTCACATTCTGCCCCTCATTCAGAGTCAGTGGCTTGAGTCGTGCAGCCGTCTTGAGGTTGCTTGCTTGCCTCAGAATCCACAATATGCAGGTTCTGTCCATTCCTCTTCTAGTTCCTGTCCACATGTGACTGCTCACTTTCTTACAATTTATGAACTAAATGGTAAATTTAACCTCTGCCAGCCCCCCAATATCCAACAATGGAGTAAAACCAGGATGACAGCAGGGGGGGAAATCATTTACTTAGAAAAAGAAAGGAAAGAAAGAGATCTCTAGGCCAATGTCCTTGGAAGGCTGTCTATCTTAATGGCCCAAATGAATCCCAAGGACCAGGCCCACAACTCTTAACACCTGACACCACATGATACAGAGGGATGTTGCTGTAAAGTGCTAGGGATGACTTTCCTTATTCGTATTCCCACCCTAGTGATGAGACTTGCCTCCCAGTGGGAGGTTCTCATTCTGTGGGGAAGGCAGAGTGAGAAATGCCTGGGAAGAGCTTGTGGGGATGTCACGTTCCCCAGCAGCTCTTTCTTCACCCAAATAATTCTTTTCCCATGGCCTGAACATCCATCTTTGTCAATCGGAGCTTTAACTTGGTCACTGGACACTCAATGAGACAGAAAATTAGGACCAGACTATGGTTCGGCAAGGCTCACTGTGGTTGCTGGACTTGGTGCGAAGTCATCAGAGAGCTCCAGCTCCAGGCAAAATGAGCTTCCTGCACCCAAGTCTCATACTCACCCTGCTTTTCTTGTTTGCTCATACACAAGCTTTCTGGACAGCAGCGTGTCTCTCTGCTGCTGCGCTTTATCTAAGGCTGTAAGCAATTAATAATCTGCTTAGCTATCCTTACGTTCAGGCATCAAGCCTCCCAGAGCCTCGTCTTTGGTGTGCACATGGTCTGGGTCTCAAGGGATAGCAGGTGACAACTTAATTAGTTGTTTTTCCACCAAAAATCACACTGCAAACTTTCCTATCCTGTAATGAAATCTCTAAATTATATCTCATCCCAATGATACCATAGCTAGTCTCATGTTTTAAGTCTCTATCTCTTGAAATCCCGCTCCTAGTACCAATTCTATTCTAATTATACCTTTTATGGTTACGCACTTTAAAAAACTAAAGAAAATTAAATAGAAGTTTATTTAACATATATAAATGTTATATATACATATATATTTAAAGAGAGAGAGAGAGAGAGAAAGAGAGAGACCAACCACGAGCGAGCACAAACAAGGGCAGAAGGCTCAAGGTAACTAGAACTGAAATTTATAAAATGAACCAGGCGTCTTCTCTTTCTCTGTCTCCGTTTGTCTTTCTCTCTCAGGAGCGGTGACATGGTCACCTGGTTCTTCATCAATCTGTGTCTGTTCCATCCTCCTCTCTTTTCAGGAAGACAATGGGGGACTGATTCCCTGCCCTCTCAGCAACTTGCGTGTGGCCCTCACAGCTGCTGTCACAGCTCCTGACTCTACCAGACCTTCCAGCACCAACGTCCGTTAATGACCGGCAGTACGCAGTGGCTTGGCTGAAACCCTCCAGAGACAAATTCCGGTTGGCTTCGAGCCAGACCGCACATGAAAAGTTCCTGGCCGGCCAGTGTATTCACTGCCTTCGTGTCTGGCATCTGTTCCACGTCCAGCCGGCATCGGCGGTCATGTGAGAACCACGCAGTCGGTAATTCTGTTCCTTTCTGGAGTTGGGAGCAGCCAAGCACCATGAAACAAATGGCAAAATATCCAAATGCTACGCACATCTCCACGTGGAATCCACAGGCCCTGAAAGCGAGTCAGAGCCCCAACCGAAGTGATCGTTTTCATATACAGCAACCCTTCTCCTCCCAGGACCCCGATCTCAACGACACTAACACCCATATCGTTCTCCAAGCCGGAAACAGGCTGTGCCCCTTGCCCCGTCTCTTCTTCTCCAATCCCCGTACCTAATCAAACATCAAGTTTTATTGATTTTACCTCTCAAATATCTCTTGAATCCATCTACTTCTCTTCAACCAACCAGCATTATCTTAGATCGCTCTATTAAAATCTCTTAACTGTCTTATCCCAGCAGCCTTCTAACTGAGCTTCTTCATTCAGTCTTCCCTCCTTCCAAAATGTTCCCCATCTGGCTTTCAGACAAATCCAATCATGTCGCTCTTAAAACCTTTCAATAGTGCCCCAATGATCCGGACCCTCCGTAACCTAGCTTCTGTTCCCCAGTCCAGTCTTACTGCTTGTCTTCACTCTTAGAGCCATATTGAAAAATTTCTAGTTCTCGAGGCCACTATGTTCCAGCTTCTCTTTGGCTCAGCTTTTCACATGCCCCGCACCTCTTCCACGTGGTCTTCTCTGACCCTTCTCTGACCCTCAAACACAGATGAGATGTGTTTTCTGCTCAGTCTCACAAGGAACTTACCATACTTATTACTCTGTAGGGTAAGCCCATGCTTTCTTATCTGTATACACCACAAGACTTTACGTTCCTTAAAGGCAGGGACTGCGTCTTATTGAACACTGTGGTTGGCACGTACTCAATACAGGTTTGTTGAATAAAACAGACACGCTTACCTGTTACCTCCCACCTCCCTTAGACACTTCTTTGTTATTACAACGGTTGCTAGCTTTTGCTCGGGGTCTTATATTTCGTAAAGGATATTCACAAGTCACGTCTCATTGAATCATCCCAGCAAACCCCCCCAGCCCTGGCACAGTGCCAAGAAAGAAGGAAGGGCATGATGTTATTAATCTAAGAAGGAAATATGATTCGAATATATTAAGTGACTTGCCTCGTGGCAAGTGGTTAGGGCTGGTTCTTTTGGGAAAATCTATAAGTGACAGCTGGGGAGCAGGTGCCAGTCTCTGGTAGCAGAGAAAGCACATGAACGAGCATGTTCTAAAGAAAAATATACCATGAGTAGTGAGATTTGAGACCCTAACTTAGGAGACACCGAGTTGTTAAGAAGACACTGGGGGACCTAATCCGGGAGCTGGCAACTGACACCTGGACACAACGGAGAGGGCGACTTTGGGTTCTAACCATTACGGTGGATATTATGGTCTTTAAATGATGATTTATGGCTTCTCTCATGTCAGCGCACATGGCTGGGCTGTGCAAGGATTAGAAACAACACAACAAGCTCAATAAGCAGCTAGAAAACATCAGCCAGGGCAAAGTTACAGGGAGGTAACCTATAACTTTACGTTCCCATTAGGAGCTGTAGTTCTCAAACCTTCAGGTGATAAGACACAGTCCCTGCCTTTAAGGAACGTAAAGTCTTGTAGGTACAGGGAGGGTGACCTGATTTTCTGCAGAACAGCGTGACAAGGTAGGCCAAGCAGAGGAGGAAATCGGGATCGGGAAGGATGGTGGAACACGGACAGGCCGAGCAGCTGCTGCCCACCTCACGCCGCACTGTCCCGGCTGCATTCCCAGCCCCAGTCAGAACCTCCGCTCTCAATGCTCACTCAGTAAGAGCACTTGGGGTTTGTTTTCAGTTTTTTGGTTTTTGTTTTTTTAGTGCCAGGACATCAGAGCACTTTAGCAACAAAAACAAATGCTTCACACAAAGGGAAAAAAACTCAGGCCGGAAAAAAAAAAACAACCTGGCTCCATTAAATAAAATTATATCCAGAAAACGCAAGCCTTTGATAGATCTGTGGTGACAGATGCACCTCTCAGTTTGTCTTACCGGTTGTATAGAAATGGGAAAAAAGAGTGACACCAAATACAAATAGCTACCAACAAATAGCTTTGCCGTGGGGCAGATCACAGGCAGCCAGGAGTTCCTTTGCTGGGGTCAGTACTTGTGGCTGGATTAAAGCTCCCTAAATGCTGACATAAAGGTTTGAGCAGCTAGCTGCATGTTTGTTTGCATAATTGATCTCACCGAGAGTAAATGTGAGGTCTGTGTTTCTCGGCTCCACTGCTGAAACACACAACAATGTGGCCTAGTGTGGAAAAAGCAATTTATTTCAGGAGGAGATGAACCAAGGGTGTCACCTGAAGGTTTGAGAACTACAGCTCCTAATGGGAAGAGATTTTCTCCAGTTGCCCGCCTTTAAGAATTTCCGAATTTCTACCTATTCCAAACTTTTTAGCCAGTATTCCCGTTCCCCGTGCCTCTTTGCTAGCTCCCCACAGTTGCATTGCTAACTTGGGCTCAGTCCCAATCTCAAGAGCATGAACTTGACCTGAGGCATACATAATTTAAAGAGCCTTAGTTTCCCATTTCCCCACCCACAATCTAGTGGGGATTAATTTGAGAAAGCAAACTGTTGTGTGGGAAAATGGGCTCCCTCATTGTCCCCAAAGTCTTACCCAGGCTACTTACACATCCCTCGCATCAGGTCTGCGAGCTCTGTTGGCTCCGTCTCTAAATTCTGTCTTTATTCCCATCTCCGCCCCACCCCCGCCGCCCACCTCTAAATCACTAGCTCCTCTCTCCTCTGTCTGGATTACTGCAGAGGCCTCCTAACTGGTCTCTTGGCTTCCACTCTGCCCTCACTCCCTGCAATCCATTCTCCACGCAAGAGCCAAGTTCTCTTCTTTGTAATTTTTTATATGAATTTTTAAAAAACATAGAGAGCATAGTATCATAAAACCCTGTTTGTGTGTGTGTGCGTGTGCGTGTGTGTGCGTGTGCGTGTGTGTGAAACATGTCAAAGCAAATTTTAGATATCATGGCATAATATCCACAAACACCTGTGCTTACGCATCTCAAACTCATACAGACTTTCTTTTAACCTAAGAATTGTGCTATTATCACATTTAACCTAATTAACGGTAATTATTTAATATCAGCTGATACCAAGTCTGTATTCAAATTTTCTAGATTGTCTCCAAGATCTCTTTTCAGAGCTTGTTCACCAAATTATGTTCCCACCTGGGATTCTGCACTTGCTGTTCCCACTGCCTGAAATGCTCTGTCCTCCCTCAGCCACACGCATACCCCAGATCTTGGCAAAACTGGCTCTTTGCCCTTCAGGTCACAGTTCAAAGTGCCACCTCCTCAGAGAGAGATGCCTTCCTGGGTCACTCGTTCTGCATTGGCTCTTCTGCCCCTTTTTCATTGCTTCACGCAGCTTATTACTATCTGAAATTACTTTCTCTTTAATTCGTTTGTTTACTTGTGTAACAGAACATTAAACAGAAGTGTCCACTGAAACACCAAGAGACAATAGATATGAAATCTCAAATCTAGTTAACTATATACGAGACTACAAAGCAAATGGCTGAGAACCTTTCTATGATTGTTGAAAGTAGAGCAAGTATATAAAAAAGAGGTAAGAAAGTGGAGAAGAAGGGATTCATAGAGGCCTTCCTTGGAAAGAACCAAAGCTGTTCTGAGAGCCACCTCCTCCCCTCAAGGGGAAGGGGCAAGGCAGGGAGAGCTGCTTCTTCAAGCCTGGAGAGCGGCTGTTACGGGCTGCTCTCCACGTAATTAATGACAACTAACACCATCCAATGCCAACTATGGATTTAAACTTCCTAGGTTGTCTCAAAGATCTCTTTGCACCGTTAAAGAGCTTCTGTGTTCTCTCGGGCTGACTGGAGGGGAGGAGGGTGTTGGGTGTTAGACTTGTGCCTGACTCTCACCTGAGCAAGCTAAGTGGGTAGCCTGGGAAAGCAGGATGGAGGGCACCGTCGGATTCAGTCTGCACTGCAGAGCCTGTTGGGATGAGAGATGCTTGAGTATTTCCCATGGACCAGTGTGAAACATGTGAGAAAAATCAGAGAGGGGCTACCTTGGGTTCCGCCCAATGGGGGCTCTTAGAGAAGGCAGAGATCCTAGCAACGAAAAGCTGAAAGAGAAGTCCAGGTTCCTAGGGGCTAAGGAAGAATAGCGAATAACCCCTCACAGTAAAATGTACCTCCCTGGGCCAAAGGAACTGCAGGGGTTAGAATCTTCAAAGAAAAAGTCAGCACTAATCACCTGCCAGGTCCAAAGAATGCCAGTCTCCCAGTTTCGTAAGAACTGCCCCTTCCCTGTACTACGCAGCCCCCCTCCCCATCCCACACACAACCCCCACCCTGAAAGGAGGGTGGGGGGCGAGATGGGGACAAGGTGAGATGAGAGGAAGCAGGAGCTAGTTACATTCCTTTCCCTTCGGTAGGTCAAGTCATCAGTAGGTCAAAACTCAGAGGTTTTAATTCAAAGTTTGGGTGAAATTGAAGCATTTAAATATTATGTTTCACCAGACATTCCAGTTTTTAAGTTGAGGCTGTTTTTACAACTTGAAGTGACCGAGAGATTTTGTATAACCTAGAAATAGGCAGATCAGTCGTGAGATTTGCCCACATTTCTGTTGCAGGAGAAGACTGTCACCACCGAATTTACTTCAAATGGGCCGTGGGAGACAAAATGTAAGGGATGCTTTGATCCTACGCACCGCGCACGTCAGCCGATCGTCTGTCTCCCTCCACTGGCATGCTGGCCTCACAGGACTGTGGACTTTATCGTCCTAGCATCGTATCCCCAGAGGGGAGAAGAGGGTCTGGCACATAGTAGTACTTTAAATATCGTCTATGACTGATCAATGGGCTCATCCTAGGTGCCCCACGTTGCAGATCCCCTAAATACCTGAGCTTCTGCTTTGGGGCTTATTGGAAGTTTCTAGGATAACGGTGGTAGGTAAGACGGGCTAACGGCCATGACAACAACCCCGAAATGTGATTAGATTAAAATATTTTGGCTTCTTGCTCATGGAAAGTTCACTGAGAATGGTGCTGGGCAGCTTTGTGCCAAGCAGTGACTCGGGGATCCAGGCCCTGTCTCTGCTGTAACACTGCCATCTTGAACATGCAGCCTCCAAGACAGATGCAGAAGGGAAGACAGCAGGGAAGGCACAACTGATAAATCCATCTCAGCTCCGAAATGACACGTGTCATTTCTGTTCATATTCTTTTGGCCAGAATATGAACAGAAGACAAGTGGACTGAGAACTATGGTGTCTGGCTAGACAGCTACATCCTAAGAAGACCTCTGCCTTACGGAAGGAAAGTTTGGCTCTTTGATGGCTATCACGGTAGCCACCTGGAAGGACTAAAACCTGTCTTGATTGCATAAATCAGTCCGCTTCCGGCAGAATGGAGCCCAGACAATGGCCCCAGCCAGATATCTGGGCCCAAACGATCCCAGACCCACCTCCTTGGGGCCAGCGTTACTTAGTTCCACTTCCCCTCTGGGTTCTCGCTACCCATGGAAACCCTTCTGTTTCATTGGGGGTCTCAGAATGGAATGTCTGCCTGTCACATCAGCAAAGACGCCCACTCCTTGCTCTGGGAGTATAAGGTCACAGTATTCCTCAGAGCTGGGTCAGCCACCAAGGCTTAGTTTTGTCTGGTGAGTCCCCTTCGCTCTCACCCACCCTGCCATGAGTGAACACCCAAGCCTCTGAGAGCCCTGAAGTACCTCCTTCACTTTACAGACGAAGACCTGAGACCTGGCCCTTGACGTGCCCGAGGTCACACGGACAGTCACTCCCAGAGCTGGATCAGAGCCCAGACCCCCGTTCACTTTTTCCGTCACACCACACGCCTTCGAAGCCTCTACCTTTCAAGGCCGCCACCTCTGCCCAATCCCTAAATCACCCACTGATCCGCATAAGCTGAGTTTTCCCTGTCCGCACAGCTTGGGAGCATGTCTACACCTCCTACCTCAGCTGTACCTCCTTTACTGAGTCCCGAGTCATACCTTCCCCAGGAAGCCTGCTCCCTGCTGGTCTGGTATGTTGCCATCCTTTCTCCTCAGGTCACATCTGGAAGTTCTGTTTTATGCAGAATGTCGTAATAAAAAGGGGCCTTGACGACTGAGTTTTCTGCCCCATCTCCCTGCCCTGACCCCACCTAATGGCAGAAGAATCTTAAGCTCTGAGGGCTGCAGTGACCCACCTGAGCTCACACTGCTGGCTGCAGCGATTTGAAGAAGGCTGGTTCTGCATACACACCTCTCAAGTCACTCGGCTTTACCTCTCTCTGGATGCAGTAGTCAGTCCTTTGTGGACTAAGACGCCTTCGCGCCGCTAAACCTGACAGCCACCGCTGCAGCACTGTTTGCTTCCCAGCCAGGACTGCTCTGCCATGACAGGGCGGGGGGTGCATTAAAGTGCTGGGGAGTTACCCTTCGGCCAATTGGTGGAGGGACAAACCTCTGACCAGAGAAGGATGGGAACTGATGGATAAACGCCTTCTCTTTCTTTCCACCAGATAGGCAGTTCTGAGAGGTCTGTCAAATGGCTTCTCAGACCGTCCCACACAATCGGGCAACCAGGAGGTAGCCCACGTGATAAGGCAGCCTTGACCTAGCTCTCGCCGTCACTGCTTCCCTCCCTCTGAGTCTCGTTCACGGTCTCTGGTCTGCATTCTCCAGCTCGCATTTCAGCCTTTGTTTCGGGCTCTTTTTTTTATGGGAACCTAGACTCAGACAGAGACAGAGAGAGTGACCCGGAGGAATGCCCAGGTGGGTCCCATGGGAGAGACCGGCCGTGGTTAACTCATTGTTCTCCATGGCAGGTCCTCAGCCTCGTCGGTTCAGAAATTCGATTTTTTCAGAACTAAACAGGGGATTCTCCCAGGGGCAGCTTACGTTCCCCAAGCTCCCCAGGATGGGCTATCCATCTATTTAGCTACCATCCGAAAGAGGCCGGAGACCCAAGTGTTTCTAACCAGTGCATCTTCTCCTGCAAGTGAGAAACCCGAGGCCACGTGGTCATGAAGTCCCTCAGTGGGCAGTGAATCCCCAGCAGTTCTGGGAGATTTCATCACCGTGGCCAGATCTGTCAGCTAAGTAGCTTGAGGACCTCTCAAGGCTTCTTCTTGACAAGGATACTTGTGGTTAAGCCTGCTTGGCCAGGAACTCCTTCCCCAAAACAGTGCTTAGATGAGCACCATCCTATATATGCCCTGTTACATTCCTATTTTTATGCTTCTATATCATTATTATTATAAAGAAGGTAATATTTTGAAAAGTTATTAAGTCTTTTTTGCTTTTCAGAGGATACGACCTATGATTTGGGTAGCCTCAGGCATCCATCCAGAGGGGGCAGGGGAGATAGAATTAAGTTACTACAGAAGAATGCAAAAAGAAATAAAGAATTCGTATTCTGCTATTGACATTTAAAAGATTTCTGAGGAAGACACTAATCTTTAGATCCAGGCTATTGTCTTGAGAGAGCTGGAAGGGCCAGTTAGCTGAAATGACAGACTCGGAGGCACAAGATCTGGGCTCACATCCAGGTTCTATCTTTTACCAGTTGTGTGACTTGAAAAAGTTCCTGAATTTGTCTATGACTTAGTGTCCTTATCTGTAAAATGGGAGTACTACTAATACCTACCTCAGAGGACGGTTAGGTGAATTCAACAAGCTACTGCACATAAAGCATTGCATTCAACAAATCCTAGATACTGAGAGCTGTAACACTTAGAAGTACTTAGAAAGTATCTGGAACATAATAAGTATTCAGTAAACATAAGCTATTGTTTTCAAATTCTTTTATCTTCCTCTTTAGTGTATCAAGAACCAGCAGTCTGAGTGCCAATGAAGTCATGAAGCGCTCTCTGTGGTGGGAGGGGACACCACACAAAGTGACAGAAGTCTTTCTCTCAGGCCTGAAGGATTGTGGACAGAGGAGATGAGAAGATGATAGAGAGAAAGTAGAAAACTTCCCCCTCCCATTACTCCCCCGCCACACACACAGACATCACACACACACACACCCCACACAGAGCCAGAC